>NC_081405.1:694936192-695651817 GCF_030272615.1 Cryptomeria japonica | reverse complement strand
TTGCATAGTCCAAAAGAATCTTGAAATCGGCTGAATATTTAATTACATATCGATGTTAACGCTTAAAATCGTTGCATACTCCAAAAGTATCTTGGAATCGGCTGACTATAAACAAAAATGCGCGGAACACACGAAGGAGAACAGTTGGTGTTAGAGCCGGATAAGTATTAATCTCTTCCTCATTTGGAATACATTAACATTAAATACCTCTGTAGAGAATACATCTGCAGTTTTCATTGCTCAAATGGCGAAGGGCATTTATGTGTTTCTGCTGTTTTTGTTGCTCACGTCTCCTTTGGCTTCTGCGTTTAATGGTGGTAATAATGTTTATTCTCCTCTTCTCAGATTAGTACATGGTTTTATTTGTTGATATTGAAAACAACTGATTTGTAATACTGGGTACTAATTACTGATTTGTTGATATTGACAACAAGTAGGTGATTGTAAAGACCCGAATAGATTGTGCTGTAGCAGCCCTAGCGCTGGATTTCATGGGTTATGCGTGTTTTGGAGGGGGAGTGAGTGCAACTCTATATGCACAACTTTAGAGCATCAAGAATATGGAAGTTGCGAAGATTGTGGATTCTCAATTTGTTGCTTTTGTTATCAGTCATGTGCGAAGATTGTGGATTCTCAATTTGTTGCTTTTGTTATCAGTCATGTGATAAATAAGCTGTTCATATATTCTATTAAGTTGTGCGTTTTTTATTCTGTGGTATCATTTTTTTTAATAAATAATCTGCGAGTACAATGATCTAGCAAGGGTTTGAATCTTGATGGCCGCTTCATCAACAAAATGTTTTAACCACGACACAACATGTTCAAAGACGATCCAATAAAATCATTGCTTATATAAGAATGATGAAATTTTTTCTATGGTAAGGAATTATAGATGGAATAAAATCATTGCTTATATAAGGATGATGAAATAATAATACTATATTTTTATGTAAAACAATAGTGTCTAAATCATTTATGTTAAGTAGTAGAAGGGCTCTAATTATGTAAATTGCTTGTTAACAGTTTTAAAGTTTTCATTTATATTAATAAATAAGAATGTCAAATATTGTGTTAAATTAAAAATTAGATAATATAAAAATATAAATCTATTCTATAAAAATGAAATTAATTTTCATAATTCTTGTCTTTTATTAAATTTTGGAAATTAAAATCAAAAGTTTAAGAAAATTAAAATTTAAAAATTATTTTATTTTTTCATCCAAAATTATTAATTTAATATGAATTTATCTTGTGTTTTTTGTTATTTGTACATATTGCGTGGATACTTATTTTATTATGTGAATGATTGATGTACATGAAGAAATAAGATGTTAATGTCTACATGATAATAAATAAATAATAATATAAAGATTATATATCACAATACACTAGATTGATGGGACTTAATGTAGCTATTATCTTACTCAATTCTCAAATATCATTCCATAATCACAACTTTTCTCCTAAAATAGTATTTTTTGAGTGTGTTATGATGTTTCTCTTTTTTGTGATACCTTATATATGGTTAAAAATCATACTTTCACTATTGGAGTTCAAAGAGATTGGTGGATTTTTGTCTCAAAATAAACTATTGTGTTAAAGATGTAATAATCTAGACTTATGTTAACAAGGTAATATGATGATCTCAAGGATATCATTATTTATATAAAAAGTACATTTCATTCCATTTTGTGATTATTGAACATTTCTTAGATTTCTTTAATTGACTTCCCCATTGTCTAGAATAAGAAATCAGTAGTATTATGTCATGCCCAAAATTTACAACTTTGGCCCAAACAAGACTAATTTCTTTTTCTAAATATCCATATTAAACATTATCACTCATCCCTTAATGAATTGACAAGCTGGTCTTGTCGAAGCTAATATACTTGTAGAGGCACTTACCAAGGATTTAATCAACTACTATCTTGAAAAGAGGGTTAAGTTGATAAATCCACTAAAAAAAACCCACTCTTAGTAGTTTCAATAAGTACCAAAGGAGTAACCTCTTAATCCAACCTATCTTATATACTAATATCATTTAAACAATGAATATCAATCATTACCTCTATAAATTTGATTGTCATTATTATTATATCCTTCTATTACTCAGTTCACAAGACTAATAACCTTGAATGCATCTCCTTGGGCATGTTTAACATCCTCTAACATATTTTGTTGACCTAACTAAGGTAATTCTAGAAAGATCCTGATCAATAACCTAATCTCAAACTAGCCACAAATATATTATTTATATATAGAAAAATTTAATAAATTCTAGTGTCCATTTGTTTAAAGCACTTGAAAATATCCTCTATTATAGATCCATTGTTGGACATAAATAAAGTGGGTGACTGAAATACCCCAACTAAAACTTGCAATATACATATTTTACAAGCTTGTCTAAGAAATCTATTTTCCTATATTCTTATTTTTGGTGCCTTATCCATTATTTTCCTTTGTATGTCCATCCATTTGATACCATATCTAGGCATCAAAATCCAAAGAGGATTAAAGGAAATAACCTATAGAAGGATGTTTTGCTACCATTGTTGTTTAAAATATTTAATTCTATTTATTGCATTTTATTATTTTTCTTTTGTTGATGTACCTATTTAGTTGGGATCTTTGTAAAGAGCTTGTTGTCCTAGCTAAGAATCACCTCCTTCTATCTTGTTTGTCCTAGATCGGTGGGTAGAGCTAGGGCTCTATGAGTTGGTATATAAATCTCATTTTTGTTTATTTATTTTCTTTTAATTGTACATTTTGATGGTGATGGCACCTACCCAATAGTAGGCACTCAAACACTTACAAATAAAAAGAAATAGATGTTGTAGGGTCTAAACTATTGTTGCAGATGCATAGTTTGTGTTGTAGGAGTAGAAAAATAACTAAACTAGAGTCTATTGTTGCAATATAGGATACAATATTCTGGATAATAATTAAAGCTATAGGGATAACTGAAAACAAGGTTGCATGGTTTTTAATCACCAAGAAGTAATCATAAATTATCAATGTGATGAGACACACATTGAAAATAAACCATTTGTTGAATAGTAATCTCTTTAACATTTATCATTTATAGGAAGCACATAATTAGAGAGAGTAATCATATTTTAAGGAGCAATATTTCATATATTCAAATAAAAAATATAGTTATTTACATTCCTCTACAACACGTTCATAATGGTTCAATCCAAATACAACATACCTCTATTTTCCCCATTTCTCTCATGTGCTCACCCTTCTCTCTCTCTCCCCCTATATTCCAGAAACCATTAAGTTGATACTCTCTTTCTATTGTCCTTTCTGCATTCTTCTTATTCTTATTTATCTTCCACACTATTCTATTCTTCTTTTCTCTAAAACAAAGACTCAAAAAAAATCAAAATATGAAAAATGGAAGATCTATAATGGGAAAAGGTAAATTACCAAATATGTGGTTAGAGCACCTTGAATATAAATACAAAACATCTTTCATATCATGTTCATATTTTCCATAGGATAAAAACAAATTACTTGAGGAAGCCACTTCACTCTTTTGAGCATAACTAGCATTTTCATTAATATTAATATCTGATTTAAATATGTAATCTCTTTCAAAATGGCCATACCTATTACAATGGTAACAGTGCATATCTCTCTTGTCAAATTTGTCTCTACCTCTTCCTCCTTGACCACCTCTTCTTCCTTAATTTCCTCTTGATGAGTTTTGATTTGGGCCTCTACCTTGGCCTTGATTTCTCTTGGAGCTACTTCTCGTATCTTCATTCTTTGACATTTGCACATTAGATGAAATTTTTTTCTTATTAACATCTCTAGATGTATCTCTCAATCTTTCCTCATGTGACATAAAATATCCAACAAGGTGATCGTACTCAAAGGTGGACAATTCTTTGCTCTCTTCAATGATGATACCAACATTGTTTCATCTCGGTATTAAAGACCTCAATGCCTTTTTAATCTCAACTTCTTTGGTCATAACTTCACTCAAAGTAGGCATTTATTTACCACATCTTTGATGCTTACATAATAATCACTCACATTCTCTATTTCTTGCATTTTTAAATTCTCAAAAGGTTTGTATCTTGACAACCTTGATATAATCACTACCTTGGTAAGCTTCTTTTGAGTCTTCTAGGCATCTTAGTAGCCTTTTCATATGCAATTCTCATAAATAAGCTCTTATCAAGATCAATTTGAACATAAAATAAAGTCTGTGCATTCTACTTCTTAGTCATTACATCATTTCTTGCAAGTGCATTCCAATCTCGAGAGTGTCAATACTCTATTTCTATAATTTTCCACATGTCTTTTTCTATTAAGAAAATCATCATTTCTATACACCAATAATCATACACACTTCTCTCAAATTCTCAAACTAAAAAATAGTTAGTGTAGACACATAAAATTGCCCTATCTAATTAAAAAAATATTTTAATTTATTTAATTATTTTATCCTAAGTCTTCTATTAATTAAATAAATTATTATTTATTTAATTAATTCATTAATCCTCTTTTGAGCCTTTCCTCATTTAAATAAATACTTTTATTTATTTAAATTGTCATTTTCCAAAATTAAATAAATATTTTATTTATTTAATTAGTCCCACTTCCTTTATTAATTAAATAAATATTTATTTATTTAATTTATTCATTAGCCTTTTCTACCCATGACACATATCATTCATCTCTTAATTCTTCTCTTAGCTACCCCCTTTATCATTTAATCATTTCCTCTACCTACCCTTTAACCCTACCTAACCATTTATCTTTACACCTCTTAATCTTATGCCTCAATTTTCTAAAGTGTCTTCTATATAAGAGGATACTCTCCTTAATTATTAACCCTAATCATCTAATCATCTAATCGATCTTATGCAATGAAGGAGAGTATCCTCTTATATAGAAGATACTTTAGGAAATTGAGGGATAAGATTAAGAGGTGTAAAGATAAATGGTCAGTTAGGGTTAAAGGGTAGGTAGAGGAAATAATTAAATGATAATAAAGGAGAGTATCCTCTTATATAATGAAAGAGAAGATACTCACAAATGGACTGGAATTTTTGCAAAATTTAGGTTTTTTGGAGCATATTTGAATTTTCTATGAATGTTTTATGATTTTTCATAAAAAATTAAATTGGGGAGAAACTTAGCAAATTATTTGGATTTTATTACATATATAGAAAGGTCTCAAAATTATACAGGGGGTCTATTTTTTGTGATTTTAATTTGGTTGAAAAATATTTCATGAATAATCAGATCTTTAAAAATTAGGTTTTTGCAAATTTTTAATCAGATCTCACAAATGGCTTAGCATTTTTGTATCAATTTTTTTTTTAAGGTTGAGAATAGGATCAGGAGTTCCTAGTCCAAAATTTAGATTTTTTGGAGCATATTTGAATTTTCTATGAATTTGTTATTATTTTTCAATAAAAAATTAATTTTGGGAGCTAATTAGCGAATTTTTTGGATTTTCTTACATTTTTGGAAATTTATCAAAGTTATATGGGGGATATGTCTTTTTGTGATTTTAATTTTGATGCAAAATAATTAATGAAAAATTAGACCTTTAAAAATTAGGATTATGCAAAAAATCGTCTGGGAGGAAATTGAAAATTTCACGAGTACCCTCAAGCAGGTATGTTTTATAGGTGGGGATTTTCATGCAATTATGCATCAACATGAGAAGCAGGGAGGCTTAGGCATTAATTCTTGTGCTTCTCTGGACTTCGTAGATTGGATCCATAGGAGTCATATGCTAGAAATCAATATGGTCAAGGAAGCCTTTACTTGGAATAACCAAAGGTTAGGATTTAGCAACATTGCAGAGAAACTAGATAGATTCTTTGTTTTAGGAAGTCTCGTGAGCTTTCCCTTCACCCTGGAAGCTTCAATTTTACCTTTTTCAGGATCGGATCACTATCCCATTTTACTAGACATTCAGGGGGAAGTTAGCCCAAAGAGATGTCCTTTTAAATTTGAGAATATGTGGCTTGAGGATGATCATATCTTGGAGCTTCTAAAAGAATGGTTGAATGGGGCCATGGTCTCAGGGTCTGGGATTTTTAAGGTTGTTAATAAAATTAACATTATCAAGAATAATCTCATTCAATGGAATAGGGAGCGCTTCGACAATATCCTCGATAAGAAAGCTCAGGTGGAAGCTGAGCTGGCAGAAGTTAATGAACAAGTAATGAGATATGGGATGGATGAGACTCTTTTTATCAAAGAGAATAAACTGATGATAGACCATGAATCTATTCTTGCCAAAGAAGAAATCTTTTGGAAACAAAAATCTAGACAGACTTGGTTGGAGGCGAGTGATAAGAATACCAAATTTTTCCACATTAGCGTAAGGATGAGAAGAGTTAGAAACCATATCTCTAGAATTAAGTCATGTAATGGATCTGAGGTTGCTAATACTATAATCATTGTGAAAGGGTCTGTTGATTTCTTTTCTCTTATCCTAAACTCAGATTGGAGACCTCACAACTCTGACCAAGACATGTTTATCAAGAGCATCACTAGGCTTTTAAATAAGGAACATTCTGATGTTTTAACTACTAGATTTTCTCTAGCAGAAGTTGAAGCTTCTCTTAAAAAGATGAGCCTAGATAAATCCCCTGGACCGGATGGCTTTCCTACTAGCTTCTTCCAAGTATGTTGTCCCTTCCTCAGTGATGAAGTTACGACAGCTCTGGAAGGAATGAGAAACTCAGGGAACATCCTCAAATAAATCAATAATACATTTTTTACCCTTATCCCTAAACATGACAAATCGAAGTGTTTTGATGAATTTTGACCTATAGCCCTCTACAATAATATTTATAAACTTTTTACCAAAACTCTAGCTAACAAGCTTCAGAAAGTCCTACCTTTGTTGATTAGTAAGGAAAAGACAAGTTTTGTCCTTGGGAGATCTATTTATGATGGGGTCATTATAGCTCAAGAGGCTATCCACTCTATTCAGAAAAATGGGAACCCTAGTATGCTCTTAAAGTTAGATATTAGGAAAGCTTATGATAAGGTGAACTGTAGATTCCTATGTAGATGCTTAGAAGCTTTTGGCTTTCCAGCTACATGGATCAATCTAATTTTTGAATGTATCTCTATACCTAAATTCTCTATTCTGATCAATGGTACCCTTGAAGGTTTTTTTAGATCCACTAGGGGTTTGAGGCAGGGTGACCCCCTCTCCCCTTTTCTCTTTATTATTATGGTTGAAGCATTGGGTAGATCAATCTCTAGAGATAGGGAGGCTAGTCAGTTGGGAGGGATTATAATTACTAGTAACCTTGATCCTATAATGCACCACCAATTTGTTGATGACACTATGTTGTATAGGTGTAGCGATCTAAGTGAGGCCCAAACTTTCAAGCTTATCTTGGATTCATACTCTAAGGCCTCTAGTCAGGAAATCAATCCGGCTAAGTCTGAAGTCTTCTTTTTTAATACTCAAGCAAGTTTACAAACTAGCATCTGTGGTATTCTGAATTTCAATCTAGGAAGCCTCCCCTATAAATATCTTGGACTACCCTTGGATAAGGGCTCAGGGTCTTCTAATCTATGGGATGGAGTAGTTGAGAAGATAAAAAATAGGATAGCATCCTGAAAAGGTAGGTGACTATCTTCTGCAGGTAGAGCTTCAATGGTTAAATTGGTTCTAGCAACTATGCCTATCTATCATCTCTCATGTTTTAGCTTGCCTCAGTCTAAAAAGGAACCATTAAATAGACATTTAAGATCCTTCTTTTGGCAAGGGGTGGCAGAGAAGAAACATATCTCCTTAATGACATGCGATAAGATTTGTAGGCCCATGTCTGTAGGGGGTATTGGGACTAACGATATTAAAGTTCAGAACAAGGTGTTAGGAGCTAAATTAGTTTGGAAAATGTTTCGGTCTCCCCATCTAAAATGGGCCTAAATCCTCTTTCATAAGTATCTCTGATGTAGAGACCATATGAGCCTCTTTAGAGATCCCTCACCTCTGAGAGGCTCGCGTATTTGGAACTTTATGTTGCATTGTAGGAAAATCATCTTTGACAAATTGACTTGGAATCTGGGTGAGGGTGATGAAGCCCTCTTTTGGTTTGACTCTTGGGGGGCTTTTCCACTCCTTCAGCATTAGGCTAACTTGGAGTCTTCAAGAGCATTGTTGGAATCTATTTGGGCCAGGTATGTCAAGGACTATATGTCTCCCTTTGAGGGTTACTTAGCCATTGGCTGGTCATTGAGATCCCTTGATCAGGTAAACATCTCGACTAGGGAGATACTGCTGCTTCAAGATATCCTTAAGAAAAGAATGGTCACTTTAAATTTAGAGTCAAATGCTATGGTCTGGGATGGTTCAAAATCAGGGGAATATTCCTCTAAGGATGGCTATAATCTCCTCCTTAATTAGCAGCTCTCCTTTGCCTCCCTTGTCCCAGTAGCCTTGTGTTGAGATAAGTTGTGTTTGCCAAAGGTTGGGGTCTTCTCTTGGTTAGCCCTCCAAGACAAGATTCTCATAGCAAATAGATTTGAAAATATGGGCTATGAAGGTCCTAGTAGATGTCCTTTGTGTGAAGGAGCAGAAGAAGATAAAGATCATATCCTTCTCAACTGCAACTATGCATCTAAATGCTAGCCATGGTTGTGCAATAAATCAGGATGGTCCTCTACCTTCCCTAACTCCATCCTTGGTATGTTTCAAGCTGGGCCAACCCTTTATAAGAATTCCCTTTATGGAGGGTTGTGGATCTTACCTCCCTCTCTAGTTATCTGGGAACTCTAGAAGGAACACAATAAGAGGATCTTTAAGGAAAATAAGATGGATTGGTTCCTTTTAGTAAACAAAATAGAAGATTCAATAGTTGAGCTTTGAAATAGTAGAATCTCTAAATTTCCTAGCATCCTCTCAGAAACGACCTATTGGGATGAGAAGATGAGAGGGAGATGGTTTGGTTTGAGGATCCCATCCTTCATTGGTATAGGTAGCTCAAAAAATCAAGAGTTTAGGAATGCTTGTAAGTGGATAGCCCCTAAAAGGGGCTGGTTTAAGTTAAAATTTGATGGAGCATCTCATGGTAATCCAAATCCTGTAGGTATTGGTTGTTGTCTACATGATGAAGTTCAGAAGGAATTGTCTAGGGCAGCTAAACCCATAGGGCTTGCGTCCAACAATAGGGCTGAAATTTTAGCCCTCATTGAAGGTCTTCTTCTCTGCCTAAACAAAGGCATTCACAAATTGGCTATTTAAGGAGACTCGGCCATTATCATTAATAGCCTCAGAAAAGGATCCCTTTTTTATTGGAAGCTAAATGTGCTCTTGGCGAGAGCTCTTTGTCTCCTTAAAAAGTTAGAGAAATTGACCTTCAACCATATCTATCGAGAAGGAAAATCTACAGCGGATACATTCGCTAATGCTGGAGCTGATGGTCAATTTATAAGTTAATAGAAGAACCCTTCTCACATTATTGCCTCAAGCCTTATAATATTTTATGACTTTTAGTATGCAGATGCATATAGGGATATGCATGGACATATAGGTATTAATGTTTATATAGACATTGTATACTAAAAGGAATAAAAGATTATGAGTCTCTTAAAAGTTCGCCTTATCTATATTTTCTTGCCTTGTAGTCACAATCTAGATTGTTCTATCTTAGGCTTTAGCCAAATTTTAGAGGAAGTTGCTTCCCTTTTTCAGATGTCCTTTGTTAGAAACTCCCCTCGATTAGTACCAATTGATGGTATTTGAGTAATGATGATATGACTCTCCTTCTGCGATTTAAAGAATTTTACCTATTGCTTGGTTGCCTTGAGGCGGCGGTAATTATTACTTAGATCGTGGAGATCTCTTCAAATACATCCAGAACCTCTGATCTCAATCATCTACCTATATCTTGCATTCCTCTACGGCAAGATGAGTTGTACATCTCGATTCATTAAAAATCTTGCTCTATTAAAGTTTGTTTGGCTAGGGTCTTGGCTTATCTTTCATTTTAGCTCCGATGGATACTCCACTAAGACTTATAGGGCTCAAATGACAGATTGCCTTTGTAGGAGAAATAAAAGAGGAAAGAATGAAGGGTATTTTGGTTCATCCAAATCCTCTTCTTATTTGAGTTGTTATGAAAAAATTAGGGAGGGATTATATTGTAAATGATGATAGGACTAGAGCTAATCCAAATATCGCAACGATGTTCTTGGCAGTGACAATGCATCTTGAGAAAGATAGGAATGTAGTGGTGAAACTCTTCAAAAAGGTCTTTAAGAAGGAACAGCTGGGTGAATTAGAGTGGGTGGTGGTCAATATTGATGAAGAGCTCACAACTTTGAAGCCCCATGATGACAATATCCTTATTAGGATAAATAATTTGGTGCCGCGATACCCTATTCTGACTATAGAAAATCCTATGGCTTTTGAAGCCTATAGTCCACACAGGAGTAGGAATTTTTTCTTCCTTTTATGGCTCTCGCAAGTTAAAAAGCCTCCATGCAACAAATGGTTTGTTAGTTATCTCGAAGCAGCAAATATTGCAGTGATCTTGGACAAGGTGACAATTCCTCCCTCCCCTGCCTCCCACTCTGTAGATTTGCCAGCTAGCTTGGGAGCCATGTCTCCTCAGGAGCGGGGAAGGAGAGGATGAGGCTTCTATTATTGGAAGGATGGTTCCTTTTTGTCTATAATATGTATTTAGTTTTCTCCCTGTCTTAAGCAGCTATCCCTCACTTTACTTCTGGCTATCGATAGATACTCTCTAAAACTATAGATACTCTCATACATTTGGACTTGGTTATTGTTTTTGGGTTAAGTTTTTTACTCTTTCTCGGATAACTGCTATTTACACCTCTATCTAAATATATATACATATATGTATATATGTATATATATATACATATATGTATATATGTATATATATATACATATATGTATATATGTATATATATATACATATATACATGTATACATGTTGTAGTCACATAAATCTGTCCACTTAATTAAATGAATACTTAGTATTTATTTGATTATTTAACCATCAATTAATAATTAATTAAATTAATATTTAATTAATTCATCTTAACCCTATTCTCCTATTAATTAAATAAATTATTCAATTTATTTGATTTAATTCACTTAACCAAATTCAGACCATTAATTAAATAAATAAATCATATTTATTTAATTAAATCTTCTCTCACATTTAAATAAATTAATATTTATTTAAAACCCCCAAAATCCCACCTCTCACATTTAAATAAATAAATCATTTATTTAAATCACCTTTATCCTCTATCCACTTGCATTTTCCTACAAATGCAAGTTGCACAATTATTTTAAATAAATAATTTATTTAAATCACCTTTATCCTCCACCCACTTGTATTTTCCTACAAAAGCAAGTTGCACAACTATTTTAAATAAATTATTTATTTAAAATCCTATTTATCCTCACCCACTTGAAACCTTTAATGGTTTCCCTTAAAGTATTCAAACTTGATGGCTTTAAAGTCTTCAAACTTGATGGCTTCCTTCTATAGTCTTCTTAAGACTTTAATGGTTTTCCTTAAAGTCTTCAAGCCTTTAATGGTTCCCCTCAAAGTCTTCAAGCATTTTAATGCTTTATCTTCCTTTTTCTCATTTAAATAAATTAATATTTATTTGAATATCTATCCAAATATAACTTGCACACATTTATTGAAATAAATGAATTTTTATTTTAATAAAATCCTATTTTCCCTCACCCACCAAATCCACTTGCAAAATCTAATCCCCTTCTAGATTCTTCTAACCCCTTCCTAATTAACCTAATCCATCCCCTAATTATTGTCACATTCCTAAGAAAAATGGAGTCACTTCTCAAAGCCTAAAAGTCTTTGATAACCATTAAAGGCTTTCAACCTTCAACCACTAAATGTCTCAAAGTCTTGGATAACCTTTGAAAGCTTCCAACCTTCAACCACTTAATCCCCAAAGTCTCCAATAACCATTAATGGTTACCTCAAACCCTCCCACATGGTTAAAACATTTGTTTTGACTCAACCTCTACCCAACCCAAGGGTCTCATCAAGCCTTTAATGCTTTGACCATGATTATCTCTTAATCATTTGCACAAAGGTTTATCCTTGCATTAACTCCTAATCTAGTGGGTAATCCTAATTTAGGCTTGACCCTTACCTTCTAGATAACCATGAGGTCTCCTCAGGCATTTAATGCCTCCAACCTCTTCTCTCAACCCAATCTTATGTTGACACTTGTCACCATTTCATTGGTGCAAATTGTGCACATGGATCCCCAACTTTCAAGCTTGACCCTTGATTAAACCTTTCAATCCTGGCCATCCATTGCTCCATTTTTCCTATAAATAGAGCCCATTCCTTCATAATCCAGATCCTGAAAACTTGTATGCATTTAGGCTATAGACATTTTTAGAGAGCATTTAGCATAGCATAACTAAAATCTTGTCTTTTTGGTAAAATCAATCATTTTAGCATCAATAGCATAGTATTTAGCTTTTCATTTCATATTTGAAGCTTAATATTAAATCTCAATCCTCCATAAGCATCCATAGTGCAAAAAGCTGCTGAGAGCTACACTCATTTGGGACTTGGACAGGAGAGGAACAAGGGAGGAGCAACTATGAGCATCTTGATTAGCTATTTTATTCTATGTTTATATGCTTTCTATTTCATGCTTAATATCTCTCTTGATATGCCTGTTTAGGATAATCTTTTGTTGCTAACACTAATGTTTGTTTCTTGTGCTCTTGTGTGTGTTGCCATCAAACAGATTTTCTAATCCTTTTTGCAGAGCATCATTTGGTGAACCCAACGTGAATCCAAACACCAAAAAGATCAACTTTTCTTTTTAACCAATAACATGTTTGAATGTTGAAAATGTCACACAGGTTGCG
This sequence comes from Cryptomeria japonica, assembly GCF_030272615.1. NCBI lineage: Eukaryota > Viridiplantae > Streptophyta > Pinopsida > Cupressales > Cupressaceae > Cryptomeria > Cryptomeria japonica. The sequence continues at coordinate 695,638,919 of NC_081405.1, read as the reverse complement.
TTTTTGACACTATTTTGGTGCGTTTGACATTATTTTGGCGCTATTCACCCTATTTTAGTGCTTTTGCCTTCTCTTGTCTTTCCCTTTCTTTTAGTGCATTTTTGTTAAATAGTGCCTCTGTTCAAACGCAGACTAGCGCTATTGTAACAGAACGTTGTACAAATCACCTTGTAACCAAAAAATAAAATAAAATTAGGCTTGTAGAAGCCCACCAAATAGGCGGATTTTACTAACTATTTTTCTCTTTTGTGCAGATTTAAATTAGATTAAAAAGTAGATTTATATTTCTTAGTAACTTGTTTTTGAAGTTGGTTTTAAAAAAATGAATTCACTTTTTATTTTGGTTTAAAATTAACTTCACATTTCAAATTTGGGCTTTTAAAAAAAGAATCACACATTTGTTTGGGGCTCTTAAAAAGAATTTCATTGTTCCAAGGTAAAAAGAACCACAAACTTATACAAAACAACTTTATTTCTTGCAAGTTAGGAAACAAACTTCGTTTTGGTGCTTAAAATCAACAAAACAAAATTTATTTTCTTGCATCAACTTAAAAGAAATTTACAATCAACACTTTGTTTTGGGGGCAATCTAAAAAGAACAAGCCATTTTTCCTTCAAGCTCAAAAACAATTTTACTTCAAGCAAGACGTGTTTTCAATTCAGTTGACTAGGATTTCAAAGTTCCTAGTTTACAAAATATTTTGCCTTTGAAGTTTAAAAAAACACCATGACTGTTGGAGCAACATCTCCAAGTAGTTAGATCACATTGCAATGACAGATTAAAAAGAACAAGTGTTTTTCGTGCTTGGCACACTTGTGCAAAAAGTTGGTCGAGTGGTCCTACTTCTAACACACACTATCCTCTCCCTTGGCTTTCGTGGTCCTAGGTGCAAGAGAAAAGTGTTAGTAACACTCAAAATTTTATCTTTTTAAGAGAGGCCTGCCAAGGGATCGATACTCTTGGGAACGACCTGGAGTGGTAAATCCTTCGAGCCGCTATAGAAATCAGGTGAGAGTGAAAGCTGTAGCCTTGGGTATAGCTGTTCCTACAGTGTAACTGGCCGAAAGGACAAATGGGCCCCACCACCAGTTACAAGGCTCTTAAGTGAGTCACTGCAGAATGAACTTATGTCCAAAAACATCGAACATGACTAAACACCTTTTAGTAGTAGCCCACCCATTCTATTGATTGAGGATATTTGCGATATAATTTAGTGCAAGAGCATAGATGGTTTTGCTCCCAAGATACTCACCATACATATTTCCTTGAGTAGAAACATAGCTTTTTGAAAAGTCACTTGTGGCTTGATAAAAGTGGTGACTCCCCCATCATAGGGATCATCTATTTGTCATGCTCATGCAAGACTTAGTATATCACATCCTTACCTGCCAAGGCGGGATTCATAAGGTATGTAGTACCAAAGTCAAAGAAATATCAAGATGTGGGCTAAATTTATCACAACTAGCCATTTGACCTTAGGGATAAAAAGTGTTTGAAATGTGTTCATTTTTAAGACCAAGTGCAAATTGAGCCGACTTCAGGCTTTGGAAATACACCTTAAAATACATCTAAAGGAAGGGTCATATACAAGTCCAAAGATTGGGTTGATCTAGACCCATACTCATTTGTGCCTTTGAGGCAACATTTTGGTGTTTGTGTGCTTGCTTTGTTTTCTTGTCAAAGAAACATCAAATCAGAAAATCAATCCCAAAAACAAAGTATTCATCCAACCAAACATCTTCCAAAAACAACCAAAAACATCAAAAACAAGGTACAAACAACAAAAAGTCAAATTTTATGACCATTCTTCACATCTTGCGAAAGAAGAAGCGTCATCAGAATATCAACTTGAAAAGAAGACCATTGAGCTCAAAGGCTTTGATAAAAAGGAGGAAATTCTTCTATATAAATAGACAAATCTTTGTCTCACATAGAGTCTTTCTGCGTCACATGCATCTCTACCTTCAAGGAAAAACAAACAAATTTGATTCCGAATCATTGAACCACAGAGCTTTTATGCAATATAGAGCTCTAAGTTATCACAAAAACCAAGGAGGAAAGATTAATCCCAACTTCTTCCCAAACGTTTGTATCACATACAACACAGCTCGAGAAATACCACCAACACCCGAAAGGGAAGAGGTAGAGTTTGTCCCATTTGTAACACAAAGTTTTTATTGAAGTTGAAAACATTTTCATCCATCATCTCACTCATACATCATCACTTTGTCATCAATCCATCCCAACTATCAAAACATTAAGAGGTTCTTGTCCCAAGTTCTCTTTTAGATATTGCTTGAAATCAAACACATCACATCACTTTTTAGATTGTTTCTACATCTAGGATAAGCTCATCCTAAGAGACACATCTACGTAGGTTAAAACTAGTTCATGAGTGAATCCTCTCATTACTAGGTAGTTAAATCTGTAACACATCTCATATTTCTCTACACCTTATCACATCAAAACTTATCAAACAAACAAGCAATTCAAAGAAGGAATGTTGGTTACATCCACCTTAAAAGTGCTAGAGATCCATGTGCAACACAATTCACCAACCATCAACCTTTCATTTCATCAAAAACTCATCATTATTTTGACACAACTTCAACAACAGCTTGCAAGCAAAATGGCTCAAACCCGATCACAGTCAAGGCAACGAGAAATAGAAAGGGAAGAAGAAGAAGAGGAAAATCTCAATGAATTTCAAGAAGCACTTGGAGGAAATGCAGATGACGAAAACCCAAGTACTCCCACTCCTGCAAAAATAGAAAGGGCTCAGCATAACCCTCTCTTTAACAGACTTTTTGATGAAATACTTAGGAGCAATGCGGATGCTCACTTCTTAAGACTCGCTGAAGAAGGAGCAAAACTCCCCTCTGACTTTGATCTTGCCCAATTAAGACAAGCATCAGAAAGACAAAGTCGCCATGAAGAGGAAAGAGGTAGAGATCCCATCAGATATAACATTCCTCGAGGTAACCCACCACCTCCTCCTCCAAATGAAATGGAGATGTTGCGGCAACAAGTCGAGAATCTCGCCCAACAGCTTCATAGTGGTGTCAAGACTAACCAATTCTCACTCAATGACATCTGTCCCTATCCTTTTGATAGGAATCTTTACATGCCACCATTTCCACGAGGATTCGAAACACCCAAATTTGAAAAATATAGAGGAAAGGGGGATCCCCGTGATCATATCCAAGAATTTCATTCCGCTTGTCTCGAAGTAGCATATGAAGACACATACCTAATGCACCTTTTTCCCCAAAGCTTGGAAGGATCAACCACATCATGGTTTTCCCGACTACCAGGTGGCATTAGAACATTTGAGGAACTCATCCAGAAGTTTCTAGCTCATTACTCTCATAACATTGAACGTGACATTACCATGGCTGATCTGTGCAACACTAAACAAAAACCAGGTGAACTATTCTCAGTATTCCTGCAATGATGGCACCAAATGTCTAGCAGACGTTCTCTTCAGTTACCTGAACGAGAACTAGTGGAAATATTCATTTCCAACTTAAACGAAGAAATGGAATTTCACCTAGATGTCAAAGACACAGACTCTTTTAATGATATGATCACCAAGGGTTTGAAATGTGAAAGGGCACTCATCAAGAAAAGACTCATCAAAATCTTTAGTGAACCAAAAGATGGTCCTCGTCCACGCTTCAATAATGATAAACCAAACTTCTGGAATAAAAACAAGAATATCATCAATGATGGGGTTGTGGATGCCAGGACTGTCCAAAATGCACAACCTATGGTTCGGTTTGTAGGACAAAATCCTCCACCTCAGAATAACACAAATGTTCCTTCCAATCAAGGTCGCATCACATCTCATGATGAACCAAGACCTCATCAGCAAAAACAGAAACGCACATACACTCCCTTAGGGGAACCCATTGAAACAGTATTGCGACAACTCATTTCTCAAAATTTGGTCACTCTGCCTAAGCTATCAAACTATGAGCCTCAAGTCAAACCAGCATGGTGGAGAGATACTGAACACTGTGAATTCCATCAAGGAAGAGGACACAAGACAAGTAATTGTCACCGATTAAAAGATCTTATTCAAGATCTTATTGACCGAGGAGAAATTGAAATTGAAGGACATGACCCAAAAACAACCAATAATGATCATCTGATGTTCAAAAATCCACTTCCATCACAAGATCAAAGGGGTCCTTCCACTTCTAGGCGAGGCACTAATACCATTGATTATACACAGGCTGCGTATAATTACACTGTAAATCTTCTGTATGATGCCAATGAACAAGTTGCAACTATAACCTTCAAAAATCCCAACTCAAATTGCAATGTTGTTACACGCCGCGACAAAGTTACCATAAAGGCAGCTCCACAAGGCACCACCTCCATCCCAAAGTAGTACAATCTTGTGGAACAATTAGACAAAACCCCTGCGCTTATATCCATTTTAGAGCTTTTGCGTCTATCACCATCTCATAAAACTATCTTGGATCAAGCACTCCAAGAGGCGTCAGTCCCTGCAAATCTGAATACAGACCAATTTCAAGCCATGGTTGGAAATCTAAAGTCCTCACCTTGTCTCACTTTTTCTGAAAGTGACAACTCTTCCTTCCAGCAACCTCATAATGCCTCACTCCACATCGAAGGATTTATTAACCAGCATAGGATCAAGCGAGTCTTGATAGATAATGGAGCAGGCCTGAATATTTGCACACTGCAGTTGGTCACAACATTGGGATATGCGGTCGAATCAGTGGATCCTCGTCAGAAGATCACAATCAAAGCCTATGATGATGCGGAGCGTTCATCCAAAGGAGCTATGGTACTACCAATCCGAGTGGGCCCCGTGGTAAAGCACATCATTTGTCAGGTTCTGGACCTTCCTCTGCCATATAATCTATTGTTAGGAAGACCTGGATACATGCCATGCAAGCCATTCCATCTACCTACCATCAATGTATCAAGTTCCCACATAACGGTGTAGAGATCACAATCTTGGGCGATGCAAATCCCTTTGCATATTGCCATAATATCAACCATCAACCAGAGATTACTGTTCCTAATAATAGAGAAGCCATTTCCTCCACATCATATATAAGTCCAGCCTCTCTTGCCAGTTCGAACACCACTATACCAAAGCAAGAAAAGCTTAAGATGAAAATAGCAGAGGAAGGTCCCGAGGAATACAACTTGAGTCAACTCTTTTGTGTGGGACAAATGCCCATTTCTCCTCGAACACATGGTAAACCACAACAGTTACTCCAACAACCACTAAAAATGCCTGCATGTGCTTTGATGCCTTTCATCCTTGGAAAGAGTCAAGAAGAAGAAACCCAAGATGAGGACTTAACAGAATGGATCTATAAAGATCCCATCACCACTGATATACCGCAAGTTAGACTTCCTACAGAGCAGTATGGCAAAGGCCTCCTCATTATGCAAAGAATGGGGTATGATGGTCCGAGTGCTTTAGGATATTGCAAACAAGGACGACATGAACCTCTGCTACCACAATTAAAGCCCAAAGGTAATACAGGCCTAGGCTTTGAAAAAGAGATATTTCCTAAACTCAAATTCAAAGGAAAACCCACCAAACCATTATGTCAACCTACTGCAAAAAGGACACCTTTCATTATCAAAGCAGCTTCAAGCACCATCCCAACTACCCCATCGAGGCTCACAACCCCAACACAACCATCTACAATACCAATCATCCCACCAATCAAACCAGTAATCCCATTCGCAACAGCCATTACATCCATAGTACCATTAGCAGCAACAACTGTATCAGAACCCATAGCAGCATCTATGGTACCAGCAGTTCCCACAGAAGCCACTGAGTCAATACTGCCAATACTTCTTGTACCAGATTCTTTTATCCCCATCAAACTTCCTGCAGCACTGATCACTACAAAGGTACATCAACCAATCACACCTGCAGTATTTAACTCAAAAGACATCCCAGTATGGTATAGTAATCGGATGCTGGAAAGTGACTCAGAGACCGACTCGCATGAATGGGAATTTGATTCTGTACAGCTTAACACTTCAGATGAGGAAGACACATCACCACCTCCACCACATAAAGACATCCCTGTTTACGGAGAAGCACAGATAAAGACCACTTGGGTTCTTGAGCTAGAAACGTCTTCCACAGACCCTACATTTCATCCTACGCCTGATTCTGACAGGGAGAGTACCATTAACGACCTTCACCATAATTTCTTAACCCTCATTGATACATCTAACACACTTAACCTAATCGATGAAGTAATGCCCATTATCCACCCTGAACTCATCGAATGGAACCAACCAAATCCCCCATGTCTTGACTTCTTCCAAAACGATGAGGCTATCATTGACTTTTTGGAATTAAGGGATAACTTACCAAGTAGGGATCACAAAGCTGGATTCGCCATTGAAATTAATAGCGCAACATACTTTGGGGTGGATGCCAAACCCTTCAGCTGCAAAAATATAACAATAAAACATGGATCTTCCAGTGAAAACCACACTGTGGCACTGTTTGATTTGACAAAAGTAAAAAGAAAGAGTGTATCCAACGGTGAAAACCTCTCTGAGGCGCCTGAGGATGAAGGGTTTGACATTCTCCTTGCTAGTACACAACAGGAATGATCCACGATTCTCATCGAGGAAACCAAAGAATACAATGTGGGGACTCCTGAAAATCCTCATATCATACATCTAGCATCTCTTCTCACTCCAGAGGAACAACCTAAATTTATAGAGTTCTTTCAGAAGCGTCAGATCAACTTTGCATGGTCATATGCAGACATGCCTAGGCTTGATCCTGATTTAGTCATGCATCACCTCACCGTAGCAGAAGGAGCCAAACCTGTCAAGCAGAAGCTTCGTAAGATGCATCCCCAGATTGCAGTGCTAGTCAAAACAGAACTCAAGAAACTCCTAGATGTTGGTTTCATTAGGCCAATTGATTATGCAGAATAAATCTCCAACATTGTGCCTGTCAGCAAACCAAAAGGGGGCATCCGCATTTGTACTGACTTCAGAGATCTAAATAAGGCATGTCCTAAGGATGACTTCCCCCTTCCAAATATCGACATCATAGTAGATCTGACAGCAGGACATGCCATGCTTTCACTCATGGATGGCTTTTCAGGATACAATCAGATAAAGATCGCACCCGAAGATCAACATAAGATAGCCTTCACATGTCCATGGGGCACATATTGCTGGAATGTAATGCCTTTTGGTCTCAAGAATGCAGGAGTGACCTATCAAAGAGCAATGACCACCATCTTCCATGACATGATGCATACCATGATGGAAGATTATGTGGATGACTTACTAGCAAAATAACTCACTAGAGATGGACATCTCCACATCTTAGATAAAATCTTTGATAGACTGCAACAATACCATGTTCAACTCAACCCAAAGAAATGTGTCTTTGGAGTGACCTTCGGGAAGCTTCTAGGATACATTGTCTCAAGCAAAGGTATTGAGGTCGACCCAGCAAAGGTAAAAGCAATCATGGACATGCCACCACCAAAGAATATCAGTCAGCTAAGGACCCTACAAGGATGACTTCAATCCATCCGAAGATTCATTGCACAATTGGCTGATAAGTGTCACCCATTTACACATCTGCTACACAAGAACATCCACTTTCAGTGGGATGCCCAATGCCAGCAAGCATTTCAGACGCTTAAAAACTATCTCATGAATCCACCATTGTTGATGCCACCAGATCCAAGTAGACCATTGTTACTCTATATCTCGGCAACAAGTACAACATTAGGTGTATTACTGGCACAACATAATGCAAAAGGAAAAGAGTGTGCTGTTTACTACATCTCTCGCACACTGGTAGGCTATGAACTCAATTACACCCCTATTGAGCAAGCTTGCCTAGCTGTAATCTTAGCAGCCACAAAATTGAGACTATCTGTTAACACACAAGGTACAACTCATTGCAAAGATTGATCCACTCAAGTATTTACTCAGCAAAGCAGCATTAACAGGTCGCTTGGCCAAATGGGTGATGATTCTAAGTGAATTTGACATCGAGTACATGGACCGTAAAGCTATCAAAGGTCAAGTTATTGCAGATCAGTTGGCCGATGCACTCTCATAGGCGATCATCCTCTTATTTCCAATTTTCCAGACGAAGAGATATTCATGATCACAACAACACAACCATGGAAACTCTACTTTGATGGCTCGTACACTAGGCATGGCTCAGGGGTAGGCATTCTGTTTATCACACCCCAAGGTGACAGTATCCCGAAGTCTTACAGGCTTGCATTTCCATGCACAAACAACATAGCAGAATATGAGGCTTTGATCACTGGACTCAGGCTAGCCGTACAATGGAAATTAAAAGAACTACAAGTATATGGTGACTCACAACTGATCATTCGACAAGCAATAGATGAATATCAGACCAAGGATGATAAACTCATGCCATACAAGCAAATGGTGGACAATCTAAAGACATCATTTATTACTATCACCTTTGAGCAGATACCAAGAGATCAGAATCGAGCTACTGATGCCATGGCTACCATCGCATCTCTCCTAGATCTTCCACAAAATTCAACACGCTACGAGTTCTTGGTAGAACAGCTTTGGATCCCTGCTTATGATATCTCCAAATCTAAAATGATATGTCGCCTTGTTGGTTCCGAATCCCCATGGTACGGTGAGTTCTACACCTATCTCTGTGATCATACCCTTCCTCCCAACCAATCAAATAACCAATGAAAAACCTTCATTCGCCAAACTGCTCGATATACCATTATTGTCGAAACCCTATACCGATGTAGTCTTGATGGTACTCTCCTTCGATGTCTGGAACAGGATGAGATAACAAAGGTTTTGGAAGAGGTACATGAAGGAATTTGCGGGACTCACTCAAGTGGTCCATCACTAGCCAAGAAGATCATGCGAGCTGGATACTATTGGCCATCTATGGAAAAGGATTCCTACTACTTTGTTAGGAAATGCAAGAAATGTCAAGTTCACGGTGACCTGATACATGCACCAGCACAGGAACTGCAACCAATCACAACACCATGGCCTTTTTGTCAATGGGGCCTTGACCTTGTGGGTAAGATTCATCCATCTTCATCCAATGGCCATAAATTCATTATTACCGCTACCGAATATTTCACAAAGTGGATCGAAGCTGTTCCACTTACCCAAGTCACGGGCAAGCAGATCGCCTCATTCATCCTCAACTACATCATCTGCCGGTATGGTGTGCCCATGTCCATCATCACAGATAACGGTCTCCCTTTCAAAAATCAGGATGTCCGTGAACTTTGTGAGAAATTTCACATTCAACACCGCTTTTCTACTCCCTATTACCCACAAGGCAATGGTCAGGTCGAAGCATCCAATAAAAACATATTAAGTATCCTCAAAAAGACAGTCAATGATGCCGGCCGTGATTGGTATGTTCAACTAAATCCAGCGCTATGGGCATATCGAACTAGCATTCGAACCCCTACAGGTGCAACTCCTTATTCATTGGTCTATGGTGCAGAAGCTATCTTGCCTATTGAGGTCGAGATACCATCACTATGGGTTTCCTTGTACAATCTCATTAATGATGAAGCTTACAGAGTCTCACGTCTTCAGGACTTAGAGTTACTTGATGAGAAGTGACAAGCTGCATACAATCACCTCAAAGCCTATCAGCAGCGCATGAGCAGAAGCTACAATCACTGAGTTAGACCTCGTACATTTGAGGTAGGTGATCTTGTTCTTCGAGAGAATCCTCACAACCAACCAAACAGAGAACATCAGGGCAAGTTTGAATCAAACTGGCTGGGCCCATATGTTGTCACTGCTGTGTTTGGGTCCGGGGCATATCAGCTGGCTACATCAGAAGGAGAACCGCTTGCAGATCCAATCAACAGCATGCACCTCAAACAGTTTTATACCTAAGGTGTACAGAGCATCAGGCTCCCCTGCATACCCGAAAATACCAAAAAAATTCAGAAAAATGTTCTGAAGAAAATACAAAAACATTCAAAAAAAGTAAAGAAAAATCATGCATCCAAATGGTGAACAACCACTCCGGTGGCACCTTGGGTAAGTACGGTGGTGAAAACCTGGCAAACAGGTGCCACTCGTAAAGGCTATGGCTCCATTGTCTTTCAGACTTGTTGCGATCGCATCTACTTCATACATACATCCATCCATCCAAAACCATGGCTTGTTATTCCTCTGCATTTATGATAGTACTCCATACATCTTGCATCCTGCTTTTTCATAGTCATGTCTAAAATTGGGGGCAATGCCTTTAACCTATTGATGGAAGTGGATTCTACATTGTCTTATGATTCATTAAGTTCTTCATTCAAAGCAATCGTCAAAAATCCAAAAACATTCAAAAAAAAAAATCTCGCAAAAATCCAAAAACATTCAAAAATGTCTCAACAAAACTACCAAAAACATTCAAAACAATTCAAAATCCAAAAACATCGACAAACCATTGAAAAATCCAACAAAAACATGGCAACAACACATTGTACATACTCGTCCATGCAGATACCAAACAAACATTGCGACATACTTAACAAAATGACCATTTATCAATCAAACCAAACAACATCAACACTCAAAACTGTCTTCAACAAGGATGCATCCTTCCTTACAAAAACAAAGACAAGATGACATTTTCTTTGACAAGAAAATTCTATTTACACTATCAAATACTTGGTTGATTTATGGTCTAGTAATTTATATTAGGATCTTTCAGCATTGTTTTGTATCATTTGTGCATTACTTCTGAAGAAGTTATGGGGCATGTACTAATGGTGTCTATGTGAGAAGTTCACCAAGCTACGTGATCTTATGCAAAATGCAGTCATAGATCACTACGGCTTGCTGACTACAGCATATACCTCGACCATATGAGCATGAACTATTACTAAGGATCCTTATTCTTTATTCTTTATGTATATACTGTTTGTTTGTAGGTGCAAATGCTCTTTCTTTGGTTCCTACCTCATCCAAACTGGATAAAGGTTTTTATCTCTTAGTACGGTATGCACTTGTCTCAGGATATGATCAACCTAAGATCAAGGAGGATGATCCAAGTCATGCATGAACGGTGATAATCCTTGTCTGTTCTGCAAGCAATACTCAGGTCAACTTGATCCATTATATCAAGTTGCTTGTATTAACTTGCTATATCAAAATCCATGTAAGAAATACTCTGGTCATCTTGAATCTTTATGTCAAGTTGCTTGTATTTTCTTACAACATTTTAAAGCTTAATGATGAAAAATAAAGCACCATGGATCATCATTCCATCTCATTTGTATATATTGCATTTCGTTGCATTCCATCCATCCATACATTCATAAATAGCTGCATATCATTCATACATATTAATGACAATGGATACTTTATTTTCCTCTTCTTCCATAGGAATGTAGTAGGTTCTCCATTTCTTCTATCTAACATTGAACCCCCCCCACCCTCCCCATCTCAATAATCAGCATCACATACCCTACATCATTTCTCAATCAAGCCACGTTCATCACCATCCATCTCTAAATAGGACGGATTGTGTTTCCTATGCTAAGTCATCCAATAAGCCAAGCAAGTTACTCTATCTGCATAGGTACATCAACTCACGCACACCTAGACTATCAACAGATACTCTGATCAAGTATCTTCAGGTCTCAATAGGTAATCCATTATGGTAATCCTAGACTACATCAGACATTTATCATAATGACCTAGTCTCAACGGGGTTGCCATGATTCCCCACAACCATCCATCACATGCACACACTATCAATTGATCAACCAATCAAACACAATCCAACAGACAATTACATCAATTGTCTACGTCTTAACGAGTGTTTTGCTTCATATACCTTGACTTCATCGGGCAATTACATCAATTGTTTAAGTCACATCAAGTCACTTTGATTCACTTACTCAGACTTTATCATGTCCAAGCGACCAACTGACATCAACTGTCATGCTTTGACTTGACCGGGGCAATTAAACCGATTGCACCAGAGTGTCCAACCAATTTTGATCAATTTTATAGCATCAATCCAAACCACACACTACATCTGCTATGTATCTCTTGCATGACCTCCGGGTACTCGTTGGCTTGTTGTTTCTTCATATTCACTCCATTTTCTCCCATTCTTTCATCATTAGTTCTAATTTCTTCTATTCTACATCCCCTCCACTTTTCATCTTTTTCGAGAGATCGCCCGATTTTTCAAAAATAAAAATAAAAATTCGGCCCATCTCTCGCAGGGGCATACCACCCATTAAATTTACATTTTATGGGGCATTTCTTCACACCTATTTTTCTTTCTTTGAAACGACGCGATAAACTGCACCGTCTCAAAGAGGGGCAAATGTAGTCACATAAATCTGTCCACTTAATTAAATGAATACTTAGTATTTATTTGATTATTTAACCATCAATTAATAATTAATTAAATTAATATTTAATTAATTCATCTTAACCCTATTCTCCTATTAATTAAATAAATTATTCAATTTATTTGATTTAATTCACTTAACCAAATTCAGACCATTAATTAAATAAATAAATCATATTTATTTAATTAAATCTTCTCTCACATTTAAATAAATTAATATTTATTTAAAACCCCCAAAATCCCACCTCTCACATTTAAATAAATAAATCATTTATTTAAATCACCTTTATCCTCTACCCACTTGCATTTTCCTACAAATGCAAGTTGCACAATTATTTTAAATAAATAATTTATTTAAATCACCTTTATCCTCCACCCACTTGTATTTTCCTACAAAAGCAAGTTGCACAACTATTTTAAATAAATTATTTATTTAAAATCCTATTTATCCTCACCCACTTGAAACCTTTAATGGTTTCCCTTAAAGTATTCAAACTTGATGGCTTTAAAGTCTTCAAACTTCATGGCTTCCTTCTATAGTCTTCTTAAGACTTTAATGGTTTTCCTTAAAGTCTTCAAGCCTTTAATGGTTCCCCTCAAAGTCTTCAAGCATTTTAATGCTTTATCTTCATTTTTCTCATTTAAATAAATTAATATGTATTTGAATATCTATCCAAATATAACTTGCACACATTTATTGAAATAAATAAATTTTTATTTTAATAAAATCCTATTTTCCCTCACCCACCAAATCCACTTGCAAAATCTAATCCCCTTCTAGATTCTTCTAACCCCTTCCTAATTAACCTAATCCATCCCCTAATTATTGTCACATTCCTAAGAAAAATGGAGTCACTTCTCAAAGCCTAAAAGTCTTTGATAAACATTAAAGGCTTTCAACCTTCAACCACTAAATGTCTCAAAGTCTTGGATAACCTTTGAAAGCTTCCAACCTTCATCCACTTAATCCCCAAAGTCTCCAATAACCATTAATGGTTACCTCAAACCCTCCCACATGGTTAAAACATTTGTTTTGACTCAACCTCTACCCAACCCAAGGGTCTCATCAAGCCTTTAATGCTTTGACCATGATTATCTCTTAATCATTTGCACAAAGGTTTATCCTTGCATTAACTCCTAATCCAGTGGGTAATCCTAATTTAGGCTTGACCCTTACCTTCTAGATAACCATGAGGTCTCCTCAGGCATTTAATGCCTCCAACCTCTTCTCTCAACCCAATCTTATGTTGACACTTGTCACCATTTCATTGGTGCAAATTGTGCACATGGATCCCCAACTTTCAAGCTTGACCCTTGATTAAACCTTTCAATCCTGGCCATCCATTGCTCCATTTTTCCTATAAATAGAGCCCATTCCTTCATAATCCAGATCCTGAAAACTTGTATGCATTTAGGCTATAGACATTTTTAGAGAGCATTTAGCATAGCATAACTAAAATCTTGTCTTTTTGGTAAAATCAATCATTTTAGCATCAATAGCATAGTATTTAGCTTTTCATTTCATATTTGAAGCTTAATATTAAATCTCAATCCTCCATAAGCATCCATAGTGCAAAAAGCTGCTGAGAGCTACACTCATTTGGGACTTGGAGAGGAGAGGAACAAGGGAGGAGCAGCTATGAGCATCTTGATTAGCTATTTTATTCTATGTTTATATGCTTTCTATTTCATGCTTAATATCTCTCTTGATATGCCTGTTCAGGATAATCTTTTGTTGCTAACACTAATGTTTGTTTCTTGTGCTCTTGTGTGTGTTGCCATCAAACAGATTTTCTAATCGTTTTTGCAGAGCATCACATGTATATGTATGTATATATATATATATACATATATACATATATATATATATACATATATACATGTATACATGTATATATATATATATACATACATATATATATATATATAGATATATATATATATATATATATATATATATATATATATATATATATATAGATATATATATATATATATGTATGTTTTTATACATATATAGGTATATATATTTACTTATGTTTTATATATATACATTCTCTCCTCATTTTTCCATAAAGTTTTCAGAGGTATTTATCCGCTTTCTACAATAGGATTCTTATGATCAATTCTTTTTCTATGAATATTAAGGCTGATGTTTGTCTCCTTCTTAGCAGCTCACGTTTGATATTTTCTTTCAATAACTAGTGAATTATTAGTCAAATGTTTATCCTTGTTTGTATTTGGAAGGATATAAATGGTCTTTGGTAGCACCTTTGCATGACTTAGTTCAGTGATTATCCTCATATTTCTTGGCAAAAGAGGGGAGAGTATTGTTGGCTTCATATCTTTCATACATGGTCTGCAGGTTCCTAATGTTTCCTTCAGTTTCCAGGGAGTTATGCGTTTTTCATCTTGAAGGTTGAAATTTACATGTGGTTAGCCTTTTCTGCTAACCTCTCGTTAAGTACTTTCTGTAAGGTTCTATGCAAGTTGGAGTTGATTAGCCTGGCAGGGCCTATTCTCAAGAGAACCTGGGTTCTATTTCTCTCTCAGAATTATTGCATCAGGCTTCCTAAGGTCAAGATATAGGATTTGATTGGCATAGAAGTTATATTCTTGTCTCATATAGCTCTCTAGGATTTAAACTCATTGCTTGGGCTTATAGCTTAGTTTGTGGGATCCTCTCAGGAGCATTGTATCTGCATCTCTTCTGCCTCTCCTCTGTTATGTCTCTCCTACTCTTTGTATCATTAGATTCTGATCCCCTAAGGGATCTAGACAAGATGGGAGGTTTTATTCCTCCATTCTTTCCTATCGGTGCCCACATTGAATGGAGGATGTAATTATTTTTTAATTAATAAAAAATTTCAGGCCTTGGCCTTTTACCGATCAAAAAAAATAAAAATAGGGTTATGCAATGTTTTGATCATATCCCACAAACTACGTGGAATTTTTGTAGGAATTTTTTTTGTGCAAGCTGGGAATGGTATCAGGAGTTTCCAGTACAAAATTCAGATTTTTTGGATCAAGATTTAATTTTTTATGATTTTTTATAAAGAATAATTTTGAGAGAAAATTAGGAAATTCTTTGGATTTTCTTACATTTCTAGAATTTACATGTAATTCAAGAGGTTTTCTATTCTTTATGAACTTAATTTTGATGCAAAAGATCTCGTGGAAAATCATATCTTTGAATTTGCCAAAAAATGTATTGCCGAAGGTCCCTATTTTACAAAGTAATTTGGGATTTCAAAAAATTTACGTAACTTGTGTGCTTGCACGAGGGGTATTATTTCACAAATACTAACAAGTTTGGTTTAGGACCTTTGGCAAAGATTTTATTTTGAAATTGCTTTCTTTGTCTTCTTTAGTCTAGCAAAACACTTCAATTGGTGTTCTAAAATGAACAAGTGTCTTTTGTGTCTTGAGAAATAGGCTCCTTTTGTTTTACCTTTATAGGGCCTACCTCCCAAGTAGACCATAAGGCCAAGTGAGAGGGAACAACCCAAAGTGGTAATGGGCTAAAGCCCAACTCTTTCGAACCACTATAAATAAATATGTTTGTGATGAAAGTTGCAAGCAACGGGTGCTGGAATGGCATAGCAATGTTAACCCATCGAATTTATGCCCACTTGAATGGATGCCCTTACTAGACTCCTTTTGTGTTAGAATCGAAAAATCTTCTAGTTGTCGGCATAGGAGGTCGGACCTCTGAAGTGGCTCACATTCTTACGGCTCTCAGTAGAGATACAAATTTCACCATGGGGAGTTTTCTTGGGGATTGGTGCTTGGCTGCCCCAGAGAAGTGAGTGCCAAGGGTGGAGCCAGTGGAGTCAAGCATCTAAGTATCTGCTCTGAATTAGGTAGCTCAGGGTAACTCCCCAAGTGAGATTCAAAAATTATTGTCTCGACTAGCCCTAGGATTTGTGTTTGCATGATCAAAATACTCAAACATTTTCGAGCAAAACAAGCAAACATTGTGTCTGTTTTGTCTTCCAAGTGTATACAAAACAAACAAGACATTTTACAATCACACTTGAAATTAAAATATTTTATCATTTTTAGACAAAAACACCTTCACACATTGTGTCTTCATTATTTGTTATGTTTTCTTGCCACTAAAAGTCAAAACATTGAGATTTGGTCAACTTCAACAACTTCACAATTGGACAAAGTTGCAAAACATTTTCAAAATCACGTCTAGGTTTACTTAAATTGCATCTATGCTCAGAACGAAGAAATTACAAAATGTTTGTCTAGAGAAAAAGGACTTAAGTTTTCAGATTCAAAGAGCTTCTAAGGCTGCTTCCTATAGGGCTTCATTTTTCAGTCAACCTTTCTTGGTCACACATAGTCAATCATTTTCCTTCACGTGTGTTTCCCTCATACATATTTTCCAAATTTGAGTCAAAAGGTTACCTTGCTTGTCGTCATCACATTTTACAAATATTCTACAACACAACACTAGGTGATTCCCACATCAAGATCTATCATCTTAGGGTCTCAATTGGTTTTCTTGAGTCAAGTTCAACTTACCTCATCAAGAGATACATCATCTCTTTGGAAACCACACCTTACTCTCAAACATACATACTTTGGTCTTATACTTTTGGACATTGCAAGTTTACCCTAGATTCATCTACATTTCATACACCTCTTCGTCTTCTCTAGTCTTTGCATTTTAATACTACCTTTCATTTTGGTCAAGAATTTAGTCCATGGTTGAAACCCATTCACAAAGATCTAGAAGGGAAGTCGAAGAAGCTTTAAGGTCTTTAAATAGAGTACCTATGAGTTTGATGAAGATGAGTTCTACAATCCATTTGACTATCGCAGTAATATACCAGACTATGACAATGACAACAATGAGAACAACAATGGAAATGATAATGACAATGACAATGCATCTATGGATTCTGCAAAAGTTGAGGAAACTATCATGGATCCCCATTTTAATAAATTGGTTCAAGAAATCATGAAGAGAGAGAGACAATATTTCTTCCAAGTCATGGCACAAAGCAGAATAAGATTACCCCATGATTTTGATATGTCACAAATTTTGGAGGATGATACAAACCAAATAAACTAGGTTAATGCAAGACAAAGGAGGCCCAATAGTGGTGGCAATAAAGAGCATCTTGTGCTTGAGTCACCTTCATCCCTATTTAAAAAACTTCAAAATACAAACACATACACTTATTCTCATGCCAGTTATGATAGAACCTCTCATGAACAACCCGCAGTCCTCCTTTCTCATGGAGGAGAACTACCACTATGCTTGACTATGATGATACCCAAGATCATACCAAGGCATACAATTACACTCAATTGAATATTCAAAATCATGACACGAGGAGACCCTGTTGTAGATTTGGGAGCAATACTCAAGATCACTCTAATGATACCTCCTATCCTCAAGGCCATGGCATGTATCAACCTAGACCTAGTGCTCCTTATTACAATACCATACCAAGTGGTCCATATCCAAGCTATAACTATGTCCCTCTTCCATATGATTACATATATGATCAATACCATCCATATATGAATTATATCCCTCCTCCATCTCCCGCTAGCTCAAGCATGGGACTAGCTCAAAGAGAAAAGACACCACTGAAGAATGAACTGCAACAACAGATAAAGGACTTACAAAAGCAAATGGTGGACATGAGTACACCAAAGAAACAATATACAATGAAGGAAATGTGTCCTTACCCATTTTATTCAAGCATTCCAATGCCTCCATTCCCTCCATATTTTGTAACACCAAAGTATGATAAATACAAAGGCAAAGGGGACCCTAAGGTACACATAAGACAATTTTTAGTAGCTTGCATTGAGGTAGCAAGAGAAGAAACATATTTGATGAGATTGTTTCCACATATCTTAGGTGAACAAGCAATGGAATGGTTCTGCCAACTTCCACCTGGAATTAAGTCATGGGGTAATCTAGTAGAGGCTTTTATAAAACATTGAAACAGATGTGTCATTAGCCACCTTATACAATACTAGGCAAAAAAATGGGGAACCCTTCTCTTCATTTTTACAACAATGGAGAGGTTTTGCTAGTCGATGCTCTTGTGATATACTGGACAAAAATGTGAACAAGGATATTGGATATGATCTAAGAAATGCATGTTTGTCTACCTTGAAAGAGGTCATTGAGAAATGAATAGCAATAGAAAAAGTTCTTATTCAACAATGTATCATCAAGATATTCAAAGAAAATAAAGAAGAATCAAATGGGAAATACAAACCCCACTTTTAGAACAAGAATAAGAACGATGGGGTAGTAGATGCAAATGTTGTGAAACCTAAGATACCTTTCCGTGGTGCAAGTTCTTCTAACTCAAACAATCAAGTGAACAATCAAAGGCAATCAAAAGCTTGAAGGAAATACACCCCATTGGGAGAGCCAATTGAAACCTCATTCAAGAAGTTAGTGGCAAACAAGCTCATAATACTACCAGATAATTCACCATATGAGCCAAAGGTAAAACCAAAATGGTGGAATGATGATACATATTGTGCGTATCAGAAGAGTAAAGGGAATTTAACTAACAATTATCACATATTAAAGAATATCATACAGGATCTCATTAACAGAGGTGACATAGAAGTGGATGGTCACACCTCCAATGAAGAGTATGCGATGAGGGAAAAGAAAAAACTATAGATAATCAAGCTAATTATACTAAAACACCCTATGACTATGATTCCACTATTAATCATATTTCAATGGACAATTATGTTTCTACTATCATTATAAAGGACAAAACTCCTAAAGGTCCTACCCAAAGGAGTAAATTTGTTTTGAAAGGCATTGGACCATCTTCCTCATCTTCTAAAGATGAAACCTCTAAATGTAATATCACAACTCGTCGAGGTAAATTCACCTTTCAAGGTGTTCCATCAAATCCCACAACCTCTTTATCCACAAAGAATGAGTACGACCTTGTAGATCAGCTAGGGAAGACACTCGCCCTCATTTCTGTCCTTGATCTTTAATGCATATCTCCTGCACGAAGGATGTGGTATGTCAAGTCCTTGATTTAGACCCCACATACAACATACTTCTAGGATGTCCATGGATTCATGAAATGAGAGCTATTTCCTCAACTTATCACCAATGTATCAAGTTCCCACACAATGGATTTGAACTAACCATTAATGGAGATCCAAATCTATTAATTTATTGCAATAACTTGTGACCAAGATCAGAAATAATAGCTCTAGTCAACCAAGAGGCTATTCCTTCATTAGCATATGTGGATCCAAAATCCTTGAAAGCTTCTACATCAAAACAAGCAGAGCTAAAAGAAAAATTCAAGGTTAAAGACATGGGACATGGTGAGTATATCTTTCATGTTGATCAACTCCCACTATCTCCTAAGGTATTCAATCGACATGAACAACCTACAAACAATTTACAATAGCAAGGAATTGGGTGTGAACCACCTAGCATTATGGCTACTAAGTTTGAATGCAATTCTCCTCTAGTGGTGCAAGCAACTCTTGATATGAATAGTCCTAAGAGTGGTTCCAACAAAGAATCTATTGAATATATCACCAACCCTCTTAAGAACTCACATAGCCTTACCATTTCATCAACACATTCTATTTCCACCCCTCTCCTAGACTTGGATCAACAAGAAGCACAAAATCCCTTACTCATTTGGGATGAAAATTCAAGCTTTGAAAAGAAAAATGTAAGAGTCAAAAATAAAGAAAATTCCTTTAGTCCAAATCAAAATCAAAAGCTATTGGACTCTGCAAAAGTCAAAGTCAAGGATAAAAATCCTATAAAGGAAAAAGAACAAGAGTTGATATCCCCTAATACCAAAATAACTAGGGGCAAAAGTTCTAAAATTTCAAGTCAAAAAGAATACTTGTTGATCCCAAGTCTCCATCATGCCATCCTATTTTCACTTCTTTTTGCAATCATAAAACCTTCATAACTCATCCACTTATTCCACACATCCATCCTCTTTTGGAGATACATCACATCAATGGACCTTTAATGGAACCTCCTTGAAGGAATTTTTTATCAGGGATGCCCAAACTTCTTTAGGTGACACACATATGGGCGAATGTAGTCCACACATTAGTAATTCTAACTTAGTTCCTTGATAAAGGAAGACAATCAATGGAGAAAAATATCATTGAGTCAAGAAATGACACAACTATAATCACAAGGTGAAGCCTTGCACATTTGAGGTGGGTGACTTAGTACTGAGAGAAAATCCTAAGAATCAATAGGACTAAGAAAAGAGGAAAATTTGAGCACAATTGGCTTGGTCCTTACATCATCACAATAATTTATGGATCAGGTGCATATCAACTCTCAACACCAGATGGAGAACCTTTGGAGGATCCTATTAATAGCATTCACCTTCGTAGGTTTTAGACATAGCTCTTCAAATATCCTAATATCAAAAAATACAAAAAAATAAAAAATAAATAAAAAAAGCAAAAAAATCTTTACTTGGTGAAAACCCGTCGAACAGGAGCCTTGTGACACAAAAGAAATAAAAAAATTGAAAAATCAGAAAAAATTAAGGAGAAATAAATTTGTCCAATGGGGAAAACCACTTCAATGGCGCCCTGGGCAAGTACCATAGTGAAAAGTGGGTTACCAATGCCATGTGTAGAGACATTGCTCCTCTCTCCTTCAAGATTCAAACCTCATCCTTTTTCTTTGCACACACTCACAACCTATCCATCCATAATAAATTTACTCATTCCCATCATGGCTTGTTATTGATCTACCTAATATTGCTTAGCCATTCATAATAAATCCTCCCTTTTCACCCCTTTCCTTCCATAATATATCAGGTCCAATCTACAACTAGGGCAAAATCCTAAATCTAGTGATGGAAGTGGTACCTTGAGCATTGTATATTTTGAGGAGCATCATCTTTTCATTCATCCTTCTTTTGGCGCATAGTCTATAATAAAAGATCCCTTGCATCGCCAATTCATAATAAAGTTTTGTTCTTCTTTGCAATAAAGTATCAATTTCATGGATTCAGTCAATTTCAGATGAGACGCAAGTAGCAGTGGGATTTCAACAAATCAAATCTTTAAGCAGACTCTAGCAACAACATGGTTTTCAGCATTATCTATCCTTTATCAGGATGACAAAATTGTGACCAAATCAAACATGTTAACATATGTGGAAAGAAACACAAATAACTTGAAGATTTAATTGTGTGTTGGTGTCAAGTCTTTGTTTTCTTTTGATTTTATCTTTTGGTGACATGTCTTTTAGCTTTTCTGGGATGTCTCTGACTAGAGATTATATCTCTAGGATGTCTTTGACTAAAAAGGCGACGATGGGATATGTTCACCTATTGTTTTGTTGTTTGTAGATTGTCTCTTAGTAATGCTATGACTTGTCCAAGGATATGAGGACATTGTGAGTCTAGTGTGAACTGGAGCATTACTTGTTTGTGACTGTTTGATCTCCATGTAAACAGGTACGATGACTTTCTGGGTCGAACCTATACCTCGATTGTTATAACCTATTTACCATAATAAATCTTAATGATGATAAAGAACAAGAATCTACCTTTCATCCCCCTTTCTTGATTGACCTCCATTGTCCTTCCCTGAGTTCGTGTAGCATGGTATCACATGACTAAGTATAATGACACACCAAAAATATATGCATTTCATGTAGTTTGCACCTGCATCATCACATGTTAGCATATCTCATTTCATACATACATATAGATATCACAATCACATCACATCTTGGATATATATCATTGGTTAGTATATGCATTCTCATATAAAACATAAAATGCCAAAATAATAATGCATCATATATCTCATCCTATAAATAATCATATCATATCATTATCATAAATCTATATGCATTTAGTACATTCACATTTGCATATAAAACCTAGAAAAAGAACAAAAATATATTGCATCTATCATGTCCATATTTGCATCCATATCATAAGCACCCTAAAATCACCATAAAGCATATCAAAACATAAACACATAGAACACATGCAGATAGCTACCGCAAGGATGGATCATCTCATCTTATATATATATCAAAAAAAAAAAAAACTGTCATGATACAATGATGTCAAAATATCTTAGAGGGCTAAAAAATCACCCAAAGGTGTCTACATCATTATACAAAAACTGATACAAAATTGGACCCAAGAGAGCTATGATGAAGACCCTCCCTTAGAGCCAGCATGCCTAGAAGGAATCTAATCTCTCGAAGGACCAGCCCCTGAATCATCTTGTCTATCCCCTCTTGTAGATCCTACGGGACCATATTTTCACCAAATTAGTTAACAGTCTTGTGTTTGCCCAAATCTCAAGCATATACATAACGTGTCTCAATCCCATTTCCTTGATCACAACGTGGTCCTCAATAGTCAAATCTATTTGTAACTGTTGTGTCACATGGAATCTATCTATAGACTAAATCTAGGGTATATACTCGTGTATCCAATCAAATTAATCGTGTCAATCCTAGTGGTACTCATGTTCATCACATAGTGTTGCTTATCTTATCCTATCCTAGCCCAGTGGTACTCATGTCTATCACATAGTGCTACTTCTATCCTAGTTCTTATGTCTATCACATGGCACTGCATCCTAGTGTATATGTTTGTCACATTGCACTATATCCTATCTTGCTAGAGTGCTCGCCAAATTTCATCAATTCGACAGCTTATCCTACACTTAGCTTAGCAAACCTACCTATTGTAGGGAACCTGTTGGTGAATCCTCTCAACATCTTATCCAATTGGCAACACATGTTTATCACAAAATTGTCAATTCAAGCCTTGTTTTCAGTTGTCTTCCCTAGGGAACCTCTTTGAGTGAATCCTCTCAGCAACTTATCCAATTGATAGCGTATGTTCATCATAGAACTATCAATTTTGGCCTCTTAAGACATAGACACAATTATGTTAATTCCTCTTGAGTCAATATTTTCCCTGCATGACCTTGTCATCCTATCTTGTCAGTCATTTCTAGCCTTTCTTTCTTATTGAGAGATTGTCTGTGATCTTTTCAAACATTTTCATCCAATCTCTCAAGGGGGAATATCATTCCCATCATGGGGAAACTTTGTATTAGTTCATCTTATCTTCTTTGAGCCAATGCGACAAGCTGCATTGTCTCAAAGAGGGGAAAAATGTAGACACCTAATATTGTCCTGTCTAATTAAATAAATATTTTTATTTATTTAATTATTTTATCCTAAGTCTTCTATTAATTAAACAAATACTTTTATTTATTTAAATTGTCATTTTCCTAAATTAAATAAATATTTTATTTATTTAATTAATCCCACTTCCTTTATTAATTAAATAAATCTTTTTTTATTTAATTAATTCATTAACCTTTTCTACCCATGACACGTGTCATTCATCTCTTATTTCTTCTCCTACCTACCCCTTTTATAATTTAATGATTATCTTTACCTACCCTTTAATCCTAGCCAACCATTTATCTTTACACCTCTTAATCTTATCCCTCCATTTTCTAAAGTGTCTTCTATATAAGAGGATGCTCTCCTTCATTATCAACCCTATTCATCTAATCATCTAATCGATCTTATGCAATAAAGTCTTCTTGTGATCAAGCTATCAACAACAATCTATTCTTTGTTGAGCTCTTGTGCACACATAAAATCTGAGAGCAAATATATCAAACAAGATCAATGGAGAGTGAAAACATACATGATATGCGAATGGTAATATTTCTTTATTTTCTTGATTTACATGATATTAGGTATCTTTATTGGTAATGGTGAATGTTTTATTGTAGGACCTAGATTGTTTGTGGTTGAATCTTTATGGTTTTACAATAGTTTATCACTCACTTTTCACCCTATACAACAATCCAATCATGACAAAAATATTTCAACAAACAGAATAATAAATAATTGCAACAATACAAATTTACACTAAGACCAACTTTATATCTATCTTTACAACTTATATAGAAGTAGTTTTCAATAGGATATTGACAACATCCCATACAAAATAGAAACTAACTAATAGGAGACTGATTGCAATCCACTTCTGAAAAAAGAAAAAAAAACATTATCTGTAGTAGATGAGGATGGCTAGCAGATGAGAATTACTACAAATGAAATTGGAAATTAGACATTTTTATCAATTTGACCAATACTACGTACTAAATGTGATTTTTTTTTTTATGTTTTATAAAATAATGTCCAAATAATCTAGTTATTAAAATTGACTATGCTTTGAAAATACATGCACTTAATTTTTTAAATTAATTAATTACAATTGTAGACATAGATAAAAAGAATTAGAACATAATTGTATGAACTTATAGCTTAAATAGAGATTAAAGCTACATAAAATGCAATGGTTTCTTGGAAAGAAATGAAAATCTTGTCCTTTCATTGTTCATATCACATATGGATATTGTATAGATTAAAAAATGTAAAAAGTTAAAAATAATGATAAATTAGTAATATATGCAAAAATATTAAATTTAGTAAGTTTATTTTTTTACAATTATAATATATTTTAAAAAGATTCTAAATTAATCCATATTTATAATAAACATTATACAATCATATATATTACATATTAATATTAAATATTAATCAATTAAAAATTACTAATTTAGTTATAATAAATGTCAAAACCAACTAATCTTTTGAATAAAGTTGCATCAACACTAGGACTTTTGTCATCCTTACTAAGTTTTAAACCCAAGCAATAGATGTAGGTACTGGATTCACATTTGTCATCTTAAATCTCTTCATCAAATCATTAGCATACTTGCTTTGACATATGAAAATGTCTTGATCATTTTGACTTACCTCCATTCCAAGAAAGTATCTCATGAGCCCCAAATCAGTCATATCAAATTCCTTTTTCATGGCTTCCTTGAATGAGTCAATGGACATGTTACCTATGAATATCAAATCATGTACATACAAACAAACTATCAAGATTTTTTTTTTATCATTCACTTTAACATACAGAGTTGGTTCATTGCCACACTTGCCAAAACCATTGTTCACAAAATAAGAATCTATCCTGTTGTACCAAGCTCTAGGAGCTTGCTTCAAACCATATACGGCCTTTTTCAGTTTGTATACCTTATGTTCTCGTCCCAAAATTTCATAACCAGGTGGCTGATTTACATACACTTCTTCTTCCAAAATGCCATTCAAGAATGCTAATTTAACTCCCATTTGGTAAACTTTCCAATTGTTTTGAGCTGCAATAAATAAGACCATTCTAACAGTATCCAATCTTGCCACTGGTGCAAATGTTTCATTGTAGGCTATACCTGGTTGTTGTACAAAGCCTTTAGCCACTAGTCTTGCCTTGTGTTTCTCTACTTTTCCATCAGCATTATAATTTGTTTTGTAAACCCACTTAACTCCAATCACATCCTTGTCTTTAGGAAGCTCAACTAGATCCCAAGTTTCATTATTTTCAATGGATTGGATTTCTTCCTCCATGGTTGCAATCCATTTGTCATCTTTAATAGCATCTTCAAAGTAAATTGGATCAGCTTGTATCAGGAATGCAAAATTAGTGCATATATTATCATTTCCAACCTCTTGGATTTTATCATAAATCTCCCTTAGACTACGTGTCTTCTTTGAAGTGTTTATGGATCTTGATCTTAGTGATGCAAGTGTTGGATTAGAAGATTCACTATTGTTATTACTTGCTGGTATAGTATCATTTGGAGTGCTAGGTGCTCTAGAAGGTGTTGTAGGTGCATTTGCTTGTGTAGTAGGATTCTCAACTTGAGTTTCATTCTCTCCATTCTCTTGTGGAACACTAGCTGCAACTGTAGTTGTTTTGTCTATGTTGCCATCCCATACTTCTTCTTCAACAAACTCAACATCACAGCTTATAATTAGCTTCTTTGTGATATGATTGTACAACTTATATGCCTTGGATTGTTCACTATATCCCACAAATATGCACTTCTCTCCTCTATCATCTAGTTTCTTTCTCAACTCTTGAGGTATCAAGGAGTATGCCACACAACCAAAAACTCTTAAATGTGATATGTTATGCTTCCTTTTGCTCTAGGATTCTTCTGGTGTTTTATTTATCACTGCTTTTGTTGGACACCTATTTAATATGTATATTGAGCATGCAACCGCTTCCTCCCAATACTCATTTGGTAGATGTTTTGCTTTTATCATACTTCGTGCCATTTCCATAATTGTTCTATTCTTTCTTTCAGCTACTCCATTTTGTTGAGGAGTGTTGAGGAGTATACCTTGTTGTAAATTGTTTATTTATGCCATTTTCTTTGCAAAAATTCTAAAAATCAATTGATATGTACTCTCCACCTTGATCAGCTCTCAATGTTTTAATATAGTATCCAGTTTCTTTCTTAATTTTTGCCTTGAACTCTTCAAAAATAACAAATGCATTTGATTTATATTTCAAGAAATAAACCCATACTTTTCTGCTGAAATCGTCAATAAATGTCAAGAAATAAAGCTTTCCACTTATGGAAGGTGTTTGCATAGGTCCACAAAGGTCTGAATGTACTATCTCAAGTGGATGTTTTGCCCTATCAGACTCCCCAATTGGAAATTGTTTTCTATGTTGCTTTGCCAATATGCAACTCTCACATGTGGTCTTAAGTGGCTCTATTGGTGGCAACCCATACACCATTTTCTTCTTGTATAGCAGTTGCAACCCTTTGAAGTTTAAATGCCCAAGCCTTAAATGCCATAACCAAGTTTCATTTTTATATGAGTCTTTGAAAGCTAATTCAGCAACCTTTTGCAATCCTCGTGGCTCTACAAATAGTTCACTTTGACTTCTTAATGGAAACATCCTATTTTTTGTCATTTCAACTTTTGCAATCAACCTATTACTTGGTTTCTTATCTAGAATCACACATTCACCATTTTCAAAGTATATTCTATATCCTTTTTGCACTAGTTTTCCAATGCTTATGAGGTTGTGTTGCAATCCAGAAAAATAGTATACATAAAAAATATGCTTCTCTTCACCTTGCTTAGTTCTTATGTTAATTGACCCTTTGCCCATGATTGAAACTCGTTGATCATTTCCCAATTTTACTTCTGATTTTACTGCATCATCCATTGTTGCAAACATCTCCTTATTACAACTCATGTGATTAGTATTACTGCTATCTAGTAACCATACTTCTTTAGAACTCTCTTATGCTACATTGCATGTTATCAATATGGTGTCTTGCTCAATAGTGTTTGTTTGGTTTTCATTTGTAAAATGTGTCTTTTGCTTGTTCAGATCATAATGTTTTTTTCTACATTTTGATGCAAAATGCCCAAATTTATTGCAATAATGACACTGGATGTTTGATTTATCATACATTTCTCCTTGATGATGGCTATGAGAATGACTGCTCCCCTTTCCTCTTGTTGGTGTAGAATGGGCATGTGGGCTCGATGCTAGTCTTCTACTTTCAAATTGTGCATTTTCTCTTCCTCCCCTTGGTGTTAAATTTCCTCTACCTCTATTGTGATTCGATCTCCCTCTTGTTTTGCCAAATGAAAGTTGAGTCTTGAATGCATTTTCCAATGATGATGTCCCTGATCGATTTTTTCTTTGCTCATGCACTAAGAGTGACCCTATTAATTCATCTACTAATAGTTGAGCAAGATCTTTGGCCTCTTGAATGGCTATTACAATTGCATCAAACTTGGCAGGCAAACTTCGAAGTATTTTCTCTACAATCTTTTGATCTTCAATCGTGTCCTATAGGACCTTAGCTGATTTAAAGCTGATTTATTATTGACGTTGCATGAGTGAGAAATGAATCTATTGAATCTGAGTCCTTCATTTGCAGATTTTCAAAATCCCTTCTAAGTGTTTGTAGTTTTGCCATTATTACCTTGCCCGTGTCTTGGTATGATGTTTGCATACTATCCCATGCTTGCTTTGATCTTGTGGCAGCTGCAACCTTTGGAAAGATCGATTCATCCATTGCTTGTTGAATGAATAATAGTGGCTTTGCATCTTTCTTCTTGTCTTCCTCTAGTAAATCTTTCTCAGCTTGTGAAAGTGCTTGATATGCTTGTTGATTTGTTGGTTCAGGAAACCCATTTTCAACAAAGTTCCAAATACCCTGTGAGCAAAATAAGGTTTTAATTTTAATACTCCAAAACTCATAATTTTTGCCATTAAACATTGGAATTTGTGGTTGTGAAATACTTCCACTTGATGTTGCCATGATTTTTCAAAATAAAACTTGGCTCTGCTCACTATATCTTCAACCTTTTCCCTTTTTATGTCTACTGATCTCTTTACCCCTTTAGTGATCTCTTCTGACTTCCAAATTTCTGTTTGCAGCCTATAAACGACCCTCTTTTAATTCTGGAATCTCCTCTATTTTCAAATGGCTTTAGTGGTGGCTTCTACTTTCATATAATCCCTCTGCAGATTCAACACTTCTTCAAGCCAATGCTCTGTCTTTTCCTGACTTTGGTAACAACTTTCTCCTTTTGCATCTTCAAAGCTTCATGTTCAATCTTGTTCTGCAAAGCACCATCAAACTACTCTATGCCATAGATCATACTGCTCTGATACCAGTTTGAAGGAAGAAAGAGAAATAGAATAACAGAACAATAATGAACAACAAAATATAAAACAGTTTATATTATGTCTTGATCAAAAACAAAGCTGCCAATTACATTTTTCATCAAAAACAGGGTTTTTTTTGTATTCCCTTTTAAAACAGAGTTCTATCTACAGCAATGGAGAAGCTTCCAGAAAAGCACCAAAAAGTCGAACAATCTAGATGCATCAAAAACGGAGTAGAAGAAGATACGAGAAAGAGGAGTGAATGCGGTGGTTGGAGTAGATAGGTTACGGAGGCAAGGGAGATTAGAAGAGTCCAGCTGGAGTCCACGTACGTTAACAAGTTCTAGGGATCACTATCTGTACAGACAGACTGCGAATCAGATAAACATTTGGCGATGAAAATTTTAGTTTTTTTCACGCAAATGAGAGGTGGCAACGTGCTCCGATAGAAAAAAGTAAACCCCAAATGTTTTGTTTCCAGGATTTATAAGAATTATAAACAATAACAAAATGTTTAAGGGTTCTGCATAGATATATTTGAAAGAGCTGTAGAAAAGCTCCATTGCCCTTTTGACTATGAATTTCAGATTTGTAAGAAGAGTTATCAAAATCCAAACTATGATGTCCTCATTGAATAGGTTGCAAATAAGGTAGTCACCGTTTTTCCTCTGGCCTATTTTTACCCATATCAATTTTGATTTTAGGACACTTACTTTTTTTTATTCCCATAAACCTCCTATTTTGGGACATACATAGAGGATGCTGGTAAAATTTGTGGAATTTGGCTTTACAACTACCAATCACAGTTGATAGTTTTTAAAGCCTAAAATACATCCATCTTCTGCATATCCTACAATCATGCCATTCCATGAGATCACATTTCTTAGATGCATTCTCCCAAACAAAACAAGTTCCTTGTCTATGTTTCCACATGTTGCGTGCATGTGTACAAGAGCATTTCAAACTATTGACAAAAATTTCTCTTTTATCATACTTTGATGGATGTCTATACCCTGTTCCAAAGCTCTCCCAATTTAGCAAACACAGGGAGGATCTTGGTAAAGGTTCTGGAATTTGGCTTTATACTTCCAATTATATTTGGTTGGGTTTTATTACTGTAATTATAATTATTTCTTTCTTTCCGGTTTGGGATAGTGAATGAAGATTGTCTGTCAGTGTTTTGGTTTAATCAGGACTATGTACTAATGGTATTTGACAATTTCAGTGCAAATGTGGTTGTTGATGGTAATTCGGTGAACTTGAGATTGTGGGACACTGCAGATAGACACCCTTCCATATTTGTTTTGCTTCCAACTATAAGAAATCTATCAGGGCCACAGATTAATTTTTTATTTGTCCATGGACTTCCTGTTAGATTTGTGGTATTCTAGCCAGCGGTTTGGATAGACATTTCTATAAGCTAACCCATATGCATTAAAGCAGGCTGATTTCGCTTGAGATGTAACCGTGGATTTCAACATTTAAGATCATAATTTCTTTGCAAGTTACTGTGTGACTGCAATTAAAATTCACCACCATTTGCTGCATAGAGGCCCCTGTAATATTTTGGTATGTAACTCCCTCTATTTGCACTGCTGATTTCTGCATGAAAATGGAATTCATTTCAACCTCAAAATGAAATCCCTACAAATAATCCATAAATAAAAAGGAAGATGGTCTAACGAGGATGCAGTGGAAATTTTCATAGGCGAACACCTAGCTATGACCATTGGCTAAAGAGTTATTTCTTGTTGTAGTTCACATGCCAATTTTGTAAAGACGATATTTTTAAAAAGTATCTCTATGTCTAATGTTGTAATGAAAGATGGTCATTAAATATCAACTAGAAGTTACCATAGGTGGATATATGTTGGCACATCTGTTACATATTGCAATCTATGTAAGGACGTTGATCCAAAAAACAAAAGATTTATGTTGTATATGAGCCCAAGAAGGTTATGAGTTCTAATCTTGCCGCTCTCGAAGATGAACCCTAGGTGATTAAAGACAGCTCCGTTCTGTGCACATTGCAGAGCAATTCTCAGACAATTTTCAAGCTCAAGTATTATGATATATTCTTATTGGCCTTGCGTTTAATTTAGATGACACTTTTGTAAGAAGTGAAATCTCAGAAAGAACACCATTTAGGTCTAGTTCAGCTTTCCTACCATTATGTTCTTGATTCCTTGTGGCAGTGAAATGGCGATGAGCTTATATTAGCTTTCTATAAAGTAAAACACAATTAAGGAAATGACATCCTTTTTGTATTCCTACGAATCGTTTTGAGTTGACTTGAACTATGAATAATGTATCTCATTTTATTTGTTAGTTCGATATTTATGTATTGGTTAGCAAAAATATGGGTGTTTTTTAGTACTGTAAAAGAAAGTAGAATCTAATCAAACACTTAATTTAATTCAATGTTATCAAGACTTCTGACTAGTTTATCTTAATAATGTCTATCTTGTATCCTGTGATTATAGGTTATGGCACTTGCGTTTATCACGGGCTCAAGGTATGTAGTTACTAATGTGGAGATCCCTTTATACTATAGCTGGAACTTACTCTTTTAGGATGTATCCCATTCTTTCTTTTCTATCATTTGAAAAAACAGTCTATTGACACCACCATGAATTCTTTGCAGCAGTGGTACTCCTACAGTACCTACAACACCTGTTACTACTTTGACCACCCCTGTTACGACTCTGATGATGCTTATAACAACTCCAACGATCCCTGTTACAACTCAAATAACCCCTACTACTACACGAGTTTACAATTCCAGTGGTTTTGTTGGTGGTATTACATCTCTAGCAGGATAAAGCTTATAACAACTCCAACGACCCCTGTTACAACTCCAACCCCTACTACCACCCTAGTTTACAACTCCAGCAGGTGGCTTGACTGCAATCCCCACCAGTTTGGGACCATCCAGTTCATTCAACACTAATTTATATAGTGGCACTTCATCATCATTTACATATCTGAGTTCATCACTCACACTCCTCCTGGGTGTAGGTGTTAATGTAATACTAAAATCAACTAAAAACGGTTCACCCACTGCTTGTCCACTATATAAAGTGATAGACTTTAATCCAACATCTTGTCATTGATTACCAATGCTACATTTGCTAGTACATCATGGCATAATGATGATGTAGACAAAAAATATTAATCATAGTACTCCGGAAAGCTTTTTGGTTTTGTCTAATAGCTGGGAATGATTTAGATGGGAGGAGTTTGGGATGGGCATGCCATTTAGGCCTGTCTATTCTTTCTTAGAGACATTGGGGAGCATATTGTTCCCAGTTTTTCTTTTGGACAATCAATTCTTGTGTAGTAGGATCTTTCTATTTCTACCTTTTAAGAACTTTATATTTTACAAGCAAGAATTATTACCGATTAATCATTTTGGTTTTGTCCAATTCTCTATTGTGCAACCTTTCTAAAAGTTTCATGGAGACTACAAATGCCACACTTGTTCCTTGCACCCATTTCGTTGTTCACTTCATTTCTTCACACAACATTTATTGATTTTATTGTATCCTTAATCCTTTTTTGAAAGTAATGCCATGTTTCAATACTCCCGTTTTGGCACAAGCTCAAAGTACACTAGCAAACAACTTGACCAGCTTACAGACTTGTTTGTTGAATTTACTGACCCAACATCACTACTCTGAAGATACTCATGTTCCTTGTAGGCTAAAATTATTACATGTATTTGTTTTTGTGTTGTGAAGAGAGAATTAACGTCTGTAATAATAAAACAAGACAATCTGCTAGCAGCTTTAACAAATCCTTTTACAAACACAGACTTTTCATTCTTTGGCAAGAACTTCACTACCTTGCAGCTAACAAATCCTTTTACAAACACAGACTTTTCATTCTTTGGCAAGAACTTCACTACCTTGCAGCTCTTGTTCCAATTTGAAATGCTTGATTATCAATTAACAAAGATTTCTCTCTCCTCTTTTAGTGGAAATTTGTTCCCCCTTTGATGCGGAAGACAAGATAAATAAACTACAAAGATTCATATTGAGAATTTCTAGCAAAAGAAAACCTGAGATTGGTACTTCTTGGGCATCTAGGAGCACATTCTCTAAATTATCAGATATTCTTGAAAAATCTGGAAACTCTTTCAATAATGTTCCAGAAATTTGTAGCTTTTTCAACTAGGAGAACGCCTGAAATTTATGATGAATTTGTGTAAAGCTCTTAATTTTATATGTGTGTGTGTGTGCACCAAATAAATCCATATCAGAATGAATACAACTAAACCGTTAAGGAAGACATAGTTTATGATTGAGTAGATCAAAATACCTGCATGCCATTCTCGAGCTTGGCACAATCAGAAATTTTTCAATTCTATAAGTTTTTCAACGTCAGATATTCCTGACACACTTTTCAAATTTTTAAAATTTGTAATCTGAAGGCAATATAATGTCTTTACTATTCTTACCCCATGTCCCCATGCGGGGACATAAACTACAATAATTCACATTGAGAAATTCTAGTAAAAATATGTGATTTGATATATTTCTAAATAGAAACTAGATAAGAATGGAATGTTCTAGAATCAACAACAGATAAGGTTACAAGAAAAAATGTTAGATACTTGTTATTTTGGGCATGTTGGCCTAATATCTAAAAAGGTCTAAGATGTTTCCAAAATGTTTTTAGAATTGTCCAAAGACCTCTGTAGATAGAGGTATCATGTAATGGTTTTGTATCAAGCAATAAAAATGGTTTTATGTGCAACAAGACATTCATATTTTCTATGTGTTTGTTTCTTAATTTATGTGTTTGTGTTTCTATATGTGATGTTGATACATGTCCATCCAGCCCATCGGATTGGTATCAAAGCAAATGTTGGAGATCTAGAGTGTGACGCATATCAGAGCAGGCTGTAAATATTGTCCAGAGATATCAGTTGAAGCATGTTTGTGAAGAGAGCTCAAGCATTGCTAGAATATAAGATAGTTGAAGGAAATTATTAGAGTCTTGTAAATACAGATAGTTCGCAGATCAAGGAAATCACAAAATTAAAAGAAGAGAATTAATGTTTAAAGACAAAGCCATTGGTTTATGATGTTTCATGTAGTACAAAGGATTTGAATTCATCATTTGGTGAATGTGATTTTGCTGAAGTTGTTTGTAAGAAAGAGTGTGAAGATGCACATATAAGGTGTAATGATAATGAAAAAGCTACTAGTTTTGATTAAAGGGGAAAATTGGTTTTGCAGGGACCAGAACCCCATAGTCAACAAAAAAATTCTTAAACAACAACTATCTAGGACCCAACAGGAAAAAAGATGCCAACCAGCCCACAAAAACTCAAGGCATAGGAACTTTACAAAACAACAACCAAGATCAAAACATAACTCCTAAACAACAAAACTACAAAATTTTGGCCAATTTATCATTCTTCTAAATGATATCTTCATTGATATTCTTAACTTTCTTAATGATGTTGTCAAGAGGGGTCATACCCTTGTCCTTACTATGGAACGTCATTGCTGGACTAGGTAGGGACTTTTTGTTCACATCCAAATCTACTACTTATTTTGATAACAATGTTTGTTTAAAAATCATGAAAAATGGGTTATAGAGGTAAAGGATTAGGAAATAATGAACAAGGAATGAAGGATCCAATTGAGCCTACAATTAGGCCAAAATATGAAGGCCTTGTCTATATGATAGGTAGAGGAAAGAATGATGCAGGTGTTCCAAGAACAAGCAAATCAAATCAAGGAACACAATGTATTCAATGTTCACATTATAATAGGAAAGGACATACAAAGGATAGATGTTGGGATCTACATCCATGCAATATTTGTGGATTGAAGAATAATTGTAATAAGAATTGTTGGTACAGAGAGTCAAAATATGAATGCATGAAAATTGAGTGTGGATGGATTTATGGATCGAGTTGGAAGAAAATTACAGGTATGATCAAGAAACTGTTCAAGTATAAAAGTTCACATATGAAAGTTGATTGCAATCAAGCAACGTTTTCAAAAAGCATAACATATATTTCAAGTCAAGTTAAATTATTGTTTAGCAAGATGTCTATAAATGACAGGTTTCCACGAAGTTACAAATTGAAGTATTGAAATTAAAGGGGGGTGTTGGAATATGTAATTTCTCCCACCTATGAAATGCAATTAATCAAATAAAAAAGACAAAATTGAAACTGATATATTTCTAAATAGAAACTAGATAAGAATGGAATATTCTAGAATCAACAAGAGATAAGGGTAAAAAAATATATATTAGATACTTATTATTTTGGGTATATGCACCTAATATCTAGAAAGGTCTAAGATGTTTCTAGAATGTTTCTAGAATTGTCCGAAGACCTCTATAAATAGAGACATCATGTAATGGTTTTATATCAAGCAATAAAAACGGTTTTATGTACAGCAACACATTCATATTTTCTATGTGTTTGTGTTTCTATATGTGATGTTGATACATGTCCATCCACCCCGTCATGATTGGAAATCCTCGAATATGTAAGAGCACATTCTCTAAATTATCAGATACTCCTAAGATTTGAGAAATTTACAGCTCTTTCAACTGGGAGGGCGCGTGAAATTCAAGATAAACTGTGTAAAGCTCTTAAAGATTTGAAATAAAATATCCCACAGACATCTAGGTCAGAATGAATATCACCAAACCATTAAAAGGAGATTTAGTTTTTGACTAACAAGATCAAAATAAGTGCATGGCATTTCCCCACAACCTTTTGAGTCATCCACATTTGATTTTTAAACAGTGCAACTTTTGAAGAGGAACCCATGATGGAATGCTTGGTCATTTTGTAGAATTGCCAACAATCTAGAGCCATAGTAAGGAAGGTGACGTCTCAACACAGCTATCTGATTTACCTAAAAATAATGTAATTTGTCAACCCATGTACTTGTCGAGAAAGGAAAGGAAACATATGATATTGGTTTTGGAGAGCATTGTTTGGAAGCCCATTAGTTTTTGCATGCATGTAGTAGCTTAGATTTTTATTTAGGGAGTCTAAAGAGGGGCTCCTCTGTAGACGATCATTTAGATGACTTATTCCTTCCTCTATGCTTCTAAAACCTAGATATTCATAGCAGACATGGTTGAGAAGCTAACTTTATAGAGAAGGCAATTGGCTTGTGGCAGATACTTCTCGCACATCAAATTGCTGAGAAAGCATTAAATTCTGGAATTTGCTGGTGAGATGAAGAAGAAGATGCTATGGATTCCGATTCAATCGCTTACAAACCTATACAATTCTCGCACATCAAATTCCTGAGAAAGCATTAAATTCTGGAATTTGGTGGTGAGATGAAGAAGAAGATGCTATGGATTCCGATTCAAACACTTACAAAACCTACACAATACCTTTTTTAAACAAAAACCCATTTAAAATTTATAAGTGTAAAAGATTTTAATTTCATGTAATTATATTAAGTTTTTTGAATTAATTAATTTGATTTATATAATTAAAAAATAGAAATAGTCTGTGTTATTTGAATTATAATTTAAACTTAGAAATATATGCATTGTAGGTTAAACTTATATGTATCATTGTGATTTAATTTTAATTTTGATTTTGAGAAATGAGATTGTATTGAAAATAATAAGATATATTATAATATTATCTAATTTCATTCTTCTTATAAGTTATATAATATTAATTTACATGAAAATAACTCTAACCTAACTACAAAGTTAATGTTAATATTATAATATTTAAAATATTAAATATTATATTATTTTATTATTTAAAAATAATCTTATTTTATTACAATTTTTTTTATAGATAAACATTAAGATTCTTTTTTCTTTTTTCATCGGTATATAAAAATATTACAAAGAAAGATTAGACAATCCAAAAAATGCCCAACCAGTGCAAGAGATGAAGGACTATCGACATGTTTGAAGCCCTAAAAAATGGAAAAGACAAATATTGAGAGTCCTTATCAATTAACTAGAAGGGCTATTTGAAAAATCATTAACAAAAACACTTTTGCAAGACTCCAGATGGGGAGGAAAGATGACTCCTACTTTTTCTATTTCTCTCATAAATATTAAGATTCTTATATTATTGTATTTTGATTATTATATTATTAATATATGATCATTATATATTAATAAATACATGATATATTAAATACAATTCAAAAATTAAATTTAGATTATGGTTAACTTAAAGTTATTTATAAAGTTGATGTTAGTTTAGACTTTGGTTAAATATGTTAAGATTTATTTGTAGATAGACTCATATCCATAAACATTAGGATTCTTATAATATTATATTTTAATTATATTATAATAATATTGTATAATTTTTTTATATATTTACGATTATGTTGTTATTTATTAATTTATTATTATAAATATTATTATTATATTAAAAATTTATTGTATTAGGATAGCTAAAATAATATTATTCATTTATGTTTTTTATATTATATATATTTATTTATTTATATAAAGCTTTTAAATATTTAGATATAGAGTCTAAATTTTTTTTTTAAATATTGATTTATATTAACTTTATATAAATTAAAAAATATATATCAAAATATAATATTCATAGTTCTAATTGATGGAGAAACAATTGAATAATAAGGAGTTAACAAAAACTATCTTTTTTAAGATATCTTTTAAAACATAAATAATTTATAGACCTCACAATAATAGAATAGAAATATTAAGTATAACAATAATTATTTTATATAAATAATTTAAATAACTTTGTTTAGTAATATATTATATAGAAGATGTATCTTGGAAGATATTGTGTTAAAAAAAATTTAAAAAAAAATTATAAACCTCAAAATAATATTGTAGAAATATAAATTCACTATTTATAATTTAATTCAATTATTTTTGTAATATCCTATACTAAAGATGCCTCTTATGAGATATCTTTAAAAGAATTGTATAGACCTCACAAGAATATTATAGAAAAAGTAATTGTAAAAATTTAGTTTTCATGTATAATTTAATTCAATTTGTTGTGTAATATTCTATAGAGAAGATGTTTCTTGTGAGATATTTTAAGATTTTTATTTTAATAAAAACCACAATAAAATTATAGTTTAAATTAGTGTAATAAATTTTTTTATGTATAATTTAATTAAATTTGTTTTGTAATATCCTATAAAAGAGATGTCTCTTGTGAGATATCTTTATTAAAAAATACTTATAATAATATTCTACAAAAATAAGTTTAGTAATATTTGTTTTTAGTGTATAATTTAATTATATTTGTTTTGTAATATCTTATATACAAGATGCCTCTTGTTAGATACTTTCAAGAAAATAAATAAATTTAAAGGCCTCACAATAATATTAAGAAAAAATAAGTGTGATACTAATTTTTTTCTTGTAATATCTTATGGACAAGATGCCTCTTCTTAGATACTTATTTTAAATAAATAATTTACAGACCTTACAATAATATTAGACAAAAAAATAAATGTAATAATAATTTTCACATATAATCTCATTAGATACCTCTTGTGAGATATCTTTTGAAAACAAACCAGCTTATGTGTAATAGTATTTATTTTTCATGAATAATATAACTAATTTTCTTTTGTAATATCTTATAGATGATGTATCTTGTGAAACACCTTTTTAAAAAATAATTTATAGAGTTCACAATAATATTAGAAAATAAAATAAGTGTGATGATATTTGTTTTCTACATATACATATAGTCAAGAAAAAAAAAATGATATAATTTATTTTTATTTTTTTCATATAATCTAAATAATTTTGTTTTATAATATCCTATAAAAAAGATCCTCTTTGTCAAAAATCTTTTCTTTTTAAAAAAGGTAAATTTATAGACCTCACAATAATTCATAGTTTCAATAAAATCTAAAATTAGAAACATCACAATATTCTTTTGAAGATTTTGGGCTTCCAACGGTCGAATGGTGCTACAACACCCTTCTACAACTAGGGTTTTGACTAGTATCCAAAGCCACTCGCATTGTGTGGGTTTTTCTGTTGTTTCTACTGAGGGTGGAAGACAATATCTTCCTTATCGTCCTGTTGTTTTTGAGAGGCATAGGGATTGCCAAGAGAGAGGTGGCTCTAACAGATGTGAGGATTTCCATGAGAGAGGTGGCTCTAAGAGATGTGATGATTTCCAAAGCTTCGCTCAGGTTGTGAGCGGGAGGGAGAGATCCTTGGCACATAAAAATTATTTAGGCGAAGGGGTTTTGGCAGGAGATGGTTGATTTGGGGTAAATCTCTTACATGGTTTTTCACTGCTAAGAGGCTGACTATGATCTTGGGGGGGGGATGTAGTTGATAAAGTTAAAGAAAATGAAAGATACTTTTCTAAGTTGGGTTTGATTGGGAGATTTAAGGGCTTTTGGCTAAGTCTATGTGGTCTCCACACATGGATACCTATGTTCTGTAAATCCATCCTTGATGGTGATGTCTAGGTATTTCTAGGAGCACGATGTCATTTTGTGCTCATTTTTTACAATGAACAAGATAGGAAAAGAGTCCTTTGTGAATATCAATAGATCTAGGAAGACAAGTACATGTTGGTTCTGAAACTATGGTACTCAGCCTTCAATCCAACCATAAAATCTTTTCACATAGTCCTAATGTGGGTAAGACTTATGTACTTTCCTTTTAATTTTTGGCTAGAAGTTTTCTTTGAGGATACTAGAAATTATCTGGGTAAATGTTTGGGAGTGGATGAGGGATCCCTAGCTTTTCAGTACACAACTTTTACTTGCATTTTGGTTGAAATGGATCTTAAAAAGGGCTTCCCAGATGAGGTGTCCTTGAAGTTTGGAGAAGGAAAGTGGTTTTAGCCAGTAGATTATGAGGGCATATGTTTTTGATGTCATAGATATTTTCAGACGGGTCACATTGCTACAAACTGCAACAAAAATCTTCATCTAAGAAGGGAACGTGGTGGAAAAATGCACCTGATTCCCACTATGTGGTGGAAAATGACAATGAAAATGTCCTTTCTTGTGTTTCATAGGGGAAGAATGCCACCCAAATATCGCAAAATGCTTAGGTTTCTTCATCTGGGTTTGTTGGTGGTCTTGTGGTTGTTTCCAGTGTTGATACTGCCACTAACGGTCCAAGAGAAGATTTACTTGGTGGTCAGACAAAGGAGGAAGAAAAATTTGGGACTAAGAGCTTGAAGATAAGGTGGGCTCGTAAGGATGTAACCATGCTAAAGCTACAAAAAATAGTCAAGGTTGGGGTCGGGAGCCCTATGGTAAGGCGTACTACTATGATAAGGGCCAAACCAAAATGATTGTGTAATGCCTAACCTATTAATGTGTTTAGCCTTTTGGTTTTTGGCCTCGCGATGGGGCTCCTTTGTGTAGAACCATCTGGTTCGCGTCAGGTATAAATCCCGATATCTAATATAACTAAGAAACAATTAACGATCAAAAAATAGTAATTCATAGTTTCACTATTGGGGTTCAAGGAGATTGTTGTGAAACTATCTTAAAGAAATTTATTGTGCTAAAGATGTAATAATATAGATTTATGCTAACAAAGTAATGTGATGATATTGCATATCATTGTTTAGATAAAAAAGTATGTTTCATTTCATTTTGTGGCTATTCTTTCTTATATTTCTTTAATTGAGTTTTCTATTATTATCTCGAATAAGAAATCATTAGGATTATGTCAATGTGTCCAAATTTTACACCCTTGGCTAAAACACAACTAATTTCTTTTTCATTTCAAATATATGTATTAAATCTTATTAGTCATCCCTAAATGTATTCACAAGCTAGTCTTGTCGACATTAAGAGAAACTTGTAGAGGCACTTACCCAATATTTAGTCAACTTCTATCGTTGAGATATGGTTATGTTGATAAAGCCATTCAATGGAACCCTGTCTTAGTAGTTTTAGTGAGTACCAAAGTAGTGGCCCCTTCTAATAAAAATCAAACTTTGTTAGTATGGATACTTTCACCTAGCATCATTATTAAACTAAGGTAGGCAGCTACCCTTTATATTATGAATGTATTTTATATATACACTGCTCAAAATATTAATTACCTTTAATCCAACCAATCTTATATATTAATGTCATTTGAACAATGAATATCAACTGTTATCTCTGTAAATTTGATTTTTATTGTTTTTGTATCCTTCTTTACTCATTTTCCAAGATTGAAAACTTTGAATGCATCTCCTTGGGTATGTTTAATGTCCTTTAATCTACTTTGTTGACCTAACTAGATAATTCTAGAAAGAACATTATCAATAACCTAAACTCAACCTAGCAAGAAATTTATTATTTATATAAGATAATTTAATAAATTTTAGTGTGCATTTGTTTGAAGGCCTCATAAAACTCATAAAACTCCTCATAGGCATGGCTCAATCGGGCACTAGTATCAAGTCTTCACCTATACACACTCATGTCATTAATTATATCCACTAGCTTTCCTCGTGATAATCCACTAGAAGAATGCATCATATACCAATTTTTTAACTCTTCTTCTCTCAAATTTTGCTATTTAGAGTATATCCTCTATTTCTCCTTTTGTTTTTTTAACCAAAATATATTGATAGGCATACGATTAATAGATTCTTAATGGATGATTATAATAATCAAAAGTTAAATAATTGCGTTTAGATATCAACGCTTAATATCATTTCATATGTATGTGGTATGGCCGTATATTCAAGCACTCCAAAAGAATCTGGAAATCTGCTGAATATAGCAATAAATGAACAAAACTCCGCGGAACACACGAAGCAGAAGGGTTGGTGTTGGAGTTATATATGCACTAATCTTTTCCTCATTTGGAATACATTAATACTAAATACCTCTGTAGAGAATACATCTGCAGTTTTCATTACATAGATGGCGAACGGCTTTTATGTGTTTCTGCTGTTTTTGTTGCTCACGCCTCCTTTGGCTTCTGTGTCTGGTAATAATAATTTTTATTCTACTCTTCTGAGATTAATACATGGTTTTTTTTGTTGATATTGCTAACAGCTGATTTGTAATACTGAGTAGTAACTGATTTGTTGATATTGGCAACAAGTAGGTAAATGCAGCAGAGACTTCAGCGCTGCATTTCATGGGTTTTGCGAACTTTGGAGGGCGGCTGAGTGCAACTCCGTGTGCAAAAATGTAGAGCATAAAGACCATGGAGAGTGCGAAGTCTGTGGATTCGCAGATAGTTGTTGTTTTTGTTATGGTACATGTGATAAATAAGCTGTTTTGTGTTTCTTCTCTGGTGGGAAATTGCAGTTCAATAAAATCATTGCTTTGATAAGCATGATGAAGTAATAATACAAGTTTATGTAAATTATTTATATTAAATAGGCAAAGGGTGTTAAAAGTGTAAATTGCTTGTTAACAATTTTAAAGTTTTTTACTATATTAATAAATGAGAATCCAAGGTATTATGTGTTAAATTAAAATTTAACTAATATAAAAGTATCATATTTTTTCAAAATACTGAAATTATTTTTCATAATTTATGTTTTTTTAATTGAATATTAGAAATTAACATCAAACGTTTAATAAAATTTATTAAATATTTGAAAAAATAAAAATAAAAAATTGTGAATTTAATATGAATTTATGTTGTGTTTTTTTGTTATTTGTACTTATTGAGTGGACAGTGATTGTATTATGTGAATATTTGTGATTGATGTACATGAAAATATAACATCTCGATAATAGAAGAAGTTAATTGTTGGATAATAGGTAGATGCAAAATCCTTCAAAGTAATGATACCTTCAATATAATCAATGTATATGGTGCAACTCAAACTATGCAGAAAAAGGAGGTATAGGAGCAACTAACATGGAAGATGGATGGAATGAAAGGGGATCAAGTTTTGCTCGCAGGAGACTTTAATGCTACTAGAAATAACTTGGAAAAAAGAGGGGGATCAGCAAAATGATTATAGTTTAATAGGATTTCTAGAATTTTATAGAGAAACCCTAAAATATGCAACTACAAACACTCGAGAGTGCAAACTCCTAAAGGGTTTCCCAACATGAATTACTTAATTAAATTAGTCTTTACTTTAAATTAATTAACCATTTAAGATTTATATTTATCCATTAGGAAATTAGTTACACTAAAAAATGATTGTTTCATTCTTTGCATAAGATAACAATAACATTACTATACTTAAGTAATATTAACACATTCAACTACCTTACAACAATGATTTAATTAAAGATAGAATTACTAACATCTAAGTCACATTATAATATATTCTTTTACATTGCAAGGATAACTTAGTATTACAATTGCACTTAATACATCAAGTCTCATAAACATACATAATGATTACATCAAATTACAACTACCACAAAGACATACATATAACATATGATACAACCGATCACATAAGGGTCCAAGAAATAACAATATGATCCAAGAAGAATAAGAAAGATCCAAATAGTACAATGGAATGAAATGAATCCAAGAGAACATCTAGAGCACCTGCGAAGCTAATCCCTCGCAAGAAATCACAAACAAAATACCCAATGGAAAGTGACACTACCACCCGACCATGTGACCCAAAAAGGAACCACCCCTTTGTGCTAGGAGATAGTAATAAGGCCTTCAAGCAAGCCAAAGTAAAGCATCACATGGTCTCACATGTACATCAGGTACTCACACAAGACATAAGAGTACAAATATGACTCTTGCAAGAGTCCTCCAAGTAAAGCACACACATGAATACACACTAGTGAACATAAGGGAAGAGTGTCATCAGATAACTACTATGGGTTATCTTGGGAGGTCTCCATAGGTCATAGCCCCCATCCTGGGTTATCTTGGTAGCCTCTCTTGTACCCCTGACCCCCATCCATGACTCATGCAGACCCAACAAACCTTTCGTGAAGACAAGGTAGTTGGTTTTCCATTCCAGGCCTTCCCACTACATCTTGAGTTTGTACTAGCACTCAACCATGAGAAAAGGACAATTAAGCTTGATTAATGTTTGAAACCCAACCCGAGTTTATTAATTAATTTATCACTTATTACTCAAATTCCAAGGGGTTATCTTGCCAGCCACTTTGGGCCTCCATCTTGAATTAGAAGCCACTCTTCCTTATGACACTACACAACCTCCAAAGAACCCCAAGGCAAAACACAAAATCCAACTAACACATGGAGTTAAAAAAAAAACTGAAGAAAAACTTGATTACACAAACCTTCTACCAAGGTAAAACCACTGATGGTGTGAAACAAACAACTGGTCTATTCACAAGGCAAGACCACAACCAAAATAAAGCAAGCATGGTCACAACCAAAACTTAACAAAATCAACTTGCACGATAGACTTACATTCAACAACATGCCATCATGACACGAAAAAATGACTCTTTCAAATCAGCACCAAAAATCTACCAGTCAGAGCAAATACTCAAAAGGGTACACTTGCACTCTAAACACATCCATGTTAAGGAATCATAACTATTAATCAAAATATAATTAAAATCTAACATTATCTAATTGGAGCTCTTTCAATAACTGACTCTTTCACTTAAGAAAATCCACAATAGGGAATAACGCATAAGGATGGTCTAAGTAAACACATACCCAAATAAACTTGCTCAATACTTGATGTAAAATGATACACCCTTTATAAAAAAAAACAAAACTCATAAGCTACATAAGCCATCATTTAAAACAAATATAAATCTTTTCGATTAAAGCCAATTTGGCTATAACAAACACCATTTGCATTTAAATTTCAAGTTAATGAAAAATAATGTTTATAATACATTTGAAAACTAAATTAAATATTTAAAAAAAAATACACCTTTTCAAATAAAAATCAAGAGGACTACACTTAATTGATGACTATTCATATATCCAAATTATGAAGCCATTTTCACCC
Source organism: Cryptomeria japonica (assembly GCF_030272615.1). Lineage (NCBI taxonomy): Eukaryota > Viridiplantae > Streptophyta > Pinopsida > Cupressales > Cupressaceae > Cryptomeria > Cryptomeria japonica. Next base: position 695,594,061 of record NC_081405.1, on the reverse strand, counting down.
AAAAAAATCTATTTTAGGGCACAATTTCATTTTTTAATAAAAATTTAAAATCTAATTTAACTCAAAGCATTTACATGACATATTTAAAAAAATTCTATTAATCTATTATTTTTTGTTTTTTTATTTTCTTAAACACAAAAGTCATACGACATTTTAATTTCCAAAAGTAAGAATTAACTTTTTATAAATAGACAAGGCATAAATATAAACCCACTATATAATGACCTTTAAACAATAATTTAAATCAATAAACCTAGCATGCTTGCATTATTAATTTAACCATAAAAAGGTATCCATAATCATTTGTCCCCATTTAATCTATAAACACAATTCACATAAAACAACACTAGAAGAATAAATAAAGTCACAAAATGCATAAGACACAAAACTCAACTTAAACAAAACATGGAGATGACACACATAGCAACGTCGGAATGATGACCTACTTGGCGATCCGATATGGTAGACAAAAGACTGATGACACTCACAATCGAGCAAGGCAAGGGGAGATATTAGGGCCTTAAAACCATCTTCTTGACTTCCATTAGGTTAATTAGGTATGCTGAGACCTATGGAGATAGGTGGAGTCAGTACCTTGTACCTATAATTTCCTACATCACTGAACCACACATACATATATGTACAAATACGGTAAACACACTAGTGAAGGAGAATCATGACTTTCAGTGTCTCACCGAAATGAGTGATGGGAAATCATCTCCTCGCACCCCATACACTTTCCACAAAACATGATGACATATAAATAAAGCAACTTGGACATGAAGCAAATGTGTTAGTCCATCATTAGTAACACATAAATAAACTTAAAATTTCATCATTTATAAAATATGATGCATAAGAAGAGTTAACAACTACATAAAACCCTTAGAGTCTTATTTCTTTGTTGTGCACCAACCTGATATTTAATGTTCTTTGTTGTCTTGTGGCTGGGGTTTCATTATTGGTTGGTTGTATGGATTCATTGTATATCATTTGATCAACTGATTCTTGATAGGATTTGGATGTTGGTTAATCCAGGGGGTTTTGAATCCCCTTAAAACCTATTTTTTAGGGTTTTGGGTCCCCTCAAAACCTATTTTTCTCTTAATAAAAAACAACTACTCATTAATAAGCAATAATGCATAATCATGTTCACCAAATCACACTCTGAAACATCCTACTGAAATAAAACATCATAATCATAATAAATCAATCATCCACATAATCCACTGAAAAAGTCAACCATGGTCAATGAGGTCAAAAAGGGTCTAATTAGGTTAAGGGTACTACATTCTCCCCGAATAGGGTTTGATTTACTCCTAGAAGTCGTAAGGCTAGGATGGGTCAACAAGGACAACTAAGTCATTGCACTCACATATCATAACCAAAAATAATAACTTATCTTAAGGAGAATGCAATCCACAATATCAATATACTAATGTATAGAAATCAATATCCTAAATCAACTATCTTAACATAAACATTTCTTGCCTTTTCTAAATCAGATAATTAACATTGAACAATCTTCCTTTTACATTCCTCAATTACAAAAATCAATGTGTTAAAAGGGTTATAACAAGATGCATCATCTTTAATTACCTACGTTAAACATGCTAACACCCTTATTCAACTTCTCAAAACCACTATTCCAACATGCTTTCATACAAGAAAAGATCTTCTACATAAATCCTTATCCAAAAGTATACATATCATATTGTACAAAGCATCGTCACTTAGTCTATCCAAACATGAAAACATTATTTTACATCAATAAGCATCATAAAGATGGTATTTACATGTCTACTACAATATCCTAATTATACACACTTCCCTGCATTACCAGGATCATCACAACATACTATTAGATCTAACTCTAAAATTCAGTCGTAACTAATATTTCATACTATCTCTATGGTGCATAATGCATACACATTAAATGAATAAAGGTTCATGGTGCAAAATCACATCAATGATAACACAAAAGCATCACTCCTGAAACAAGATACAACCTCATTCGAATGAAGAAATAAATATAATTACCTAGATTCAACCATCTAAGGTATACTTAATTCAATTAAAACCCATGTAGGTTTTCCAAACACTTGACAAACAATAAGTCTCCAAATCATTAATATTTATCTAAAATTTATTCCACAATCTACTAGATCTAGTTCACAAACCAATTTTATTAGGAAAATACACATATTTCCTTAACTAATCTCATTATTTATTTAGTTACCTCATTATGCCTAGAATCACTCTCTGCGATGTTCTCCCTTAACACACTATCAGAGGTTCAAGCGAACATGAGAGATATAAAACTAAACACATTGCTAGAGCGAGATAATACAAACATTCAAAATAACCACCAAAGATCTCAAAAGAACATGATCCAAATGATGATCACCAAATACGATGATAAATAAGAAAAATGTTGATAATTTCGAATATCAATAAAATAAAAAACATGACAAGTGCCAAATTCAAATAAAAAGGAACGAGAGTTTAGTGGCCATTTTGTCATAAGAAATTGGAAAAGAAAATGGTAGTGCCCTAGCCACAAACACAAGTCAAAAGACAGTCAAAACACTATTGAGATAAAAACATAAAACAAAGTGACCATTTTTAGGCATCCCATAGGGAGTAACCGCTGCACAATACCCAAGATCACACGTCTTGAGTGTGTTGGAGAATAAATAATAAACACTAAGGCTATTATACTAACTACTATACTTTAATACCATGCAATCTCTATCACAAATATCACTTTGCCAACATTATTGTTTATCCATATTACTAGAATTCTCAAATCAAATAAGGTTAGGAAGTAACATCATTTCTATATTTTCACTAACCAAAGCCAACATTCTTATAGTTCTTAACAATTACACAAAAATTTTGTGAAGCTAAGAATTCTATTTTTAGAAATAGAATGGAATGACAAAAGATTAATTTCCTATTCTCCACACACATTCTACATGCAGTGGCAATATTATCTTAATCAATACTCATTAGCCATAATGATCTATCAACATCTAAATAATATTATTTACCTAGAGAATATATGCAAAAAGATATTCCTTTTACTTACTTACTTGACATGATGCACTAAAAGGCAAAACAAAACACTTTGGTTTTTAATGCAGAATGAAACAAATATTCCTTAGTACATGCCTCATCATATTCATTGCAAACAATCCATTATTTTTATTTAATTTTCAATTACATCATTTAATAGCATTTCTATAAATCTTCATAACTAGATAGTGAGAGAAGGGAGAGAATTTCTCCCTATATGCCTATCATCTTTATTGTACTTTTTTTTTCATTTCACTACCAATATAAAAGAATACAAATTATCTTATCATGATATTTCCTTACATTAAATATGCCACTAATGTCTTAGTTTCCAAATGAGAATAATAAAATATAATCTTTCCTTACATGCTAAATTTATAGCAAAACAACTCACTACTCTTAGTTGATAAAAACACATCATTAACTATGACCATTCATTGAATGTCAAAACATGAGGAGATGACAAAAAATTGAAATTACCCATTAACTAGTATTGGGTTATGTACGAACATCAAAGACGTTCTACATTTACACATCCTATTTATACAAATTCAATTTGATATGCCTATTGCAATTACATTATTGTACTATTCTTATAGATTATTATTCGAGTTGGTTATGTAAAAAACACAATGAAATCTTTAATGAAAACACATCCAATCCTATCCTATACCACTATAACATGATCATTTTACCCATCCAAGATATCTTCTAACGTTGAAGTACACACTAACCTCTCCAAGTTTCACATCAGGGTTTTAGGGAATCACAACATTTGTTCGCAACAAGAACACATACACATTCATAAGTACACAAAATACAAATATTTTAATTTCTAGAGAGGAGGAAGAAATACATCTAATTCACTATGAATATGCACCCAACATTTTCTCTACAAGATCTCATAATTACGACACTAAGTACAATTACAAGTATAACACAAGCACAAAGTCATACTTTCAGACTTAAGACAATGTATTATTCAAGCTATTAAGCTAATCTAAATAGTATAATATCAGTTAAGAAGGTACATCCAATTATCTTTAAAGATGAGAGTAATTGTAGACCTAAACATCTTACAAGAAAACAACACACATAATCACATGACAAGCACTAATCATCAATCAAGAAGAGAAAGAATTGAATACACATGTTACACTCATTTATGATTTTTAAAAAATAGTGACTAAAGAAATAGAGCATGAAACATCTAAGATCTTCAAGATCTCAAGCATTAATCACAAGCATACAACGATAAGAATATATACTGTACACCAAAATAAGGGCACAAGTTACACCAGAGATCCCATGGTTTGCAAACCTTGGCTCTGATACCAAGTGTAATGCCCCACCAGGAAACCCTAAAGGATGCAACTACAAACACTAGGAAAGAGTGCAATTTTTTTTAAAAAATAATTAGAACACAAAAACCTAAAAGATAAACCTTACAATTGAAGTTTCACCTGTGGAATAATTAACTCAAACCCCTAAAGGGTTTCCCAACATGCATTACTTAATTAAATTAATCTTTACTTAAAATAAATTTTAACCACTTAAGATTTATATTTATCCATTAGGAAATTAGTTACACTATACAATGATTGTTTCATTATTTTCATGAGATACTAATAACATTACTATACTTCATTCATATTAACACATTCAATTACATTACAACAATGATTTAATTAAAGATAGAATTCCTAACGTGTAAATCACATCATAATATATTCTTTTACATTGCAAGGTTAACTTACTATTACAATTGCATTTAATACATCAAGTCTTATAAACATACATAATGATTACATCAAATTATAACTGCAACGTAGGCATACATATAACATATGATACAACTGACCACATAAGGGTCCAAGAAATAACAATATGATCCAAGAAGAATAAGAAAGATCCAACTGGTACAATGGAATGAAATGAATCCAAGAGAATGTGTGAAGCACTTGTGAAGTTAATCCCTCAGAAGAAAGAACGAACAAAATTCCCAATGCAAAGTGGCACTAACACTTGACTATGTGGCCCAAAAAGGAACCACCCCTTCGTGCTAGGAGGTAGTAATAAGGCCCTTGAGAAAGCCACAACAAAGGATCATATGGTTTGACATGTATATCAAGTACTCACACATGACATAACCATACAAATATGACTCTCACAAGAGTCCTCCAAGTAAAGCCAACACATGAAGTTACACACTAGTGAACATAAGGGAAGAGTGTCATCGCATAGCTAGTTTGGGTTATCTTGGCAGGCCTCCATAGGCCTCGACCCCCATCGTGGGTTATCCTGGTAGCCTCTCTCGTACCCCTGACCCCCATCCATGACTCATGCGGACCCAACAAACCTTTCATTAAGACAAGGTAGTTGGTTTTCCATTCTAGGCCTTATCACTGCATCCTGAGTCTATACTAGCACTCAACCATGATAGGGGCACAATTAATATTGATTCATGTTTGAAACCCAACCCCAGTTTGTTAATTAAATTATCATTTATTACTCAACTTCCAAGGGGTTATCCTGGAAGCCACTTTCGGCATTGGTCCCCACTTAGAGGCCACTCTTCCTTATGATACTACACAACCTCCAAAGAAACCCAAGGCAAAACACAAAAGCCAACTAACACATGGAGTTAAAAAAACAAAATTGAAGAACAACTTGATTATAGAAACCTTCTACCAAGGTTAAACCATTGGAGGTGTGAAATGAACAATTGGTCTATTAACAAGACAAGACTACAACCAAATTAAAGCAAGTACAATCACAACTAAAAATTAACCAAATCAACTTGCACAATAGACTTACATTAAAAAACATGTCATCATGACACAAAAAAATGACTCTTTCAGATCAACACCAAAAATCTACAAATTAGAGAAAATACTCAAAATAGTACACTTGCACTCTAACCACATCCATGTTAAAAAATCATAACGATTACTCAAAATATAATTAAAAGCTAACATTATATAAATGGAGGTCTTTTAGTAAGTGACTCTTTCACTTAAGAAATCCACAATAGGGAATAACACATAAGGATGGTCTAAGTAAAAACACACCCAAATAAACTTGCTCAATACTTGATTTAAAACCATAAAAACTTTATAAGAATAAAAGCAACTCGTAAGCTAGATAAGCAATCATTTAAAACAAATATAAATATTTTCCATTAAAGCCAATTTGACTATAACAAACACCATTTGCTTTCAAATTTTAAGTTAATGAAAATAATATTTAAAATACATCTGAAAACTAAATTCAATATGTAAAAGAAAATAAACCATTTCAATTATAAATCACGACGACTATTCATATATCTTTTATTTTCACCAAAAAAAAATTGAAGATTACATCTAATCAATCTTTGACATTTAATTTATATTACTAATCCAAAAATACATATTACATATATATACAAATATATATATATATATATATATATATATATATATATATATATATATATATATATATATATATATATATATATATATATATATATATATATATATATATATATATATATATATATATATATATATATATATATATATATATATAAATACTGATATGTATTCATTTATTTTAAAAAAAATCTAATAATCACTTTTAAAAATTAAATGTCCATAGATACACACACACACACACACACACACACACACACACACACATATATATATATATATATATATATATATACGTGTGTGTGTGTTACGTATAGAATCATGACCCAACACTCCATAGATTTGGTCGGGGTGGGTGAGCCACCCAATCGCTAGTGTAGTGGTAGGGAAATAAAATAGTAGACTATATATATATATATATATATATATATATATATATATATATATATATATAAATTACCAAATCTCACATTACTATCCGCTGGCACGTTTAATATTTTAACAGGTGACAAATTAATAAATAAAATATGAACTATGATATGCATACGGCCGGTGGCATGTGCAATGTCTCGGAAGGGTTACCCCCCCTCCCCAACAACATTGTGGAGGAAGGGGTTCCCCACACCCCCCCTCCCCCCCCTCGCATCGATTGTGGTGAGGGGATACCACAGTCGTGGTTCCCTCTCCCCACCATAGTGGATTGAGAGGCACCCTAGCTGTGGTGCCCTCTCCCCACATCCACGAGTCTTGGGCTCCATGACCCACCCCCCCGCCCCCCCACAAAATTTTATTTTTAAATTTCTCCTATGAGAAATGCAACAGGGATTTTTTCAATAATTTTTTTGAAACTAATTTTTTTTCTTCCTGTGATAAGAAACGAAGGTTTATAATCATTATGGAGGAATTGGAGGAAATCATCAAGGTTACCATCTAGAATAACATGGAGTTGGTCCACTCACTTAATTGAGTGCTTGCATGTGTTTTGTTTTGTTGCCTATTGTTTATTTTTTATTTTGTGTTCATTCTGGGGTGTTCCCCTATTTTGCTGTTGGTTTCTGTTTGGTTGGCTGATGGCTTGGTTTCGGGTCCATGTACAACCCATTTATCTTTATAAAAAGAAAAGGTATATTAAGAAAAAAACAAAACAAATAGAGTTCTATTAAAACAACAAATTCATTCAATTGAATTTTCTTACTAGGGTCTATTAAACTTAAATTCTTTCTTTCTATCGAGGATTCCAAACCACAATTTCTATTTTTTTTTTTAACAACACAAGCTAGAAAAACAACCACCCCTGTTTCTTCTGCTCCCAAAATTGGGAAAATTAACCCCCCCACCCCCCGCTTTTTCCAAAATCACATAACAAAAACCAAACATACAAGAAAGAACAACATAGGACATGAAAATCAGATTTCCCATCTCTTCTTTCTTCCCAAACATAAAGAAAACTAGAAACACAATAGCTGACAAACAAACACAAATAAACATAGAAAGGTTTTAGAAATCCAACCTTCCATAGCTTTCTTGGGGAATAAATTTGAGAAGAGCTCCCAATTCTCTCTAAATGCCAGAGTTTTCACCAAAAATTCCAATCACCAGTAGAGAGTATGAATTTTCTAGAATCAGGAAAGAATCTCTCTTTTTAAAAAATTTCCAAATTATGAGGCCCTTTCAACCCAAATAAATATATTTTAGGGAACAATTTCCTTTTTGAATAAAAATTAAAAACCTAATTTAACTCAAATCATTTAAATGACATATTTAAACAAATTCTATTATTCTTTTATTTTATTTTATTTTGTTTTTAAGACAAAGGTCATAAGACATTTTAATTTCTAAAAGTAAGAATTGACTTTTTAGAAATACACAAGGCATAAATATAAGTTCCCTATATAATGACACTTAAAAAATAATTTAAATCAATCAACCTAGCATGCTTGCATTATTAATTTAACCGTAAAAAGGTATCCATAATAATTTATCCCCATTTAATTTATAAACACAATTCACTTAAAATGATACTAGAAGAATAAATAAAGTCACAAAACACATAACATGCAAAACTCAACTTAAACAAAACAAGGACATGACCCACATACCAACATCGAAACTATTGCCTACTTGGCGATCTGACAGGATAGACAAAATACTGACGATGCTTAGACCCATCTCCTCCACTTTCATCAGTCTAATTAGGTATGATCAAACTTGTGGAGCCAAGTGGAGTTGGTACCTTGTACCTAAAATTTCTTGCTTCACCAAACCATGCATACATATATGTACAAATATGGTAAACACACTGGTGAAGGAGAATCGTGATTTTTTGTGTCTCACCGAAATGAGTGATAGGAAATCATATCCTCGCATCCCATACACTTTCCACACAACATGATGATATATACATAAATCAATTTGCACAGGAAGTATATGTGTTATTCCATCATTAGTAACACATAAATAAAATTACCATGTTATCATTTATAAAATATGATGCATAAGAAGAGTTAACAACTACTCATCAATAAGAAGTAATGCATAATCATGTTCACCATATCACACTCCCAAGCATCATACAAAAATAAAACATCACAATCATAATAAATCAAACATCCACATAATCCATTGAAAAGTCAACCATGACCAATGAGGTAAAAAGGGTCTGATTAGGGTAGGGGTACTACATTCTCCCTCACTAGGGTTCGACTTAGTCTTGGAAGTCGTAAGGTTAGGTTGGGTCAACAAGGACACCTAAGTCATCACACTCACATATCATAACCCAAAATCATAACTTATCTTAAGGAGAATGCAATCCACAAAATCAATATCTTAAATCAACTATCTTAACATAAACATTTCCTACCTTTTCTTAATGAAATAGTTAAGATTGAACAATCTTCCTTTTATTTTCGTCAATTATGGAAATCAATGCATTAAAAGGGTTATAACAAGATTCATCATCTTTAATTACTTAGGTTAAACATACTAACAATCTTATTCGACTTCTAGAAACCACTATTCCAACATACTTTCATACAAGAAAAGATCTTCTACAAAAATCCTTATCGAAAAGTATACATTTCATATTGTACAAAGAATAATCAATTAGTCTATCCAAACTTGAAAACATTATTTTACATCAATAAGCATCATAAATATGGTATTTATATGTCTACTATAATATCCTAATTATACACTCTTCCCTGCATTACTAGGCTCATCACAACATACTATTATATCTAACTCTAAAATTCATTCGTAACTAATATTTGATACTATCTCTAAGGTACATAATTCGTACACATTAAATTAATAAGGGTTCATAGTGCAAAATCACATCAATGATAACACCAAAACATCACTCCTGAAGCAAGATACAGCCTCATTCAAACGAAGAAATAAATATAATTACCTACATTCAACCATCTAAGGTCTACTTAATTCAATTAAAACCCATTTAGGTTTTCAAAACACTCGACGAACAATAAGTCTGCAGATCATTAATATTTATGTAAAATTTATCACACAATCTACTAGATCTAGTTAACACTTCTTTCTACTAGATCTTATAAATCAAATGATTACAAACCAATTTCGTCAAGAAAATACACTTATTTCCTTAACTAATCTCATTGTTTATTTTGTTACGTCATTATGCCTAGATTTACTCTCTGCGGTATTCTCCCTTAACACAAAGGTTCAAGTGAACATGATAGATATAACACTTAACACATAGCCAAGGACATCTAACACAAACATTCAAAATGACCACCAGAGATCTCAAAAGAAAATCATCCAAATGATAATCACCAAATACGATGATAAATAAGAAAAATGTCGACAATTTCGAATATCATTAAAATAAAAAACATGACAAGTGCCAAATTAAAATAAAAAGGAACAAGAATTTAGTGGCCATTTCCTCATAAGAAATTTCAAAAGAAAATGCTAGCCCCGTAGCCACAAAACACAAGTCAAAAGATAGTCAAAACATTCTCGTGATAAAACACAAAATAAAGTGACCATTTTCAGCCACACTATAGGGAGTAACCTCTACACAACACCCAAGATCACACATCTCAAGTGTGTTGGAGGATGAATAATAGACACTAAGGCTATTGGACTAACTACTATACATTAATACCATGCAATCACTATCACAAATATCACTTTACCAACATTATCATTTATCCATATTACTAGAATTCCCAAATTGAACAAGGTTGGGAAGTAACATCATTTTGTATTTTCACTATTCAAACCCAACATTCTTATAGTTCTTAATAATTACACAAAAGTTTTATGAAGCTAAGAATTCTATTTTTCAAAATAGAATGTAATCACAAAAGATTAATTTCCTATTCTCCACACACATTCTACATGTAGTAATAAAATTATCTTAATCAATACTTCTTCCTAATCATGATCTATCAACATCTAAAATATATGGTTTAACTCTAGAATATATGCAAAAAGATATTCCATTTACTTAACTACTTACTTGATATGATGCACTAATAGGAAAAACAAAATACTTTGGTTTTCAATGCAGAATGAAACAAACATTCCTTAGTACATGCCTCATAATATTAATTGCAAACAATCAATTATTTCTATTTAATTTTCAACTACATCATTTAATATCATTTCTATAAATATTCATAACTAGATAGAGAGAGAAGGGAGAAAATTTTCGATAGTCAATAACTTCACATATATGCACATAAACTAACAAGTTCACACAAGTATGGCTTAAATTTCTCCCTATATGCCTATTGATCTTTATTGTACTATGTTTTTCATTTCACTACTGATATAAAATAATACAAATTGTCTTATCATGATATTTCCTTACATTAAATACACCACTAATGTCTTAGTTTCCAGATGAGAATAATAAAATACAATCTTTCCTTACATGATAACTTAATAGTGAAACCACTCACTACTTGTAATTGATAAAAAGACATCATTAACTATGACCATTCATTGAATGCCAAAACATGAGGAGATGATAGAAAATTAAAATTACCCATTAACCAATATAGGGCTATGTAGGCACATCAAACACAATCTACATTTACACATCCTATTTATACAAAGTAAATTTTATATTCCCATTGCAATTACATTATTGTACTATTATTACATGTCATTGTTCGAGATAGTTATGTAAAAACATAATAAAATCTTTAATGAAAACACATCCAATCTCCTCCAATACCACTATTTCATGATCCTTTTACCCATCCAAGATATCTTATAATGTTTAAGTACACACTAATCTCTCCATGTTTCACATAAGGGTTCTAGGGAAACACAACATTTATTCACAACAAGAAGACATACACATCGTTAAGTACACAAAATAAAAATATTTTAATTTCTAGAAAGGAGGAGGAAGAAATACATCTAATTCACTATGAATATGCAACCAACATTTTTTGTACAAGCTCTCATAATTACGACACTAAGTATAATACAAGTGCAAAATCATACTTTCAGACTTAAGAAAATGCATTATTCAACTTATTAAATTAATCTAAATAGTTAAGAAGGTACATCCAATTATATCGAAAGATGAGAGTAATTGTAGACATAAAAACATCTTAAAAGAAAACAATGCAGACATAATCACATAACAAGCACTAATCATCAATTAGGAAGAGCAAGAACCGAATACACATTTTACAGTCATTTAGGGTTTTCAGAAAGAGTGAGTAAAGAAATAGAGAACAAAACATCTAAGATCTTCAAGATCTCAAGCGTTAATCACAAGCATAAATCAAAGAGACAAGCACATAATGACAATACTATATACTGTACACCAAACTAAGGGCACAAGTTATATCAAAGATCCTAGTATTTGCAAACCTTGGCTCTGATACCAAGTGTAATGCCCCACCAGGAAACCCTAAAGGATGAAACTACAAACACTTGAAAAGTGTGCAAAATAATTTTTTTTTAAATAATTAAGACACATAAACATAAAAGATAAACCTTACAATTGAAGTTGCACATGCAGAAGAATTAATTCAAACTTCAAAAGGGTTTCCTAGCGTGAATTACTTCATTAAATTAATCTTTACTGAAAATCAATTAACCACTTAAGATTTATATTTATCGATTAGGAAATTAGTTACACTAAACAATGATTATTTCAGTCTTTGCATGAGATAACAATAACATTAGTATACTTCATTCATATTAACACATTAAATTATGTTACAACAATGATTTAATTAAAGATAGAATTCCTAACATCTAAGTCACATCATAACATATTCTTTTACATTGCAAGGATAACTTACTATTACAATTGCACTTAATGCATCAAGTGTCATAAACATACATAATGATTACATCAAATTACAACTACCACAAAGGCATACATGTAACATATGATACAACTGACCACATAAGGGTCCAAGAAATAACAATATGATCCAAGAAGAATAAGAAAGATCCAACTGGTACAATGAAATGAAATTGATCCAAGAGAACATCTGGAGAACCTGTAAAGGTAATACCTCACAAGAGAGCATGAACAAAATACCCAATGGAAAGGGGTGCTACCACCCGACCATGTGGCCCAAAAAGGAAACACCCCTCCATGCTAGGAGATAGTAATAAGGCCCTCAAGCAAGCCACAAAAAAGAATCACATTGTCTCACATGTACATCAGGTACTCACACAAGACATATGCATAAAAATATGACTCTCACAGGAGTGCTCCAAGTAAAGCCAACACATGACTACACACTAGTGAACATAAGGGAAGAGTTTCATTACATAGCTGGTATGGGTTATCTTGGCAGGCCTCCATAGGCCTTGGCCCCCATCTCGAGTTATCCTAGTAGCCTCTCCTGTAACCCCGACCCCCATCCATGACTCATGCAGACCCAACAAACCTTTCGTGAAGACAAGGTAGATGGTTTGCCATTCCAGACCTTCCCACTATATCGCAAGTGTGTACTAGCACTCAACCATGAGCGGACATAATTAGTCTTGATTAATGTTTGAAACCCAACCCTAATTTATTAATTAAGTTAATACTTATTACTCAGCTTCCAAGGGGTTATCCTGGCAGCCTCTTTGGGCCCTGGTTCGCACTTAGCCACTCTTCCTTATGATACTACACAACCTCCAAAGAACCCCAAGGAAAAACACAAAATCCAACTAACACATCAAGTTTAAAAAACAAAACTGAAGAAAACTTGATTATACAAACCTTGTATCAAGGTTAAAACACTGGAGGTTTGAAACGAAGAACTAGTCTATTCACAAGGCAATACCATAACCAAAATAAAGCAAGTACGGTCACAACCAAAACTTAACCAAATCAACTTTCATGATAAACTTACATTCAACAACATATTATCGTGACACGAAAAATGACACTTTCAAATTAGCACCAAAAATCTACCAATCAGAGAAAATACTCAAAAGGGTATACTTGCACTCTAAACACATCCATGTTAAGGTATCATAACTATTACTCAAAATATAATTAAAAACTAACATTATCTAATTGCATCTCTTTCAATAACTGACTCTTCCACTTAAGAAAATCCATAATAGGGAATAGCACATAAGGATGGTCTAAGTAAATACACACCCAAATAAACTTGCTCAATACTTGATTTAAAACCATACACCATTTATAAGAATAAAAGCAACTCATAAGCTACATAGGCCATCATTTAAAACAAATACAAATCTTTTCAATTAAAGCCTTTGGCTATAACGAACACTGTTTGCATTCGAATTTCAAGTTAATGAAAATAAAAATTAAGATACATTTGAAAACTAAATTCAATATTTAAAACAAAATAAACCTTTTCAATTAAAAATCATGACAACTACACATAATTAATGACTATTCATATATCCTTTTTTTTCACAAAATAATTTACTCTTTTCAAAATCTGATAATCACTTTTAAAAATCAAATTTCCATAAAAACAATATACAAATATATGTATATATATATAAATTACCAAATCTCACATTACTATCCACTATCGAGTTTAATATTTTAACAACCGACAAATAAAAAAAAAAAAATATGAATTGTGATATGCGTATGGATGATGGCATGTGCTCTGCTTGGAAAGGGTTAACTCCCCTCCCCAACAACAGTATGGAGGAAGGGGTCCTCCCCTCGCCACCCCACAGCGCCCCCCCCCCCCCACGACTATGGTGAGGGGACACCACAGTCATTCGAGGGGCTTGGGCTCCATGCCCCTCCCCTAAGAAATACATCAGGGATATTTTTCAATAATTTTTTTAAAACTCTTTCTTTTTGTTATAACAAACAGAGGTTTTTTAAAAAACACAAAAAAAAACAGAGAGAGTTGTATTAAAACAACATATTCATCCAATTGAATTGTCTTCCTGGGGTCTATAAAATTTAAATTCTTTCTTTCTATCGGGCTTTCCAAACCACAATATTTTTTTTTTTTTACAACAAAAGCTGGAAAAGCAACAACCCCCATTTCTTTTTCTCCCAAAATTGGGCAAATTAAATCTGCCCCATTTTTTCCAATTTCACATAACACAAACCAAACAGACAGGAAAAAACATTATAAGAAATGAAAATCAGATTTCACGTCTCTTCTTTCTTCCCAAACATAGAGAAAACCATAAACAAAACAACTGGTAAATAAACATATAGAGGAATAGAAATCCAAGCTTCCATAGCTTTACTGGGGAATAAATTTGAGAAGAGCTCCCAATCCTCCCTAAATGCTAGAGCTTTCACCAAAAATTCCAATCACCAGTAGAGAGGATGATGTTTTTAGAATCGGGAAAGAATCCCTCTTTTTCAAAAATTTGCAAATTATGAAGCCCTTTTCACCCAAAATAATCTATTTTAGGGCACAATTTCCCTTTCTAATAAAAATTAAAAATATAATTTAACTCAAAGCATTTACATGACATATTTAAACAAATTCTATTATTCTTTTATTTTATTTTATTTTTGACTCAAAAGTCATAAGATATTTTAATTTCTAAAAGTAAGAATTGACTTTTTGTTAATACACAAGGCATAAATATAAACCCACTATATAATGACTTTTAAACAGTAATTTAAATCAATCAACCTAGCATGCTTGCATTATTTATTTACCCATAAAAAGGTATCCATAATAATTTATCCCCATTTATACTTGTGAAAGATGAGGAGCTCTACACATTGGCACCCACACCTCACTGACCATCATCCACACCAGGGCATGAACTGCAACGTGGTTGGTAGGCCTTCATCCGACAGGGAAGCATCTTCACAAAACCACCCGTGGTAATTGGTAAAGGGAAAAAGAGTTGCTAGAGAAGAGAAGAGGGAGGCTAGGGTTTCTCTGGAACAGTTAAGTATGTGGGTGATCCCCATCACCTCTCAAATCCCTGGCTGTGCCACCATTGCAAATAGCATACCACTGGGTTTTCAAGAAAATAATTCAAGTCTTGGACATCCCCTTTGAAAGCCACAACATTCTTCCCTCCCACATACCTATAGAGTGGAGGGATACAGAAGACCCACTATGGATGGAGGAAGGGAAATTCCATATCATGGCCCCAAATTAGTCAATTCAATGTTGGTTTTGAAGCTGGGGAACTCGCTCCATCATGAAAGAAAAAATGTGACAAGGAGTGAGGGTGCCCTAGCAGTGATAAACCCCGACTTCGATTTCACCAAAATCTTGAACCCAGGGAAGTCATGGATTTAAGTAAATATTGCAGAGGACACATGCTCTTTGCAAAATAGGGATGGAATAATCAATCACTCGAGGAAATAGTGGAATAGTGGAAAACAACATTCCACGGCCAGGTAAGTATGACTACCCTAGCAAATAATTTTTGTACATTAAATGCTACAAAAAATCTTTGAAAGACAAGCTATTGCATGAAAAATATGTTTTTTACAAAGGTACAAATTTTAATTTCATTGATTAGAAACCTAAATTCGATGCTAATAGATATGAATTCAAAATGGTATCAAAATGGGTAGAAATTCATAATGTTCCTGTTGATTTAATGCATGCTAAAATTCTTATAAAAAATGGGGATAAATTGGGCAAATTCATAGCCGTCGAGAAAAATTGGTCAGATAAATCTGACATAAAACTACTAATAGAAGTAAACAAGGGCATGGAAGACCAAAAATATAATTCTAGAAACAATAGATGGTATCTACACCCTAAAACCAGTATGGTATATTGGCCGGGTAGCAAAATATTTATCTTTCTGTAAAAGGTCGAACCATAATCTATAGAAGCATCAAGAAATAACAAGAGACAACCATAGAGCTCCAAAAGACACAATAAATATTTAATTCAATATTGATATGGGCGACTTCATTATAAACACTGGTCAACAAGAGAATGATAATATCCCAACCCCACCTCCTTCCCCGATCTTGAGTAACAATCTAGATAGAGCCGATGACAACAAAGTAACTCATGTTTATGATAATGAGGATCGAATCCAAGCACAACTGAACAATGTTATAAAAAAATTAATGGGGAAACTAGCTGAAGAATTGGTCGAGGAGGTACTCAATGATACTCTGACAAATAGGGCAAATAATGTCAACATATCCAATACATAATAGGTACAAACCCCCCTCAAAAACCCCTCACTAAATACCAACCCGACTGAGGTAGCTCAAGAGGATAACACCACAGTCTCTCCCACTTTGGAGGAATCCCATATTTTGGAAGGATTGAATGTGAATGAGGAAAGAGATTTCATTATCAATGAACTGATCAATATGCAAGAAAGGGGGAAAAAAATAGTATTAGACAATAGCTCAATCAACCCACATAACAGAGGTATCCTCTAGATGGGAGGTGACAAATTAACTGCTGATTGTGGCAAATCCATGAGCAACAAAAGAGGTCGGAAGTCTTTTTTAAACAAAAGAAAGATGGACGGGGATGCAGAGGAGTGGGCCAAAATCACAACACTGCTAGGGCAAGGAAAATACCCCCTTCCCCTCATAGAGGTATAAACATACTTACATGGAATTTTAGGGGCTTGGGGGCCCCTAACAAACAAAGACTGCTTAAGTGAAGCATACTGAAATCTACTATGGACCTAGTTATGATACCAGAAACAAAACTAGGTAAGACTGATATAAACAATTTTAACAAAAAATTCACCCAATGGCAGATGGAAGCGGTGGAGTCTATAGGGGCATCGGGTTGATTGTGTATAATGTGGAGAAAAAATGTTGTTGCATTCACATGTCAAACCAAGATGGAAAATTGGATCGATGGAAAAGTAAGAGCCCTTAGTCTAAATCTTGATTTTATTATCATTAATGTATATGGCCCAATTCCAACAGATAAAAAGAGATTAGTTTTTTAGGAAATTGAACACTACTTAAACATTCAGGATGAAAAACACATCATCATAGGTGGTGACTTCAACACCATCTTGTACTCATCCGATAAAAGTGGTGGTTTAAAAACCATTAGACAACCACAAAGAGACTTCACAAACTGGATAAATAACAATAACTTACTAGAAATTAGGACTAAGACGGGTTTTCACACATGGAATAACAGAAGAAAAGGTTTCTCTAACATTGCAGAAACACTTGATCGATTCTTCTTCAAAGGAGACCTAACCAACCTCAAAATAGAATTAAAAACTATAATATTACCACATGGTCAGGCTCTGATCATTACCCGATGCTTTTAGAACTTATGGGGGAAACAAAGAAAACTAGGTGCCCCTTTAAGTTTGAAATAATGTGGTTTACACATGGATAATTCCTCCCCAACATATAGAAATGGTGGAAGGATAGTGCCTTTGTAGGATCTAAAATGTATTGTCTTGTCTCTAAGCTGAAAGAGATTAAGAATAAATTGCTAGATTGGAACAAAAAGAAATTCAAAAACATCTTCGAGGAGAAGTCAATAATTGAGAAAGAGTTGGAGACAATAAATACTGTTGTGATGCAAAATGTGATGACCTCTGAAACATATGAAGCTGAAAAAATGCTTTTATGTGAATATGAAGGCATTCTGGCTAGAGAAGAGATATACTGGAAACAAAATCTTGAGAGAGATGGTTAGAAGATAGAGATAGAAACACTAAATTTTTTCACAATAGTATCAAAATGAAAAGGGCAGAAAATAAGATTACTCAAATCACCAATGATAGTGATCAGATCATTACGGATCAAGATCTTATCGCAAAAGATGCAACCAAGTACTTTGAAAATATTCTCAACAACTGGGAACACTCAGACCTCTGTAACAATAGAATCTTATTAAATAACATACCCAAACTGATAACAAAAGGTGATAATAAAATTTTAAACTCCCAAATCACCCATGAAGAATTCAAAATGGCTTTGGCACAATTTTAAGGAGACAAAGCCCCAAGACAGGATTGCTTCCCCGCTAGTTTTTTTCAGAAATGCTAGCACATCTTAGGGCACGAGGTTACTAATGCCTTGGAATCTACCTGCAATGCATGGAAGTTCCTAAAAGAGATCAATAACACCTTTTGGGCCTTAATTCCAAAGAAGGAGAATCCCTCAAAGTGGGAAGAATTCAGGCCCATTTCTCTATGCAACATGACTTATAAACTACTAGCTAAAGTCATGGCCAATAGGCTAAAAAATTTACTGCCTACCATAATATCAGAAGAACAAATAGGCTTTGTACCCAATAGATCAAATTTTAGATGAGATTATTATTGTCCAGAAAGCCATCCACTCCTATCAGGTCCAAGTGCAACCTAATATGCTGATAAAATTAGATATCAAAAAGGCTTATGACAAAGTAGATTGGAATTTCCTCTATAGCTGCATGAAGGCCTTTAGTTCTAACAAACAATGGTTTAGTTAGGTTTACTTATGCATATCAAACCCCAGGTTCTATATCTTACTAAATGGGAAACTAGAAGGCTTCTTTGAAGTATCTAGGGGACTCACACAGGGTGATCCCTTATCCCCATTCTTATTTATAATTATGTTTGAAGCCTTAGGGAGAATCCTGGATGTATCACGAAGGGTTGGAAGACTAGTGGGGATTCATATCACCATAGGGGTAGATCCATGTACTCATCAATAGTTTGTTAATGATGCTATGATTCTAGGGAAAGGGTAGCTAAAGGAAGCTAAGGAAATAAAAAAAATATTACAATCTTATGGGCTAGCTTCCGGAGAGATGGTAAACGAGGAGAAATTAGAAATATCATTTTTTAATATGGAGGCATAGGAGGAATACATGAGAGCTTCGTGTCTAGGGTAAAAAATAGGTCATCTACCATTCTCGTATTTAGGGATGCCTGTAGACAAAGGTATCAGAACCAACAAACTTTGGGATCCCTTGATTGAAAGAGTGAGGAAGAAGCGATCATCTTGGAAAGCCTTATGGCTGACAAGGGTATGAAGATTAACCCTCATAAAAATGGTATTAGCAGCAATGCCTATTTATCTTCTATCATGTATACCACTTCCAAAAGGGACATATAAGAAACTAACTCAAACAATCAGATATTTTTGTTGGGATGGTGTAGAGGATAAGGAAAAAATGAAATTGATATCATGATGAAAGATATGTCAAGAAAAGAGTGATGGAGGCAAGGGAATAAGAAAATTACTATGGGAAAATAAGGCTTTAGGGAAAAAATTGGCATGGAGAATGTACACATCCTTAGAAGCCAAATAGGTCGGAACCCTTAGGAGAAAATACATATCACAAAATTAGAGAGAGGCAGTATTTAGGGAAACAAACCTATCCTAGGATATTTGCGATGGTAAATCCGCCTTGATCTGGGAAGATTCCTAGGGGGGTTACCCCTTGATAGATAATTAGATGAATACGACCAGTATAATGGACCAAATGAAATCTTTATGCACTAATCATGTAAGAGATTATACAACATTGGCACCAGAATCCACAATGAGATGAAAATGGAAAAACATGCTCCCATTCTTGGTGGACAACAAAGACTAAGAATTGTTGCAAATTCTTGAAGGCAGAATAATAACACTCAGACTTGGGCCAGATGAGCTTATATGGTCAAGATCAAAGGATGGACAATGCAACTTTAAAGATGGTTTCATAACCATATATGATAAGGCAAACAATGTCAAGGACTATATCCCTAACACAATATTTTGGGACAAATTATGACTCCCAAAAGCTGGCTTCTTTGCCTAGGCAGCATTTCAGGGGAAGGTCCTAACTGTTGATCAATTTAAAATTAGAGGCTATGAAGGACCCTCAATCTGTTTCTTATGTAAAAAAGATGAGGAGACAAATGATCACATATTCACAACCTACAACTACACACATAAATACTAGTATTGGCTAATGGCACAAATAGGTTGATCAGGTTCCCTTATCCCTTACCTAAAGAATTGGCTCAAAAGTTGGCCAATTATCAAAAGGAATAGCATCTTCCACAATCTATGGATATCCAGGCCAATAATATTAATTTCGGAGGTTTGGAAGGAGAGGAATAGGAGAATTTTTTAAGAAATTGAAATGAAGGTAGATAATCTTATATAAGAAATAGAAGCCTCCATTACATAAACCTCCAATAGTAGGAATGCGACCATTCCCCAACATGATAAGACATTTACAGACTAGTATAATTGCATTAGAAGGCAATGGAAGGGGATTAAAATCCCTTCGTTCATTGGGAAAGGGAATAGAGACAAGACCGAAGTTAGGAAAGCATGCAAATGGGTGCTCCCGGAGGTTGGATGGTGCAAAATCAACTTTCATAGAGCATCCAGAGGCAATCCAAGGGAGGTAGGGGCACGATGTATAATCCACGTGGATGAAGGGATCTGTATTGAATCGAGATCCTGATATCTAGTTCATTGCACTAATAATAAGGCAACACTATTGAGCCTAATAGAGGGTTTAAACCTATGCAAACAATTAAAAATATCCAAATTGGAAATAGAAGGGGACTTAGCCATCATAGTTAATGCAATGAGGACCAGGACAATTCCAAACTGGGAACTTAGAGTTCTAATGGATAGAGCCCTTTCTCTAATGGAAAGTTTCTCAAATTACATGCTCAATCATATATATAGGGAGGCTAATACATTGGTAGATAATCTAGCCAATTTAGGGGCAAATGGAAAAAATGGAACCACATCATTAACATATAGGAAATCAGACCAGGATACTCATAAGCATGCAGGGGTTTAAACATAATCCTAAATAGTACATTCACACACATATTGGAAGGTATACATATGTATATGCATAGATAGCGATATATATGTACACACATATTTATACTTATATACTTATATGGGTATACATGCATATATATGGTAGCGAATACACACACACACACACACACACACACACACACACACACACACACACACACATATATATATATATATATATACTTACTCACACATATACAGATATATGTGTATATAACCATATATACCTATCAATAGTAATCTTAAGAGCAGAGCTCAGTCCTTTGGCTCTGAATAGACTTTTATAGATGAATATGATCATTTGTGTATCCAAAGTATTTTGGTATGCCTATATGGCTATATACATACATATATATGAACATATAAATATATATATATATATGCATATAGTTAAATATGTATATACACACACAGACATATATACATTTAAAATTTATATATTTTCATAGATATATATAGAGAGAGAGACCAAAATATTTATATATACATATAGACATATACACAAGCATATATATATATATAGATAGGCATAGGCATCATCATAGGTCAAGACCTTATGATTTAGGTACGGTTCGAACCTTTAGCAAGTTGGAGATGCTAGGGTGTAAGGCAAACAAAGAATAAAGGAAAACAAAATCAACAACCCTATAGTCGATATGAAATGATAAAATAGGGATGGAACTCTCTCAGATGTGATAGAAATATGTCAAAAATCATCATAAAGGCACTACTCAACTACTTGAGAAATCATGGATTGGAAAGGAGAGGGATTAAGGCTAACCGACAATCATGAAAAAGTAATCAAGACTCCCACATTCGTTACAACAGGGCAATATGGGGATGGAACTCTCTCAGATGTGACAGAGATATACATCCTCATCTGAATACATAAAACAAGATTATATACTCAAATCTATATATACATATATATATGCATATCTAATACATTTGGGGTCAAATTCCAATGGAGGTTTCCGACGGACAAGGAGCATTGTGTGAAAATTTGATTTTTTAAAAAAAAAATGCCCGTGTTCGTCGGAATTCCGACGACCTCAGGCATTTTATTAAAAAAAAAAAACACAACGCATTTTCATTTTGAAAGCAAACCGAAGCAAGCGGCGACCGTCTTGCCTCCTTGCCCCCCCCCGCCGGAGCGATCTCTACACAAGAAAGGTAAGGTTTTGTTTGCAATCAAAGGAACTCTTTCTTTTTCAATGAAGGGCAACTAGTTTTTTTTTGCGAATTAATCCATTTTGTGCATATCCTGTGATCTTAAAATTCCATGAAATGACATCTCTTTGAGGTATTCCATCATACAGTTCACAAGCCATGTGTATGCTACCCCATTTTGCAATTTTTGTTATTGGAGCATTTGCAACTAATTTCTGACAAAAAACCCCTTCGATTATGCTTTGATGGATGTCCATACCTTGTTCCAAAGCTCCTATTTTGGCACATGCAGGGAGGATGCTGGCAAACATTGCATTGAGATAAACATGATTGTATTTCATGAGGATTTGAACTCAAAGCATTGGCACTATCACTTATGGCTATATTAGCTTTTAAAGACACTTTCATAGTGCACTTCACCTTTCCTAATAATGGACTATCATGAGATTCTTAAGAATGGAAATACTCCAAACATTCATGCCCTCTATGTTGTCATTGTGGTTTTCAATCATTGCGACTACATGCTTTTCAAGGACCAAGTAGTGTTATTTTTTCATTGTTCTACTGTGCTTCTCAAGCTACACCAACATAGTTTTATTTAATGGCTTTGTTTTGATAGTGATTTCTCCATGGCTTCCACTATCTTTTTCTTGGCACATTCAATGCATTGTCATCTATCACTACTTTTTATTGTCCTTTTTACCTTTATTGAGGTTGTTCTCATACATGTCATTCACTTTGTCTATGAGTATATCTCAACCAATTCACTGTTGTAAGTAGAAATAAAAGATTAGTCTCATCTCTTTTACTATTTTAGACCTTCATAGTAATCTTTGCAATATATCATTTCCTTCCAATTATATGGAATAATGATTTTCTTTTTATGGAATGTGATGAAGGCTTGAGTGTGTCTTCTTGAACTCACTTATTATCAACTCCTCTATGATTACCTTAGATCTTTGTGGCTAAGAATTGTTCTTGATGAACTTATGCTCTTTAATGTATCTATGGATTTCCCTTATTCACTATGTTGTGACAGTCATTTACAGATTTGGGACTATCATCTTTCATAATTCAATGTCTTTAAGATACGGGTACATTGCTTGACAAGAAAAGCTCAAGCATTTGTGAAGTTCAAAGAGTTTAAACCCCTTGTTGAATGGTCATCCAGTTGTTCTCTAAATGCAAAATGCTCAAGTAAATGAGGAATTCACTCAAAATGGTTTATCCACAACTAAAAGAAAACAACTAACCACTACATATATGCATCAACAAAATAATGTTGTATAGAGACCTAATCATGCCTTCATGGATATGTAGATCAAGTTCCTACATTTTGGACAAAAGCAATTCACACAATAATATATTTGTTGAACACACCCACCACAAATATTTGGTTATGCAATAATATATTTGTTGTTAACTTTATCATGGAGGATTTGGTTATGCTTGTTACAATCAAGGTTTGACCAAACTAATTCTTAAATATACAAATGAAGAGTGTGGTTGGTTGGTGGCTAATTACTCTTTTTAACACCATTTACAAGATCATATCTAAATCAAGTGTCTCAAGAATTAAGCTACTACTAAGAAGATAGTTTGCCTAAAGCAAATGGGTTTCTTGGGTGGCTATTTATTGTAGATAACTTAGTTCCTTCATGAGAACCAATCAATTTGGAACATGTATAACTCACATTTGTGACATGTCACTAATGCAATTCCTTAGTACTTGTTTGAGTACTATCTCCTCTATTGTTTTCTATCCACTTTTGTGTCCTTCTTAAAACAAATAATAGATTAATGAGAAGGTGGAAAAGGTGGATTCACCTAAGAGGGAGTGGATTTTCCCAATAATATGTTAGATTCTCCCAAGAATGGATGGACTATACACTTGAAAGGTAGATGATTAAGGATGATGACAAGGTGAATTTTCCTTAGAATGGTAGGGTTGATTTTCCTAAGAACAAGTAGATTCATGTAAACTAGAGGATACAAATTTGGACAAAATAATGGAAGGAGACTAAAACTAGATAGATTCACCTAAATGGGAGTGTAGTCATCTAAGGATAGGAAAAATTCACCACTTGCGTAAGAAAGATGGATAAGATAAATGATTTATGTGAAATAGATTCACCTAAGAGAAAGTAGATTCACATAAGGATAGGCGGATTTTCCTAAAGATGAAGGGATAAGACTTAACAAAAAGAGGACTTAGGATGATGACAAGGAGGATTCATTTAAGGATATGGCATATTCACCTAAGGGATAGTGTATTCTCCCAAGAATATGGAGAAATTACTGATTGGTGGAATGACATACTAGATCAAGGAATGATACAAGGGTAGATTCACCTAAATATAGGGTAAATTCAGCTAAAAGGGTACCCATGAGATTGTGGTACTGAGTACCTATCTATGGATGGTGTATTTGGATACAAGTATGATGAAACCATGCTTGTGTATGATGAAACAAAGTCTAGATCTCTATTATAGGTCCAACATAATCTCTATTATTTGAGACACCATTTTATTAGCATATCCAATTAGGGTAATTTATGGGTTTAATTATGGACCATGTTGTCTATTTCCATGCACTATTGAACTTATTTGGATGTATTGTGATTATTTTAATTTTGAAGTTATAAATAAATTATGTTTGTACCTTAGAAAGGGTAACTCCAATTGGTGTTTGGGCAGTTTATTTGAAAACTTATGGTGATTATTGCCATATGTTATGTAATGGAGTTATTTTTACACTAAGTAATTAACTAGAAAAATGAATTTGTATTGTTGTACAAGTATGATGAAACCATGCTTGTGTGTTTAATATGTTTGTGCATCCTATTGAGAACCAACCTCATTGTTGAGGAACTCAATAAATGTGGTGTTAAGTAGAAGAATGGAAAACTCAAGAAGCTATGGTGACATATTGTGGCATTAGTAGGGATTATCTCTATTGGCCACACCTTTCAAAGATAGTATCCCCTAGTTCTCCTCATAGAATGGACCATTGGATGGCTCATAGTGGTATCCTATTCTACATTTATCTTGATGGCATTACCGATAGTTGGTATGTGGTTATTGGTACGAGTTTCCTCTTACCCTATTATCTTATTTATATCTTTGTTCCAACATGTGGAGATTGATTTTTGTCATGCTATGATGATTTTCATGTTTGTGTGTGTTTTGACATTATGCAAATAGATATGATGTCACACCATACTTATGTTTCGATATAGTGTAGGTGATGGTTACATGTTGTTGATGGTAGTGATTTGGGTTCAAAGACACAATTCCACACACACACACAAATATTTGAAGATGCATTTTATATTATTCCTTCTTAGTGGCGATTAGTGTTGGAAGATTTGCACACATGTAGAGAGGAACTCATGTTAGATACAATAGGTTGTGTTTGATAACATATGAATGTGCCTCATGATGTATACATATAGCCTTGGTGTGTGACATGCATGCACATTTTTCCATTAGACACATTGTTATGTGGCATGTGCCCTATGCATGTCTTCTTTGTGAGGCACGTTGCTATGTGCAATGTGGCCCTAGGTGTGTCTTCTCTATGAGGTGTATTGCCATGATATGTTAGGATTTGTAGTGTGTAGGCCACAAATGCATGCATGAGGGACTATTATTATAGTCATGTTTTTTGGGCATGTAGCCTAGGCATGTCTTCTCCATTAGGTACATGGCCATGCCATGTGGGAGTTTTTGTGTTCATGCCACAAAAACACACATGAGGGACTATTATTGGAGTCATGATGAATCTTCACTCTATTTAGCCACAATTTCTAGTTGTATAGTTATGTAATGTGCACTTTTAAGGATTGTGAAGTTTCCTTCAATTATTGATGATCTCTCATCTTTGTTGCATGGGCCAACAATTTTATTTTATCTTGTTTGAATTAGTTTAATCACTATTGTGAGTTTTCTCTATTGTGTAGTTATTGTGGCTATGTTTGATTTGCTATTGGAATTGAACACATTTATTTGACTTATTATTGGTACTATTTTTTCTTTCTTTCAATATTTATGATCTTTGGTAGTTTAGTGAAACTCTTGCTATTTTTAAATGTTGCCTTCTTTGTTGTGATGTGATTCCTCACCAAGATCAACGTAGATAACCTTGGGTGAGTGTATATAAGGAATCAAACATTGGGAAAATTTGAGGATAGGGGTAAGTGTGTGTTGTATGGGTAGCTACGATCCACTTGTACATTCTTAGTGATTATTGACGGCTATGTCTTGGAGGCTAATCCCATTAAACAAACACAGGGGAAGTCATACATAATCATATGGATCCTCCCTAGTTGTGTGTGGATTCAAGACCATCATTTCATATGGTTCTTGGTTACTTTGTGAGACCATGGCATCCTCTTAGACCAATATGTGAGCCTTGTATTGTTATCCCTACAATGTGGATGAATAAGTGTATGTTAAAATAAATAATTTGCATGCCATATAGTTGCATATGAGTTGTTCACATCATCAGATCATGATTTAGAATATGCGAATTCTTTTATCCATGTGAAGTCAAATTATTGATTATGAAAATGTGTTATACATTGAAGCATAATCTGTAAGATGTTCTCTTCAAGAAAAAATATTTATGCTTTCATAGTGAAATGTTGACGAAATGGGGTCCTAGTCTAGGAAAGTAAACTACAAACTTATACATTCACCATTTCGAAACATTTTATTGGGGAATAGTCAATTTGGTTCAATTTAATTCCTCTAGGAGAGACCAAAAATATGATTAATTGTTCCATTTTGATGTGATTGGATATGATTAGATATAATTTCATTGAAGATGCAAGAACTAAGTAAAATTATGCAAAATTGACAAGATTAAGCATAAACAGGCAAATAATAAAGCAAAAAGCTAACATAGAGGTACATATTTGGAAATAAGACTCTAAAATGAACCTAATCAGTTACCTATAGGGAAAATGAGATTAGAGATAATCTACCTATTTGGAAAGTGGTTAGACTCTACCTCTAAGTGGCTCATCTTGAGCATTGTCGGTATATGGGCATTGATGGCATATTATATCTAGTTCTATCATTTTTGTGGGTGCAAAATTAACAAGGCAAAATAGTATTAGTGGGATCATGATCTCATCAAAATGGTTTTGGCTTTGTATTTATGATAGCACATTGATCACACCTTACAAAAGGTTCCAATCTCATACATACCATCCCAAAGTAAGGTCAATAATGATGTAACTTAATGCTTAAATTGGAGTTTTGGGTAGTCATATACCAATCATTTCCAAGATTGATGCTTAAACTAGAGTTCTGGGTAGTCATATACCAATGGCATAGGGTAGGGGTGACCTGCAAACAATGCTAGTTCTAGATGCTTGCTTGCTTGGTGTATAACTTGTCAAAATTAGATCGATTGGCTACAGGTCTGCCATAAAGTTTCCAACTTATCACCAGTGAAAATACAAGAACCAAGGCTTAGAATAATAAAAAATGTCTCTTAGAAAGTCTGCAATAGGCAAACTTTTAGTAAGAATTTGCAGACACAATGCTCAAAAATTCACACAATCAGCTACATCAAATACGTTCTCTATTAAGTTCAATGTTCTAAGATGAAAAAGAAGAGTTAAATGGTTTTGGTTCAATTTGCAATTTTTGTGAAGCTTTTGCACTGAAGTTTCCATAGCCTGATTTTTTTGCCTGTGAAGAAAGACCATGTCAGATAATATCAGCGAAGAACAAAATAAGGAGACAATTGCTAGATTATGGTCTAACTTGAAAAGAAAAGGTGATGGGAAATGTTATTGTCCCTGCAAAATTTGTAAGGGCTTAAAGACTAGAAGACTTCTAATCAAAATAGCTAAGAAACATTGTAGGCAACATGGTCACATTGAAGGGGGACATGATTATCATCCACTGGTAAGTTGTTCATTATATCATTTTAACAATTTATATACATAAGAAATCACTTGATAATGAGATCATGATCATATTTTATTTATGTTGATCATTTTTATATAGGTCAAGCACCCTAGGGCACATGATATGGACCAACACAACCTGAAGAATATGGTTTTCGAAGTGGAGGAACATGGAGGTGTGAATATCGAAGCTGAAGATAATCATCCCATGGAAGATGACGATCATGCACCAGAAAACATAATTGAAGATGATGGTACAAATACATTGATCCATGACACATTTAGTACTGGCACAG
This sequence comes from Cryptomeria japonica, assembly GCF_030272615.1. Lineage (NCBI taxonomy): Eukaryota > Viridiplantae > Streptophyta > Pinopsida > Cupressales > Cupressaceae > Cryptomeria > Cryptomeria japonica. Next base: position 695,564,964 of record NC_081405.1, on the reverse strand, counting down.
CTGATCATGATGATCAGGATGACCTTGATGTTCATGATTTACCTCTTCTTGAGAAGGCATATGAGCCCCTTTACAAAGGCTCCCAAACAACTCTTCTCTCTGTTGTATTGTTGTTGGTGAACTTGAAGGTTATGAATGGTTTATCCAACATAACAATCTCACGTATGTTGAGGTGTGTCATACATGTCATTACAGTTAATAAATGGTGAATCATGTACCATTAATATTCTTTATATTAACACCTCAAACTTTTTTTTTTTGCTGTAGATTGATAGGTGAGTTTTTCTTACCACCATCAAATATTCTACCTCGCTCATACCGAGAATTATCTGCCATTATGAAAGATATTGGAATGGAGCATCAAACAATAGATGCTTGTCCCAATGATCATATTATATATCATAAACAACATGAATTTAGAATAGAATGCCATGAACGTCATATCAGTAGATATCGAACATATCAAATAACAAAAAAGGTGCCTCACAAGGTTCTTCATTATATTCCCATTATTCCACGTATGCAACGATTATTCAGGTGCACTAGCTTGGCACAATTTCTGGATTACCATACACGCAATAGAAGTCGAAATGACATTATTCAAATGACTGCGGATGGTTCGGCATTTATGGACATAGAGGAAAAGTGGCCACACTTTAAAGAAGAACCTCGTAATCTCAGGCTTTCATTGGCAGTGGACGGTGTCAATCCATTTGGAGAGTTGAGATATGTTTACTCGGTGTGGCCTATTTTTGTTATCAACAATAATATTCCTCCATGGATGTCAATAAAGAGGGAGCACATAATGTTGGCAATGATTGTTCTAGGTATTTTATCATTTAATAGTCATCTACATTTAATTATAAATATTGCAGTAAAATGGTCATAATAATTATGTAATGTTTTTGTTCATTCCACTAGGCAAGTACCAAGTTAAAGATATGAATATATATATTGAGCCTCTTATCGACAAGTTACTGGAGTTATGGAATGGTGTGACCATGTATGACATCTCTAGACCAATAGGGAAAAGATAATTTCAATTCCATGCAATGCTTGTATGGACAATACATGATGCCTCAGGGCTAACACATTTTTGTGGTATGTTATAGTGTTCAAGTTGCGTATGATAATTATAATTATAAAAATTAACAGATTTAATAGAATTATACATTATCTTGTAGGTCTTCAAACAAAGGGAAATTTTGCATGTCCAGTTTGTGGTCCAAAGATGAAATCCCGTCATTCAAAAAGTTTAGGAAAGCAGGTGTTTGATGAGTATAGGCACTTCCTTCACAAAAATCATAAGTACCGAAATACTGAAAAACATATTTTCAATGGGAAAGAAGAGACTACATCAAAGCCATGAAGAATGACTCCTCACTTATGGAAGTTGGAATATAATAGAATTAATCGTCAAGGTAATGTCATTCCATCTAATGGTTTATGTTTGGAATTTGAATTTTTCTATCATGTTTTGTTTACTGATGATGTAATTGATGATACTGAAGGTCATCAAGGCATGGATGACCACCTTCGAAAGGGACTAAAAAGTTATCCCAGACAATTCATTAGGTTGCCATACTACGAGCAGCTACAAATTGTGAATTTGTTTGATACAATGCATATTGGAAAGAATATAACAGAGACATTATGGAAAATATTGGATGGAAGGTGTGACAAGGAAAAAAATGTCAAAATTTGTAGTGACATTGTGGAATCCAATCATGCAATGAAAAATATCATTCAATCAAATAGCAATGGAGATCAGATTAATATAAGTGCCCTTCCTTGGTTATTAACGTAGCAGCAAAGCAATTCTATAAAAGAAGTCATACGAAAAATTCAATTTCCCACAGGATTTGTTGTGAACATAAACAATCTCATATCAAAGAAGAGTGAATTTGGGCCAGGGATGAAAATGCATGATTGGCATACCTTCATTAAGGTAATTCACGTTCTTTGTATTTACTATATATTTGTATACTGTGCATGTACTTTTCATTGTATTATGTTAGAAAACAATGAAAAGATCATTTTATAATTGTTGCAGTACGTTCTACCTCTATCTCTCCCAGACCACTTCAACAATGATATCAAGCAAGTCATGTATGATCTTGGAAAATACATGAGGTAAGTAGTGATGTTTGTTCAATTTTTTGTATAGATATTATATTTCCCATTTGTTTTACTTGTTATACAATATATTGTATATTATTTTGTAAAGTCTCGTTTATATATTTTTGCGTCTTCAATCTCTTTTAGGTGGTTGTCATCTAAAGAAATCCACAAGGAAGATATAAAATATTGGAAGAGAAAAATCCCTCATCTAGTGTGTGAAATGCAAAAGTGTCTACCTTCAACTTTTTTCAATGTACAAGTACACTACCTCATACACCAAGTTGAGGAGATTGAATTGTGTGGACCTGTACACACTAGGTCAATGTGGATGGTTGAGAGGCACTTGAAATTTTTGAAGGCTTTAGTTCAACAAAGAGCACATCCTGAGGGTTCTATGGTGGAGGGATATATGGTATACAAAACTATGGTGTACATTACTGAATATCTTCCTAAGTTTACAGCAAAAATCCACGTAGATTGCATTTGGGATCCCAACCCCATTAATAAATTCGAAGGGGAGCACTTGATGGGGAAAGGTAGATTGAAGAAAGTGAGAGGTAATTATAAGATGTTATTGTAGTAAATTAATTCTTCATCTTCTAAATAAATCAATTGTAAGTGGTCTATTAATTATTTGTATAGTTGGTTGGGAGTGGGATGCGCTACATTTGTATATTGCAAACAATCTTGATTGGATGACGGTGTGGATTGAACGATGTCAACATTATGGTCACACATTAACATGGGATGGTGTCGCTTCATTGTTTAAAGAAGCTCATCATAATGGAGATTCCAATGTTACACAAAGGGAAATTGATTTAGCTTATGGTTTAAGAGATCAACAGGTACGTATAATTTTATTAATCACCTGTATGTTTATCACCTCATGATACAATAATTTTAATATGTTAGACATATTGCAGGTCAAACACCACAAGGCTATGTGCTGCAATGGTCATAAATTTCGCATCAAACAGTTGGATGACACGAAGAAAACTTGTGATTTTGGGATAACTGCAGTCTTTGAGGTGACCAATATTTCATCTAGAAACAACATACATCTTCAAGAGTCTCAAAATCGATACTATGGCATTTTGGATGATATACTTGAGTGTGACTTTAATTCCATCAAATGAGTTATGTTCGTCATCAAATGGTATAGGCTACAACTGAATAAAAATGATCTTGATAGAACTGTTATTGAACATGATAATGGATTTACAATGGTTAATACAAGGTCATTTGAATGAGTTGGGGATGAGCCCTATGTTCTTCCAAGTCAATGTGAGCAGGTATTTTACTCAGAGGTTCCACATAAACTGGGTTGGTCATTTTTTGTTAGACATGATCCAAGAGGAATGTCGATAATGTAAAATGTGGTGGAAGAAGATTATATAGATGATGATCACGATCGACAGCTAGTCGATGATGTTCCTAATGGAAATGTACACAAAGAAGAAGCTGATGATGATGCTGCTGCTATTGCCGATGATGATGGTGATGGTGACGGTGATGGTGATGACAATGATGATGACGAACACAATGACGACGATGACGATGATGATGATGATGACGACGATGATGATGATGATGATGATGATGATGATGATGATAATGATGATCCTGATGGTCATGATGATGAGTTGGATGAAGAAGAAGATCAATGACATGAATGAAATGTATGAGATATGATTATTATATTATCTATTTAATATTGATATCTTGATAGAAATTGATTTGACTTATATGGTTACATAAATAATTCATATGTTTTGACTTCTAATGCCATTACTTAATTAATTCATGATGTGATAGTTCTGATACTAAATATGATTAGTACAGATGCCAAGCTAACAATATGAGAGGGGGGGTGAATCATTCAAACTTAATCTTCAATAAAAACAATAGATTCAACCTCGGTAACCTTATCAGAAAAACAGTAATGCATGCAGACCCATAAATAGATAAGATCACAAACATATAACACCAGATTTAACATGGAAACCCAAATAGGGAAAAACGACTATGGGATTTCGGACCCACTAAGAAATGTACTCTTCTAGAGTATGCTCGGTTAAAAGTAAATCTTGTTAAAGATTACAAACACATTGCTAGATGTGACCCGGTTAAGGGATTTCCCTCAGATCTATTAGGATCTTCACCTTGTGAGAAGTGACCTTGTTAAAGGATTTCAAATACTCAATAAGAATGTCACCTTGCTAGAGGATTTTACAAATAAGACTATTAAGTCCACTCGGTTAAGAGATTTTCTGCTACTTCTCAAAATAACAGTAATAAAAATATGTCTGCAACTTCACATCTAAAAATGTTGAAGCAGATTCTTATTTGCTGAATACAATCAATTCATAGGACTTATCTTGTCCCTCTGCTGGGCTCTATACTCTATTATCAAAACAGGTCTTCAAGCTTCTGTGCTCGGTAATCACTATGTAGCATCCCTATGCATACACTTGCCTGCATACATTGTTTATCAACAGTTTCCTATTTATAAACAATCTTCCAACTGCTTAATCTCCTTGATGACATTTCCCATGATCAATCATAGCCATCAGATCTTTAATCTTGTCCAGCTTCAATGTATCCTTCGATCTGAAAATGTTTTACCCGGCCTTGGAACGTGTGTTAGGGTATTGCGGTTCAATCTGAGCTGTAGATCTTCCTGCCGAACTTTCTTTACCATAGATTCTTTAACAATATTCATACATGGCTTACAAATAATTTAATCCGCTCCAGCTCATCAGCTTCCTTCATTAAATATCACATGTAAACATTTAATGCATTCTGTTATAGCTCAGTTGTAACTCAGTAAATACTAAACTTCACTCGGGAGACATTCTGTCTTCATTAACCGATAGCGATAACCTTAGGGTTTACCGACAAGGTTCTTTTCTCGGTAACATAGTATAGTATTAACCTTTCAAACAATAGCATATGTAGGATATCAAAACAATCTAAACATCATGATCTCATCATTGTCTAACTTGGTAATAGTTGCCCATTGAATAACTTATCCCCTTATTAATCATATTCTTTCTATGTCTTTTACCAACATCTTTATACTCATCAAATCATACTTCTTATGATATGGCAACATCATACTGAATTAGAAAATTAATTTCTGGACATCAATGACAAAATAATAATATTAAGACAGTAATCATCCTTAATCAGTTATATCCATAGTCATCAACAACCTTCTCAATATCCTTATTGAAATGCTAACAATCTCTCATTGTAATTGGAATGCCAACCTTCTTCTTGTCTGTTATAATGCCAACAATCTCCCCCTTTGGCATTGATGGAAAAACCAATTGATTTGACTTTATTGATTCGGATTCAGATTGGTGTGAAATTCTGAAATGCTCTCCCTCTGTCATTAGTCTTCTCCCCAGTTCTGAAATGTAGTCTTCTCCTTTGGTCAGTAGACTTCTCCCCCATACATTAGTCTTCTCCCCCTTTGACAACAATGCCAAAAATGAAAAGAACTAAAAATATAATTTCTTCCTCTAAGAAGTGAATTCCATGCTATTATGTATCAATTCAGTTTCAGTCAGAGCATTTTGTCTTCAATTCCTATTCTCTGTTTATTGTTTCCTACACACCTTTAGAAAAACTCCTAAAGTGTGTAAATCAGCATCGACTCCTAAAAGATATTCTATAGAGTAATCAAATTGATCCTTTCACCTAACTCGGTCAGTGAATGGAAGATAGGGGTATGAACCCTAACTAACTTCTGAGATACTCAAAAGTGTCCTTTGGCAGTGGCTTGGTGAAGATGTCTACAATTTGTTCCTTTGTGCTAACATACTCTAAAACCGCTTTCTTCTCTTGAACTTCTTCTCTAAGATAATGATATTTGATAGAGATGTGCTTTGTCTTAGAGTGCATAACAGGATTCTTTGAAATGTTAATGGCACTAGTGTTATCACAGAATATAGTTACTGGCTCGGTAACTTGCTCATTTATACCTTCCAACAGTTGTTTGATCCATGCTATATTGGTGCAATTCAGTGCTACAGCAACATATTCAGCTTCTGTTGTTGACTGAGAAACACATCCTTATTTCTTGCTAAGCCAACTCACTAGTCTTTCTCCTATAAAGAAAGCTCCTCCACTTGTTCTTTTCCTATCATCAATGTTGCCTGCCCAATCACCATCAGTATAAACTTTTAAATCAAAAACATTTCCTTTCCGATATACTAAGCCATAATCTTCAGTGCCTTTTAAGTATTTGAAAATTCTTTTGATTGTCATCATGTGTGTTTCCTTGGGATCTGCAAAAAATCTTGCAACAATACCTACTGCATGTGCTATATTTGGTCTGCTGTGAACAACATATTGCAACTTTCCAATCATAGATCGGTAAAGTGTCTCATCAACAGATGCAGATTCATCATTCTTTGATAGTTTATAGTTGGCAGTCATAGGAGTACTTATTGGTTTTGAATCCTCCACTCTAAATTTCTTCAAGATTTCCTTTATGTACTTGGATTGGGTAATGAAAATCTCATCTTTCATTTGTAGTATCGGAAGATGTATAAAATATTTTATCTCACTGATTAATGACATCTCAAATTCTTTACTCATTTCTTTTCCAAAGTTCTTGGATAGAGAGTCATTTCCACTAAAGCTAATATCATCAACAAATATGGCTGAGATCAGTATTCCATTTTCATCATTCTTCATGTACATATTGTTGTTTTCACTTGTTCTTATAAAACCAGTTTTGATCAAATATGAGCGCAATCTCTCATACCATGCTCTAGGTGCTTGTTTCAGACCATATAAAGCTTTTTTCAATTTACATACCTAATCATTATTTTCTCCTTCAACAAATCCTTCGGGTTGTTCAATGAAAACTTCTTCTTCTAATATACCATTCAGAAATGTAGATTTGACATCCATTTGATATACCTTGAAATTCTTGTAAGCAGCATATGCCAACAATGTTCTTACTCCTTCAAGTCTTGCCAGAGGTACAAAAGTCTCACCATAATCAATTCCTTCTTCTTGGGCATAACCTTTGCAAACTAGTCTTGCTTTATTCTGAATGACCTCACCTTTTTCATTTAACTTGTTTCTGAAGATCCACTTTGTACCGATTACATTTTTGTCCTTCGGTCTTGGGACCACTCTCCGTGTGTCATTCTTCTTGATTTCATCAATCTCTTCTGTCATAGCATTTATCCAATCTTCACTATTAAATGCCTCTTTCACTATTCTCGGTTCAAATTCAGATATTAGACATGTGTTTTGTCTCAGTTTGTTCCTTGTCATCACTGGATCATTCTTATCTCCTATAATCTGACTTGGTGCATGATTCCTTCTAACATACTTGGCTAATACAGGCTCGGTATGCTATTTATGGTCTTCTTCATCACTTAGTAACTAGATATTCTCTTCATTTTCTTCAGCAGTCTTCTCTGTAGGACTTTTTGGTTGAGCATAGACAAATCCTTCATAATCTTCTGGTTATTTGGAGTTTCCTTCATCATTTCTTTCTACAAATTCATCAATTTTCACATTTGCACTTTCTACTATTTTGTTAGATGATTTGATCAGACATTTAAATGCTTTGCTTCGAGAAGAATAACCTAGAAATGTTCCTTCTTCACTTTTCTGATTAAAACTTACCATTTCTATCATCTTTGTGAACATAGCATCTACTCCCAAAGATTTCAAAATAACTTACCTTAGGTTTCTTCTCATACTAGATTTCATAAGGTGTCTTCAAAGTTCCTTTCTTTAGTTGTACTCATTTAAGGGTGTAAACTGCTATGCTTATTGCCTCTCTCCAGAATGTTTGTGGAACTTTCTTTTCAATCATCAAGGTTCTGGCACAATCCACAATAGATCTATTCCTTCTCTTAGCTATCGCATTTTGCTGTGGATTTCTCGGTGCAGAGACCTGTCTTTTTATACCATGATCATTGCAAAATAAGTTCAACTTATCAGAAGTAAACTCTCCTCCTCTATCTGATCTAAGACATTTCAGTTGTCTTCCTGTTTCATTTTCAACTCTAGCCTTGTACCATTTAAACATTTGAAAAGCTTCTGATTTTTCTTTTAAAAACATTACTGACATCATCCTTGAGTAATCATCCACAAATAATATAAAATATTTATCAACATAATAACTCTGAACTTTCATAGGACCACAAAGATCAGTATGCACAAGATCTAAAATTCCCTTAGAAGTGTAGGACTTACTTGTAAAGCTTGATCTTGTCATCTTACCCATCTGGCATCCTTGGCACATAGCTTTCTCAGGTTTTTCAAAACTCAGTAGACCTCTTACTCGGTGCTTCTTACTTATTTTGATCAGATTATCAAAATTAACATGACAAAACCTTTTATACCATAACCAGGTATCATCTATCCTTGCATATAGACATTTATTCTGAGTTGAGTCAAGATGAAATGTATTACCTCTTGTTTGTGTCTCGATAGCAACTAACTTTCCATGCTTGTCATGAACTTTGACAATTCCTTTTTCAAACTCTATTCGGTAACCTGTGTTGTTTAGCTGTGTTACACTCAACAAATTGTATTTCAAACCTTCAACCCAGTAAACATCATTACATTTGGCATTGTCAAGAAGTGTTATGGATCCTTTACCTCTTACCGGACGTGGTGCATCATTACCAAATCTTACATAGCCTCCATCATAACCATCTAATTTAATAAACTTGTGTTTATCACCTATCATGCGATGTGAGCAATCACTATCTATGATCCAAGAATCATTAGTATTTATATGAGATATTAAAGCTTTTTCTTCATACTTTTCTTCAACTAATCCATCTTTGATAACCACATAAACATCTTCCTCTGTATCAGTCTCATCTGATTTATCATCATTAGATTCCTCATCAGCTATTAGGCATGTCTTTTTATCTCTTCTCCTGAAGTCTCGGTGTCGTCTGTAATGATTATCTTTCTTTCTGTCATCTCGGTAATTTCTCTTTTTACTAGATTCTTTGTCAAGATAGTTAGAAGCCATATGTCCTATCTTATCACAATTGAAACATTTTAAAGGTAGCTTTCCTTTATACTTACCTTTTCCTCTCGGTAGCCTTCTAGCTAATAGTGCTTCAAACTCTTCTTGCTTTCTGATTTCCTCATACAGTTTGTGTACCTCCTCCATGTTTTTGCAAAATAATTCACTTGCTCCACTGTGATTCCCTTCAGAGTACTTATACTTTCTATCATTGTAATCATCAGTTTCATCAATATCAAAAGAACTGAATGCAGATTCAACTTTATTTACCGATGACCCACTGTTATCAAAGTTACTTAACTCAAATGCATGTAGCTTACCAATAGTAGGATCTAAAGAAACTAGCATATTGGGTACAGACCTCAATTCATTGATTGTAGAGACTTGGATTGCATAGGCAGGTAGAAGGGTTCTCAACATCTTCCTTGTTACATCATTTTCTTCAATAGTTCCTCCTGCTCCTTTCATTTGATTTACAATCTCCTTTAGTCTTGTACTATACTGGGTTATGTTCTCACCTTCATTCATCTTCATAGATTCAAGTTGTCCTCTTAGACGATCCACTTTTTCTCTTTGAACATGTTCATCTCCACCATACACAGATATGAGCTTAGTCCACATTGCCTTTGCATCAGTACATCCTTCTAGATAATTAAACTCTGAGTCAGTCAATGCATATGTTATTTCAATCATTGCTTGAATATGTTCTTCCTTTGCCTTTATCTCTTCCATTGTCAATGGATACATGCTCGGTGTGATGAAATCATTCTCCAGATAATAGACAACATATTCTCCAATTCCTGATAGATGCAGCTTCATCCTCTTTTGCCATGTAGAGAAACTTGACTTATTCAACTTCGGTGCATCCCTCTTATACATCTTTTGGATCTTTAACTCAAGTGCCTTAAAACTTTTCTTCCAAAGTCCAAAGCTTTGATACCAATTGATAGTTCTGATACTAAATATGATTAGTACAGATACCAAGCTAATAATATGACAGGGGGGATGAATCATTCAAACTTAATCTTCAATAAAAACAACAGATTCAACCTCGGTAACATATAACACCAGATTTAACATGGAAACCTAAATAGGGAAAGACCACTGTGGGATTTCGGACCCACTAAGAAATATACTCTTCTAGAGTATGCTCGGTTAAAAGAAAATCCTATTAAAGATTACAAACACATTGCTAGATGTGACCCGGTTAAGGGATTTCCCTCAGATCTGTTAGGATCTTCACCTTGTGAGAAGTGACCTTGTTAAAGGATTTCAAACACTCAATAAGAATGTCACTGTTGGTGTAAATAATTATTCATCATGGATATTATTACACTTACTTAAGTTTACTTAGGATAATGCATTTCATAGTAGTTTGGATATGAGACACTTGGGTGTTTGTGTCACATTGGGATAGTGTGTGTAGGAGAAATTCCACCTCTTATGGTGTTGATCTTACACTATCATATCCACTTATTGTGGAGTGATAATTCCACCTTCGGTGGGTGATCCACCTCATGTGGAATATTGTATTATTTCTCCTACCTACCCACACCTATTTCTTACCTACCCTTGTTTCTTATTGAGCCACATGTCATACTTGTGTGCTCATACATATCCCTAGCCTTGCCTATATAAGCAGGCTCATCTACATTGTATGTAACAACAAGTTGTTGATCATTTTTCTATTGATGAGAATACAGTTTATTCTTGTCCCATATTATGTCTCTATCTTGTACATTTCAATGACTTCTTGATCTTGGCAAAATCCAACATGGTATCAGAGCTATTGGAGTCTCATTGATTCGTCTTGAAGAGGCATTATTGTGACGTCAAGAGGTAGATCTGAGGAGCATCATCATTTGAAGGCGTCCTAGACCAGATCCGACCTCTCCATTGCATCCGGAAGGCTATTTCCATGAATTTTGGTTATAAAGTTGGCCTATTTTGGTGAGGAAAATTTTTTTCCCCAATTTTGCTTATCGTACGGATTTTTCGAATATTCCTAATAATTTTTCAAAAAAACAATTTTTTTATTGTTCTGAGAAAAATTGTTTTCGAAAATTTTAAAATAAAAAAAAATTGAAAAAAATTTTGAAAAAAAAAAAATTCGAAAAAATAAAAAATTGAAAAGCAAAAAAAAAAAAATCAAAATATTTTTTGGGGGGTCCGCAGACCCCCCCCGTACGCCCGTGACCTGTAGGATGCAGGTTTGACAGCGCACCTGCAGATTCCGTTCATCCCGCGTTGTACCTGCCGCAAAGAGCCCGCAGCCTGCGCTGTTCCGAGCGCCACCGACTCCCGGCACGCGCTGCTCCGACCGCCTCGCTCCACCCGCGTCCTCTCCCATCTCCCTCGGCGCCGCTCCCCGCGATCCTGCCTCCGCAGCTTCCCCGGCCTCCGCGTCTGCCTCCGGCTCCGCTGCCTGACGGTGCTGTTGCGGCGCCACTCCCAGCTCCCGCAGACAGCACCACCCTACGGCTCCTCCCGCGAGCCGCCTCCTGCGCCACCCCCGCCACGCTGACGAAGACCGGTGGCCGCGGCCGCCACGTGGCAGGCGGCCACTGGCCCGCGAGAAACTTTCCGTACGACAAGTCAGCCGCTTCCGTACAATGTGCGTCAGACACCCGTACAGACACATCAGCAGTACGGACAACCACATCATCTGCACAGTCATCATTACCGTGCAGTACGGACTGTACGGTCAGCGTGTCGCGTCATTCGTCCGTACGGTACGGACGCCCAGTCAGCCAGGCAGCGAAGTTTTGGTGACGGTCATACGGCCGTCAAATTTAACCCAGTGTTTTTCTGACGTCAGTGCCACATCAGCAGGGTTTGAAATTTTTTTGACCCCCTCTCATTTGCATTTTTGATTTTGCAGTTCAACTTCAAATGGCCATAACTTGTTCATTTTTGCTCCTTTTTGGGTGCAATTTTTTTTGAAATGGGCTAGAATTTCATGCTCTCCGCAGTGGTGAAAGAATTTTTTGATTTTAATGCACGGATGTTTCAGAAAATGCAGTTTTTGGTGACTGTCCCTGAGTAATCCCAGTTTTTGCAACTTCAGAGGCTTCGTTTGGGGTCATCCGACCTCCTTTTTAGGTGCCGTTTTTTTTGAAAGTGCGTATTTTTTCATCTAATTTCACATGATGCTATCAGATTGATGTCATTGTAAGTATAAATTGTACTTTCATATCTTGGCCATTTTTGGCTCCTTTGGTACTTGTATATTTGCTTGAATCTCAGTTAGATTCATTGCACTATTGATTGAAGTCTCTTGTATCTCATTTGAGAAGATGTCAAATTTGCATCATAAGTCCACTTTGTCTTGTTTTGCAAGTGGCTCATTGTAATCGCACTAAGTATAAAGTGCCAAAATCATCACTTTTGGGGGGGTACTTTGATTGATTGAATTTGGGGGGTATCTCTTGTGCTTTTGTGCTCTTGTGTTCTTTCCTTTTTGCTGCTATGGGTTCTTCTAAGTTTCCTCTCTTAACTCCACATAATTATGCTACTTGGAAAATTGATGCATGGAGTAAACTTATGGAAAAAGGACTCACTCATTACATTGATGGAACTATTGTTGCTCCAGCTGATCCTAAGGCTGATCCAGTTGGTCACTTAGATTGGCTCACTAAAAATATCATGGCAATTGGTACCTTAAGAAAGTATGTATCAAAGGATCTCATTTTTCATATTGAGAAATGTACTCTAATCAAGGATGCTTGGCAAAAGTTTCAAGACTTGTATGGTCAAGTTGATGAGATTAGCGGATATCAAATTGATAGTGATCTCACCATGTTAGATCCCAAGAACTTTGATACTATACAAGATTATGTCACTAAGGCAAATGAGTTGAGGGCACAACTCAAAGATTGTGGCATTGATAAGAAGGATACTCAATTGATATTCAACTTGATAGGGAAGCTTCCACAAGAATATGCAGCATTTGTTTCTAGTTTCCAAACTCATAGAATGACAATGGGTGCAAGCTACAAAATGCCTACATTTGATGCTTTCAATGAAATGTTGATGATGGAACAAACTAAGTTGATAAGCATGGGCATTCTTAAGGCTTCTTCTAAGTCTCAAGCATTAGTGGCAAATCAAGGAAACAAAGGAAATCAAGGAAAGGACAACTCAAACAAGAAGAAATGGTAATCAAAGCCTAAAGAAAAAGCACAATCTTCTCCACAACAAGGAGATTCATCTTCTTCCAAGAAAGATAATTCACCAAAGAGAGAGAGACCTACTTGTGCTTATTGTAAAAAGATTGGTCATGAGGAACATCGTTGCCATACTAAGAAGATTGATGAGCTCACACATATCATCAAAAAGCATAACATTGATTTGCCTAAAGTCTACAAGAAGGATGATTCATCAACTTCCACTTCCTCACATTCAAAAGGAAAAGGGCAAGCATTCATGGCTTCTACAAGTGGAAAGACTCACTCTTTTGGAACAAGAAAAGGAAAAGCTCTATGTGCTACAACAAATCATACTTCAGAGAGATGGCTTCTAGATTCAGGGGCTTCTCATCATATGGCATCTTCACAGTCTATGTTCTCTACATTTGAGCCTTGCACCATGCCACAGATTTTGATGGGCAATCATACATACATGGATGTGATTGGGAAAGGATCTATTGACATTGGGGATAACTCCTTCAATGATGTGTTGTGTGTACCCCACTTGACAAACAATCTCCTTTCTATCTATCAAATCACACATGGCGCAACTAAGAGAGTTGTGGAGTTCACACCGGACTCAGTTTTTATTAGAGACATGGAGACTAGAGCTATCATTGCAACTGGGGTGGTTGATCATGCATCTCGGTTATACTCCTTTTCAGATTTTGTTGATGATGATGATTTCACATTTGATGATTCTACACATGATGATCACACTTATTGTGATGATTCAGATTTTGAGGAGAACTTTGGACACTTGAACATGGGGATTCTCACATGTAACCCCGTTCTTGAGTCTTATACTTCATCTTCTCATATTGATATCACATCACCTATTGCACCTGATGATGCAGATAGTGCGACAATTTTGCCTTTATGTGATTCAGTGCAGCAGGATATACATTGTCTTCCAGCTTCAGATTCATGGGATGATTACATGACAGATATTGCAGATTTGGGAGACATCATTGATGACATACATCTTCTCTTTGATGAAGATGATCCTTCTTCGATTGTTGCGAGGGCACACTCTAACCCTCTTGTTCATTCTCTACATGATCATTCTTTCGAGGTTGACATGATTGTGGATACTTATGTACAGCAGTTGGAGGAGGTCTCTTTATTCTTTGAGGAGACACATGAGTCTTTGGACATTGTTCTACTTCCATCTCCACTAGATGTTGGAGTTCCTTTTTCAGCAGTATGGCACAGTTTACCATCTTTGGAAGGGGTATCTTTCAGCATCGACATGGGGACACTTGAGCAGTTTTCAGAGATTCCCTTCATCATAAGTTTTCTTCATACATCTTCCCTTCATGATTGGGGAGACTTCATGGATACACCTTTGGTTTTGTTTCTTCCTAAGGGGAGGAATGTTGTTCGACGTTCATGGAGCAGTTTCTTCATACATCGAGCTTCTATCATTGGTGCAGATTCTTCATTGAGGGATGATCACAGTTTGACTTCTCTTCTTCTCTCATATGGGGGGGACTTTTTCCTCACATGGGGTTTTGTTCCTCACATACTTCTTTGAGAGTTCTCTTGTATAGCTTTCATCTCTCTTTTTGGGGGAAGGTTTTTTCCCATGGGGTTTTTCTCTCTTTCCCCACTTTGTGAGAGATTTCATTGCATTGGTTTGCATGCATTTGCATTTGTGCATGGGTACCTAACATGGCCTCGTAGCCGGGACCCATCTTGCATTGCTTAGTTGCATTGTAGACTTAAGTGCATTCCCCTAAGTTGCACTTAAGGGGGGGTGTTGGTGTAAATAATTATTCATCATGGATATTATTACACTTACTTAAGTTTACTTAGGATAATGCATTTCATAGTAGTTTGGATATGAGACACTTGGGTGTTTGTGTCACATTGGGATAGTGTGTGTAGGAGAAATTCCACCTCTTATGGTGTTGATCTTACACTATCATATCCACTTATTGTGGAGTGATAATTCCACCTTTGGTGGGTGATCCACCTCATGTGGAATATTGTATTATTTCTCCTACCTACCCACACCTATTTCCTACCTACCCTTGTTTCTTATTGAGCCACATGTCATACTTGTGTGCTCATACATATCCCTAGCCTTGCCTATATAAGCAGGCTCATCTACATTGTATGTAACAACAAGTTGTTGATCATTTTTCTATTGATGAGAATACAGTTTATTCTTGTCCCATATTATGTCTCTATCTTGTACATTTCAATGACTTCTTGATCTTGGCAAAATCCAACAGTCACCTTGCTAGAGGATTTTACAAATAAGAGTGTTAAGTCCACTCGGTTAAGAGATTTTCTGCTACTTCTCAAAATAACAGTAATAAAAATATGTCTGCAACTTCACATCTAAAAATGTTGAAGCAGATTCTTATTTGCTGAATACAATCAATTCATAGGACTTATCTTGTCCCTCTGCTAGGCTCTATACTCTGTTATCAAAACATGTCTTCAAGCTTCTGTGCTTGGTAATCACTATGTAGCATCCCTGTGCATACACTTGCTTGCATACATTGTTTATCAATAATTTCCTATTTATAAAAAATCTTCCAACCGCTTAATCTCCTTGGTCACATTTCCCATGATCAATCATAGCCATCAGATCTTCAATCTTGTCCAGGTTCAATTTATCCCTCGATCGGAAAACATTTTACGCCACCTTGGAACTTGCATTTTCACCTTGGAACTTATGTTAAGGTCTTGCGATTCAATTTGAGCTGTAGATCTTCCTGCCGATCTTTCTTTACCATAGATTCTTTAACAATCTTCATACACGGTTTACCAATCATTTAATCCGCTCCAGCTCATCAGCTTCCTTCATTAAATATCACATGTAAACATTTAATGCATTCTGTTATAGCTTAGTTGTAACTCAGTAAATACTAAATTTCACTCGGTAGACATTCTATCTTCATTAACCAATAACGATAACCTTAGGGTTTGCTGACTAGGTTCATTAGGGTTTACCGACTAGGTTCTTTGCTCAGTAACGTAGTATAGTATTAACCTTTCAAGCAATAGCATATGTAGGATATCAAAACAATCTAAACATCATGATCTCATCATTGTCTAACTCGGTAATAGTTGCCCATTGAATAACTTATCCCCTTATTCATCATATTCTTTCTATGTCTTTTACCAACATCTTTATACTCATCAAATCATACTTCTTAAGATATGGCAACATCATACTGAATTAGAAAATCAATTTCTTGACATCAATGACAAAATAATAATATTAAGACAGTAATCATCCTTAATCAGTTATATCCATAGTCATCAACAACCTTCTCAATATCCTTATTGAAATGCCAACAATCTCTCATTGTAATTGGAATGCCAACCTTCTTCTTGTCTGTTATAATGCCAACAATCTCCCCCTTTGGCATTGATGGCAAAACCAATTGATTTGACTTTATTGATTTGGATTCAGATTGCTGTGAAATTCTGAAATGCTCTCCCTCTGTCATTAGTCTTCTCCCCGGTTCTGAAATGTTGTCTTATCCTTTGGTCAGTAGACTTCTCCCCCATACATTAGTCTTCTCCCCCTTTGACAACAATGCCAAAAATGAAAAGAACTAAAAACATAATTTCTTCCTCTGAGAAGTGAGTTCCATGCTATTATGTATCAATTCAGTCTCGGTCAGAGAATTTTGTCTTCAATTCCTATTCCCTATTTATTGTTTCCTACACACCTTTAGAAAAACTCCTAAAGTGTGTAAATCAGCATCAACTCCTAAAAGATATTCTATAGAGTAATCAAATTGATCCTTTCACCGAACTCGGTCAGTGAATGGAAGATAGGGGTAGGACCCCTAACTAACTTCTGAGATACTCAAAAGTGTCCTTTGGCAGTGGCTTGGCGAAGATGTCTGCAATTTGTTCCTTTGTGCTAACATACTCCAAAACCACTTTCTTCTCTTGAACTTCTTCTCTAAGATAATGATATTTGATAGAGATGTGCTTTGTCTTAGAGTGCATAACAGGATTCTTTGAAATGTTAATGGCACTAGTGTTATCATAGAATATAGTTACTGGCTTGGTAACTTGCTCATTTATACCTTCCAATAGTTGTTTGATCCATGCTATATTGGTGTAGTTCAATGTTGCACCAACATATTCAGCTTTTGTTGTTGACTGAGAAACACATCCTTGTTTCTTGCTAAGCCAACTCACTAGTCTTTCTCCTAAAAAGAAAGCTCCTCCACTTGTGCTTTTCCTATCATCAATGTTGCCCGCCCAATCAACATCAGTATAAACTTTTAAATCAAAAACATTTCCTTTCCGATATACTAAGCCATAATCTTCAGTGCCTTTTAAGTATCTAAAAATTCTTTTGATTGTCATCATGTGTGTTTCCTTAGGATCTGCAGAAAATCTTGCAACAATACCTACTGCATGTGCTATATTTGGCCTGTTGTGAACAACATATTGCAAATTTCCAATCATAGATCAGTAAAGTGTCTCATCAACAGATACATATTCATCATTCTTTGATAGTTTATAGTTGGTAGTCATAGGAGTACTTACTAGTTTTGAATCCTCCATTCCAAATTTCTTCAACATTTCCTTTATGTACTTGGATTGGGTAATGAAAATCTCATCTTTCATTTGCAGTATCTGTAGACCTATAAAATATTTTATCTCACCGATTAATGACATCTCAAATTCTTTACTCATTTCATTTCCAAATTTCTTGGATAGAGAGTCATTTCCACTAAAGATAATATCATCAACAAATATGGCTGAGATCAGTATTAAATTTTCTTCATTCTTCATGTACATATTGTTGTTTTCACTTGTTCTTATAAAACCAATTTTGATCAAATATGTGTGAAATCTCTCATACCATGCTCTAGGTGCTTGTTTCAGACCATATAAAGCTTTGTTCAATTTACATACCTGATCATTATTTTCTCCTTCAACAAATCCTTCAGGTTGTTCAATGAAAACTTCTTCTTCTAATATACCATTCAGAAATGTAGATTTGACATCCATTTGATATACCTTGAAATTCTTGTAAGTAGCATATGCCAACAATGTTCTTACTCCTTCAAGTCTTGCCAGAGGTGCAAAAGTCTCACCATAATCAATTCCTTCTTCTTGGGCATAACCTTTGCAAATTAGTCTTGCTTTATTCCGAATGACCTGATCTTTTTCATTTAGCTTGTTTCTTAAGATCCACTTTGTACCGATTACATTTTTGTCCTTCGATCTTGGGACAAGTGTCCATGTGTCATTCTTCTTGATTTGATCAATCTCTTCTGTCATAACATTTATCCAACCTTCACTATTAAATGCCTCTTTCACTATTCTCGGTTCAAATTTAGATATTAGACATGTGTTTTGTCTCAGTTTGTTCCTTGTCATCACTGGATCATTCTTATCTCCTATAATCTGACTTGGTGCATGATTCCTTCTGACATACTTGGCTAATATAGGCTCGGTATGCTCTTTATGATCTTCTTCATCACTCAGTAACTAGATATTCTCTTCATTTTCTTTAGCAGTCTTCTCGGTAGGACTTCTCCGTTGAACATAGACAAATCCTTCATAATCTTCTAGTTCTTTGGAGTTTCCTTTATCATTTCTTTCTACAAATTCATCAATTTTCACATTTGTAGTTTCTACTATTTTGTTAGATGATTCGATCAGACATTTAAATGCTTTGCTTCTAGAAGAATAACCTAGAAATGTTCCTTCTTCACTTTTCTGATTAAAACTTACCATTTCTATCATCTTTGTCAACATAGCATCTACTCCCAAACATTTTAAAATAACTTACACTAGGTTTCTTGTCATACCAGATTTCATAAGGTGTCTTCAAAGTTCCTTTCTTTAGTTGTACTCGGTTCAGGGTGTAAACTTCTATGCTTATTGCTTCTCTCCAAAATGTTTGTCAAACTTTCTTTTCAATCATCAAGGTTCTGGCACAATCCATAATAGATTTGTTCCTTCTCTCAACTATCACATTCTACTATGGATTTCTCGGTGCAGAGACTTGTCTTTCTATACCATGATCATTGCAAAATAAGTTGAACTCGTCAGAAGTAAACTCTCCCCCTCTATCTGATCTAAGACATTTCAGTTGTCTTCCTGTTTCATTTTCAACTCTAGCCTTGTACCATTTAAACATTTGAAAAGATTCTGATTTTTATTTTAAAAATATTACCGACATCATCCTTGAGTAATCATCCACAAATAATATGAGATATTTATCACCATAATAACTCTTAACTTTCATAGGACCACAAAGATTAGTATGCACAAGATTTAAAATTCCCTTAGAAGTGTAGGACTTACTTGTAAAGCTTGATCTTGTCATCTTACCCATCTGGCATCCTTGGCACATAGCATTCTCAGGTTTTTAAAGACTCAGTAGACCTCTTACTTGGTGCTTCTTACTTATGTTGATCAGATTATCAAAATTAACATGACAAAACCTTTTATGCCATAACCAGGTATCATCTATCCTTGCATATAGACATTTATTTCGAGTTGAGTCAAGATGATATGGATTACCTCTTGTTTGTGTCCCGATACCAACTAACTTTCCATGCTTGTCATGAACTTTGACAATTCCTTTTTCAAACTCTATTCGGTAACCTGTGTTTTTTAGCTATGCTACACTCAACAAATTTTATTTCAAACCTTCAACCCAATAAACATCATTACATTTTGCATTGTCAAGAAGTGTTATGGATCCCTTACCTCTTACTAGACATGGTGCATCATTACCAAATCTTACATAGCCTCCATCATAATCATCTAGTTTAATAAACTTGTGTTTATCACCTATCATGCGATGTGAGCAATCACTATCTATGATCCAAGAATCATTAGTATTTATATGAGATATTAAAGCTTTTTCTTCATACCTTTCTTCATCTGATCCATCTTTGATAGCCACATAAACAACTTCCTCTGTATCAGTTGCATCTAATTTATCATATTTAGATTCCTCATCAGCTATTAGGCATGTCTTTTTATCTCTTCTCCTGAAGTCTCTATGTCCTCTGTAATGATTATCTTTCTGTCTATCATCTTAGTAATTTCTCCTTTCACTAGATTCTTTGTCAGGACAATTAGAAGCCATATGTCCTATCTTGTCACAATTGAAACATTTTAAAGGTAGCTTTCCTTTATACTTACCTTTTCCTCTTGGTAGCCTTCTGGCTAATAGTGCTTCAAACTCATCTTGCTTTCTGATTTCCTCATACAGTTTGTGTACCTCCTGATTTCCTCATACAGTTTGTGTACCTCCTCCATGTTTTTGCGAAATCTTTCACTTTCTCCACTGTGATTCCCTTCAGAGTACTTATACTTTCTATCATTGTAATCATCAGTTTCATCAATATGAAAAGAACTGAATGGAGATTCAACTTTATTTACCGATGACTCACTATTATCAAAGTTACTTAACTCAAATGCATGTAGCTTACCAATAGTAGCATCTAAAGAAACTAGCATATTGGGTACAGACCTCAATTCATTGATTGCAGAGACTCGAATTGCATAGGCAGGTAGAAGGGTTCTTAGCATCTTACTTGTTACATCATTTTTTTCAATAGTTCCTCCTACTCCTTTGATTTGATTTACAATCTCCTTTAGTCTTGTACTATACTAGGCTATGTTCTCACCTTCATTCATCCTCATAGATTCAAGTTGTCCTCTTAGACTATCCACTTTTGCTCTTTGAACATGTTCATCTCCACCATACACAGATATGAGCTTAGTCCACATTGCCTTTGCATCGATACATCCTTCTAGATCATTAAACTCTGAGTCGGTCAATGCAGATGTTATTTCAATCATTGCTTGAATATGTTCTTGCTTTGCCTTTATCTCTTCCATTGTCAATGGATAGGTGCTCAGTGTGATGAAATCATTCTCCAGATAATAGACAACATATTCTCCAATTCCTGATAGATGCAGCTTCATCCTTTTCTGCCATGTAGAGAAACTTGACTTATTCAACTTCGGTGCATCCCTCTTATACATCTTTTGGATTTTTAACTCAAGTGCCTTTAAACTTTTCTTTCGGAGTCCAAAGCTCTTAAACCAATTGATAGTTTTGATACTAAATATGATTAGTACAGATGCCAAGCTAACAATATGAGAGGGGGGGGTGAATCATTCAATCTTAATCTTCAATAAAAACAACAGATTCAACCTCGGTAACCTTATCAGAAAAATAGTAATGCATGCAGACCCATAAATAGATAACATCACAAACATATAACACCAGATTTAATGTGGAAACCCAAATAGGGAAAAACCACTATTGGATTTTGGACCCACTAAGAAATATACTCTTCTAGAGTATGCTTGGTTAAAAGAAAATCATGTTAAAGATTACAAACACATTGCTAGATGTGACCCGGTTAAGGGATTTCCCTCAGATTTGTTAGGATCTTCACCTTGTGAGAAGTGACCTTGTTAAAGGATTTCAAACACTCAATAAGAATGTCACCTTGCTAGAGGATTTTACAAATAAGACTGTTAAGTCCACTCGGTTAAGGGATTTTCTGCTACTTCTCAAAATAATAGTAATAAAAATATGTCTGCAACTTCACATCTAAAAATGTTGAAGCAGATTCTTATTTGCTTAATACAATCAATTCATAGGACTTATCTTGTCCCTCTGCTAGGCTCTATACTCTGTTATCAAAACATGTCTTCAAGCTTCTATGCTTGGTAATCACTATGTAGCATCCCTGTGCATACACTTGCTTGCATACATTGTTTATCAATAATTTCCTATTTATAACAATCTTCCAACCGCTTAATCTCCTTGATCACATTTCCCATGATCAATCATAGCCATCAGATCTTCAATGTTGTCCAGGTTCAATGTATCCTTGGAACTTGTGTTAGGGTATTGCGGTTCAATCTGAGTTGTAGATCTTCCTGCCGATCTTTCTTTACCATAGATTCTTTAACAATCTTCATACACGGTTTACCAATCATTTAATCCGCTCCAGCTCATCAGCTTCCTTCATTAAATATCACATGTAAACTTTTAATGCTTTCTTTTATAGCTCGGTTGTAACTCAGTAAATACTAAACTTCACTCGATAGACATTCTGTCTTCATTAACCGATAGCGATATCCTTAGGGTTTACTGAATAGGTTCCTTAGGGTTTACCGACTAGGTTCTTTGCTCGGTAACATAGTATAGTATTAACCTTTCAAAGAATAGCATATGTAGGATATCAAAACAATCTAAACATCATGATCTCATCATTGTCTAACTCGGTAATAGTTGCCCATTGAATAACTTATCCCCTTATTCATCATATTCTTTCTGTGTCTTTTACTGACATCTTTATACTCATTAAATCATACTTCTCAAGATATGGCAACATCGTACTGAATTAGAAAATCAATTTCTTGACATCAATGACAAAATAATAATATTAAGACAGTAATCATCCTTAATCAGTTATATCCATAGTCATCAACAACCTTCTCAATATCCTTATTGAAATGCTAACAATCTCTCATTGTAATTGGAATGCCAACCTTCTTCTTGTCTGTTATAATGCCAACATGATGCACCTCTAGCTATGTGATAGATTGTGATTTAAAATACATATGTGATGGATTACATGCTTATGATGATACATGTGACATTTTTTGAACTTTGTGTTTATTTATGGAATGTGAACTACTTATTAGCTATGTGATGGATGGTGATTTATGATACGTATGTGATAGATTACATGTTTATGATGATACATATGTGATTCTTATGATGCTCAATTACATATATGATGATACATATGTGATGCTTATGATGCTTATGATACTGCAGTATTTATTGTTTATCAAATTACAAATGTAATGCTTATGATGCTCAATTGTTGGTGCAGGAACCTGAACCCCTTTGATGAGGATCCTGCACAGTCTCATGGATCGACAGGTATAAGTCAATACACCTTATAGAAATAATATATTTTTAAAAAATTACAAGAAAAACAAACTTCCTCAGTTTTTCAAACCTCAACATTAGCAGCAAATCTAATACAATTATCAACACTTGAGGCCCCAGTTGGACTTACTCAAATTTTAATCTCAACATCAACTTTATGGCTAACTTCTTCATCAATATTACCCTCATTTGCAAAATATCTCTCTCATTACCAACTAACTCTCTCATTTGATAGTGCACAGGTATCACCACATAGGTATTTTTCAGACGTGTCTTCCTTGAGTGAGGGAAATGTAGGAATAGAAGAGGAAAGTGAGACATGTAGTAGATCTCAAATAGGGAGATAAACTAGAGGTCAAAAGATTAGAAGAAAATTCAATAAAAGCATGGAATTTTTTCTTGCTCAAGGGGGGTCATGTTCTTATGATGATGAGACCAAAGGTGACATTGAGGTGCCCTTGAGGTACAAACATCTACTGAAACAATGTGTACCAAAGGAACTTCCTCGAATGAAAACTGATTTTTGTGTTAATGAGAGGATATATCGCATAGCACCTTCGTTGTTACATGGTTTGGGCCTATTTTCTGTGGACAGCATAAAGGTCTGTTACAACAAAGTTGCTAAATTGATGGAGTTTGTTGGACCTTGTTACAATTATAATGATTGGATGCAGATTGTTTGATATAAAAAAAGTATGTGTAGGTATGCACTATCAGCCAATTATATACAACAAAAAGATAATGATCAAAGTAAACGAGTGGTTGTATACATTGATGGAAGACCAAAAGCAACAGGGAATATTGCAAGTTTTATAAATAGTACACGACCTGGGTCAACTAATAAGCAACCCAATTGCATATTTGAGGCACGTGAGGGAAATTGTGTGTTTGTATGTGTGATAAAATCAATAAGTGCAGGGGAAGAGTTGCTAGTCGATTACAATTTGAATCGTATAGATACAAACAAAGTTACTATCATGGGGGTGGTACGTACTATATATATACCATTTAAGCCAACTTCCAGTTAATGAATCCAATAAACCATTGTATTATTAAGTTTTTTTGCTAAGTCTATTGGTTTCATTTCGCTAATGTTTTTATATTTTTTCTTTATCATAGGGCCACATGGACCCACCACATAGCACAGATAGGGGTGTAGGTCCTGACACTTCTACGGAGCAGGTAAACCTCATTGTAATTGTAAAAATTAGATAGAAGCAAACTATTACATTATGATCTTTTCTTGAGTGTTTTGAATAATTTTGATAGTGTTAATTATATTCTTGTCACAGACGGATGTTCGGGATAAGGGAAAGGAACCTGCAGTACCTCAGCACCTCCATAGGGATGTGGGGCACTTGACAGTGTTATGTGCTGATGACATCACACTTAGCGCAAACCCTATACAATTGGTACAAACGAATATTAGAAAAATTAGCCAAGAGATTGTTGATTTGGCAACCATAAGCCCTCAAACTGATGAGATAACAGATAGGGTGCAACTATTGTTGCGGACAGTGGAAAACTTACAAGTAAGCAGTATTGAAAGCTTTAATCATAACAAAAGTTCAATAATGGTTTATATTTTTATCTCTTTTATGTCATTAACTAAAATATGTATGTGTTGTTTTTACAGAAATTTATAAGGGCTCATCATCCTGGTGGCGATGATCAGGGTATTGCAGGTAGTTCAGGTGATGACCATGTTCTATATATTAAAACCACTCCTTTGGACTTGTGAACTTGCTTTTTTAATGTTTTATATATTTAATGTATTACTCTTCAGGTGCTGACATGGGTCCGAGGTCGACCTCAACTGTATTGCCGACTGCAATGTCGGCAACACGTAGCATGCAAACATCATCTGTTGCACTAGCTCATGTTGACCTGCCCACTAGTGGTAGATCTCTCTTTTTCTCTCTCTTTCATTATGTGTTTATTACCCTTGAAGTGTTCTTTCTTGGAGGCATTTCATAGTGGATTCATTTACTATGGCAGGAGATGCACATGAGGATGCGCCAGAGGTGACTACTAGTGATAACATACCATCATTTCCTGGATCTTCCCGTATTGCTAGTACAGGAATGTTGCAGGCCACATTGGTGGTGAGTGACAAAGAATTGATTCCCTTGAAGATACAAAAGGTTCCAAGTACTTTAAAATTATTATTATATATAGTCTAATTGTAATTTACTTACTGATCACTCATTTTGGACTAATGATCCCATTTTTTTTTGCAGGAAATGATATTTTTTATAAAAATCTTAATGACATTACATTGCAGATATTTGGGCCCACCATACATAAAAGGTGGAACATCATACCTGAACTAACCCTTATCCACTATTTTGATTTCATATCATTGCTAGAATAGTTTTCCTTTTATCCATTTCTTGAACTATATCAAAGGTAGCTTCAGTTTCTTTCTAAATCTAACAGGTTCATTTTTGTTTTAAAGGTGGAATGACCAAGAAAAAAATTTAAAAGATGAACTCACAAACCGTATGGTAGGGTTGTTTGGAAATGACACATTTGACAAGACTAAGCTCCTGGAAAAAGCTAACACATATCTAAAGTATGTGAGGGACCAATACAGGACACATTTAGAGAAGAACCTAAAGTATGAGCGTCCCCCCATGATCCAGAGAGGGAGTAGAAGGACCTGATTTTAGATGCAAAGGAGAGAATTGAAAGGAAAAAAGGAAATACACCACCAGACGCTAGAAGAAGGTATGTGATACTATTAAGAATGTGAATATGTACTAATTATTCATTATATTTATATAATCTAACATATTTCAAACTTTTCATAGATTGAGTGACACGTCAAAGGCAACCAAGGCAAGACAAGAAAAGCATGGGCAACACAAACTCGGCTCTAGTGGTTATATGAAACTTGCTGCATGAATTGTAAGAATCAGTAAATTAAGTATCACATCAAAATATTTATAAATTGTAAATAATTTTTTTTTGATCAAACAATACAAGCAAAATTCACAATACTAAGCAAAAATGCAAGGCTCTGAATTCAATAGAGTGCCCACAGAAGATTACAAGAGAATTGGCTGCCAGCAAGGCTATATAGCCATGGCTGAATGGCTACGAGAATTGAGTGGGCAAACATGAGATTTTGATGCATCTGTCACAATGGTAAATAAGCTAAATGAAAATCATTTCAAATTGAATACTTAACCAATAATCTATTTGATGTTAAGTTTCAACATAAAGTGACTATATTTTTTTTAAATAAGCAAGCAATGATAACACTATGCATGACATTGGAATGCAGCATGATAATCGTGGAACAAAACCTATACATGAAGGTCCGGATGTGCATCCTAGTAGTGGAGGTATTCATTTTCTATTCAAATTTTTTTTATGTAATTATTAATACAATTAAACATCTTAAATTGAAAATTAGTGTAGT
This sequence comes from Cryptomeria japonica, assembly GCF_030272615.1. Lineage (NCBI taxonomy): Eukaryota > Viridiplantae > Streptophyta > Pinopsida > Cupressales > Cupressaceae > Cryptomeria > Cryptomeria japonica. Next base: position 695,538,274 of record NC_081405.1, on the reverse strand, counting down.
AATTAATGTAACCTTTATTGTTAATATTTAAGAGCATGTAGTCAGTGGTGACCAAGTGGAGCATGATCCGGGTAGACAACATCAGGAATGTGATGTTCCCCAATCAAGTAAAGACGACCACTGTTATTCCTTTAAACATATTTAATTGCAATTGGTGTATTGTTTAATGTAACGTTTCGTATTTTAACTCCAGAGAATCTAGAGGGTGTTCAGCATGTCGAGGTTGAGGCTAGACAAAATGATGTGGAAGATGATGTGGCCCCATCAGGTAAAGAGTGTAACAATTGTGTTCTTTAAATTAATGAAATACTTGTAACAATAATCAAAAAATGTTTTGAATTTAACTCAATTCTTTGTTATTGCAGAGGAACCCCCTTTGGTTCAGCATCCTTGTCCTTTGTATAGGACTAGGCATACATCAAGAGCACAAGAAGAGGGACAAACATCCGAAGATGGGGGAAATGATGAAGAAGACGATGCTCCACTTAGACTTTACATAGCTTCAAAAAAAAAACAAAGAAAGAAACAATTGTAATCTACCTTATTTGATAATGATTGATTTTTATGTGTTAATGAATGTAATTATGTGCTAATGAATGTTCATGAATGATATGTGTTGATGATTATTGATGAATGTTGTGTGTTAATGAAAGTTAATGAATTTTATGTGTTAATGAACGTTATGTGATAATGAATGAATGTTATATTTTAATAATGGATGAAAGAATGAATGAAAGAATGAATGAATGTTAGATGTTAATGGGGAATTTAGAGTGATGTTAGGGGGGGGCAAATGAGCTTCCACCTTCACGTGGTTGGCCCTATTAAGTAGAGGATATCAAACTATTCTCGAAACGAAGCGAAGCTCAATAAGATAACACACTTTTCAATATTTCATTATGTTGCACAGTTAATCTTATTGAATAATGTACGTATATTGAATCTTAATTGCAAGGTCCAACAAAGCCAACATGAACAACACCATGGTGTGACTACAAAAGTTGTGAATATTCCTCATCATGAATAAAGCTAAATTAGCGCATTCTCTATAAAATCTCAAATGCTCTATACTTTGGAAGTTTTGAAATTTTTATGATCATATCAGTCCCCTGCCTAAAAGCTTTTTTCCTTGATTTGTTTGTGATACACATTGAGAGATTTTTGTTTTCCTTTTATTTATGCATGTCTTAACCATTCTCCACATGCTTCCCATTCTTATTTAGATTGTTGTATTTTTACATATGTTGGAATCTGTAGTTCCACGTACATGTTTTCTATGTTCTTTGTAACTGTATGAAAAGGTGTAAAGTGTGGATATAGTCCAAAATCTTGATTACCAACAAGCTATTGTTGTTTAATAGTTCCAATGTTTGTATTAATTGAAACAGTTTAACCCTTTTACCATGTTTCATAGCAAACCTGCACTTTGTATGCAATCTTATTGTTATAGTTCAATTACTGAGGTGATGTGATTTTCAAAAGTATTCCGACGAAAACAAAATTGGTTTTCATTTATGTATTTTATTAAAATTTTAGAGTTTCCTCATGAACATTTAAACTTAGAAGGATTTAAAAATTCAATACAAGAGTACTTGAAATACTTTTTGGAGATAGAACTGAAACTCTCTCCCATGACTTCAAATTGTTTCCATGCTCTCTAGGCTAGTAGCTTTCAGACACAAAACATAGGTCTTCTAAATTCTATCCCAACATTAATTAGTTCATTTTTCTTCTTTTTCATCCTTTTGGAAATAGAATTGGAAACTGTTAGGAACGAACATCTTCCTAGGTGATTTGTTAAAATGCAATGGGGAACTCAATCAAATTTTAATTCACTTCATTTTAAGTTATTATCACAATTCATTGAATTATACTTACAAAAGGATTATATTTCCAAGGTAAAATATCAGTATTTTTCTTGGGTGATATTAGATAGTAGGGTCTCTTGGCTTAGACAAAATCACCCTCTCATTGTATTCAAAGTAGATGCATAGCAAAGCTAGATGCATCAATCATGAAATCATAAACAAACACAAGCTCAAAAATTATGTTACCAAGTACGCTTGGAACCTAGCCTGTAACTAACTAGTTCATACTAGATATTGTTTGGGTATAGTATTCAATTCTATTAGAATTTACAAAATAAATATTAACCTAGAAATTAATGTAAGTGATAACATTTTTAAAATTTTTAAATATAAATGATAATAAAATCAAAATAGCATAACATAGTTGATTTCATAAGAGAGAAAATGAAAAAGTTCACAATATCTTCACTCGATATCCAAGATTTTTAATACATGAGGATGAAGATGAGGATGAGATAGAAAACCAAAAGACAAGGAATTGTTTATCCAAGTTTCCAAATTTTTGAGGATAAGGAAAAAAAAATAATCCTATGAAAGAAGGAGAATGTGCAAGTCATTATCTCAAGTTAAAAGAAATTACTTAAGTAAACTAAACAAACAAATGCAATATCATACTTACGATAAAACATATCCACTTGGTGAATAAAACGGTACATTGGCACACCCCCTTAAGTGCAATTGAGGTAAGAAGAAATGGGTCACAAGGTTAGGTATCCATGTAAAATATGAAATAACCCCAAATTATAAAGAGAGTGTGCCCTCTCAAAGTAGAGACTAGAAAATCCATAGGACAAAACTCCATCCCAAGTGACATATGTGAAGGATAATATAGACCCACCCCATCCCCTAAAGTTGGTACCTCCACAAAGAAGAGAGAAAAGCAATGCAAAATGTTGAATGGTGAATGTTGTAGTAGGTTCATTTGCAACAAATGATGCACCTTCCTTTCACAATATGGAAATATTGAGTTGTCAAATTGTTGAATTCCCATTCAAGTGGAATGTAGAAAGGAATTCAGATGTATGGTTTTTGAAGTGACTCATGTGTCTTGATGTTGATGTTAAGCTGTGATTGTTCCATAAAAGATTCAGGGACTACAATCATTGAAGTGTGAGACCTTAATTAATGTGAAATAGAATGTGTCATGTTGCATGATATGGTGGAGATAGAACAAGTGAATTTACAATGGGAGATGATGTAACTTGATGGGCATTGTCATCAATGAGAAGACCAATATTCTCAATTGTTTCATCAATATTTGAAAGGTGAGAGTCCACAAACAGATGTGAAATGTTTAAGTAGGCCTCCCAATGAAGTGGATCTCATAGACATGAAGAATCCTATATAGAGAATCATTGAGAGCCCTTGAAGAAGCAAATTTGAACTTCGATGAAGCAATACATGATGGAGGAATATCTTGCAAGAGGAAATCAAAGTCATTATGGTGTCATCGAGATCTGAAATGTGGTCTACTTTTCAAAAAAGTAAAGATGCTTGATAGGAATGTGTCCTAGTGGGGTGAATCTAGAAGACATATAATCCTATTGCAAAGAATCATGGAAAGTTCTAGAAGAAGCAACTTTTAATTCTGAAGTAGCAATGTGTATAAGAGATGTTCTCATTTGTAGATGGAGTATCAAGAGGAGGATCACTAGTCCATGGACCATGTCATTGTTGTTAAATACCTACACTTTTGTTCATAGTCACTTGGTGTAGGAATGAATTCAATGAAATGGGTAGGAGATCCTACATAATGTAATTTTTCACTATCCTTTGTTTCGAGTACAAATGGTTCTCTGAATTTATCTTGACAATAGAATGTCAGAATTTAATACCATAATCCATGATGAAAACTGCCAAAAATGGAAATTTATCTTAGTTCGCAATTACAAAATTCTTTTGTATAGGCCTCTCGAAGATTAAGTACATCAAATTGAGACTTTATAAATTGAGTGTATGTATTAGCAATCTCCCAAATTGTTCAATGGTCTCCAAACCTTGTCAATTTTTTATTTTTATTTTAACTCAAATATGTATGGTATAGGCATATCATTGGTTGTGTGATTTTTTTTTTCCTTAAATGCTTCTATGACCAAAAGAGACAAGTTTTAGATGAAAATGGGGTCTTATGGGCATTTTTGACACAATGGTAGGTTCTTTAGACCTGAAAATGCCCCAAAAACTAGTCGATTGCCTTAAGTTACAAACAAATCCTTGTTTGTGAGTATGCTTCTTGATCTCCAATTTTGGTGGAATGAAAGATAATATTGAATTTCTCAAGCCTTTTGGATGCTTCAAAACCACCAAAAAAAAGCTATTTTGATCATTGAAATGTTGTAGTGACTTGGATAAAAAAAGAAAACTAAGTCTATACTTTAGAAGTTAGTTTTTTCTTGTCAAATTGTTTTCAATTTTCAAACCATCCAAGGATGCAAGAGGAGTATATTTTGTTATGACAAGATAAAAAAAAAACTTAGAATCTTTTGAAACCATTGAAACATGGGGACCCCTTCCCTGCCTCCCAAATCCCTATTTTTTCAGGATGCAATACTTAGGGGTAACATCCCCTTGCCGCACCACTTAGGGACGTCCTAGGGACTCCAAGGAGTCTCTTGACCATCTTGAGGATGCCTATGAGTCTCCCATGGCCCCCAATTAGAAACTCCAATTCTAAACAAAAATGGTGAAATTATTGTGAAAATGTCATCTGTATTAAAGGTTTGGCAATGCCCCCTAACCTTGATGGGGGCTCTGCCCCAAACCCCCCACAAGGGGCACTACCCATTGACCCCAAACCTCTACCCACCATTCTTATTGTTAATGCAATCATTTCCATTTTTTTTATGTTGACTAGTTTAAACACTTAGTATGCCAAAGTTTCATCTACAATTCTTATACTTATTCTTAGTTTGTTCCCAAAGTTCCAAAACTCTACCACTGTTGTTAATGTTCAAATTTCAATGCAATCATTGACATATTTTTAATGTTTATTGTAAAATTTAGATAGTGTGGCAAAGTTTTATTTACAGTTGTTATACTTATTCTATACACATCCTTTTATAATTAATTTTTTAAGTTGTATATATATTTGCATCCCACCCTGCCCCCTTAGTCATCTCCCTGTCATCCCCGAACTTAAGCCCTTGGTATGTTAAGATATGAAAGCTCACAATAGTTTCATTTGATATGTTAATCAAGGAAAAACCTACAATATATAGCTTCCAAGATTACAAATCCATGAGGATCATGAAGAGGTAGAAAACCAAAAAAAGAAATTGCTTATCCAAGTTTCCAAATTTTTGACAAGGAAAAAGTAGAACCTCAATCAAAGAAGGAGAATGTGCAACTCATTATCTTATTCTACCTAAGTAAAAATATTACCTAATTAAGCTTTTTAATAGTGGAATATCACACTTAGGATAAAACATATCCAAGGTAAATAAAATATTACATTGATAGGCTTATTTGGTTGCTCTAAAAGTGGTGCCTTATGAACTATGTTCTTGGATACTAAAGTTTCCAAATTCTAGGCACTCTTGATAGCTTCTCGTAGAGATTGTGATTTGAAGGCTTTAACCAAACCTTTCAATGGTTTCTGTTGATGTGTTTTTTATGCACTATGCAACACAAAATAAAATACTAAGTATTCTATCCTCTCTTGAACAAAATCCTCCCAAGTGCTAAACTATGTGATCAAATGGGATGACTCCAAGATTCCAATAGTCAGGTCTTGACTTTATATTGCAGATAGACTCAATGATTGTGATGTGATATCTACTGGAATCACAAGGGGGACTTATGTTGCTTGGGTCAAGACCTATCCATTCTCATGTTTCATGATTGATTTACACTCCATGATTTAGGTCATCCTTAAGCAACATCTCGACTTAGCCAAATTTTGTTTTTTGTACCCTAATTCTTTAATTTTGACCCCTTACTAGCATTACCTTAGGTTTAAGTGGAATTCTTGCTTCTCTAGCATGGGCACATTTCTAGGGTTCATTCGCACAAATTTCACTTGATGAGCAAGCTAGTATCATGACCATGACTTAAATAAAATTTTAACTTAGTCAAATTATCTCCTCCAAACTTCTATGAGTTCATCACCTTCATTCTTCATCATTTGGATGTCTTTTGTCATTGGAAGGTAATTCTTGACCACCATACCTCAATCTTGACCTATGCTACCCTAAAACCCCAGAACCTAGTCATGTTTACAATTGAGATCTTGGTGACTTGATCACTTAATACAGCTTAATCATACAGGTCTCATCTAACTCCAACTCCAACACTTAAGCAAATTGACCCTAGCAACCAAGTAATTTAGGAAATATCTTGCAACTTGACAACATGGGTAATGATGGAGGAATGGAAGGTGAGACCTATAGAGGTGAGAGAGAGGTGAGAGAGAGAGAGAGGGTGAGAGGAAGAGATAATGACCTGGAGAGGGTAGAGAAAGAGAAGTAGAGAGGGAGAGAAGAAGAGAGGGATGGAGAAAGAGACCTAGAGAGGGGAGAGAGAAGAGAGATAGTAGAGATGTGTAGAGAAGAGAGATAGAAGAGAGATACCAATGTCAATCTTTTTCTATAAAAAAAAATTTCTGAAAAATCGGCCTATCGTCGGAACTCTCCTGGAGGCCGTCGCCTCTATTGGATGCACAACATCCTTGTCGGAACTCTCTTGGAGGCTGTTGTACGAACTCTCCTAGAGGCTGTCATACGACGGCCTCTAGGAGAGTTCCGACAAGGATGTTCTGCATCCGACGACACTCCTCTGTCAGAATTTTACCCTTTGGAGTTGGAATTCCGATGATAGGCCGAGATTGCGATGGTATTCTTTCGGGGTATGAGCATCCATGGCGGCCATTGGAAAGGTTGGAGGTGATGTCGGAATTGCAATGACCACAAGGATAGTCGGAACTTCCGACACAAAGTTTTCGATGATTTTTTTTGTTGGTAGTGCAATGAAATTGTGTCAGAATCCCAACGATTTGCTGTCAAAATTTTGACCCGAATATATAAATAGAGATATATAAATATGTATATATATATATATGTATATATATATGTATATATATATATATATGTATATATATGTATATGTATATATACGTATATGTATATATATGTGTGTGTGTGTGTGTGTGTGTGTGTGTGTGTGTGTGTGTGTTTGTGTGTGTGTGTGTGTGTGTGTGTGTGTGTGTGTGTGTGTGTGTGTGTGTGTGTGTACACACACATATATATTCATATAGGTATATATGTACATACATACATGGACATAAATATAATTAAGCATATATATATATTTACACATAGATATAGATATGTATGCCCACACACACACACAAAAAAATATCATCATAAAGGTATTACTCAACTACTTGAGCAATCATGTACTGGGAAGGCTAGTTAGTAAGGCTAACTGACAATCATGAAAAGGGAATCAACACTCCCACAGTCATTACATCAGGGAAATATGGGGATGGAAATATGTTAGAGTTATCAAATGACAATCATAATATATACCAAGAGGCAGATAGGAAACTATCACGAGATTGGCCTGGCATAACTGGGGTTAAAACTTGTATTACCGATATATTGGTTAACATAACTAGTATATCTAAGTAAGCACCCACCTTTTATCTTTGTTAAAAAATGTACTCTGGTATTTGTCTTTGTCTTGAGAAGCTTGAAATGTCCTTCCTCGGAGAGATCTCTAGCAAACATTGGTCAGTTATTTTGAGATCAGAAGAGGATATGGTCATACATGCAACCAAAAGGATTATGGGCAATGACATTATACAATTAGAATATAGAAAACGAGTCAATAGAAACATCCCAGTAGGGCTTGTAGCAATACTACTCACAATGGGAGAAGAGAAAGCAATCACAATCACACTATGCAGACTAATATTCAAAGAAGAGTATCCGGTTAACCTAGAAATGGATATTAAATGTGTGGATGATAAGCTACATATACCCTACTTGGAAGATTAAACCAAAGTTGCGGAAGCCATAGATAAGGAAGAGATGCTCAATATAGAGTTTATGAGGACTATTCTCAATGGAAAGGATCAAAAACTATGCCACCAAAGACAAACAAAGATAGCAAGGAGCATTGCATTCCTCAACCAATGGCTTGGTGTGGTAAAAGAGCCAAAAGGTGAATGGTGGGTAAGTTATATGGTAGAGGAGGGTTGGACCCCATTCCAAGATTATAATCATAGTGATATGGAGGTTGAGGAAACACAGGCCTCTAGCACGAAAGTCGTAGATGATAAGGAGGAATAATAAGTTTTCATAACATAGTTTTGCTTCCAGTTACTAATATAACTAATCTAATATACAAGGATGTAGGATCTATAGTTAGTACAAGGCACATATTGAACTGTTTACAAAAAATACTTTGATATAACATAGATAGTGAATGGTAAGATACTCACTTGATGACATTTTCAAAACATATAGATATACTATATAAGTGAAGTTTAGAATCCGGATGTTTCTTTGAGTCAGACATATACTAAATTACAATAATAGGAAGTACTCTAGTAACTCTTACATATTGGTTTACTTCAACATTTACATTTAAACATCTATAAGACTAGAATATCATGGTACGATCACGAATTACAAGCTAGATGGGTTATGTTATTATCAGTCCTTTCGTGACCAGTGTTTAGACCTCTAATATTATTGTAGCCTAGGTAATCTTTCATAGTATAGCCAACAATTTATGATGCTAACTTAATATGAAAGAAGCCTAGGCTATAATAACAACAGGGGAAAGTATGCAGAGATAATACTTTTCGTGTTCTTGTTTTTTGTACTAACACTTAATAAAGTGGTTTGCAGAAGGATTGTCTTGAGAATCTATTTTGTAGGAAAACCAGAAGGAAAAGTATGGCAAAAATGGAAACAGTGAACAATGAAGTCTAGCAGAAGCAAGTTAACTTATGGGAAACTATAGATGCTACCTATGAAGGGCTTTTTGAACAGCCAAAATGAAGAATTTGTAAAAGATTATATGTAACTCAATAAATGATATTAGATACTGACTGGACCTATGGTCCTGGGCAAGGCCGAAGGTTTTTTTCTCTCTGCTCTTTCCTACCAGTGCCCGCACTAAGCGGAGATTGTAATATTATTTATTAACAAAAAATCGCTTAGGCCTTTACCGAGCAAAAAAATATATAGTAATAATTTATCCCTTTAATCTATAAATGCAATTCACATAAAATGACACTAGTAGAATAAATAGTCACAAAACGCATTACACACAAAACTCAACTTAAACAAAACAAGGACATGACCCACATACCAATGTTGAAATGATGGCCTACTTGGTGATCTGATAGGCTAGACAAAATACTGACGACATTTACAATCGAGTAAGGCTAGGGGTGACATTAGGGCCTTAAAACCATCTCCTCCACTTCTATTGTGTTAATTAGGTACGCTCAGACCTGTGGAGCTAGGTCGAGTCGGTACCTTGTACCTACAATTTCTTGCTTCAACGAACCATGCATACATATATGTACAAACACAGTAAACACACTGGTGAAGGAGAATTATGAATTTTCATGTCTCATCGAAATGAGTGATGGGAAATCATCTCTTCACACCCCATACACTTTCCATACAACATCCCAACATATACATAAAGAAACTCGCACATGAAGTAAATATGTTATTCCATCAGTAGTAACACATAAATAACCTTAACATTTTATCATTTATAAAATATGATGCATAAGAAGAGTTAACAACTACTTATCAATAAGCAATAATGCATAATCATGTTCACCAAATCACACTCCTAAACATCATACCGAAATAAAATATCGCAATCATAATAAATCGACCATCCAAATAAGCCACTGAAAATTCAACCATGGTCAATGAGGTAAAAAGAGTGATTAGGGTAGGGGTACTACATATGTATTCTCCCTTTGGTTGGATCAGAGATCACTGGCCAGTCCAAATGTGATGGCTCTAAAATCTTAACTCCTTTGGAAGTCCATTCAAGTTTGAAAACATGTGGCTCAGGGACCCTAATTTTGAAGGCCTTGTAGAAAAATGGTGGAAGGGGGTAAACCTTAAAGAACACACTCAGATGAATCAAATCAGCAGTAAGCTAAAATATGTTAAGATGAAGCTAAAACAATGGAATACAAATATTTTTAAAAATATTTTTCAGGAGAAAAGGAGAGTTGAGGAAAAATTAGAGAACCTCAATGAAAATATTATCAAGGATATGATGGCTGTAGTAGAATTTGAGGAGGAGAAGAGTGTAAAAGTTTAACTAAAGGAAATCTCAGCAAGAGAGGAATGCTACTAGCGTCAAAAATCAAGGGAAATATACCTAAAAGAGGAGGATAGAAACGCAAAAAATTTCCATAAGGTTTCAATAGCAAAGAAGGAAAGAAGTAGATTTATGGAGATAAACAAGGTGGATGGATCAAGAACCAAAAGTATGGAAGAAGTCAACTAGGAGGCTACGAGTTTCTTTGAAACAATGCTAAATATACTACCACAAAGAATAGGTTAAGAGAGGAGGAGTTCTTAAATAAAATCCCAAATGTCATCACATACTAGAAAAATCAAGATTTGTTTAGATCAGTAACAAAGGAAGAAGTGAAAATGATAGTATTTCAAATGAACCTTGACAAAACCCCTGGGCCAAATGGATTCCTGACTAGTTTCTTTCAAAAATTTTGGAACATAATAAGCCAAGATATTCATAAAGTAGTGGAGTCGGGCCCTCCCTGCCATAGTCGTACCAAGAGGTATTGGGGGTACCTCCACTTGGCCCCGCACTCCCCATTGGGCCTAGCACAGGAACCTTGGGCCCCGCACCACTTGCATGGTGCTTTGAAGCCCACACAATGGGGTTTGGGTGAGGTAGTACAATCCTCCAATTTAATATTTTAAAAAAGTTTTTTATTAAAAATTTCAAAAAAAAGAAACCAAAAACATCGTAACTGTCTTGACCTATGAGCCATCTGTATTTGTTCCAATGACCTTAGTCTTTGTGCCAATTCTGAAGGATTTTTAGCATTATTGCTATGATTAGCAACAATTTAGGAGATTGCTCCAACTTTGGAACCTGATAAATTTGGTTGGAGATATTCTTAAATTTGGCAGAAATTTGTTCTTACTTTGGCAACATTCCAAACTTGGTGGACTGCTATATTTAGCAAAGTTTCACCAAATTTAGTGATGGATGACTTTTGTGCAATTTGATGACCTTTCACCATTGCAGGTTTTGGTTTTGCACTTCAACTTTAGATATCTCGGACATACAAAGGTATTTTCTTGAGCATTTTTTTTATTTGGGGTAGAATTTTACAGGCTCCACAATGGTGGAATCATTTTTTTAGTCAAGTGATCCAGATTTTTTAGAAAATCAAGTTTTTCATCAGATCTGAAGGACAATCCCATCTTTTTCAACTTCAAATAACTATAACTTTCACATATGACCTCAAATCGAGGTGATTCTTTTTTTGAATGTTGATATTTTTTTGAGAACTATCCATTGGTTCTATTTTGAGGTTTTAATTATACCATCCTATTGTATCTTTAGTATTTGAGTCCACTTTTGGACATTGTTAAACATTGGAGAAACTTCAGAATTGTAAATGGAGTAATTTATAAAGTGTCACCATCATATTTTTCTAGCAGGGATCAATGATTTAGTAAATTTGGGGGGGTGATTGTGAGTTTTTTTCTTTTTTTATGTGTTAGTATAATGGGGAAAAATCAAATTGAACTCGTAACTCCATTAATTATGAAACATGGAAAAATCAGTATGGAATTATATAAGCAAAAAAAGGTTGCACGAGATATGTGAAAGAATCTATTCATGTACCTATTGATGTTAATTATCTTCAAGCATGGGAGATCAGTCGTGAGAGAGCTCTTGTTTACATATGCTCACTAGTCTTTTTTGATTTACAATTTCATCTTGAATCATGCAAGACACCTAAGGAGGCTTGGGATACTCTTGAAAAATTTATATGGTAAAACTGACAAGATTAGGGCTTATAAGATTGATAATTATTTAATGAATCTTGATCCAAAAAGTTTCAAAAACATACAAGACTATATCTCCAAGATAAAGCAATTAACACAGTTACTAGATTGCAAGATTACTAAGGAGGATTTACAATTCATTCTCAATGGGTTATCCAAGCTTGGTCTTGAGTATTATGCATTTGTTTATGGCTTTCATACCAACAAGATTTCTATGGGATCTACATATGTAAAACCCAATTTTGATGCATTCTCATATCTTGTAATCCAGGAAGAAGCGAAGCTAATTCAAATGGGTATCATCAAGACTTCCAAATCATGAGCATTGATTGCTAGTGAAACTAAGGTACAAAATGAATCAGGGTATCCTGATCAGAAACAAAAGAAGGAAAAGAACAAGCCACAAAAATAATCAGAGTCCTCTTCCTCAAAAAGGGAATCATCTAAAATGTAGATGCCCACTTGTGCATATTGCAAGAAATCTAGGCATGATGAACGGGCAAAAGAATGAGGTTGTGTTGCATTTGGGGCTAATTGGGGGTAGTTCGACTAGATTGAGTTCAACTGAACTACCACCTTGCCATGCAGAGCCTCGTGTCAGTGGCATGGTTCCTAATGACTTCAAGATTTTGGTTGAACTAAGTTCGGCCAAACTGAGTTCGACCAGACCCTTGGCGCCATTTAAGCACCTTTTGTGAGTTCTTGAGCTTAGAAGTTTGAAAAAAATGCAAAATAGTTTGGCCAAACTCAATCTAACCAAGGTGAGTTCAGTCGAACTCCCCTAAGTGGCAGGTGATGTGGTAGCCAGATCTCCTACTTTTTCTATATTTCTGAAACTTTTCACTTTTGCTCAATTTTTCTTCAAGAAGATTTTTTTTTTATAGAAATAAACAAATACCCTTTTGTAGAGCTCAAAGTCATGAATCTATACATATAATTTTTTTAGTATTTTGATTATTATTTTTTTATTAATTAAACATTGCGATTAGTTTTTTTAAGTTAAAAAAGAAGCTAAATAGAAATTTAAAAAATATTAAATTATATATTAAAAAATTAAAAAAATATATTTTTCACTAGATGAGAGAAACTTCTCCAAAAGGGTATAATTTTTTTTTTGATAACCATAAATTTAGTAGACAAAAGGTGATGTTGAATGAAAACTACCAAATCCATCTATGTTGGACTTTAAATATTATTACGAGAAAAATATACATCAAATTTTTTATTTATTTTTAACACTGCATATATATGTCATCTATTTGGAAAATTAAAACCAACAAAAAATAAGTTCATTTTCATTTTGTTTGGTGACGCCGACTAGAACCCCTCATTTTCAGCTTTTTTCAGCAATAAAAAATCTATCTTTAAAAATATAAAAAAATGTCAATTTTTTTTAAATTAAAAAAAAAAAAAACAGACATAAATTTCATTAATATTTTTATATTTGATCAGTTTACATCCTTTTGAGATTCAATTTAGAAATTTCTCTTTTATATAGTTGAAGTTAAATAGTTTTAGTTGTATTAGTCACTTCCTTTATAAAAGTGTGACACAACATTGTTCTTTTACCTGAACATCAATATTATTTAAATTAAATTGATGAATTGAAGCATCTTTTGATAAAGAATAAAATAAATTGACCTTCAACTATGCCAACGGATTCAACATCTTCATCTAATTAAAAGTGAGAGAAACAAAAGGGGAAAGCAATCATTGCATTCCAACATATTTTGAGTCAGGGAGATGGATCATGGACTCTAGAGCTTGACATCACATGGATTCATCATAGGATATGTTCTCTTCATTTGAAACTTTCTCATCAACAAACATTTTGATGGCTAACGACACATATATGTGTGTTCCTAGGAAAGGGTCTATTGACATAGATGAAGGACCATTCAATGATGTCCTTTGTGTGCCCTCATTGTCAACAAATATCCTTTCTAACTATCAGATCACACATGGTGGTGAAGGGAAAAGTATTGAGTTCACTCCAGGTCCTGTGATTATTTGAGATTTTCATAGCAAAGATATTGTTGCAATTAGAGAAGTAGATCATCAATTTGGAGTATAAACCTTCTCCCATAAATTTTCTCTATTACTCCTTGAGTTGATGTACACACTCAGGTCTCTAGTGTGGATACTTTTGAGGAGATTTAGTATGGTCAAGTGAATCTTGGTATTCTTTCAACAGAGGTTCAAAATACATGTGTTGATACTTCATCTCCTACATCAACTATTGTTTTTGATGATACTAGTAATACTACATCCATGACTCCTATCAATTCAGTGCAATGGGACATTCAATGTCTTCTAGACATAGCTACTTGGGATAATTACTTGATAGACATTGCAGGTTTTTTTGTGAGTCCTATCTTGCATACTTGGAGGACACTATTGAGTGCATACATCTTCTCTTTGATGAAGTTTCTTCATCTTCTTCCGATGTTGAGGGGGAACCTTCTTACCCTCTTGTTCTTTACCCACATGATCAGTTCTCACAGTTTGACATGACTATGGCCACTATTGAGAAGCATTTGGAGGAGGCACCTTTGTCTTCGGAGAAGATACCTTTGTCTCCAGATTTTGTTCTACATCCATCTCCACTAGGTGAACTAGATTGTCATCTTCTACAATGTGGCCTAGAACACATGATTTTATGATAACTTTAGGCATCAAAATGGGGACACCTAAGTAGAGTTTAGAAACTTCATACATTATGTACTTTCTTCCTTAATATTTCTTTCAAGAATGGGAAGATGTTCTTCATGCACCTTTGGTTTGGTTTCTTCCTAAGGGGAGGGAAGTTGTTCCATGATTATGGTCCATCATCTACATCTTATTTCAAGCATCAAATATTGGTACAGTTTACTACTTTTGGGAAGGCTATATAGTGTTTCTTATCCTTTCTATTTCAGAGAGGATTTATTCCTTTCATGGGATTCTTCTTGTGTTGGGAAACTTGTTTCTTTCCTCTATTTTGGAGAGGAGTTTTGTCCCACTGAGTTTTCTTCTTTATTATGTTTGTGAGAGATTTTCTCATACATGGGTACCTAAAATGACCTTGTATCGAGGACCCATCTTTGCATTGTTGCATCTTTTCACCCACCTAAGCTATGCTTAAGGGGGGGTGTTAGTGTAGGTTTTTTATATTTATTTTTCCTACACATTATTAAGAACATATAGGTTATATTAGGATGGTTTATATGAGGACGGGTGACATATTCCTACATTCACACGTTTCATTCACACTCACATTTGGGTGGTTGAATGTCACACCCTCTTTTGGATTCATTTTCCACCTCCCCATAACCATTTGTTTGTCCCTATTTGAGTTTGTTTGCCACATGTTTGGTATTTTCCAAGTAAGCACAACTCCCACCTAATTTAGTTCTTTGAGATTTATTATTCATCTTGGAATTATGTGCCCACATTTTTCTATATAATAAGCACGCACCTATCCCTTATGAGAAAATTTAGAGCTAACTCGGATGATTTCATATTAGCTCGATCAGTACAAGGGAGTGTTGATCCATATTGTATCTTTTTGGAGTGTGATAATATCATCATTCTATTATTGCGCCATATTTCATCATTTCATGCTCTTTATTTCTCTCGTGTAGAAAGTTGATATTGGTTTTGCAGGTGATCCTGGGAGATTGAGTCCATCAATGACTCTGACCAAATCTACTGCAAGTAGTTTTGATGATCTTATCAGAAACTAAACCTTGTATATGTAGATGCAATTTTCTCATTTCATATTTTGTTTCTATCTCTTGGTAGTGATCCTTCTGACAGTAAGTCATTGTAATCCGAGCAGTGAGCCTTGTAATCTCATATAACTAGTTATATTATCTTGAGAGTTAACCCTCTTTGTGGTTTTACCCTTTGGGTTTTCTATATATAAAATCTAGTGTCTTGTGTGGTTGTGTTTCATTTATTGTGCATGCATTATTTTTGTGTTGAGGTTAATTAAGATTAAGTTAAATTTTAGAAGTTCTATTTTTAGAGATAATACCGATTCACCTCCACTCTCAGTATTTTGATATGATCAACAAAGGTGTGAAATCTATATTGTGAAACAAAAGATGATGATCGTAAATGACACTATAGATTCAAAGAAAATAACATGGGTAAATGAGGAGACATCCAATAGTACAATTGTTAATTCTTTTAATTTTGAAAAGTACTATTTGAATACCGCTTTTATCCTTTCCACAAAGGTTTGTAAGAATTGATTTCAGTTTTGTGAATCATATTACTCACGATTTCCCAATAATTATATCAAAAGTTTCATATTCTTGGTTAAAAGGAAAAACAATTAGAAGCCAAATGTTTATGGCCCTTCACAAATTCAACAAATATTTTTTATCAAATAAGTTCCTCAATTCTAAACATATTTTATAATTATAAGGGCGTGAAGCCCAATCCCCTTCCAAGATAGCCAACCTATTAAATTACCAAAATAAATACTATGCCACACTAAAAAATTCAAGCTTCATTACCCTAAAAAGTATGAATAATATACTTATTGGAAAGAGGCATATACTAATAGTGGGTGGATAGTAGTCTCAATCCTCAATAATTATGTTTGAGAATGAAATTATTAAGCCACATGACGAAATATCCTATTATTGTTTATGAGGACCAAAACAAATTGTGAATTTATTTTTCAAGTTTCATGTATAAAGCCTTAGCCTAACATGAAGAATAATAAACATGGGTGGTAGCAATGATCTTATAATGAGCTTGAAATTTTTCGCTAGAGATAATGTTCAGTGACCTACCTAGCCAATTTTTTTATTTTTGGTAAGAAAACATTGCAACAGAGATGTTAGAATTCTTGGAAACCAAAAGGTATATCTAAAACCTTTAAAAATAATTCACAATGAATAATTCATGTTCAAACATATAAATTAATCAATGAGGGTGTCAAAAGGAAAGAGTTTAGATGATATTAAGTCTCTTTTCCATTGACTAATAGACCAACATACTTCACGGAAAATATCCAAATAGTGCAAGGCCTAATTAATATTATTTTCCTTTGTCAAGATAGTGAGAAAAGACTCACGCACAAAATGACTATTGACAAGCTAAGTCATTGTATTAGGTAGAGATATACTTTGAGTCCTTAGAACAAAAAATGAGTCAAAAGGTAATGAAATCCTTTACCAACAAGCACATATGAAATTAGAGCCAAAGGAAGACCTTGATAAAAGGACCTAAAAACTAAAATAAAATAAATTAGATTGTTGACCATTGACAATGAGGAAAGAAGAGGCACCTACAAAGGGAATGCTAATAAATTGAATGGATTGAGGTCCAAAATATAAGATGTGTAACATAAATAGGAGAAAAGGCCACTCAATTTTATCATAAGCCTTAGCAATATAAATTCTGGCGAATAGATCTTATTGTTGAGAATATTGTGCCTATTGTATACCTTACCAGACAACAATTGTACTACCTAAAATGTATCTATATTTGATAAAAATATTGCATCAGTCCTCATAATTTGAGAAGAACATGACATAAATTTAGAGCCAACACTTTTGCAATGATCTTATTAGAGACATTAAGAAAGACAATAGGCTACTATATGCATGTATGTATGTATGTACGTATATGTTTATGTTGAAACTGGATAACAAAATTATTGTAAAACTTGAAGGAATCAATCACTAAAACCCCGGTCCTACAATAGAATCCAACATAAAACCAATGAAGAATATAATATGGTGCAAAACATCAAAATAGAAATATTATACCATTCACATGCTCACAGAGTTAAATCTCCATTATTTCTTATCTCCCTTGATCCTTCTTTATATTGATTATGTTTTCTCTCATATTTTGTGTGCATAAGAGCTCAATAGAGAACTAATTGTTGCTATATATGCAGCTTGGCAGAGTGTAGACACTTCAATTGATTGATTGATCATTATGGAGGATAGGGAAAGGATCTCTTTTATAGAGAGCACCCTAGAAATTGAGGGCTAAGATTAAAAGTTGGAAGGATAAATAGTCGGCTCAGATTAGAGGGTAGGTATAGAAAATGGGAAAATGTTAGAGACATGGTTATAGGTAAATTAAGAGATGAATGACAAGTGTCATAAAGGAAAAAAGATAATGAGTTAATTAAATAAATGAAGAAGTATTTAATTAATAGAAGAGGTGAGGCCAATTAAATAAATAAAATATTTATTAAATTTAACGAAAGAATAATTTAAAGAAATGAAAATATTTATGTAAATAGGGAAAGGCTAGTAGAGAATTAGTGAATTAATTAAATAGATAAAAATATATTTCATCAATAGAAGGTCTAGGATAAAGTAATTAAATAAATAAAATATTTATTTAATTATGCTAGGACAATTATAGGTATCTACATTTTGCCCCTCTTTGAGACATTGCAACATGTCACGTTGTTTCAAAGAAATAATGATCTACTAATACAGAAGATTACCCTTGGTAAGGATGATGGCATGCCCCCAGAAGAGACAGATGCAACTAATGAAGCTAAAGTGACAAATATGATAAACAAATATTGCTAATGGAAATGACTATCAGATTGATAAAATTGAATAGTTTCTCGAGTAGGATAAGCTAAGTGACAGTTGATGAAGCTAGAGCGATAAATGTGATAGACAAATCTTGCTAATGAAGTTGAAGTGACAAATGTGATAAACAAATACTGCTAATTAAACTGATAAAGCTAACAAAGTCGATAAAGCTAATAAGGTAAAAAGCTGATGAAGTTGATCTAGAGTTGATGTCGATGCGATTGTGTTTGATTGCAGTTTAATACCAAGGAGAAGTTCCATCACTAGGGATAAGGGGTTGGACCTTCATCAGAGCTTAGAGGCCTTCAAGACCAGCTAGTTCCGAGGGCAAGAGATCATCATAGCTCCCTGAGATCCAGTTTTGTATCAGTGATTAGTTTTTTGTATGATGGTATAGACACCTATGGGTGATGTTATAGCCATATTTGAGATATTGACATCATTGTATAATGAAATAGCCATATATATATATATATATGAGACCTATTTCTGGCAGCTATATGCTTATATGATGATGCATGATGATTATGATGTTTTGATGACTTACATGCATGTTATGCTTCTATAATTTATGTGATAATGCTCTATCATGATGATGTAGTTATTATATGTGATGCAATTTATGCTTA
The DNA here is from genome assembly GCF_030272615.1 of Cryptomeria japonica. Lineage (NCBI taxonomy): Eukaryota > Viridiplantae > Streptophyta > Pinopsida > Cupressales > Cupressaceae > Cryptomeria > Cryptomeria japonica. The sequence continues at coordinate 695,519,180 of NC_081405.1, read as the reverse complement.
TGCACTTGCTATGATGAGATTATTTCTATGATGCAACAATAATGTATCCTTATTTATGATGGATGCAATATGGTTTATGTGTGACACTGCATCCATCATAAATATATATATATATATATATATATATGAGACCTATTTCTGGCAGCTATATGCTTATATGATGATGCATGATGATTATGATGTTTTGATGACTTACATGCATGTTATGCTTCTATAATTTATGTGATGATGATAATGCTCTATCATGATGATGTAGTTATTATATGTGATGCAATTTATGCTTATGCACTTGCTATGATGAGATTATTTCTATGATGCAACAATAATGTATCCTTATTTATGATGGATGCAATATGGTTTATGTGTGACACTACATGATGATGCATATGTAATGCAATGATAGAATTCTTATGATGTAGTTTGTTTATGACATTAATTTTGTATGCCACTAGTATGACTATGATGTATGTCCTATAATATGATGCCATGATTTTATTATGTAATGGATGAATGAATTTATGATGATTTTTTACTAACATAATGAATGCAGGACTAACTATGTGGTGATGCAGGATGCATTTGCATGAATTTATTTTTGGTGTGTCATTATACTCTATCAGATGATGTGTGGCTACATAAGACAAAGGAAAATGAAGAAAATTGGCTATGGAAGGTAGAAGATATGGAGGTGAAATGAGATTCTTGTGTGTTTATCATCATTGAGCTTACTAGGGCAAATGTGTTGTGACCATCCATATATAGGTTTGACCGAGATAGTCATTGCATAATTTGCATGGAGATCAAAAAGACAAACAAGGAATACCCCTATTCACACTAGACCCATAGTATCCTCATATCCTTTAACAAGCCAAAGTGTTACTAAGAGACCTTCGACAAATGACAAAATAGGTGATAATGCCCCATCCTATCCACTCTAGTCCATAGGCACGACACCACAAAAGAACAAATCAAGAAGAAATCAAAGACTTGACACTAACGAATGCTAAAATATTCAAGTCACAAATGCTTCTTGCCACATGTGTTAAGATGCTTGATCTAGTCACAATTTTTTCATCTTGATAAAGGACATATAGTGCTTAATAAACCTATTATATTAAAGCTATGAGATTTCCACAATCCATTTTGTATTCTAATGTATTTTTTTGATTCAATTGTGTCTATTTTTTTCACATCAACATTTTGAATCACACTCTGTGATCCATCATCAGGATGAAAAGAATTCCAAAGACATGAAAAATACATTAGAAAACCTATTGTAGTCAGATTCTTCCAAAAGATTGATTTATTGAAAGTCCACTATTGCTTGTGTCTCATCTAAAACTAACTTACTCCATGAAGCCAATAATTTATTGTGCAGGGAAGAGTGAAAACTTTGTTGTGGATTAGCAATGCAAGTGATCATTTATTGTTGATTGTGCATAGAAAGAAGGAATGAAAAGATGATGCTCCTCACAACATGCAATGCCAAGGATACACTTCCATCACTAGGTTTAAGCAATGCTCCCTATTATAGATAGGACCTAATTTATTATGGGTAAAGGGAATAGTGGAAAGAATTTATTATGGATGGCGAACCAATCTTAGGCAGATCAGTAACAAGCAATGATGGGAATGGACAAATTTTTTTATTGAATGATAGGCTATGAGTGTGTGCAAAGTGAAAAGGGTGAAACTGAGTCCTGAAGGAGGGAGCAAAAGTCCCTACACATGGTGCCAATCACAAGGCACTGTTCCCTAGGTTTTCACCAAAGTGATGACTTTTTTGTGTTTTTGCTTTTTTTGTTTATTTTTTGATACTTTTAATGGGATTGTTCATTGGATTCTCACAATGTAGGTAATTAAAAATTTTCTTTACTGACTTTTACTTTTTAATTATCAATTTGTTGTTTGTAAAACGGTTTATATCAAAAGAAAGGAATTGCACCATTTTTGTAGGTTTTTTTTGGTGGTTATCTGGGCAGTTGATTTTTTAAGAATTTGTTAACCATTAAGCTCTGATGTGGAAAACTCTGTGTTGCATTGGACTGGTCTGGCTTCTAAGATTGATTGTTCTACGACATCCTCCGATGAGTCCTTATATATAGTTACATGCAGTTCCATGGATTATGGTTTACACCATGGCAGCAGCTGCTTGCCTTTCTTGCCAAATAAGTTGGACTACATTACCCTGTCTAATGCAGCACATTGCCTGATCATGACTCTAGCAGGGCTTCTTGTTGTTTATTAACTCAGCTTGTTTGGTTACATCTATGGACTGCACTTGGTTCAACTTCCCACATTGTGAATTCGCATACCAGGACCTTTCTTACGTGCAGGCCAATAACCAAATGAAAATTAATCTTATTTGGCAAACTGTTTGGCTCCCTTACACCTCCGGCCACCATACCAGGACTGCTCTTGTTACACCATCTATATTATGAACGTACGTTAGAACACGTTCTTAAATGCAGGCCAATACCATTATGGTAGGTTAAAAACCCGGGAGAGCAGAAACCCGGCCCAATAACACATGGAAGAGCAGAAACCCTGAGTTCGGGTTCCTTCCCAATAGTTGTGGCTCTATGAAGATATTATGCGCTGCTACAATCGAAACATACAATTCAAGGAAAATAGGATTTGCATTGTACACTATTGCAATGCTCTGCCATAAGGATTGTTAAGGAAAAGAGATTATTTATGAGAGGGCAGAAACCATAAAGTCTGCTCCCTTTGCAATGTTTGTACATAGACGAAGGTCTTAAACATTATAAGGACTATGTATTCCAACCAGCACTCGTATGCAAAATTTGAAATAACCTTTTTCACTACTCTTGGGGAAAACAAAAAATGAATCTTGGTCGTTTAGCCATGGTTGCAGATGTATGAGGCTGCTTTGTACTGCTTAAGGTAGAACATACTCATACTTTTCAAGGGAAGTGTTGAGGACATGAATTCTTCTTTATTGCAGTCGTCTGCCCCAATGATTATTAGGGAAAATGTTGGATAGAAGAAATCTCAAGTCTTTCTCCCCTTTTAATTTATGTGAATAGATGAATGTATTAAGTATTTGAGGATTGTGAAGTTCAAACATCTAGGGGAAATTTGAAGGAACTGCCTAATTATTCCAGAAAGAGAAGAAACAATGAATTTTGATCTTTTCCCAGCAGTTGTAGCTACATGAAAGTATTAAGCATTGCTACAGTTAGAACATACCCTTGAGGCAAATGTTGAGGATTGTTATTACAGTCAATCGGAGGGCTTCACTTTCAAGGATATCAGGGAAAGTGTGGTGCAATACCAACCCAGAGGCTGATAGCTTTGGAGAACTTGTATCAAGAAGAGAATATTTAGAAAATATTATCGGAGAAATTGTAGAACATAGATAGAACCTAAACTGGAACAATAACCTGGGTATGATATCTTTTTGTCCAATGTTAGTGATTCCAACTCTTTACTTTCATGGTGATGGCATTCCTAGGATCCTTCAAGTTTATATTTTGGCATGTATTCCTATCCTTGCCATTGCATGTTAACTTTTGAGTTGCCATCTCAATTGCAGTTAGCTTATTAGCCTTTCATTCCCTGAAGGTTGGTTGCATCTAGTGGGAAAATGGGGGTGTTCCACATTCTTTTGAATTGAGTTACTTCCACAGTGATATCATCTGGCTCTTGCGATTCAGCAAAGTTCACAGAAGAATTTACTTAATGACAGTTGGACCATGTTAATGGGTAAACCTTGAAAATTCCCCGCTAAAAGCTTCGTCCATTATATCTGCATTCCAACCTTTTCTTAAGTTTGATATAGTGAATTGCAATACGTTGAATTGTAATTGCTTGAAGCATTGTTTATGTGGCATTCAACACATGCTTCCTTCCTTTGTATTCTGGGTAATGTCTCTTATCCTTCATCTCATTTTTTCTTTTCTTAAGTTTGATATAGTGAATTGCAATACGTTGAATTGTAATTGCTTGAAGCATTGTTTATGTGGCATTCAACACATGCTTCCTTCCTTTGTATTCTGGGTAATGTCTCTTATCCTTCATCTCATTTTTTTTTTTATTAAATTATGATTGCATTCCCTTCAGATTTGATGATGAAAATAGGATTTTGTGTTTGACATACTTGTGGCTAATTTACAATGTGTTTTATTGATTGTCTATTTTCTATCGATTGTCTATTGCACAGCGGCCACTGCGAAATAGGAAGACAGATGACTCTTCTCATGCCATTTTGTGATTACACGGGGAACTGTGTCAAGGTTACTTTACATTTTGCACTCTTTCGATCTCGTTAATTTTGTGTTTGCAATAAACATATTTGTTATGGATCTCATTTATTTTGTGGTTGCAATCAACATATTTCTTATGGATATGCCTTTTACATCATTGAAGTATATCATATTTTAGTTTTTCAGAAAGTTGTTTCTAAGCTGAAGCTTCAATATAATAAGGGCTATCGTCCCTGCTCAAATAATTTATAAAGCATATTTTTGTTGATTTTGTATTTATCAATAAAATTTAATGGGGTGTTATCTCATAATGCTGTTTGGCAAGTGTAAACTTTTAATGTTCATTGGAAGAAGGAAAAAAAAAAAATTGTTTTGTATCATTGTAGAATATCATATTTTAAGAAGTTAATAAGATTGCAGATTATTTGAACGTCGATGTAAAATTTTATGATGATAATTATTCACGCTTTCCCCTTTCATTTCAAGTATTCATGTTCATTGTCTAGAGAAGAGTTCGAGGTCATGGCTTTGGAAAATTTTGTCTTCTTCCATTGATAGTCTACATTTGAAAATTATCTGATGGGTTTTTTTGGCAAATTGTCATATGGGCTCTATGCAAAACTGATATTATGTGTTGTGACCACATTTTGTATGTGGTTTTGGGCGGGGTGTATAAATTGATCCATTAGATACTATAGATTTATTTTATGAGCTGTGACCGGAGGTTTACTATGAATCTGATGTATGTATGTTTTATATGTGAACTATGATGCAATATGGGATACACCAACATTCCTACATTCCTCTTTTTAGATCAGATGTAATTAATGGGTTTTATATTATAAAAATGAAAAATTAAATCCGTATGTAGAAACTTTGACTAAACAATTATTTTGTAAAAACCTGTGAGTGGTGATAGGATTGTGCCTGGAAACTTATAGCACCCTCTCAAATATTTTAGCAATAACATCCTTCTGCTGCAAATTTGTCCCTTTTTTTTATTGCGGCACTTAATTTATAATACTCCTCCACGAGACTATATTGCTTAAATCCACATATGGTAGTTTAGTATATTTCACTTAACAAAAACCAAAGCAAAGTGCTGCGATGCTCTCTGCTAATTTGTAACTGTAAAGTGACTCAAATTAAATTCTGGCATGATGCGGATATCATAGAGTTTGAAGTAAAAATAAAAAGCAATTGCATTTTATAATTAAAAGAGGCCGGGTTTTTTCAAGGGTTATTGATTTGAAAAACTATTTTTAACAGGAAGAATTTATCTAGGAATGCACACTCCAATAGATGCTCTTACTCATTAAGTTATTTCTATGTGGACATCTATTAAGTTACTAGATTTTTTTGGTTAGTAAAGAGAGTCGAGAAGTTTTATATTCATTAACATATTAAAATACAAAATAAAACCATGCTATTAGAGGCAGTCAATTGTTAAACGAGTCTAAACAGAGAATTAGGAAATAAAACAAAATGGAGGATTCAAGCTTCCAACCAAGTCCATATTAAATTGATAAAACATTAGATCTAGAAACTGTTGATTCATTTTGTCCTTGATGACAAATCAGTAAAGTCACGTGTGTTTAAATTCATAAGGTTGTCATGGCAAAATTTGACTTTGGGTTGACACTTAACTATTGACTTTGGTAATATGTACTCAATACCTAACTCACGAGAGTTAGTGATGGACATAAGAGTAAAATAAATTATGACAAAGGATGTTGTTTGAATTGTTTTGTTTATTTCACATTTTTGTGAAACCCTTTCACGGGTAACTCAACAAGGACTCAGAGGGCAAAGATTTGTTACGGCAGTTTAAGCTTTGAGAGGGTGCTTAACTGCTGCGATAGTTTTCGGTAACTACTGGTAAATCTTTGTGATTTGTCATTGCAAAAATTTTATGATTTGTTTATGACAGTTGGCAGTTTATCTACAAGAAGAAACAGATTCTTTATGGCAATTTTGTTGAAGATAAACAAAGTTGTAAAATGAAATTTGTTTTAAACCCTAACGGGTATACCAGGAAGTTATTGAAAATAGTTTTTGGTTGTGACTGCACATACATTTATAGATGCATAGTGTGTATAAATGGATATGAAATGGCATTGTGAGAGAGCAATTTTTGAAAGAAAACATTGTGTTGTGAAATAAAATTGAATATCTTATAGACTGTAGTAAAAATCTGTGATTGTATAGCCTGCAAGATTGCAAATATACTATCATAGATCTTGTTGATTTTCATTGGAAGGTTAGGAGTTGGACTCCTTGCAGTAGGGTTGTTAAACTAGATGTAATCTTGGATTTTTTTGGACTGGTTAATACAACAATGGAGTGGTTTTCTCCCTGTGACAAGATCTGGTTGGATCTTGAGGGTTTCCACTCAGCACAAAATCGTGTCAAGTTTATTACTTTTGTGTTAATGCTTTGATATTTATCTCAGTCCTATTTCTGTTTCAGTTTATCTTGGCAAATCACTCTCAAACATATTGCTACATTTGTACAATTCTGCTCTTTGTCTCTATTTTTGTAAAGCTTATTCCAATCTTAAAAAGCATATTTATTTGGTGTATTTCAAAGTTCAAATTACTCTAATTCACCCCCTCCCCCTCTGAGAGTACGTCTACTTTCAACAGAAACGTCAAAATAGAAACCAAAATCTAGTCAACAAAGCTAAAACCTATCTTGTCAAGCCCCTATGTATGGCTTTCCAAATCTACCTCTGCCACGACCTCAACCCTGTCCGTAGCTACCCATACCAAGTTGACCCCTGCAAGCGTGCCCTCAACCAGGAATGCCCACATTTCTCATTTAAGAATCCGCAAGTCCATCACCATTTCCATTACCACCTTCAGCTACATTCTGATTTTCTGCCCACCCAACTCCACTATTCTCCTCATCGGACTTACAAAGCCATTCAGAATGCTAAAATCTTAAAACATCACCTCCTTATTCTAGTCTAGAGACATATTGGTCAAAACCCGCCATTTGACATAATTATCACCATCTTAGCAAACTGCCTGTGACTCATGAGTGCAGGTCCCTTTAGGTCCAGAAGAATATGGTAGAAAGTTACGGTGTCTCCAAGTTCACTCAAAGCATCAAGATCCCCTAGTCTAGGTCATCCCTCACCCCTCAATGAATATTTTAAAGCTCTTTCTAATCCACCAAGCAATTCTGCCTCAAACAATTTCATAACTAGAGCTCTAACCTCATCTTTAGAAATGGCGCAATCCAATAAAGAGATGACAAACATGGAGGAGATCTATGTATTACTTCTAGAATAATCCTTTTTGTCCAAATTACCTTGTTTGAGTGTCATTTTAGTTACCAAAATCACCATAGGGTTAAGAGTGTGAAGAATTCTCTTAAGCCTCAAGCCCAAAATCTCCTAAAAAGTGCATTGTCATTTAGGACTGGTTAAAGAAATTGGAGTATCGAATCCAAAATAGGCTACTGGGTCTGGGAATTTTTTTATGATGAATCTAGAGAGGCCCTAGGAGGAATCTTCCATCGTTAAGAAAATAACCAAAACTCTGAGGAAAAAGCTTAACCAGGAAGCTAAGAATAATGCTTATGATAGATGGTACCATTTGATCTATCATCATTAATGAGGGCAGTCGTCATCTCCTTACAAACATGCCAAATTGGAACAAAAATTTCCAATAGAATGAAAAATCTGACAAGATAATTTAAAGCAATAACTACTCCATCCAAATCAGACGCAAAACAAGGCAAGTGGGCTATAAAGCCGCCATTAGTAAAGAAAATGTGAGCTTGCTCAGGGATCAAAAAAATTTGCATGGATCTTAAGAAATCATTATTTCAAACACCATGCCAACGATCATGGTGTATTTAATGAGAGCCCCTCGCTTCACTTAGAGGAAATTTTAGCCTTTTGCAAGTTTTATAGACCCTCCAACCTAAATAAAAGGTTTAGTTCCAGTTGCCGAAAATGGGTAGCCTCTCTTAGCAAGAATAAGAAGAGAGGTGGGCTCACAAGTACCACTCAAGCAAAATAAGCATAGATAGGAATCCACATCAGCCAAAATTATAGCGTTCATGTCCAGATCCTTTAGAAAGAAGAAGCAATAAAAGAAAAGTAGCGTTGAGCCCCAAGGTGCACTAGAGAAGAAAACCATTAACATTTAAAACAATTTGGTGGGAAAAGAGGGAGCTAAATATTTGAATTTAAATTTTTAGCATAGAGGCTCAACAGAAAAAGTGCTATAGTTTCCCTACAAATGAAGGTCATCTGGCCACCATGAGAAATAAACTCCTTCCACAGGTGGCTTTGAAAGCAAGTCCGCCTCCCCATTCGCTTCCTATATATATGTTGACATGATAAATTTTATAAATTCCTCATGGTTGAAAGGATTTTCTCCAAGAAAACTTGTAATCTCCAATTTGGATTCTTGGCCAACAGAACAATGTTTATAGCAATAGCAGAATCCCCTTCAACCTCTGAAAACTTAATTCCTTTGTTAATGCATTCTGAAAGACCAATTAGATGGGCATTGAATTCTGCAATATTATTGGTATTGGGAGAATGGGGCAAGAGATTTTTCCTTGGACTAAACATTCATAATCCCTGATTATGTATCCTATTCCAGATGGACCTGGATTGCTCTTAAAGGCACCATCAAAGTTCAGACAAGTTGTTTTCAACATTGGAATATAGCTCAAGATCATTTTTGTTTATTTTATATGACAATTACCACCATAACTCAAATAAGTTATATAATACATTATTCCCAAAGAAGTCATTTTCATCATATCAATAGAGCTCAAGATCATGTTTGTTTATTTCTTCCTCTAATTCCTTTATTTGACTAAAGGGAACTTATGTCTCTTATCATGAAATGTAAATTGAGATGAAGAGATACTTTGTCCTTAGATGCAATTAAATGCTATGTGACACTTGATAAACATTTTCCTCTCTATTAGGAAAATAACCACCTTTACAAGAGAAGCAAAATTAAGAAATTGATAAACTAAAATTGATATAACCACTGCACCTCCATTATAATCTTCATGTAAAATATTGAATTGTTAATCAAAGCAAATAGACGATTAAAAGGATGAAACAAAATTCAATGAGAGAATTGATAGCTTGAAGACAAATGTCATCCTAATGTTAATTGTATACAAAAAAAAATACTGTTCTATACATAAACTATTGAAAATTCAATTAATGCACTCATAAAATTGTATTGTCTAACATATTAATTTATATATTTTTCTATCAAACATATCCCTTGCACCTCCTTCGAGCACTTCAAAAGAATCGCCATATATGTATATTATATATATTTTTGTGGTATCGCCGTATATCCAAGCACTCCAAAAGCATCTTGAAATCGGCTCTATGTAACAATATATATACAAAGCTGCGCGGAACACACGAAGCAGAAGGGTTGGTGTTGGAGCTATATAACCGCTAATCTTTTTCATCTGGAATCCATTAACATTAAATACCTCTATAGAGAATAGATCTGCAGTTTTCATTGCCTAGATGGGTAAGGGCATTTATCATGTGTTTCTGCTGTTTTTGTTGCTCACGCCTCCTTTGGCTTTGGTGTCTGGTAATAATAATGTTTATTCTCCTCTTCTCAGATTAATCTATGGTTTTATATGTTGATATTGGCAACAGCTGATTTGTAATAGTGGGTACTAACTGATTTTATTTGTTGATTTGGGCAACAAGTAGGTAAATGCAGCAGAAACTACAGCGCTTCATTTCATGGGGGTTGCTGGGTTTGGAGGGAGGGTGAGTGCGACTCCGTATGCAAAAATGTAGAGCATCAAGATCATGGACAGTGCGAAGACTGTGGATTTGCAACAAATTGTTGTTTTTGTTATGGTACATGTGATAAATAAGCTGTTCATTTATGCCACTAAGTTTCTGTGTTTCTTTGTGGTGGGAAATTGCAATTCAAAACAAATGTTACCTAAATTATTTTTGTGTAGTAGGAGAAGGGTTCGAAGTATGTAAATTATTAGTCGATAGGCTATCCCCTGTTGGGTACACTGCTACCGGAATTGTCTCAGGCGTACTTTTTCATATTTTTATAAAACATAGTATAACAAATGGTTTCAGCAAATAAGAGTAAAATTTATCTCTACGAATAATTCTAATAAAGAATAATATTAAATGTTATGTATTTTTTTTTCAATAAAAAATGTTAAAATTAATATTATTATTTAATTTAAATATGTTTATTATTATAGATGTAATTTTAATTTAACATAATATAAACTATTGTATATATTAACAAAATATTTTTTATAATAACAATTATATTATATTTTTAATGTTTGCAAAAAAAATTGTTTTTTTTGGAACATTTTTTTATTAGACCAAATTTATTTTTTTATTAATGTTAATATTGTCTAATATTAATTACATATCGTATACTTAGATTTTAATAAACTAAAGGATTTTTATATTTATATTTTGTTTGTATTTTTGTTTTCTCTATCTTAAATTGTAAATTATATTAATTATTTATATCTATTTTGTGAAATTATGATGATATAAATAAAAATGATTAGAATTAGTTTAATTAATAATTTATTTTGTTCTATTAAAATTTGAATTCTTGTAAATTATTATATTTTCAACTCTTATCTATATATCTCCTCCCCCTCTCTATATTAAGGATATGGTTATATTTGTATTCCTTACTATGAACATAATCCCAACCCTAACCCTAACCCCACCTTCAACCCTCAAACCTAATTCTAACCCTAAAGCTAATGTTAACCCTCATTCAATTTTCAACCTTAATCCTAGACTTAATCCTAACTTCATGTTGTCAAACTCTTTTTGTGGTATTTGGATACTAAATTTAGAGTCTAACAAAATATTATGGTAATAATTGTAGGTGGTTAAGACCAAACCCAAACTAGTTATATTGGGATAAATTCTTAAAAAGTCTTGTTTGCTTTGTATGGTCTCTATATAGTACTTAGGCTGATATTAAGATGTAGTTTCATTGGAATTAAATAATATGCAAATTATTACTTGTCATTTATTTGTAAGGAATAATGTTATATAAAATTAAGGTTATAGTTCAATTTATAACTATTATGAATTTTAAGGTTAGAGATAATGAAATTTTTGTATAGTATCATTTAGAGATAATAATTTTTTTGTATAATATCATTTAGAGTTAAATTTTGGTTTAGGGTTACCAAATTTGATATGGAAATATTTAAAAGATTGACATTAATAATAAAGAAGACAATTCAGAAGTCAACAACACATGTACTTAGTGTAATAGAATATTTTAGATAAATTGATTTTATAGATTTTAAAACCATTTTATTCATGTAGCTTCATTAAGACTAAATGTTCTATTTATGGCTGCCTAGATTCTATTCATTTAAATTTGTTAAACATTTATTTATTTCATAGAATATGGGCTTATGTTATTTCATTCTATACTATGCTTTGAAGGGGTTGAGAAGTTCCTTCTTGTTTGGATGGGTTAAAATATGACTTACCACTTTGGAATATTGATTATCAATCAAACATGAACTTCTTTAATATTGTAATTTCTTGATTGTTATCAAGATAATCTTCAGCACATCTTTATTATCATCTCTTTTGTGAAAGTCACTATTAAATAGAACAATGGATTCTTTCTTTGTAGACATATATAGGCCATTGTCATTAATAATCACTCTACCAATCTGAATCGCAAAATATAATAAACTTAAAATATAAAATATTATATGTAAAATTAAAATATAGATAATATAAAATAATAAACTTATTTTAAAATAATGAAATTAAATTTTACTATTTATATTTTTTTATTAAATTTTAAAAAATAAGTTTTATGTCATATAAGATGATTGTTCTTGTCTTCGAGATGAGATAAGATGATATGGAATGAGAAATAAAAAAAATTGTGGGAGTCTCGTTTGTTACCAGTTGCACAAATAAGTGAACTACTATTTTTTTTTTTTCAATTCCATGAGTGACCATGGAACATTAAAGTATATTGGTCTAATAAAATTGGATGTTCCTATCACATCTAAATATATGTGCTATTTTTACCTTTCTATAATTTAGTAGTTTGTTCGGAGTTTGAAGTTTTCCTCACTCGTAAGATAGAAATAGTTGTAGTATTTTGTTGGTTTCGTATTTGACTTGCATTGGTTTGGTATTAGAGTCGCAAGTCTACAAAGAAAATAATCTTGAATGTGTCTCAAAGGAAACCCTAGAAAGAATTAAATGTAGAAGAGGAGTCTGTAATTGCATAGGATTTGAGTTCTAGAAGATTTTGTTGTAAGATAAAAGAGACTTATAATTATAGAGGACTTGAACCATAAAATAATATTTTGTGGGTGAGAGGAGCCCTGTGATTGCAAAGGTTAGAGAAGGAGGCACACAACATTGCTTGATATTGCGAGAAGAAGATAAATTCAAAGGGAAAGATGATATGGGTCATGAGGAGACCCATATTAATCCCATCTTGAAAAATTATTGTGATAGTAGAAAAAATAAAACTTTGTGGGCAATTAGAAATGATTGCAAGTAGAATGGATGCATTGGAAGATAAGTGTTTTCCTAATAATTTTATGACTGTGAGACTTGAAAAAGAAGTTTAAGATAAAATTTGAAATAGAGACATGTCTCATGAAAGTACGAGATAAGTGAGATGGTGACTAAAACAAAGAAGCAACAAATGAGATGGAAATAGTCTAAGAAATTACACAATATAGAGAAGTCGAGACTCAATAATTAGAGGTTGAAGAATTACCCAAAAAAGTATTGACAAATGAGAGTTTCAAGCCATGTATTCTAGTGCTTCTAAAAGAAGAGGACTAGAAATTTTCCATAGCTATAAGAGTCATTCATCATATTACAATATAAGATAAGCTCCCTAATGCAAAAATGAACAAGTTTATAAATTGTTTGATTGGGAAAGTAAGTAAGGTTGCTAATGTGTGGAGTCACAACAATTTATTATTTCATTATATCCAAACTACTTGTTTTGGGTTTGTCAACTTAAAGGATTTGAATGTGGATATTCTTAGTACCAAGGAGGTATCTAGATATTATAAAATTCCTATCTACAAAGATTGAGGACCATGGATTAATTATGTGTTGTAGGAAGGTAATCGCTTGTGTATACCTAAAGAGTCCATGAGAGAGACTCATTTGATAGAAAGTTATTGTGTCATTTATTGATGACCTCATACATAGGAGCACACAATTTATTTTGTTTCCAAGGGAGCCTGGTGTAGAAGCATCGACTCATATTTCATTCACCTTGTTTGGTTTGATATTTATTGAAAAAAAAAATTTGTTGAGTGGAGGAATCAATTCCTTTACATGTTGCCTATAGTTGTAGGATTTTATTTGGCCATATTCAACAGACTTGAATTTGGGACCACTCACCCCCCATCGTTCTATCGTTCACTAGATTCAAATTTGGGATAGATAGGGATTGCTACTATGGGTGAAAAACTAGTGACCAGGAAAGAAAAAATAGTTGTGGAGCAATTGAAAATGTGGAGAGACAAGAAGAAAGAGAGGAAAAATATTGTTGCTAGGCAGAGGGAGAAAAATAAGTAGAGAGGGGTGTTAGAAAAAAGTAATCAAGTGTAGAAAATTGCAAAGAAGAACAATAGAACATACCACTCAAATTATGTGGAAAAACCTTATAAAAATATAACACATAATAATCCACAATGACATTGCCACTGCTAACTAAGAAGGTCATGATGAGTACAAGCTAAGAGCCCAATTTGGACATCACATTACAACATTCTCCCACTTGAAGTCAACTTTCAAACTCTAAATAATTCCTCTACTAAAAGACTATTGCCAATGTCGTCTATCATCACATAATCTATAGACCAAGAGAAGTTTTGCACTAAATGAACTTCTCTCTACTATTAGGTTTTGTTATAATATCAGCAGGGTTAACATCAGTGTGAATCTTGGCTAAAGAGATTTAAAAATTTTCCTCCTTCCACCGCTTCATGAACAAAGTGATATTGAATATCAATATGCTTTGTTTAGGAATGGTATGTTGAGTTCCATGCTAAGTGTAAAGCACTTTTACTATCATAATGTAGTATCATGCTATCTTGCTTCACTTGCAATTAAACAAAAAATTCTATGAAGCCAAATTGCCTCCTTGCTAGCCTATGTTGTTGCCATATATTCAGCCTCAGTAGTAGACAATTCCACCTTTGTTTGCAACTTTGACACCCAACTAATAACACCTCCAGCTAAAGAGAAAACATAACCTATTGTAGACTTTCTCTTATCTCTATCTCCACCAAAATCTACATTCACATACCCATTAACTTGAAGGCTACTCCCACTATAACAAATAGCAGAATCTAAAGTGGTTCTCAAATATCTGAGAATCCACATCATAGTTGTCCAATGAGTAGTGATAGGATTCTCCATGTACCTACTAACAAATCCCACTGCTTGTATAATGTCTCATTTGGTGCACACCATGGCGAACATAAGACTTCCTATTGCTACTGAGTACACTACATGAGACATTTGTGCCTTCTCTACCTCTGTTCTAGGACATAGTTTCAAAGACAATTTAATATGAACAAGAAATGGAGTACTAACTAGTCATGCATTCTGCATATTAAAGCATGGAAGAACCTTCTCCACATAATTTTTTTTGTGACAACCATAATTTATTGTTATTTCTATCTCTATGTATCCACATTCAAAGAATCTAAATTGGACTACCTGTCCTTTATCTCAAACTTCCTTGCAAGATGAGTTTTCAAATGGATGATTTTATACATGATGGGACCTACTGCCAACATATCATCAACATATAGTAGTAGAATAATAAAACTACCATCATCATACCTTTAAACATAGGCACAATGACAAACCTCACATCTACTAAAACCTAAAATCATCGTGAAGGAATCAAACTTCTTGTACCAACACCTTGGCACCTATTTCAAACCATACAATGATTTTCTCAACCTACAAACAAGATTCTCTTTGCATCTTTCCTCAAAAGCTTCTGGCTTCTTCATATAAATCTCCTGAGAGAGAACACCATATAGGAAGGTTGTTTTTACATCTAACTATTCTAACTCCAAATCAAGACTAGCAACAAGAGCTAAAACAACTCTAATAGTACTTAACCATACAAGAGGTGAAAAAATTTCATCAAAATTATACCAAACTTCTTGCACACCTCTTTGCACCAACTGAGCTTTGTATCTCTCCAAATTGTCATTTATATCCCTCTTCAATTTGTAGACTCACTTTTTCCCAATAGCTTTTCTCTTCTTAGGCAATGGCACAAGCTCCCATTTCTTTTCCTTATATAGAGCTTCCATCTCCTCTTTCATAGAAACTTTCCATTTGCTTGCATATTCAGCTTCACAAGCCTTTTGATATGAACTAGATTCACCAACATCACTAAGTAATACATAAGAAAAATTACAAGAGAATACCTTACAAGTGGTTTAATTACTCTATTGGATCTTCTTAATATAGGTGATGTTTCTCCCTATGGCTCAACTAATTGATTTTCTTCTAGTTGATCTTCATCTAGTTTCTCTACATTTGATTGTTCTTCACCAAGCACATCGAGATGATCATCATTTTTTTCCACCTCTATTGGAATAACTTTCATACCTTGTTATTTTTCACCTCTTTGCATTGATTTTTCATTGAAAAACACATCTTGGATAATTATAATCTTTCGGGCAGTAGTATCTAAAAATCTCTACCCTTTGCACATTCTACATAGCCAGGAAAAATACATTTTGAGGACTTCTTGTCCAAATTATTTATATTCTCTTTAGGAAGATGTACATAATCATTACAACCAAAAATATCAATGAATGAATAATCATCTAGTTTACCTTTCCATATTTCCTCTGGAATTTTGTTATCAAGAGCAATAGTGGGAGATCTATTGATCAAGAAACAAGCTGTATTTACAACCACACCCCAAAATTTCTACTCCAAGCCACCAGCAATCAACATGCATCTAGCTCACTCCATGATTGTATGGTTCATGCATTCAACAACACCATTTTGTTGTGGTGTCCTAGCAATTGTCAACTACCTTGAAATTCCATGCTCTCTACAAAATTGGTTAATTTTGCTGAACAAAACTCGGCTCCATTATCAGCTCTAAGAAATTTTATTGCCCTACCTTTATGATTCTCAACCAGAGCCCTAAACCTCTTAAACAAGAAAACACTTCAGATTTCTTCTTCAGAAGATAAATGCACACCTTATGGGAACAATCATCTATAAATGACACAAAATATGAGGAACCTCCAATAGATGTTACATGAGATTCCCATGTATCTGAATGAATTAAATCTAATACATATTTGCTTCTGGTAGTACTTGTAGAAAAAATCACTCTATTTTGTTTCCAAAACAAACAATGTTCACAAAAACTCAAATCTTTAGGTTTTGCACTTAGGAGAAAATTTCTACCTAGTAGTACCTTGAGACCTCATTCACTCATGTGGCCTAGCCTTTGATGCCAGGTTGATAATGAGTCTATCTTTGCAATAGATACCACAACAACCTCTCCAATGTTAGTTTGTCCAACCAAATTGTAGAGATTGCCAACTTTTTCTTCCTTCAGCACAACCAAAAATCCCTTTGTTACCTTGAGACAACTATTTTCACCATTGAATCAATAAGCTTGTTCATCAAACAATCCAAGTGAAAGTAATTTTTTCTATAAACCAGGTAAATTCCTAACATACTGAATAGTTCTAACTACTCCATCAAACATCTTGATTCCTACCTCTCATTCACCAACAACTTCACATGGGTTGTCATTTCCCATGTAAACCATACCACCGGCACAAGAATGATAACTAGAAAACTAGTCTTTGTGTGGTGTCTTATGAAAGAAAGCACCTAAGTTAGGAATCCAAACATGAAGTAAAGAGTTTCTTAGAATAGTAGTTAATACCCCTCCATCTTCCATTGGTGTATGAAATTCAATAGTGTTTTCCTCGAATGCTGGTGTTAATACCTCTCATTGGTTTCTTTTGGCAACGCACAATCCTTCTTGACATGCTCATTTTTGCCATAGTTCTAGCACTTTACCTTTTTTTCACCCCTTGGATTTGGAATTGATTTGTTCACACTCCGTATTTTCTCTTTCTTGAATTCCATCTCTTGCAAAAAGGGATTCATTTGAAGAGTATCCTTGAGATGTCTTTCACCTTGAATCTTCAGAGATAAAATCAGCCACTACATCTTCAAAGAACAACTTCCCACTCGGTGCAGAAACATTGAGAGCCATAACCAATTGATCCCAACTATCTGGAAAGGAGAAAAGTAATATTATTGCCTTATCTTCTTCATTAATTTTCACACCCACTGATACCAACTTGGCTGTCAGTGTGTTGAAATTGTTTAGATGATATATGATTCATGAATTGTCATGCATCATCAAATTATACAACCGTCTTCTTAGTATAATTTTATTTGTTAATCAATTCGTCTCATACAAATTTACAAGCTTATTCTACAAGTCATGAGAAAATTTCTCCTCTACAACATTGAACAAAACTGAATCTGGTAGATATAACTAGATTGTTTCTCTAGCCATGCTATCCACGGTATTCCAATCTCTACTGCTCGTATTTGTAGGTTTTGATGCTACTAATTTAAGAGCTTTGTCTGATCCATCTTTCACCCGCAAAGCTTGAACATTAAGCTTTCATAGAGTAAAATTTGACCCATCAAACTTATGTACCTCAAATCTAGTAACACTATTTCCAGCTACTGCTCAATTCTCAAAATGAACAACTTCTACACAAATAACCTATGCTCTGATACCAATTGTGAGAAAAAATAATCATGTAAAAAATTCCCAAGAAGAACAATAGCACATAACACTTGGATTTACGTGGAAAAACCTAGTAAAAATATACCAATAAAAAGCCATGAGCAAATTGTCTTTCATATTGATTCTTGGGAATTACATGATTACAACAATCTCAAATTGTAAATCAAAACATGACTTTGAGGAGCATAAAAAAATTGAGTTGCAGAGTCCTAATTGAAGACAAATTACTAACTATAGTAACTATGACTCACACAACTACATGTAAAACATATGTTGAAATTATTATTTGTAGTAAGTTCCAATTAAATATTTACACCTCCTGACAAGATGCCTTTGGTGTGATGCCTAACAGTGAGTGCCTAGAAGTGCACTAGTGGATAATCCATGATGATGCAACCACTAATAACTAAGAAGGGCATGATGAAACAACCACTACTAGATGGGAATCCTGTTAGGGTTCCCACAAATACTAAGAGGGGGGGGGTGAATCAGTATCTGACCGGTAATGAAATTTTCTTAAAATCATGCAGAACATAAAGTAACAGTATACCGGTATGCAATAATTAATGTAATAAATAGAATCAAAAGCATCCACATGAAAAGAACACCATAACACAAGATGTTAAACGAGGAAACCTGGTGTGGAAAAAACCTCAGTGGGATTTGTGACCCACAATATTCACTTACTGGCCAATAAGAGAATATTACTTACAATAGGGGCCTGCACATGCAGGAAGGCCAATTGCCTAGACCACACTGCTCAGTGAGAAGTCACACTGACTTACAATAAGGATTATGCTAATCCAATATTTTGTACTGCTTTATAATAGCATCTTCAATGCCAGATTCAGTACTGGTTCTTGCTCTGTTCTTTACATATACCCTTGACCTATAATTCGCACATTAGGTTTGTCTAATAATTTTCTTTATGCTTGCTTACCCTCTCCTACAAATGTCTATAATGATCTCCTTTATATACAAGAGTCATTTTACAATTTGCCAAGTCGGCTTACAATAATAAACAAAATACTACATATCAAAAATCCTATCGGCCTCTGTGTCAGTGCCGGTGTCGGTGTAGAGTGGTCTTGTTGATGCCAGTGCACTGTCTTGCTTGAATAATGCTTTGCCGATAGAATGTCTTGCCGGTGCCATAGGATTGCAAGGTTGCCATCAATGACAAAACCTTCAATTACACACAATGTCTCATTGGAGTGTCCATATGCCAACAAATCCAAGATGACTCAACCACTACAAACTAAGAGCCCATTTCGGACTTCACATTCCAACAAGGAGAAAGGATGGGAAGGGAGAAGTGTGGAAATAAGATTGAGAGGAGAAAGACACAAGAGACAGAAGGGAGGACAAGAGAAGTAAAGAGAGACACGGTAGAACAAGGTTGTTGGTCATCAATAAAACAAAGTGGAGGAATCGATGAGCATAATGAAATGTAGACTAAACATAAAGAAGAGGAGATCTTTTCTTGGTGTTTGAGATGAGATATTTTATCACTTTTTATTTTTTAAATTTTTTAAAACATTAAACATTCTCAAAGATTGAATTTAACATCTTAAAATGCATCAACATGAAATCCTATGACTTGGGATCCTACAATCCATAAATTATGATTAAAGTACTCATTAAAACCCATTTAAAAAACGTCTCAAAAGAAATAAACTTGACATCAACATTGGGAAAGCCTCATGGTGCAATTTTTGATGAGAAACAAGTGTCCCCTAGGACTTTGCGCAACGAGGAACCACGACTCCAGAAAAGTTTTCATCTTTCAAATATGGAAGCCTTCCATCATCTTGAACTTTTGAAGTGGAATAAAGAAATCTGAAGAAGAAGCTTCCACATAGGCAGCTTAATGTTTGAAAACCATTATTAATTGCCTAGTGAAAGTAATGTTTTATAACATAAGCATTTCACTAGGTAGATTGATAGGTAACCAGGAGCCACATAGGCAGCTCCACCACCCAAAAGTAGGTTGACTAGCTATTTTCCCTGTATCATCACATTTAGATAGTAACGTTTAAAATCATTTCAGATTTTTGTGGCATCGCTGTATGTTCAATCACTCCAAAAGAATCTTGAAATCTGCTGAATGTAACAACAAATAATCAAAACTCTTCGGAACACACGAAGGAGAAGTGTTGGTGTTGGAGGTATACAAGCACTAATCTTTTGCTCATTTGGAATACATTAACATTAAATACCTCTGTAGAGATTACATATGCAGTTTCATTGCTTATAATAGATGGCCAAAGGCATTTATGTGTTTCTGTTTTTTTTTGTTGCTCACGCTTCCTTTTGCTTCTGCGTTGGTGGTAATAATGTTTTTGATAAGGATAAATGGGTTTTATAAAGACTGCAACTTCAATTTTTACAACATTCAGCCAACAGCCAATCCAGCAAGAAACAATTGCAAAACTGGGGATCAACCCCGAAACAGAAATAGAGACAAAAAATGCAAACAAACAAGCGAAAGCACCAATCCTTGTTCTTTTGGATGGAAATCATGTTGATTTCCTCAAGTTCCTCCTTGATGAATCTGGAGGTACCCTTGTTGCTACTTCTGCTCCTGATTCTCGAACTGGGTCCAATGGTTTTGCTGTCTCCAACAACCACATTATGTCCTTCAAGTTCTTTCACTAGGTCACAATGGAAGGAAAACTAGTGGCCGAGGAGGTTTCTAGATTTTTTATTAGGAAAACCAGAAAGAGTCATTTCGATCATTAATTATATTTCGGCAATCTTTGATCAGGGTGGCAATCATCCAACTAAGATCCGTGCGACCACTCAAGCAGTTGAAAGTGTTTAGCGAGTCAGACTCCAGCCAAACTTTAGTAAACCCCTCTCTTTTAACCATGTGTTGCCCAATGTGGACAGCACTCGCTTCCGCATAATGATTCTGTCAAGGGGAGCACGAATTAGCAGCCCCATCCACATTGATTTTGATCCAGACCATAAGGAAAAATGCCAAACAACATTTTGTCTGCCCTGCTTTGTTTTGTGGACAGGCTTCCAGGTTTGGTGGTAATAATGTTAATTCTCCTCTTCTGAGATTAATACATGATTTTATTTGTTGATATTGGCAACAGCTGATTTGTAACAGTGGGTAGTAACTGATTTTATTTGTTGATTTTGGCAACAATAAGGTGAATGCGGATGGGAGTACAGCGCCGCATTTCAAGGGGAGTGCTGGAGAGTGTATACAATGTGGATTCCTAGATAGTAGTTGTATTTGTAATTTTCCATGTGATAAATAAGCTGTTCATTTATTTCACTATGTTTCTGTGTTTCTTATATGGTGAGAAATTGAAATTCAATAGAATCGTTGTTTTTTAAGCATGATGAAGTAATAATATAATTTTATGTAAAATAAATGGTATGTAAATTATTTATGTTAAGTAGGAGAAGGATTTTAAATATGTAAATTGTTTTCAATTATATTAATAAAGTTTTCAATTATATTAATAAAAGAAAATGTCAAATATTATATGTTAGATTAAAATATAGATAATATAAAAATACAAATCTCTTTCAAAATAAAAAAAATATAATTATAAATCAAACTAAATAATTTTAGAAAAGCAATAGAATCCTAATCCTAACCCTAATCTTAACCCAATTTCTTTATAAAACTATATTTCTAAACATAACCTTAATACTAATTGTAACCCTAATTGAATGATTTTTGAATTATAACATTGATTGAACCTTAATTGTATTTGAAATTTTATTCATTACTTTAATCTAACCATAATTTAATATTAGTCATTATAAAATTGATTTAGTTTAAAGGTTAAGATTTATTTTATTTTATTTTACAACTATTTGGTTTAATTAATAAAAAATGCACATCTTTGAATTGGAAATACCTTTTATGTCAATTCTTTGTAGTTGCACTTTAATACTCACCAATTTAATAATTTATTAGTTATATATTTTAGAAAAACCTATTAAAACTTGTAATATGAATTAATTTGAGTTAAGGTTTTCATGATTTGGATACAACTTCCAATACAATCCCACATTTTCTTCACATATCTACTTATCTATTAAAGGTTGTCAAATGAACATAAAATTTTATCTATATAGATAATCTATTGATGAAAACATAACAGCCACCCCAATCTTTAAGCATTTATATGTACATCAAATTTACTAAAAAATTGAAATGTTAACCAATAGATTGAATTTTGAAAATTAATTTTTTTGTTAGATTGGAATTTGAATTTACCTATATGCTTTTATTAAATATTTTGCATATAGAATAGTTTAAAATGTAGACTTTTATTAAACCATTTAGAATAATTAGTAATGGTCATGTTGAGGATTGGTTATTTATAAGCTACGTTCAATTTTTTATTCTATTTTGAAACACCCTTGAGCAATTATTAACTACTCAATTATATTGTAGAGGAAAGTAAACCATCTTTAATTAATAAATAAAAGGAGATCAAATACAATTAGCACTATCAAAAGAATAATTTCTTGTAATAAAATTGAAACTCCATTAGTCTGGATAGTTAGATAAACATCGATTTTTTACATTACAAATCTGTTTTAATATATAAATTATTTTAAATATTAATTATCTTTAATCTAACTCATGGACAATGAATATCAACTTGTTACCTCTGTATTATATAATCTTTTTGTTACACTTTTTTGAACATTGATAACGTTGAATGCATATGTTTAATGTCCTCTAATCTATGTTGTTATCTTAATTAAGATAATTGGACAAAGAACATGATCGATAACCTAAACTCAAACTAGCTATAGATATATTATCTATACAAGATAATGCATTTATATGAAGCCTAAAATCCTCTATTATAGAACCATTGTCAGATGTAAAGAAAGAGGGCCACTGAAATTATATCCAACTAAAATCTGCACTACACATATTTTACAATCTTGTGTAAGAAATTTGTTTCCCTCTATTCTTGTTTTTGGTCCTACATGTGGAGATAAAATTCCCACTTTGAGTATCTTGACAACTGTTAGCCTATGATAGATTGTATGATATATTGGACAAGTGGTAGGAGATACCTTTTGCATGGAGAAGGTGGGTGCCCAAGTTGTAATATGACAAGTTGTAAATGAATAAGCTAAAATTAGTCATTTATGATAGATTCTCTTTAAGCTATCAGTGTTGTAAGTTATGATGGTTGCAAGATGGGTAGGAGAATCTATCATACCTCCAAATAGTAAATTTTGGGTGCCCAACTTTGGAGGTTTGAATGAGGAGTCATTTGGAGATGTACACATGTGTCATTTGCATGTTTTTTGGTGGCTGAAAAATAGGGCCAAATGCTTTGCATTGCCCCATCTTGTTACTTCTTTTAGAAGCTTCCTCTTGAGTTGTATTTCTCTATTAAAGGTAGCCATGAAGAGTAGTAGTCATATAATATTTTGTAGGTGAAGTGTTATGTTGTTGGAATTAATCTAGATTGTGGGTTGTAGTTGTAGACTCATATTGAAGATGCTAAGAGCTGATATTGTATTGCAAGAATTTGATTATTGGAATACAAAGTACTTTTCTTTTGGAGTGTGTGGGTTTTTACCCAAAATTATTTTTCCCATGATATATCTTGTGTTCATTGTGTTTATCTATATGCATGTTTGTTATCTACTTGTAAATGTGTTTTTGGTTTTGTAATAGAAGATTTGTCAAGAAAATTTGCACCATCTCCCCCACTGGATTAGTGTTAGGAATATTTTTCTATACCTTAGCTTCCTTTCAGTTGGTATCAGAGCCTAGCCATTTTTGGTTTTGTTGTTGGGTAGATGTTTTTTTGTACTCATCTTAGTTTGAGTGGGAGCTATTCTAGAGTATTTTAAAATAAGATGGCAAGCACATCCACAAAAATTAATGTGAAAAAGTTTAATGGTAGCAACTACGACAAAACTAGCCATTTTCATAAAGAATTTAAGGAGGAGAAAAAGAAGATGAAGAGACCCTTTGATTAAGATTCAAGTAAATCCTCTCAATATCATGGTGAAGGATTTGTTGTAGCCTTCGAAATGCATGCATCAAAACATGTGTGGCTAATATATTCAGGTGCATCTTTTCACATGACCTCACATGAGGGTTGCTTTTCAAAGTATGAAGAATATGATCATGGAAAGGTGTATCTGGATGATGGTTCTTATCTAAAGGTTTTTGGCCGTGGAAGAGTCGAGATTAGATTCATCAATGGAAGAGTGAAGTGGATCAATGGTGTAATGCACATCTGAGGTTTGGCGTCTAATCTACTCTTTGTAAGCAAGTTGAGTCATCCAGATGTGTAGGTTGATTTCGAGCAAGGTGGATATAACATGACAAGAGGATCTATGGTGCTTTCTAAGCGTGTTTAGATAGGTACCTTGTATAAGATGGATGCATTCATTGCATAGTGAAATAGTGCTACTGTGGAGTCAAAGAAAAGGGCTCTAGATTCTTCATCACGACACAATTTGGTGTTGTAAGGGGTCATATGGTGTCCTAAGGGGTCGTAGGACATAATATGACACCTTAAGACACCACAAGATCCAGAACGACCCAATATGGTGTCATAAGGGGTCATATGTTGTGCTCATGGTTGATATGGTGTCCCATGACCCCATAGGACACCATATCACCCCTAACGACACCATATGGTGTCATAAGGAGTCATATGACCCATAACGATGCTATATAGAGTTGTAAAGGGTCATATTGTGTCCTAAGGGGTCATATGGTATCCTAAGGGGTGGTAGGACACAATATGACCCTTTAGGCCACCATAGAACCCATAACGACCCAATATGGTGTCATAAAGGGTCATATGTTGTACTTAGGGATCATATGGTATCCCATGACCCCTTAGGACACTATATGACCCCTAACGACTATTAGCATTTGCATGAAGATTGCATTAATGATATGTTATATTGTCATTGATGTCAATTAACCAGTAATGATATTTATGATATTGTTGATATTGCTATTATTATTGATATTGTCTTGTAATCAATAGGAAGAGCTTTGTGGAAGATATTGTAAACTGGTATGTCAGTATGTGAGTTGAACCGGTAACCGGTATAAGCGGATAAACCCTATCTAACTAGTAAACCCTACCAGTTGTTTTTGTTAAACCCTAACCAGTATAAAATTGTTCAATTGGTTATGTTGGTTTATGACCAGATGTTGAGCAGTAATGCTGGTGACATGTATGGTCATTGTATGAAGACAAGTTCAAATTGTTTCAGGGCATTTGTTTGTTTGTCTTGGGAATGAGCAAAGTGTATTGCATCTAATGCAAAGCGTGTGATGAGTTACAAAGTTTGATGAAGCGGTGATGAAGAAACGGTTGGAGTTTTCTTGAATAATGTGTATAGGTTGCTATGTAAATCCAATGGTCATACTTGAACCGATTTGTTTGTAATATCTATGAGAGAATTAGGTTTTTGTTGTGTTACCGACCTAATTGATTTGTATTTAAGGTGGATGAAGCTATTTTGAAAAAGGTGTTGGCAGAAATTAGTTGAGTGTATGGTTGCCAAACCGGATAATGAATCTGCAATTTGAGTAAAGGCAGATTCAAGCTTAAAAGGATCTGATCAAGAAAGTGTAGTGCTATTTAGACAGATCAAATAAATCCTATTGTCTTCTAACAATTACAGCATAATTAAAATCCCCGAACTAGGTAAGCTCTAACAAGCTTGGTTACTTCTTAAATCTTCTAACAAGGTGGTCCATTAGCCTAAATTGACAAATCCTCTATTGAGGTTATGCCTAATAGGGTACTTTCTTTTATCAAAGAATTTTTTGTAATCCCTTAACCAAGTGATTCCTAATAGGATAAGTTTGTAACAGGATGTTTGTAAAATCTTTAATAGGCTTAGTTCCTAATAGGGCGAACTTTAGAAGATTTTAGATAGATATCTTGTGAGTCTCATCTCACCATGGTTTTTACCTATTTGGGTTTTCCACATACAAATATTTGTGTCATGTGGTGAATGTTTTTTGTGGTTACGATCTTATGATTTTTTTGATTAACTACTTAACTATTCTGATAAGGTATGATAACCAGAAGCATTGAGAGATGAAGTATGTTGACATATGATAAAGCATTTGGAAGTTTTAAAAGTTAAATGTTGTTTACTATTAAGTTGCTATAACAATCAACCAGTATTCTTATGAGTATTGATCTTGACAATGGTATTTTATTGATAAGTTTACTTTGTGTGATTGAGATTAAGTTTGGGAAGTTTGTATCAATTTTTCAATTTACTGATTCACCCCCCCCTCTCAGTAATCTACCAGATAGTTATTCTTTCATCATACCATCAATTGGTATCAAAGCAACTAAGGTCCTCTAAGATCTAAGCCTAACAGCTTGAGGAAAAGATCTTGTAGATCATGATGAAGAAGGAAGGTCCGAAGTTTAACAGAGAAAACTATAGGATATGGAGTGATAGATTGAAAATTTACATAAAGAGTTTGGGGAGTCAGTATTGGGAACATGTCAATACTAAATATGTTGCACCTACTGAGATTTTTACTAATGATCGAAAGAAAGAACAACAAGAAAATCATCAAGCATTAGAGGCCATTATCAGTTCCATGTATGATGTTGAATATGTAGATGTTCATGGTCTAGAGACTACATATGAGGTCCGACAAAAAATTGAAGAGATTTATAGCGGTGATAAACATGTTAAGATTTCTAAAGAGGAGAGTCTAAGAGAAAAGTTTGATGACATGTGGATGAATGAAGGTGAGAATATCCAGCAGTATGGTCAAAGGAGAAAAAAGATAGAGTGTGATATAAAGAGTGTAGGAGGGAAAGTGGAAGATGCCACAGTGATCAGTAAGGTACTGAGAACCCTTCTATCGATCTATGCTATCCAAGTTGCAGCTATTCAGGAGCTAAATTCCATAGACAAAACTAAGGTAACTCTTGATGCTATCATTGGAAAACTTACTGCTTTTGAGTTAAACAGTTATGATGGTAGTATATAGAAATTTGAGTCTGCATTTAGAGCTTTTGTCTCTAACCCATCTGTGAGAAAAAGTGGAGATATTAGTCATGGCTATGAATCCAGATCCAACAGAGATGTTGATGATGAAGATAGTTTAGTGGAGCTTGAAGCATTGTTAGCAAAACATATTCCTAGAGGCACTAGCAAATACAGAGGTAAACTACCTTTAAAATGCTTTGCATGTAACAAGATTGGCCATATAGAAGCTAATTGTCCTAATGGTAAAAATGAACACGAGAGATAAATTCAAGAAGTATAAGGGTAAAGGCAAGAGAGATTGTCTTATCATTGTCGATAGTGGTATCATTGATGAAGAATCTAATGGTGATGCTAGTGAAGGCATTGTGTTTGTACCTATTAAGGAAGAGATATCAGACCAGAAGGCATTAGTGTCCAGGATGGATAACTCTGATGATTGGATCATTGATAGTAGTTGTTCATATCATATGACTGGTGATCGGAGAAATTTTCTCTCCTTGAAGGAATTTGATGGCAGTGTTGTCAGATTTGGAAATGACTCACCCTGCATGGTTAAAGGTAAAGGAGTTATTTCTCTTAATGGGGAGAGTAGTGTCGATGATGTCTATTGGGTTGAAGGTCTAAAGCACAATCTTCTAAGTGTGGCACAACTTAATGATAGAGGATACCCACTAGAATTTAAAAATGATATGTGCAAAATCTTTGACAATAATAGTGAATTGATTGCAACCGGGAAACAAACTAGAGGTAATCTATTTCATCTTAATCCTAAAGTTAGCAACTATTTGATTGCAAAAATAGATGATAGATGGCTTTGGCATAGGAGATTTTTCCATATAAAATTTGATAACATTTTTAAAGTGAGTAAGTCCAAGACAGTGAGAGGTTTGCCTCAGTTAGACAAACCGGTTAATGCTCTTTGCAAAGAGTGTCAGTTAGGGAAGATGACTTCTTCAACTTTCAAGAGCAAGTCCTTCTCAGTGGAGCACTTGTTAGATTTGTTTCATACAGATCTACGTGAACCAATAAGAACAAGAAGCATTCAAAGTGACGGATATTTCATGATCCTCACTGATGACTTCTCATGGATGATGTGGGTCAAATTCTTGAAGGATAAGACTGAAGCTTTTGGTAAGGTCAAGGCATTCAGGGCCTTAGCTAAGAAGGAGAGTGGCAAGAAGATAAAATGTCTGAGAACATATCAAGGTAGTGAATTTACTTCTGAGGAGTTCACTAAGTACTATGATGAGAATGGTATCAAACGGCAGCTTTTTGCACCAAGGACACCACAACAGAATGGTATCATAGAGAGAAACAATCAGCCAGTGGTTGAAGCTGCTAGGACAATGTTGATACAAAGAGGTGTAGCGAAAACATTTTGGAGAGAAGGTGTTAGTACATCTATCTACACAATGAATTGAATGCTCGTGAAAAGAGGTAAGGAAAAGACCCCTTATGAATATTGGTATGGAAGATCATCTGATGTAACCTAGTTTAAGATATTTGGAAGAAAATGTTTTATTAAAAGAGGTGATTACATTAGCAAATTTGAAGCTAAGAGTGATGAAGGCATATTTCTTAGCTATTCCATTAAGAGTAAGCCCTACAAATGTTTTAACAACTGGACATAGAGAATTGTTTAGAGTGTTGATGTTCGAGTGGATGAATGTCTTGAAGTTTCAAAGGAAATTAGTTCGGAGAAGAAGGATGAAGATCTTGCATTTTGCTTTTGGAACTTGAAACTGTTAAATCTGAAACCAGTAAAGTAAATTTTGATGCACTTGTTCAACTGAAACAGATAAATTTAGAAGAAGAAGATGATAATGATGAATCTGAACCTAGAGATAATGATCATGTCATTCCTAGATATGTGAGACTGAATCATAGTCTTGAATAGATTATTGGGGATAAGGATGTTGAAGTACTCAGTAGAAGCAGAATAAGAGAGAACTCTTGCATGATCTCCACCATTGAACCAAGAACTTAGAAGGAGGCATTTGGTAAAAATCATTGGGTTAAAGCTATGGAGGAGGAATTGGATTAAATTGAGAAGAACATCACTTGGACCCTAGTACCCTGACTAGTAAATAAGAATGTTATAGGTACTAAATGGGTATTCAGAAACAAGTTGAATGAAGATGTTGTTGTAATTTGCAATAAGGCTAGGTTGGTTTGCAAGGGTTATGCACAAGAAGAAGGAGAAGATTATGGAAAAAATTTTGCACCAGTAGCAAGACTGTAAGGTGTCAAAACTTTACTTGCATTTGCAGCCGATAAGAAGTTCAAGGTATACCAGATGGATGTTAAGTCTACATTTTTGAATGGGATATTGGAAGAAGAAGTATACATAGAGAAACCAGATGGTTAAGCATTGACTGATGAGAAAAACATGGTATATAGATTGCATAAAGCAGGCACCCAGAGCATGGTATGAAAGACTTCATTCACATTTGATGAAGATAGGATATATAAGAACCAGCGATGATAGTAATATTTATCTCAATTCTAAAGGAGATGAAATACTGGTCAGTGAAGTATTTGTTAATGATATCATATTTGGAGGAAATGGTGCCACGAACAATAGTTTTGTAGATGAAATGAAAAATGAGTTTGAAATGTCTTTAGTAGGAGAAATAAAAAAATTCATAGGCTTGCAGATACATCAAATGAAGAATGGTATTTTCATTACACAATATAAGTATGTGAAAGAGGTCTTGAAGACTTTTGGCATGAGTGACTGTAAACCAGTTAGAGCACCAATGATTATAGGTTGTAATTTTTCCAAGGAAGATGAATCTAAGTCTATTGATGAAAAGGAATACAGGTCAATGATTGGTAAATTACACTATGTTGTTCACAACAAGTCAGATATAGCCCATGTGGTTGGCATAGTTGCTAGATTCTAGAAGAATCTGAAGGAAACACACCTAATAGCAATCAAGAGAACATTTAGATACCTGAAAGGTCCTGTTGACTATGGATTATGGTATCCATATGGAGGAAAATTTGATTTGAAGGTGTACATAGATGCTGATTGGGTAGGAAATGTTGATGACCGGAAAATCACAACTGGTGGAGCATTTTTTCTTGGAGGAAGTCTTGTTTCATGTAGTAAGAAGAAGAGTTGTACTTCACAATCTACTGTTGAAGCTGAGTATGTTGCAGCTTATAAGAATTGCACATAGACTATTTGGATGAGGAACATTTTGGAAGGTTTTAAGATGAAGATATCAGAATCTATAAAGATTTTATGTGATAATACAAGTGCCATAAATATTTCCAAGAATCCTGTTTTGCACGCACAAACCAAGCAAATTGAATTCAAGTATCTTTTCTTGAGAGAAAAGTTACAAAGCAAACATGCTATCTTCGAGCATGTTTCTACCAAGGAGTAGCTTGCAGATATTTTTACCAAATGTCTACCTAAGACTACATTTGAATGTCTTAGAAGTCAACTAGGGGTTGTACCCCTTCATGAGGTTAGTTGAGCATGATGTTGATTGCATTAGTCCCTAAATCACTTGCAAAATCTTACAAGGATTGATGTAGAAGTGGATGTATTCCATAGGGGGAGCATCAAGTTGCAATATGTTGTTAATACACAGTGAAAATTTGACATTACATGTTTTACTTTCAATTTGGCATTGTTGTCAAAGGGGGAGAAGAGTTATGTGATTATCGAAAGAAAAACCAGTGACAGGCTGAAGACAGACAGAGCATGTGGCTACTTGGTAATGTAAACTAGGATTTCTATTCACTAATCATAGGAGAAATCATAGGCATTGATATTTGTATTGCCATCAATGCCAAAGGGGGATATTGTTGCATTTGCATGAAGATAGCATTAATGATATGCTATATTGTCATTGATGTCAATTAACCGGTAATGATATTGTTCATATTGTTGTTATTATTGATATTATCTTGTAATCAGTAGGAAGAGCTTTGTAGAAGATATTGTAAACCGGTATTTCAGTATGTGAGTTGAATCGGTAACTGGTATAAGAGGATAAACCCTATCTAACTAGTAAACCCTACCTGTTGTTTTTGTTAAACCCTAACCGATATAAGATTGTTGAACTAGTTATGTTGGTTTATGATCTGATGTTGAGTGGTAATGATGGTGACACGTATGATCATTGTATGAAGACAAGTTCAAATTGTTTTGGCTAGTTTGTTTGTTTTTCTAGGGAATGAGCAAAGTGTTTTGCATCTAATACAAAGCGTGTGATGAGTTACAAAGTACGATGAAGTGGTGATCAAGAAGTGGTTGGATTTTTCTTGAATAATGTGTACACATTGCCTTGTAGATCCAATGGTCATACTTGAACCAATTTGTTTGTAATCTCTATGCGAGAATTAGGTTTTTGTTGTGTTACCGACCTAATTGATTTGTATTTAAGGTCGATGAAGTTGTTTTGAGAAAATTGTTGGTAGAAATCAGTTGAGTGTGTGGTTGCTGAAATAGATGATGAATCTACAGTTTGAGTAAAGGCATATTGAAGCTTAAAAGGATCTTATCAAACAAGTGTAGTGCTATTCAGATAGATCAAAGAAATTTTGTTGTCTTCTAACAATTACAAAAGAATTAAAATCCCCTAACCGAGTAAGCTCTAACAAGCTTGATTACTTCTTAAATCTTCTAACAAGGTGGTCCATTAGCTTGGATTCCCAAATCCTCTACCGAGGTTACTCCTAACAAGATACTTGCTCTTATCAAGGCATTTGTTGTAAATCCCTTAACCGGGTGATTCCTAATAGGATCAATTCTTAACAGGACTTTTGTAAAAGCTTTAATAGGCTTGGCTCCTAACAGGGAAAACTTCAAAAGAATTTAGATAGCTCTCTTGTGAGTCTCATCTCACTGTGGTTTTTACCTATTTGGGTTTTCCACGTATAACTATTTGTGTCATGTGGTGAACTTTTTTGTGGTTATGATCTTATGATTGTTTTGATTAAGTACTTAACTATTCTGATAAGGCATGATAACTGGAAGCATCGAGAGATGAAGTATGTTGACATATGATAAAGTATTTGGATGTTTTACAAGTTAAATATTGTTTACTGTTAAGTTTCTATAACAGTCAACCGATATTCTTATGAGTATTGATCTTGATAGTCGTATTTTATTCATAAGTTTACTTTGTGTGATTGAGATTGAGTTTGGAAAGTTTGTATCAATTTTTCAATTTACTCATTCACCCCCCCCCCTCTCAGTAATCTACCAGATACTTATTCTTTCATCATACCATCAATGACACCATATGGTGTCATAAGGGGTCATAAGGGACCATATGACCCATAATGACCTACTATAGAGTCGTAATGGGTCATATTTTGTCCTCAAGGTGGCAAAATATGACCCCTTAGGATACAATATGCCCATAATGACACAATTTGGTGTCGTAAGGGGTCATATGGTGTCCTAAGGGGTCATAGGGCAAAATATGACCCCTTAGGATACAATATGCCCATAATGACACAATTTGGTGTCGTAAGGGGTCATATGGTGTCCTAAGGGGTCATAGGACACAATATGACCCCTTAGGACATGATACGATCCATAATGACCCAATATGGTGTCATAAGGGGTTATATCTTGTCCTTAGGGGTCATATGGTGTCCCATGACCCCTTAGGACAACATATGGCCCCTAACAACACCATATGTTGTTATAAGGGTTTATAAAAGGTCAGATGACCCATAACGACACCATATAGAGTTGTAAAGGGTCATATGGTGTCGTAAGGGGTCATATGGTGTCTTAAAAGGATAATATGACACAATATGACCCCTTAGGACACAATATGACCCATAACAACATAATTTGGTGTTGTAAGGGTCATATGGTGTCCTAAGGGGTCGTAGGACACAATATGAGCTTTAGGACACCATAGGACCCATAACGACCCAATATGATGTCATTAAGGATCATATGTTTTTCTTAGGGGTCATATGGTGTCCCATGACCCCATAGGACACCATATGACCCCTAATGGCACCATATGGTGTCATAAGGGGTCATAAAGTGTTATATGACCCATAACGACTGTTGGTGTAATTAATTATTCATGTTGGATATTATTACACCTTACTTAAGTTTACGTAGGTAAATGTACAACATTGTAGTTTGCATATGAAACACTTAGGGAGATGTGCCACATTGGGATAGTGTGTGTAGGAGAATTCCACCTTTTATGGTGTGGTCTTGTTATTACTTTATCATATCCACTTATTGTGGAGCGATAATTCCATCTTCGGTGGGTGATCTACCTCAAGTGGAATATTTTACTATTTCTCCTACCTACCTCTACTTACCCTTGCATCTCATTGAGCCACATGTCATTATTGTGTTCTCTCTTGTCTCTTAGCCTTGTCTTTATAAGCAAGCTTATCCTACATTGTATGTAATAACAACAAAAATCTTGATGATCTAGTTGATCACATTTTGCATCATTGATAGGAATATAGTTTATTCTTGTCACATTTTGTTCTCTCTTATTTTTTGTTTTCATTGCCTCTTGATCTTGGCAAATTCTCACATGGCATCAGAACCATTAAAGTGTCATTGGTTTTCCAATTGAGATAAATTTGGGGTTTTGCATTTTGGAGATTTTTATTGCAGGTTATTATTGGAGCTTGTTGGGTCAAATATGAGGTTACCACTGGATTGAGGATGTTCGAGAAATTTAGAATTGCCTTTTGTTTCGTCCAAATCTGACATCTGAGGCCAAATCTAGAGCCATTTGAAGGTAGAGGGTGGTGACTTGTCTTGACAACGATCTACAATTTTGGAGCATATTTGGCCAAATCCATCATCACCATTGTGCTTAGAAGGTCCAGAAACCTCCAGATCGACTGCCAATTTGTCGAAATCAGCCTCCTTTACCCCAGGTTGAAAACATTTCCCCTCCTGGTCTGCCGTATGGACTTGTAGGTACAGGTCTAAATTTTATTTTTTTAAAATTGTTTTCCTTTTTTTTTTCAAAAATTTTTAAAAAAAATTAAAATTTCATTTCAATTCTACGTTGGGGGAGCATTTGTTTTTAAAAATGTTTTTATTGGGAGGCGGGGGGCAGATTTGTACCTACGGCCCCATAGGTCTTGTGGGTGACACAGGCCCTATGACCCACAATGTACCTACGGGTACCATAGGCCATGCAGCCCGCAGTGTGCTTGCAGGTGATGTAGGTCCTCCGGCCCCCGCAGTGTACCTACGGGGGGGCTCACAGGCTCTTTTTTTAAATTAAGAATTGTTTTTTAGTTTTTTTAAAGTTATTTTAAATTAAAAGACTTTTTTTTTTAATTTATGTTTTTCATTTTTTTTTAACTAGTTTTTTTAATAATAAAAATAAACTTTTTTAATAAACCTTTTCTCTAATAATTTTTTACTAAAGTTTGTTTTAATATCAAAAAAAAAAATTCAAAAAAAAGTGACTCATATCTTTTTTTCAATTTTTTCTTTAGTATTTTTGAATAAAGTTTTTTTTCATGGGTATTTAATAAATTGTTTTTATTAAGATTTTTAAAATCTTTTATAAACAAAAATATCATGGAATAAGTCAAATTGGGAACATATATTTTTTGTCACTTCATACCTGTATGCAGTGCTTCCAACCGGAAGCCAGGGGGGGCTATTACTCCTATATTTTTCTTGGCAACATCCCAATCAGAGGCATCTTCATCTGCAGTATTCTACAGGGCTTCTTTGGTGGCATCATCTTCATGTTTCCAGATTTGTACTATATCATGGTGTATGCTCTTGCATGAGAAATGTTGTACTCGCACTATCATAAAGTGTCACACCTCTTTGTATCTTGTCTTTGATGACTATTTGATGTAATCCTCTTGTACACATAGATTAGGAATATATTGTGAGACTTGGTGCATGGCTCTAGTTGAGACTTAGATGTTACACATTTGTGCATGGCTCCCGTGAGACTTTGATTGTACCAGTATTTTTGCTATTTACGAGTATCCAGATGATGCTCAAAGTAGGTTGTCTCCATGCCTGATCTTCATTTTGTTACAGTGAGTGATTCATCATCATCAACATTGGTACCTAGTTTTGTCACACTCGGACATTATTTGTGCAGTATTGGCCCTCTTTCTTCCTAATAGGAATGTATTTTGGTCAATATCATTGGACCATTTTTGTAGGAGATTTTACATTGAGGGGGGCTTCATGGTCTCTTCTTCTCTCTTATGGGGGGGACTTTTTCCTCACTTGAGGTTTTGTTCTTCTCATTCATCATTGAGAGCATTGTGTGCTTTCATCATCTCTCTTTAGGGGGGGAGTTTTTTCTTATTTGATTTCTCTCTCTTTCGTCGTTTGTGAGAGATTGCATTGGTTTGCATGCATTTGTATTTGTACATTGGTACCTAACATGGCCTTATAGTCGGGACCCATCTCGCATTGCTTAGTTGCATTGTAGACTTAAGTGCATTCCCCTAAGTTTCACTTAAGGGGGGTGTTTGTGTAATTAATTATTCATGTTGGATATTATTAAACCTTACTTAAGTATACCTAGGTAAATGCATAACATTGTAGTTTGCATATGAGACACTTAGGGAGATGTGCCACATTGGGATAGTGTGTGTAGGATAATTCCACCTTCTATGGTGTGATCTTGTTACTACTTTATCATATACACTTATTGTGGAGTTATAATTCCATCTTCAGTGGGTGATCTACCTCATGTGGAATATTTTACTATTTCTCCTACCTACCCCTACCTACCCTTGCATCTCATTGCACCACATGTCATCATTGTGTGCTCTCTTGTCTCTTTGCCTTGCCTTTATAAGCAAGCTTATCCTACATTGTATGTAACAACAACAACAATATTGATGATCTAGTTGATCACATTTTGCATCATTGATAGGAATAAAGTTTATTCTTATCACATTTTGTTCTCTCTTATTTGTGATTTCCATTGCCTCTTGATCTTTGCAAATTCTCACAATGACATAGTATAGAGTCGTAAAGGGTCATATTGTGTCTTAAGGGGTCATATGGTGTCTTAAAGGGGTCATATGACACAATATGATCGCTTAGGACACTATATGACCCATAAGAAAACAATTTGGTGTCGTAAGGGGTCATATGGTGTCCTAAAGGGCCAGAGGACACAATATCACCCCTTAGGACACTATAGGACCCATAGCAACCCAATATGGTGTCATAAGACACCATATGTTGTCCTTAGGGGTCATATGGTATCCTATGACCCCTTAAGATACCAGATCACCCTAACGACACCATATGGTGTCATAAGGGGTCATACGACCCATAACAACACCGTATAGAGTCGTAAAGGGTTATATTGTGTTCTAAGGGTGACACAATATGACCCCTTAGGACAAAATATGACACATAACGACACAATTTGGTGTCATAAGGGTCATATAGTGTCCTAAGAGGTTGCAGGACACAATATGACCCCTTAGGACACCATAGGACCCATAACGACCAAATATGGTGTCATAAGGGGTCATATGTTGTCCTTAGGGGTCATATGATGTCCCATGACCCCTTAGGACACCATATGACCCGTAATGACACCATATGGTGTCATAAGGTGTCATAAGGGGTGATATGGCCCATAACAACATCATATAGAGTCGTGAAGGGTCATATTGTTTCCTAAGGGGTCATATGGTGTCTTAAAAGGATCATATGACACAATATGACCCCTTAGGACATAATATGACCCATAACGAGATAATTTGGTGTCATAAGGGGTCATATGGTATCTTAAGGGGTCATAGGACACAATATGACCCCTTAGAATACCATATGACCCCTAAAGACACCATATGGTGTCACAAGGGGTCATATGACCCATAACAACACCATATAGAGTTGTAAAGGGTCCTATTGTATCCTAAGGGGTCATATGGTGTCTTAAACGGGTCATCTGACACAATATGACCCCTTAGGATATGATATGAGCAATAATGATACAATTTGGTATTGTAAGGGGACATATGGTGTCCTAAGAGGTCGTAGGACACAATATGACCCCTTAAGACACTATAGGACCCATAACAACCCAATATGGTGTCATAAAGAATCATATGTTGTTCTTAGGAGTCATATGGTATCCCATGACCCCTTACGACACCATATAACTGGTAATGACACTGTATTGTGTCATAAGGGGTCATATGACCCATAACGACACCCTATAAAGTCGTAAAGAGTCATATTGTGTAATAAGGGTGACACAAAATGACCCCTTAGGACACAATATGACCCATAATGACACAATTTGGTGTTGTAAGGGGACGTAGGACACAATATGATTGTTTAGGATACCATAGGACCCATACCAACCCAATATGGTGTCATAAGGGGTCATATATTGTCTCTAGGGGTTATATGGTGTCCCATGACCCCTTAGGACACCATACAACCCCTAATAACACCATATGGTGTCATAAGGGGTTATAAGCGGTCATATGACCCATAATGACATCGTATAGAGTTATAAAGGGTCATATTGTGTTCGAAGGGGTCATATGGTGTCTTAAAGGGGTCATATAAAACAATATGACCCCTTATGACATAATATGACCAATAATAATATAATTTGGTGTCCTAAGGGGTCATATGGTGTCCTAAGGGGTTGTAAGACACAATATGACCCCTTAAGACACCATAAGACCCATCAAGACCCAATATGGTATCATAAGGGATCATATGTTGTCCTTAGTGGTCATATGGTGTCTAATGATCCTTTAGGACACCACCCCTACCGACACCATATGGTGTCATAAGTTGTCGTATAACCCATAAACATACAATATAGAGTCGTAAAGGGTCATATTGTGTCCAAAGGGGTCATATGTTGTCTTAAAATGGTCATATGACACAATATGAACCCTTACGACATAATATGACCCATAACAACACAATTTGGTGTCGTAAGGGATCATATGGTGTCCTAAGGGGTCGTAGGACATGATATGACCCCTTAGGACACCATAGGACCCATAACAACCTAATATGGTGTCATAAAGGGTCATATGTTGTCTTTAGGGTTCATATGATATCCCATGACCTATTAGGATACCATATGACCCCTAATGACACCATATGGTTTCATAAGGGGTCATACAGGACCATATGACCCATAACAACACCATATAGAGTCATAAA
Organism: Cryptomeria japonica; assembly: GCF_030272615.1. Classification (NCBI taxonomy): domain Eukaryota; kingdom Viridiplantae; phylum Streptophyta; class Pinopsida; order Cupressales; family Cupressaceae; genus Cryptomeria; species Cryptomeria japonica. The sequence continues at coordinate 695,480,931 of NC_081405.1, read as the reverse complement.
GGGTTATATTGTGTCCTAAGGGTGGCAAAATATGACCCCTTAAGACAAAATATAATACATAACGATACAATTGGGTTTCATAAGGGGTCATATGGTGTCCTAAGGGGTCGTAGGACATAGTATGACCCCTTAGGACACCATAGGACCCATAATAACCCAATATTGTGTCATAATGGGTCATATGTTGTCCTTAGGGGTCATTTGGTGTCCCATGACCCCTTAGGACACCATATGACCCCTAACAATGCCATATGGTGTCATAAGGGGTCATATGACCCATAACGATACAATATAGAGGCGTAAAGGGTAATATTGTGTCCTAAGGGGTCATATGGTGTCTTAAAGGGGCCATATAACACAATATGACCCCTTAGGACACAATATGACCCATAACGATACAATTTGGTGTCGTAAGGGGTCATATGGTGTCTTAAGGGGTCGTAGGTCACAATATGACCCCTTAGGACACCATAACATTCATAACGACCCAATATGGTATCATAAGAGGTCATATGTTGTCCTTAGAGGTCATGTGGTATTCCATGACCCCTTAGGACACTATATGACCCCTAACGACACCATACGGTGTCACAATGAGTCATAAGTGGTCATCTAACCCATAAATACACCGCATAGAGTCGTAAAGGGTCATATTGTGTCCTAAGGGGTCATATGGTGTCTCAAAGGGGTCATATGACACAATATGATCCTGAAAGACACAATATGACCCATAACAAAACAATTTGGTGACGTAAGGGGTCATATTCTGTCCTAAGGGGCCGTAGGATACAATATGACTCCTCAGCACACCATAGGACTTATAATGACCTAATACGGTGTCATAGGGGATCATATGTTGTCCTTAGGGGACATATGGTATCGCATGACCCCTAAGGACATCATATGACCTCTAGTGACACCATATGTTGTCATAAGGGGTCATAGTGTGTCATAAGGTGGCCAGATGAAGAATTATTATAATATAAAATTTAATGCCAATATTGCTTACTAAAATTTGATACCTGAGGGGTTGTATGGTGTCCTAAGGGGTCATATGACACCATACGACCTCTTACGACATAATATGACCCTTTCCCCCCCTCTCTCTCTCTCTCCCTTTCCTCCTCTCTTCTTCTCCCCCCTCCTCCCCTCTCCCCTAATCTCTCTATCCCTTCCCCTTTATCTCTCTCTCTCTCTCTCCCTCCCTTCCCCCTCTCTCTCCCTCTCCCTCCCTCTCCCTCTCCCTCTCCCCTAATCTCTCTATCTCTCTATCCCTTGCCCTCCTCTATCTCTATCTCCCTTCCCCCCTCTCCCTCTCTCTTCCCTAATCTCTCTCTCTCTCTCTCTCTCTCTCTCTCTCCCCCCCTCTCCCTCTCCCTAATATCATATACTAATTTATTTATAAATTAATATATTATATATTAATAAATAATAGATTAATTATGTGCAAATTTAGTTATTGAATTTACTTATTAAAATCAGATATTTGATTTTTGTTGTACAAATTTCAAATTTCAAATTTTGGGTCGGGAATGCTTTAGGATTTGGCTTGGAAGTGACAAGCTTGAAAAGTCAACTAAAAGAACGTGTTTTTTTTCTATGTTCGTTGATTTTCCAAACATTACATTGGTGGTTGAGGACTTTTTTTATAGCCAAAATTGATAAAACGAAAAAAGGGTTTTTTAAGAACATTCTCAGCTTTCCAACAATATAAGGCTTGTCTTAATAATTATTATTTCTTTTCTAATTGAATTTTGACAAAAGTCTTGATTGATAGACTAATTGAAAAAGACTTATAACTTTCAAACGGTATAACATTTTTTGAATCCAAAACATGCATCACATCCTATGCTTCATCTACTATAGGGAAAACTAAAAAAAATTGAATTTAATAAGGTTTTGACCAAGTTAAGGTACTCAAATGTAAGAATTTTTGAATTTTTGAAAATCTGTAATAAAAAATTTATTCATCTAAAATTAACTTCATGAAACTAATACTTTATTGTAGGGAAGAATGAAAACTTTATTGTGGATTAGCAATGCAAGTGATCATTTATTGTTGATTGTGCGTAGAAAGAAGGACCTAATTTATTATGGGTAAAGGGAAAAGTGGAAAGATTTATTATGGATGGTGAACCAATATTAAGTAGATCGATAACAAGCAATGATGGAAATGGACAAGTTTATTATAGAATGATATACTATGAGTGTGTGCAAAGTGAAAAGGGTGAAATTGAGTCGTGAAGGAGGGAGCAAAAGCCACACCACATGGTGCCAGTATCACAAGGCACTTATTTGCTAGGTTTTCACCAAAATGACCTTTTTTTTTCAAAAACTTTTTCTTGGTACTTTTTGTATTTTTGTATTTTTTGTATTTTTGTTTTTCTTACTTTTTAAAAAAAATTTAGTGGGATTGTTCATTGGATTCTGACAATGCAGGTAATTGAAAAAATTCTTTAGTGAGTTTTACCCTTTAATTATGAATTTGTTGTTTGTAAAATGGTTATATCAAAAGAAAGGAATTGCACCATTTTTGTGAGTTTTTTTGGTGGTTATGTGGGCAGTTGATTTTTGAAGAATTTGTTAACCATTAAGCTCTGATGTGCAAAAATTTGTGTTGGATTGGACTGTTCTGGCTTCTAAGATCGGTTGTTCTACCGCATCCTCCGATGAGTCCTTATATATAGTTACATGCAGTTCCATGGATTATGGTTTACACCATGGCAGCAGCTGCTTGCGTTTGTTGTCAAATAAGCTGGACTACATTACCCTGTCTAATGTTGCACATTGCCTGATCATGACTCTATCAGGGCTTCTTGTTGTTTAGTAACTCAGCTTGTTTGGTTACATCTCTATTATGAACAGACATTAGAAACCAATACCCTTACGGTAGGTTAAAAACCCAGCTTAATCACTCTTGGAAGAGAAGAAACCCGACCCAGTCACACATGGAAGAGCAGAAACCCTAAGTTTGGGTTCCTTCCCAATATTTGTGGTTGTATTAAGATATTATGCTCTGCTAGGATAGAAACATACAATTCAAGGAAAATAAGAATTGCATTATACATTATTGCAATGCTCTGCAATAAGGATTGTTACGGAAAAGAGATTATTTATGAGAGGGCAGAAACCATAAAGTCTGCTCCCTTTGCAATATTTGTAGATAGACGAAGCTATTAAACATTTTAAGGACTATGTATTCCAGCCAGCACTCATATGCAAAATTTGAAATAACCTTTTTCACTACTCTTGGGTAAAACAAACAATGAATCTTGGTCTTTTACCCATGGTTGCAGATGTATGAGGCTACTTTGTACTACTTAAGTTAGAACATACTTATACTTCTGAAGGGAAGTGTTGAGGACTTGAATTCTTCTTTATTGCAGTGGTCTGCCCCAATGATTATTAGGGAAAATATTGGATAGAAGAAATATTGAGTCTTTCTCCCTTTCCAATTTATGTAAATAGATGAAATTATTAAGTATTTGAGGATTGTGAAGTTCAACAATCTAGGGGCAATTTGAAGGAGCTGCCTAATTATTCCAGAAAGAGAAGAAACCATGAATTTTGATCTTTTCCCAGCAGTTGTGGCTACATGAAAATATTAAGCATTGCTATAGTTAGAACAAACCCTCAAGGCAAATGTCGAGGATTGGTCTTACAGTCAATCAGAGGGCTTCACTTTCAAGTATATCAAGAAAAGTGTGGTGCAATAGCAACCCAGAGGCTGATGGCTTTGGAGATCTTGTATCAAGAAGAGAATATTTAGATAATATTATCAGAGAAATTGTAGAACATAGATAGAACCTAAAATAGAATAATAACCTGGGTATGATATCTTTTTGTCCAATGTTAGTGATTCCAAACTCTTTACTTTCATGGTCATGGCATTCCTAGGATCCTTCAAGTTTATATTTTGGCATGTATTCCTATCCTTGCCATTCCATGTTAATTTTTGAGTTGTCATCTCAATTGCAGTTAGCTTACTGGCATTTCATTCCCTGAAGGTTGGTTGCATCTAGTTGGAAGCTGAAATTTCAATATAATTAGGGGTACTATCCCTACTGATAATTTATAAAATAGATCTTGGTTGGTTTTGTATTTAATAATAAAATTAAATGGGATGTTATCTCATAATTGCTATTTGGTAAATGTGAACTTTCAATGTTCGTTAAACACAAAAAAATATTTAGTAAAGAAAATACGAGCTTGCTCGAGGATAAAATAAAATTGCATGGATCTTAAGAAATCATGATTTCAAACACCATGCCAACGATCATGGTGCATTTAATGAGTGCCCCTCGCTTCACTCAAACCAAATTTTAGCCTTTTGCCAATTTTATAGACCCTCCAACCTGAATAAAAGGTTTATCTCTAGTTGCCAAAAATGGGTAGCCTCTAGTTGCCAAAAATGGGTAGCCTCTCTTAGCAAGAATGAGAAGAGAGGTGGGCTCGCAAGCACCACTCAGGCAGAATAAGAATAGATAGGAATCCACATGAGCCAAAATTGTAGCATGCATGCCCAGATCATTTAGAAAGAACAAGCAATAAAAGAAAAGTAATGTTGAGCCCCGAGGTCCACATAAACATTTAAAAAAATTTGGTGCGAAAAGAGGGAGCTAAATATGTGAATTTAAATTTTTAGCATAAAGGCTCAACAGAAGAAGTGCTATAGTTTCCCTGTAAACAAAGGTCATCTGGCCACCATGAGAAATAAACTCCTTTCGCAACTAACTTTGAGAGTAAGTGCACCTCCCCATTCACTTTGTATATATATATGTTGATAGAGAAATCCAAATTCCTCATGATTGAAAGGATTTTCTCCAACAAAGCTTGTAATATCCATTCTTGGCCAGCAGAACAACATTTATAGCAATAGCAGAATCCCCTTCAACCTGTAAAAACTAAATTCCTTTGTTAATGCATTCTGAAAGACCAATTAGATGGGCACTGAATTATGCAATTTTATTGCTATCTGGGAGAATGGGGCGAGAGACTTTCCCTTGGACTAAACCTTCATGATCCTTGATTATGTATCCTATTTGAGATGGACCTGGATTGCCCTTAGAGGCATCACTAAAGTTCAAACAAGTTGTTTTCAACATGTGAATATAGCTCAAGATCATTTTTGTTTATTTTATATGACAATTACCACCATAACTCAAAAAGGTTATACAATATACTATTCCCAAATAAGTCATTTTCATCATATCAATAGAGCTCAAGATCATGTTTTTTTATTTCTTCCTCTAATTCCTTTATCTGACTAAAGTGAACTTATGTCTCTTATCATGAAATGTAAATTGAGATGGTGAGATACTTTATTCTTAGATGCAATTAAATGGTATGCGACACTTGATAAACAATTTCTTCTCTATTAGGAAAATAACCACCTTTATGAGAGAAGCAAAAATATCAAATTGATAAACTAAAATTGATATAACCATTGCACCTCCATTATAATCTTCATGTAAAATATTGAATTGTTAATTAAAACAAATAGACAATTAAAAGGATGAAGCAAAATTCAATGAAAGAAGCTTGAAGACAAAGACAAATATCAACCTAAAGTTAATTGTATACACAAAAATAATAATCTATATATAAGCTATTGGAAATTCAATTAATATATCTTCTCTGCACTCATAAAATTGTATTATATATTTTTCTATCAGTATATCCTTGCACCTCCTTCAAGCACTCCAAAAGAATCGCCATATATTTCTATTATATATATTTTTGTGGTATCGCCGTATATTCAAGCACTCCAAAAGCATCTTGAAATCGGCTCAATGTAACAATATATATACAAAGCTGCGCGGAACACACGAAGGAGAAGGGTTGGTGTTGGAGCCATATAAGCACTACTAATCTTATTCATCTGGAATCCATTAACATTAAACACCTCTATAGAGAATAGGTCTGCAGTTTTCATTGCCTAGATGGGGAAGGGCATTTATCATGTGTTTCTGCTGCTTTTGTTGCTCACGCGTCCTTTGGCTTTTGTGTCTGGTAATTATATTGTTTATTCTTGTCTTCTGAGATTAATACATGGTTTTATTTGTTGATATTGCCAACAGCTGATTTGTAATAGTGGGTACTAACTGATTTGTTGATATTGGCAACAAGTAGGTAAATGCAGCAGAAACTTCAGCGGTGCATTTCATGGGGAGTGCGCGGTTTGGAGGGAGGGTGAGTGCAACTCCGTATGCAAAAAATGTAGAGCATAAAGACCATGGAGAGTGCGAAGTATGTGGATTTGAATCAAGTTGTTGTTTTTGTTATGGTACATGTGATAATTAAGCTGTTCATTTATGCCACTGTGTTTCTGTGTGGTGGGAAATTGCAATCCAATAAGTTATTGTATAGAGCTATGTAAAACAAATGGTACCTAAATTATTTATGTTAAGTAGGAGAAGGGGTCAAATAAACAATTTTGCATATTGAAAATGTATTCTTTTTGTTAAATATTTTTCATATTGAATATTTCAAAATGTAGCTTTCTATTAAGAATAATTAGTAGTGGTCTTCTTGAGGATTGATTATTTATAAGTTATGTTCAGCTTTTTATTCTATTTTGAAGCACCTTTGAGAAATTATTTACTATTGAATATAATTGTACAAGAAAGTAAATAACCTCCAATTAATAAATAAAAGTGGACCAAACATGTCGAAGGGGTTGAACTTAATTGGTTAAAACACTAGTCACTGTGGAGACCCAAGTTCAATTCCCAATAAGGACATCTAAATTGAATTCTATTACGGGGCTTCGGCCTATTACCTACCAAAAAACAAAAAGTGGATCAAACACAATTAATGTCAAACACAATATTAATTACCATTAATCCAACCATCTTATATATTAATGTCATTTGAAAATTGAATATCAAGCATTATCTCTTAAATTTAATTATTATTGTTATCGTATCCTTTTGTTACTCATTTTGCAAGATTGAAAACCTTGGATGCATCTCTTTGTATAGTTTAAAATCCTTGTTGTTGACTTAACTAAGGTAATTTGTTAAAGGATATGATCAATAACCTAAACTCAACCTAATCACAAATATATTATTTATATAAGATAATTTAATAAATTCTAGTGTGCCTTTGTTTGAATTGTTGACTTAACTAAGGTAATTTGTTAAAAAATATGATCAATAACCTAAACTCAACCTAATCACAAATATATTATTAGTACTTGTCATTAGGCAATACTATTGTAATGAGATATAGACGTCTATTTCTTTAAACTTCTAAAGCCATTTAGACCAAATTTAATGGATATTCTTTATTCACTTTAACAAACCACATTTCATTTTAGGAGTATTTAAACTTTACTCATATTATTATTTCTGTTTCCTTAATTTTTTAATTTAATTTAACTTTATTGGTCTCACTCACGCACTTAAAAATTAAACTTTCTTTTATTTTTGTGATGCATTTTATATTGCTATATGTATTATAGATATTTTATAGAGGAAAATAAATATTAAATTTTATAAAGTTATATTATTTGAATAATATATTATTATAATATAAATAGATCTATAATCAAATCAAATAATAAAAGTATCAAATTGTATTAAATTTTAAGGGATATATATTTATAATAATAATTACATAACAAAAAAAATTGTTATGTCATAATAAAATAAATTGATTTGTTATTTTTAGTTACAATTTTATTTTATTGAATCAATATGTTTAAACTAATTATACTTTTATAGATATTTTATTATATTTAAATTACAATGAATTTAAAAAATTATTTCTATTTTTTATTTAATTAATTTGACTTATAAAATTATTATAGACTGTTGTTATTTATTATTAATTTTAATTTTTCTGAATATTTATTTTTCTATATAGTTTTGTTTACACATTTAAAACTATTTCAATTATTTAACTTTATTTTGTGAAATTGAAAAAATTATTAAGATTTCTTTAATTTATATCATTTGTTCTAGTAAAATTTTAGTTATTATAAAATAATTATGTCTAAATTTTTTATCTTAATTATTATAATTTTTAAAATATAGTCATTATTAAAATTAAATCATAATTATTATTAAAACTATACTAACAACATGGCGAGTACTAACTACTATGTGGCACTTGTTTACATAAGATAATTTAATAAATTATAGTGTACATTTATTTGAATCCCTCATAGATTTGCCTCAATGCAACTTGTATCAAGTATCCATCTATACACAATCATCTACCTATTAATATCCACTAACTTTATTAGTGTTAATCCACATAATAACACATGAGGACCCCATTTGTTAACTTTTCTTCTATTGAATCTAGCTATTTAGAGTTTACCTTCTATTTTTCCTTTTGTTGTAAAATCAAAATATATTAATAGAGGCAATCTTATCTTTATCTAGTGATAATGGGTAAGTGCCATGATTATATATCTAAATAATAAAAGAATATGATCTCATTAGTATGATAGAATATCATATGTGAATCAAGAAAACAAGATCACATGTTAAAAAGTATATAAATATTTCAAAATTAGTGATGGAAGCGTGAAGAAAGACTAAGCATAAAGGATCATGGGAATCCATACCATGAACATAAGGGTCAAATGATTGAGGTATATATATATATAACAAACCCTAAAGGGATCATAATATTAGCGCCAAAAAAAAATAGGTAGAATATATTATGGACCTAAATATTAGTTTAAAATCATACTTGAAATATGTGGAAAGAGGTAATCCTAGGAGAATTTAGCCATGTGTACAGTTGGTAAAGGATATGCTTTGGATAAGGAGCACCAAAATATAACATAAATATCTATCAATGACTAACAAAGGGAAAAGAAAAATTTGTGTTTGGATGAGAAATAAAATATTGTTATTCTCAAAATTTGAAGACATGACAAGAACAATAGTCTTTTAGTTGTTTGAATCTATTTTTTAAACTATTTTCTTTTTTTTCAAAATGTTATATATTAAGGGTTTAATATAGGAGAACAAAAAAATTTTATCCTATTGTATTTTAGAAAACATAACATCACATCTATTTCAATACTTTCCTCAATGAAAAATTATCTAACACAGTGTACTTTATTCTTTATGTTTTGCTAATTATTTAATGAATATATGATATTTTTAGTTATAAGAGACATTTTTTTTTTAAATTAAGAATGGATGTTTCATTGGAAATGTGATATTATTGACAAATAAAAATTATTTAAGTAATATTGTAAGTGTTAATTAATTGCAAAATATGAATAACCAATTTAAAATATCTTTCTTTTAATTAAATAAATAGTTAGATGTAATATCATAATGAAAGTAATTAAGGAAGAGAGTCTAGTAGATAACCACCCTAACTTTGTGCACCCTAAGCTGTAACTAAATAGTACATTATATTTTTAAGATTTTTCTTTTTTGATTTCTTTGTATTTAACTTAAGAACTTAAACATGTTTTAGCTTCTAGGTATATATGACAAATATGAGAGTTTTTATATGCACAAAGATCCAAAAGTGGTTATTAAGAGTTGTTTCCTAATACCCATGCATACACATGACAATAAGAATGTGCTACAACCATAGATAAATATTAGAACTCCTTTAATAAATATTCCTCTTTAAATAAATATGTCAACCAATACATATGCATACATACCCTTGCAATCATGTCATATGACCACGAAAAAGACTTACACAACTCTCCCAATACAAAACTAGTTAACTACACATGCACATGTGAATGACCATTGTTATATGTGAAATATTTCACTAGATTTTTAATATACATGCATTATGAAATGGTTATTAGAAGATAGCTACGAGATCATTTCCCTATAGAAATATATAAATTTTCAAATTTGAAGGTAGGTTTACTCCGAATATTATGACTTACATGACATGTGAGAATGCCTTTTCCCTTAATTGGTCTTTTTATAAATTTTATCTATGCATTTTTATTCCAAGTACAAGTAGAATGCGACATCCTACCACTTGCTTTAAAGGAGATTGACGGATCTTGACGGATCTAAAGATAATTATTAGTACCGTAACAAAAATTAATAGTCATTGTGACAAAAACATAGGAGAGAGAATGGAGAACAAGGAAAACAAAGAGATATATGGAATAACACAAATGTTGTTCTTCAATCAAACATGTATGAATTAGTGAAGAAATTGAAATGTAGAGAAAACAAAAAGAAGAGGAGATTCTCACTTGGTGTTCGATAAGAGATAAGAGTCATTGAAAGGAATGCGGCAAATGGAATGAGAAATAAAAAAAATTGTGAGAGTCACATTGGTGTATTCTAAGTCTGAATTTTGTCACCAATTGCACAAATAAGTTAACTACTATTTTTTATGTTAATTCTATGAATGACCATGGAATATTAAAGTATATTGGTATAATGAAATTGGATGTTCCTATCACATCTAAATATATGTGATATTTTTATCTTTCTATAATTTGGTAATGTGTTATGAGTTTGAAGTTCTTGTCACTTTTAAGATAGAAATAGTTGTAGTATTTTGTTGGTTCAGTATTTGACTCACATTGGTTTAGTATTAGAGCGGCAAGTCTCGAAAGAAAATAATCTTGAATATGTCTCAAGGAAACTCTAGAAAGAAATAATTGTAGAAGAGGAGTCTATAATTGCATAGGATTTGAGTCCTAGAAGTTTTTGTTGTAAGTATAGAGGACTTGAACCATAGAATAATATTTTGTAGGTGAGAGAAGACCTGTGATTGCAAAGGTTAGAGAAGGAGGCACATAAAATTTCTTGAGATTGTGAGAAGAAGATAAATTCAAAGGGAAAGATGAGATGGGTGATGAGGAGACCCAGATTAATCCCATCTTGGAAAATTATTGCGACAATGGAAAAATAAAGCTTCATTGGAAATTAGAAATGATTGCAAGTAGAGTGGATGCATTGAAAGAAAGTGTTTTCCTAATAATTTTATGATTGTGAGACTTGAAAAAGAAGTTTAAGATAATTAATTTGCAATAGAGAAATGTCTCATGGAAAGCATTACAAAAAAAATGAGAATGAGGAGATAAGTGAAATGGTGACTAAAACAAAGAAGAAACAAATGAGATGGCAATAATTTAAGAAATTGCACAATATGGAGAAGTCAAGACTCAATAATTAGAGGTTGAAGATTTACCCCAAAAAGTATTAACAAATGAGGGTTTCAAGGCCCATATTCTAGTACTTATAAAAGAAGAAGACTAGAGAATTTCCATAGCTATCAGAGACATTCATCATATTACAATCTAAGATAAGCTCCGTATGCAAAAATGAACAACTTTATAAATTGTTTGATTGGGAAAGTAAGTAAGGTTGCTAATACACAGTCGATTCACAACAATTTATTATTTCATTATATCCAAACTATTTTTTTTGGTTTGTGAACTTCAAGGATTTGAATGTGGACATTCTTAGTACCAAGGAGGTATCTAGATATTAAAAAATTCCTATCTACAAAGATTGAGGACCATGGATTAATTTTGTGTTGTAGGAAGGTAATCTCTTGTGTATACCTAAAGAGTGCATGACAGAGACTCTTTTGATAGAAATTTTTTTTTTCATTTATTGATGACCTCATACATAGGAGCACATGATTTATTTTGTTTCCAAGGGAGTCTGGTGTTGGAGCATCAACTCATATTTAATTCACCTTCTTTGGTTTTCTATTTATTGGAAAAAAAATATTTTTTGAGTGGAGGAATCAATTCCTTTACATGTTGCCTATGGTTGTAGGATTTTCTTTGGCCATATTCAAAAAACTTAAATTTTGGACCACTCACACCCCATCATTCCATCATTCACTAGATTCAAATTTGGGATCGGTAGTGGTTGCTACTATGGGTGAAAAACTACTGGCTAGGAAAGAAAAAATAGTTGTGGAGCAATTGAAAATGTGGAGAGACAAGAGGAAAGAGAGGAAAAATATTGTTGCTAGTCAGAGGGATAAAAATAAGTAGAGAGGGGTGTGAGAAAAAAGTAATCAAGTTTAGAAAATTGTAAAGAAGAACAATAGATCATACCACTCAAATTTGTGTGCAAAAACCTAATAAAAATATAGCACATAATAATCCATGATAATGCAGCCATTGCTAGTTAAGAAGGTCATGATGACTCAACCACTACAAGATAAGAGCCCAATTTGGACATCACATTACAACATTCTCCCACTTGAAGTCAAATTTCAAATGCTGAATAATTCCTCTACTAAAAGACTATTGCCTCTGCCTACCATCACATAATTTATAGACCAAGAGAAGTTTTGCACTAAATGAACTTCTCTCTAATAATAGGTTTCATCACAATATTTGTAGGGTTAACATCAGTGTGAATCTTGGCTAAAGAGATTTGAGATTTTTCCTCCTTCCACCACTTCATGAAGAAAGTGATATTGAATATCAATATGCTTTGTTCTAGAATGGTATGTTGATTTTCATTCTAATTGTAATGGACTTTTATTGTCATAATGTAGTACCATGCTATCTTGTTTCACTTGCAATTGAACCAAAAATTCTATGAAGCATAATTGCCTCCTTGCTAGCCTATGTTGTTGCCATATATTCAGCCTCAGTAGTAGATAATTCTAGCTTTGTTTGCAACTTTGACACCCAACTATTAACACCTCTAGCTAAAGAGAAAATGTAACCTATTGTAGACTTTCTCTTATCTCTATCTCCACCAAAATATGCATCCACATACCCATTAACTTGAAGACTATCCCCACTATAACAAATAGCAGCATCTAAAGTGCTTTTCAAATATCTGAGAATCCACATCACAGTTGTCCAATGAGCAGTGCCAGGATTCTCCATGTACCTACTTGCAATTCACATTGCTTGTGTAATGTCTCATCTAGTGCACACCATGGCGAACATAAGACTTCCTACTGCTAATGAGTACACTACATGAGACATTTGCACCTTCTCAACTTCTATTCATTGACACAGTTTCAAAGACAATTTAATATAAACAAGAAATGGAGTACTAACTGGTTGTGTATTCTTCATATTTAAGCACTACAAAACCTTCTCCACATAAGTTTTCTCTAAAAACCATAATTTCATGTTATTTCTATCTCTATGTATCCACATTCAAAGAAGCTTAATTGCACTGCCTATGTCCTTTAACTCAAACTCCCTAGAAAGATGAGTTTTCAAATGGACGATTTTATACATGTTGGGACCTGCTGCCTATTGGTATTTTGGATATGTTGATATGGTTTTGTCACTGATGTCAACACTTGTCAACACTAGTCATCACTTGTCAACACTTATCAGCACTTGGAGACTTTGGTTATATTCACTGGCAAGACAGAGAATTATGCAAGTCACTGGTATTTGGTTCACTGGCACTTGGAATGACTTGGAAACTACTTGGTTATGTCGAAGACATTACTCGATCACTTGGTTTTGGCGATTTGGTTATTTGTTTATTCGGGTTTGCATATTTGCTGTTACCAGCAAATAGGTCCAGGATAAGCACCGACAATCATATCTATTCCAGATCAACATGACATGTTATGGAGATGATTTATTATTATTGTAAATGCATTGAGCCGACATCATGCATCGGATATTGATTTGTTGTAATTGATTTTATTGTAATATCTTTAGTGAGCCGACCTATTCAATTGGTCTTAGGTTATTGTATATATGTAAGATCTTATTTGTAAGATCGATATGCGATTGGGAGAAAGAATTGTAATAGAGTATATGCAAAAATAAGCAGAGCTATACACGCAGACATCATTTGAAGGTTGAAGAAGGGTTTTGTGAAGGCAATCAGAACTAAACCAGTACTGAATCCAACATATGAAGATGTTATTTTGTGTTGTACATTATCATTATATTTAACCATCCAGTTGTAGTCAGTGTGACTCTCATTTTGTGATTGAGCAGTGAGCTCTAGGCAGCTGGCCTTTCTACATGTGCAGAATCCATATTGTAAACACATACTATCTCTAGTAGTATCATGCGATTCTGGGTAAGGCTTCCCACCGTGGTTTTTCCCCTTACAAGGTTTCCACATACAAACATTTGTGTTATGTGTTGTGGATGTTGTTGTCTTTCTATTTCATGCATTAATCTTTACCGGTATTGCAATTAACTGTTAAGACTATCTACCGACATAAAGTTTGGTTTACTGGTATTGAACATTAAGTTTTGGTTAAGTTAATTTTGGTTGAATTTATTGGACAAGTGATTCACCCACCCCCTCTTAGTTGTCTCTAGGGCCTAACAATTGGTATCAAAGCCTAGTCCTCTTTTTGCAGAAGTTTAACAGCTTGAAGAGATCCAATGTCTACCAACTATTTCAGGAAGGACAGTCTGAAACTTGATGGAACTAACTATGGCATATGGAAGATCAGGATAGAGACACACTTGAATTGCATTGGAAAGGATATATGGGATGTTACAAAGAATGGCTATACTGCTCCTACTCCTAGTCAACCTAATCCACCAACCTTAGGAAAAGATGAAGAAAATGATTGCAAAGAAAGAGAAGCAAGTCATGGGATTGTCAGATAGATCTACTTCTTAAGCTATTTGGGACAAACTAGAAACATTGAATGAAGGAGATTCCACAGCCAAAATTGCAAAACTTGAATTCTTCCGAGTCAGGTATGAAAGTCTGAAAATGGAAGAAGAAGAAAGAATTTATTCTTTTATGGAAAGAGTAAATGAAATTGTTCTAGGTATACAATGTTGTGGAGGAACCTTAATTGAAGATGAGATTATTTCTAAAGTTTTAAGAGCTTTTCCACTGGCATATAAAATGAAAGTTACTACTATAAATGAATTGAGAACAATGCCTAATGCATCAGTATCTAGAGACACTTTGGTTGGAAAACTTTCAGCTTTTGAGCTTGAGGAATTTGGTCCTGTTACTACTATCAAGATAGATCTAGCTTTTAAGGCATCATCATCAAGTTCAACAACATCATCATCACATGATAAATCTGATCGAAAAGCCTTCTATGCAAGAGAACTTGAAGAAAGAAGGAGATAAAATGAAGAACTTGAAGCACTATTTGCAAGGAAAATGCCTAAAGGTCCAATTGGAAGTAAGTATGAAGGTAAAGCACCCTTTAAATGTTTTAACTGTAATAAGATTGGTCATATGGAATCTAGATGTCCTAATAGACATGCAAGATTAAGAGAAGAAGCTAAAAGAACATATAAGCCTAACCCTAACTATCAGAAATACAAGTTTAAGAAGAATAGAGACAAATCTTGTTATTATATTGATGAAGGAGTTACTGATGATTGTAATGAGGATCCAACAAACAATGGATGGGCTTTTGTTGCTATAACAGAAGATCAACCGGTACCTACTATTCAACCGATAGAGCGGGCCTTGGCAGCTAAAGTTGAAGATAAGGATGAATGGATTATTGATTCAGGATGTTCACATCATATGACTGTAGATAAGAGTAAATTCTTAACCTTTTAGGATTACAATAGAGGTCTAGTGAGATTTGGAGATGATAAAGCTTGTCTGATCAAAGAAAAAGGCACTATATCTTTTGATGGTAAGCACAATACTGATAATGTTTACTATGTTGAAGGTTTGAAGCTTAATCTTTTGAGTTTTGGTAAAGCCGCAAGTGGGCTATAAAGCCACCATTAGTAAAGAAAATGCGAGCTTGCTCAGGGATCAAAAAAATTTGCGTGGATCTTAAGAAATCATTATTTCAAACACCATGCCAACGAACATGGTTCATTTAGTTAGAGCCCCTCGCTTCACTTAGAGGAAATTTTAGCCTTTTGCCAGTTTTATAGATCCTCCAACTTAAATAAAAGGTTTAGCTCCAGCTGCCAAAAATGGGTAGCCTCTCTTAGCAAGAATGAGAAGAGAGGTGGGCTCACAAGTACCACTCAGGCAAAATAAGCATAGATAGGAATCCACATCAGCCAAAATTATAGCATTCATGTCCAGATCCTTTAGAAAGAAGAAGCAATAAAAGAAAAGTAGCGTTGAGCCCCAATGTGCACTAGAGAAGAAAACCATTAACATTTAAAACAATTTGGTGGGAAAAGAGGGAGCTAAATATTTGAATTTAAATTTTTAGCATAGAGGCTCAACAGAACAAGTGCTATAGTTTCCCTACAAATGAAGGTCATCTGGCCACCATGAGAAATAAACTCCTTCCACAGGTGGCTTTAAAAGAAAGTCCACCTCCCCATTCGCTTCCTATATATATGTTGACATGATAAATTTTACAAATTCATCATGATTGAAAGGATTTTCTCCAACAAAACTTGTAATCTCCAATTTGGATTCTTGGCCAACAGAACAATGTTTATAGAAATAGCAAAATCACCTTCAACCTCTGAAAACTTAATTCCTTTGTTAATGCATTCTGAAAGACCAATTAGATGGGCACTGAATTCTACAGTATTATTGGTATTGGGAGAATGGGGCAAGAGATTTTTCCTTGGACTAAACATTCATGATCCCTGATTATGTATCCTATTCGAGATGGACCTGGATTGCTCTTAAAGGCACCATCAAAGTTCAGACAAGTTGTTTTCAACATGTGAATATAGCTCAAGATCATTTTTGTTTATTTTATATGACAAATACCACCATAACTCAAACAAGTTATACAATACATTATTCCCAAAGAAGTCATTTTCATCATATCAATAGAGCTCAAGATCATGTTTGTTTATTTCTTTCTCTAATTCCTTTATTTGACTAAAGGGAACTTGTGTCTCTTAACATGAAATGTAAATTGAGATGAAGAGATACTTTGTCCTTAGATGCAATTAAATGCTATGTGACACTTGATAAACATTTTCCTCTCTATTAGGAAAATAACCACCTTTACAAGAGAAGCAAAAATGCGAAATTGATAAACTAAAATTGATATAACCACTGCACCTCCATTATAATCTTCATGTAAAATATTGAATTGTTAATCAAAACAAATAGACGATTAAAAGGATGAAACAAAATTCAATGAGAGAATTGATAGCTTGAAGACAAATGTCAACCTAAAGCTAATTGTATACACAAAAATACTGTTCTATACATAAGCTGTTCTATACATAAGCTATTGAAAATTCAATTAAGGCACTCATAAAATTGTATTGTCTAACATATTAATTTATATATTTTTCTATCAAACATATCCCTTGCACCTCCTTCGAGCACTCCAAAAGAATCGCCATATATGTATATTATATATATTTTGTGGTATCGCCGTATATCCAAGCACTCCAAAAGCATCTTTAAATCGGCTCTATGTAACAATATATATACAAAGCTGCGCGGAACACACGAAGGAGAAGGATTGGTGTTGGAGCTATATAACCGCTAATCTTATTCATCTGGAATCCATTAACATTAAATACCTCTATAGAGAATAGATCTGCAGTTTTCATTGCCTAGATGGGTAAGGGCATTTATCATGTGTTTCTGCTGTTTTTGTTGCTCACGCCTCCTTTGGCTTTGGTGTCTGGTAATAATAATGTTTATTCTCCTCTTCTCAGATTAATCTATGGTTTTATATGTTGATATTGGCAACAGCTGATTTGTAATAGTGGGTACTAACTGATTTTATTTGTTGATTTGGGCAACAAGTAGGTAAATGCAGCAGAAACTACAGCGCTTCATTTCATGGGGGTTGCTGGGTTTGGAGGGAGGGTGAGTGCGACTCCGTATGCAAAAATGTAGAGCATCAAGATCATGGACAGTGCGAAGACTGTGGATTTGCAACAAATTGTTGTTTTTGTTATGGTACATGTGATAAATAAGCTGTTCGTTTATGCCACTAAGTTATTTTTGTGTAGTAGGAGAAGGGTTCGAAGTATGTAAATTATTAGTCGATAGGCTATCCCCTGTTGGGTACACTGCTACCGGAATTGTATCAGGCGGACTTTTTCATATTTTTATAAAACATAGTATAACAAATGGTTTCAGCAAATAAGAGTAAAATTTATCTCTACGAATAATTCTAATAAAGAATAATATTAAACGTTATGTATTTTTTTTTCAATAAAAAATGTTAAAATTAATATTGTTATTTAATTTAAATATGTTTATTATTATAGATATAATTTTAATTTAACATAATATAAACTATTGTAGATATTAACAAAGTATTTTTTATAATAACAATTATATTATATTTTTAATGTTTGCAAAAAAAAATTGTTTTTTTTGGAACATTTTTTTATTAGAATAAATTTATTTATTTATTAATGTTAATATTGTCTGATATTAATTACATATCATATACTTAGATTTTAATAAACTAAAGGATTTTAATATTTATATTTTATTTATATTTTGTTTGGATTTTTGTTTTCTCTATCTTAAATTGTAAATTATATTAATTATTTATATCTATTTTGTGAAATTATGATAATATAAATAAAAATGATTAGAATTAGTTTAATTAATAATTTATTTTGTTCTATTAAAATTTGAATTCTCGTAGACTATTATATTTTCAACTCTTATCTATAAATCTCCTCCCCCTCTCTATATTAAGGATATGGTTTTATTTGTATTCCTAGCTATGAACATAATCCCAACCCTAACACTAACCCCACCTTCAACCCTCAAACCTAATTCTAACCCTAAAGCTAATGTTAACCCTCATTCAATTTTCAACCTTAATCCTATACTTAATCCTAACTCCATGTTGTCAAACTCTTTTTGTGATATTTGGATACTAAATTTAGAGTCTAACAAAATATTATAGTAATAATTGTAGGTGGTTAAGACCAAACCCAAACTAGTTATATTGGGATAAATTCTTGAAAAGTCTTATTTCCTTTGTATGGTCTCTATATAGCACTTAGGCTACTTAGGTAGGCATCTACCCTTTATATTATGAATGTGTTTTCTATATACATTTCTCTAAATATTAATTATCATTAATCTAACCATCTTATATATTAATGTCATTTGAAAATTGAATATCAAGCATTATCTCTATAAATTTAATTGTTATTGTTATTGTATGTTTTTGTTACTCATTTTACAAGATTGAAAACCTTGAATGCATCTCCTTGTATAGTTTAAAGTCCTCTATTCTATGTTGTTGACTTAACTAAGGTAATTTCAGAAAGAATATGATCAACTCAACCTAGTCACAAATATATTAATTATATAAGATAATTTAATAAATTATAGTGTGTGTTTGTTTGAATCCCTCATAAACTTGGTTCAATCTGAAACTCGTATCAAGTATCCACCTATACACAATCATGTAGCTAATAATATCCACTAAATTTTTTAGTCTTAATCCACATAATAACGCATCATGACCACCATTTGTTAACTTTTCTTCTATCGAATTTAGCTATTTAGATTTTACCTTCTATTTCTCCTTTTGTTTTAAAATCAAAATATATTAATAGAGGCAATCTTATCTTTATCTAGTGATAATGGATAAGTGCCATGATTATAAATATACATAATAATAATATGTGATCTCATTAGTATGATAGAATATCACATGTGAATGAAGAAAACAAGATCACATGTTAAAAAGTATATAAAAATTTCAAAATTAGTGATGGAAGCGTGAAGAAAGACTAAGGATAAAGGATCATGGGAATCCATAACATGAACATAAGGGTCAAAGGATCTAAGGTTTACAAAGATATATATATATATATATATATATATATATATATATATATATATATATATATATATATATATATATATATATATATATATATATATATAATCCTAAAGGGATCATTATATTAGCACAAAAAAAAAGTAGAATCTATTATGGACCTAAATATTAGTTTAAAATCATATTTGAAATATGTTGAAAGGGGTAATCTTAGGAGAATTTAGCCATGTGTACAGTGGGTAAAGGATACGCTTTGGATAAAGAGCATCATAATATGAAATAAATATCTATCAATTAATAATAAAGGGAAAAGAAAAATTTGTTCTTGGATGAGAAATAAAATATTGTTATGCTACATTTTTTTAAAGACATGACAAGAACAATAGTCTTCTAGTTCTTTGAATCTACTTTCTAAACTATTAATTTTTTTTCAAAATGCTAGAGATTAAGGGTTTAAAATAAGGGAAGAAAACAAATTTATCCTATTTTTATTTAGAAAATATAACATCACATCTATTTCAATACTTTTGGCAATGAAAAATTATTGCTAATTGTTTAATGAATATATGATCTTTTTAGTTATAAGAGACTTTTTTCTTTTAATTAACAATGGATGTTTCACTGGGAATGTAACTTTATTGACAAATAAAAAATATTTAAATAATATTGTAAGTGTTAATTGCAAAATATGAATAAATAATTTAAAATATCTTTCTTTTAATTAAATAAATAGTTAGATGTAATATCATAACGAAAGTAATGAGGGGAGAGGGTCCAGTAGATAACCACCCTAGCTTTGTGCATTATATTTTTAAGATTTTTCTTTTTTGGTTTCTTTGTATTTAACTTAAGAACTTGAAGATGTTATTTTATCTTCTAGGTATTTATGACAAATATGAGAGTTTTTATGTGCACAAAGGTCCAAAAATGGTTATTAAGAGTTGTTTCCTAATACCCATGCATACACATCACAATAAGAATGTAATACTACCATCAATAAATATTAAAACTCCTTTAATAAATATTCCTCTTTAAATAAATATGTCAACCAATACATATGCGTAGATGCCCTTGTAATCATGTCATATGGCCACCAAAAAAACTTAGACAACTCTTCCATTAAAAAACTAATTAACTATACATGCACATGTGAATGACTATTGTTATATGTGAAATATTTCACTACATTTTTAATATGCATCCATTATGAAATGGTTATTAGATCATAGCTACAAGATCATTTCCCCTATAGAATTATATAAATTTGCAAATTTGAAAGTAGGTTTACTCCCAATATTATGACTTACATGACATGTGAGAATTTTTTTCCCTTGAATTGGTCCTTTTATAAATTTTATCATTGTTTAATTATTGTAAGTACAAGTATAATGCCACATCCTACCACTTTCTCTAAAGGATATTGACATATCTAAAGATAATTATTGGTACCATAACAAAAATTAATACTCATTGTGACAAAAAACATAGGAGAGAGAATGGAGAACAAGAAAAACAAAGAGATATATGGAATAACACAAATGTTGGTCTTCAATCAAACATGTATGAATTAGTGAAGAAATTGAAATGTAGAAAACAAAAAGAAGAGGAGATCCTCACTTGGTGTTCGAGATGAGATAAGATGATTCATTGAAAGGAATCAGGTAAATGGAATCAGAAATAAAAAAATTTGTGGGAGTCCCATTGGTGTATTTTAAGAAAGAATTTTGTTACCACTTGCAAAAATAAGTGTACTATTTTTTATTTATTTTAATTCCATGAGTGACCATGGAACATTAAAGTATATTGGTCTAATACAATTGGATGTTCCTATCACATCTAAATATATGTGGTATTTTTACCTTTCTATAATTTAGTAGTTTGTTCTGAGTTTGAAGTTTTTGTCAATTGTAAGATAGAAATAGTTGTAGTATTTTGTTGGTTCCGTATTTGACTTGCATTGGTTTGGTATTAGAGCTGCAAGCATACAAAGAAAATAATCTTGAATGTATCTTAAGGAAACCCTAGAAAGAATTAATTGTAGAAGAGGAGTCTGTAATTGCATAGGATTTGAGTTCTAGAAGATTTTGTTGTAAGATAAAAGAGACCTATAATTATAGAGGACTTGAACCATAGAATAATATTTTGTAGGTGAGAGGAATACCTGTGATTGCAAAGGTTAGAGAAGGAGGCACACAACATTGCTTGAGATTGTGAGAAGAAGATAAATTCAAAGGGAAAGATGATATGGGTCATGAGGAGACCCATATTAATCCCATCTTGAAAAAATATTGCGATAGTATAAAAAATAAAGCTTCGTGGGCAATTAGAAATGATTGCAAGTAGAATGGATGCATTGGAAGATAAGTATTTTCCTAATAATTTTATGATTGTGAGACTTGAAAAATAAGTTTAAGATAATTAATTTGCAATAGAGACATGTCTCATGGAAAGTATTAGAAACAAAATGAGGATGGGGAGATAAGTGAAATGGTGACTAAAACAAAGAAGCAACAAATGAGATGGAAATAGTCTAAGAAATTGCACAATATAGAGAAGTCAAGACTCAATAATTAGAGGTTGAAGAATTACCCAAAAAAGTATTGACAAATGAGAGTTTCAAGCCATGTATTCTAGTACTTCTAAAAGAAGAAGACTAGAAAATATCCATAGCTATCATAGTCATTCATCATATTACAATCTAAGATAAGCTCCCTAATGCAAAAATGAAGAACTTTATAAATTGTTTGATTGGGAAAGTAAGTAAGGTTGTTAATGTGTGGAGTTGCAAGAATTTTATTATTTCATTATATCCAAACTACTTGTTTTGGGTTTGTGAACTTAAAGGATTTGAATGTGGATATTATTAGTACCAAGGAGGTATCTAGATATTATAAAATTCCTATCTACAAAGATTGAGGACCATGGATTAATTATGTGTTGTAGGAAGGTAATCGTTTGTGTATACCTAAAGAGTCCATGAGAGAGACTCATTTGATAGAAAGTTATTGTGTCATTTATTGATGACCGCATACATAGGAGCACATGTTTTATTTTGTTTCCAAGGGAGCCTAGTGTAGGAGCATCGACTCATATTTCATTCACCTTGTTTGGTTTGTTATTTATTGGAAAAAAATTGTTTGTTGAGTGGAGGAATCAATTCCTTTACATGTTGCCTATAGTTGTAGGATTTTCTTTGGCCATATTCAATAGAAAAAAAAGTTGTGGAGCAATTGAAAATGTGGAGAGACAAGAGGAAAGAGAGGAAAAAGATTGTTGCTAGTCAGAGGGAGAAAAATAAGTAGAGAGGGGCGTGAGAAAAAAGTAATCAAGTGAAGAAAATTACAAAGAAGAACAATAGAACATACCACTCAAATTATGTGGAAAAACCTAATAAAAATATAAAACATAATAATCCACGGTGACGCAGCAACTGCTAGCTAAGAAGATCATGATGACTGCAAGCTAAGAGCCCAATTTGGACATCACATTACAACATTCTGCCACTTGAAGTCAAATTTCAAACTCTGAATAATTCCTCTACTAAAAGACTATTGCCAATGTTGTCTATCATCACATAATCTATAGACTAAGAGAAGTTTTGCACTAAATGAAATTCTCTCTACTAATAGGTTTCGTCATAATATCAACAGGGTTAACATCAATGTGAATCTTGGATAAAGAGATTTGAGATTTTTCCTCCTTCCACCGCTTGATGAACAGAGTGATATTGAACATCAATATGCTTTGTTCAGGAATGGTATGTTGAGTTCCATGCTAAGTGTAAAGCACTTTTACTATCATAATGTAGTACCATGCTATCTTTCTTCACTTCCAATAAAACCAAAAATTCTATGAAGCCAATTGCCTCTTTGCTAGCCTTTGTTGTTGCCATATATTCAGCCTCAGTAGTAGATAATTCCACCTTTATTTGCAACTTTGACACCCAACTAATAACACGTCCAGCTAAAGAGAAAGCATAACCTATTGTAGAATTTCTCTTATCTCTATCTCCACCAAAATCTCATCCAAATACCCATTAACTTGAAGGCTACTCCCACTATAACAAATAGTAGCATCTAAAGTGGTTCTCAAATATCTGAGAATCCACATCATAGTTGTCCAATGAGCAGTGCTAGGATTCTCCATGTACCTACTAACAACTCCCACTTCTTGTGTAATGTCTCATCTGGTGCACACCATGGCAAACATAAGACTTCCTACTACTAATGAGTACACTACATGAGACATCTGTGCCTTCTCTTCTTCTGTTCTAGGACACGGTTTCAAAGACAATTTAATGTGAATAAGAAATGGAGTACTAACTAGTCATGCATTCTGCATATTGAAGCATGGAAGAACCCTCTCCACATAATTTTTTTTGTGACAACCATAATTTATTGTTATTTCTATCTCTATCTATCCAAATTCAAAGAATCTAAATTGGACTACCTATCCTTTATCTCAAACTCCATAGCAAGATGAGTTTTCAAATAGATGATTTTATACATGTTGGGACTTGCTGCCAACATATCATCAACATATAGTAGTATAATAATAAAACTACCATCATCATACCTTTAAACATAGGCACAACGACAAACCTCACATCTACTAAAACCTAAACTCATCGTGAAGGAATCAAACTTCTTGTACCAACACCTTGGCACCTATTTCAAACCATACAATGAGTTTCTCAACCTACAAACAAGATTCTATTTTCCTCTTTCCTCAAAACCTTCTGGCTTCTTCATATAAATCTCCTAAGAGAGATCACCATATAGGAAGTTTGTTTTTACATCTAACTATTCTAGCTCCAAATCAAGACTAGTAGCAAGAGCTAAAACAACTCTAATAGTACTTAACCATACAAGAGGTGAAAAAATTTCATCAAAATCAATACCGAACTTCTTGCACAGCTCTTTGCCACCAACTGAGCTTTGTATCTCTCCAAATTGTCATTTATATCCCTCTTCAATTTGAAGACCCACTTGTTCCCAATAGCCTTTCTCTTCTTAGGCAATGGCACAAGGTCCCATGTCTTTTCCTTATATAGAGATTCCATCTCTTCTTCCATATAAACTCTCCATTTGCTTGCACATTTAGCTTCACAAGCCTTTTGATATGAACTAGGTTCACCAACATCACTAAGTAATACATAATAAAAATTACAAGTAACATAATACCTTACAAGTGGTTTAATTACTCTATTGGATCTCCTTAATATAGGTGATGTTTCTCCCTATGGTTCAACTAATTGATTTTCTTCTAGTTTATCTTCATCTAGTTTCTCTACATTTGATTGTTCTTCACCAAGCACATCCAGATGATCATCATTTTTTTCCACCTCTATTGGATTAACTTTCATACCTTGTTATTTTTCACCTCGTTGCATTGATTTTTCATTGAAAAACATATCTTGGATAATTATAATCTTTCGGGCAGTAGTATCCCAAAATCTGTACCCCTTTGCACCTTCTACATAGCCAAGAAAAATACATTTTGTGGACTTCTTGTCCAAATTATTTCTATTCTCTTTAGGAATATGTACATAGTCATTACAACCAAAAATATCGAAGAATGAATAATCATCTAGTTTACCTTTCCATATTTCCTTTGGAATTTTGTTATCAAGAGCAGTAGTGGGAGATCTATTGATCAAGAAACAAGTTGTATTTACAACCACACCCCAAAATTTCTGCTCCAAGCCACCAGCAATCAACATGCATCTAGCTCACTCCATGATTCTATGGTTCATGCATTCAACAACACAATTTTGTTGTGGTGTCCTAGCAATTGTCAACTACCTTGCAATTCCATGCTCTCTACAAAATTAGTTAATTTTGCTAAACAAAACTTGCCTCCATTATCAGTTCTAAGAAATTTTATTGCCCTACCTTTATGATTCTCAACCAAAGCCCTAAACCTCTTAAACAAGAAAACACTTCAGATTTCTTCTTGAGAAGGGAACAATCATCTATAAATAACACAAAATATGAGGAACCTCCAATAGATGTTACATGAGCTTCCCATGTATCTGAATGAATTAAATCTAATACATATTTGTTTCTGGTAGTACTTGTAGAAAATCACTTTATTTTGTTTCCCAAACAAACAATGTTCACAAAAACTCAAATCTGTAGATTTTGCACTTAGGAGAAGATTTCTACCTAGCACTACCTTGAGACCTCATTCACTCATGTGGCCTAGCCTTTGATGCTAGGCTGAGAATGTGTCCATCTCTACAATAGATACCACAACAACCTCTCCAATGTTAGTTTGTCCAACCAAACTGTAGAGATTGCCAACTTTTTCTTCCTTCAGCACAACCAAAACTCCCTTTGTTACCTTGAGACAACTATTTTCACCATTGAATCAATAACCTTGTTCATCACAATCCAAGTGAAAGTAATTTTTTCTTTAAACCAGGTAAATTCCTAACATACTAAATAGTTCTAACTACTCTGTCAAACATCTTTATTCCTACCCCTCATTCACCAACAACTTCACATGGGTTGTCATTTCCCAAGCAAACCATACCACCAGCACAAGACTGATAACTAGAAAACTAGTCTTCATGTGGTGTCTTATGAAAGAAAGCACCTGAGTCAAGAATCCAAACATGAAGTAAAGAGTTTCTTAGAATAGTAGTTAATACCCCTCCATCTTCCAATGGTGTTTGAACTTCAATAGTGTTTGCCTCAAATGCTGGTGTCAATACCTCTCATTGGTTTCTTTTGGCAACCTACAATCCTTCTTGACATGCCCATTTTTGCCACAGTTCCAGCACTTTACCTTTTTTCACCCCTTGGATTTGGAATTGATTTGTTCACACTCTGTATTTTCTCTTTCTTGAATTCTACCTCTTGCAAAAAGGGATTCATTTGAAGAGTATCCTTGAGATGTCTTTCTCCTTGAATCTTCAGAGATAAAATCAGCCACTACATCTTCAAAGAACAACTTCCCACTCAATGCGGAACCATTGAGAGCCATAACCAATTGATCCCAACTATCTGGAAAGGAGAAAAGTAATATTATTGCCTTATCTTCTTCATTAATTTTCACACCCACTGATGCCAACTTGGCTGTCAGTGTGTTGAAATCGTTTAGATGATATATGATAGATGAATTGTCATGCAACATCAAATTATACAACCGTCTTCTTAGTATAATTTTGTTTGCTAATGAATTCGTCTCATAAAAATTTGCGAGCTTATTCTACAAGTCATGAGCAAATTTCTCTTCTGCAACATTGAATAGAACTGAATCTGGTAGATATAACTAGATTGTTGCTCTAGCCATGCTATCCATGGTATTCCAAACTCTACTATTCATATTTGTAGGTTTTGATGCTACTAATTTAAGAGCTTTGTCAAATCCATCTTTCACCAGCAAAGCTTGAACATTAAGCTTTCACAAAGCAAAATTTGACACATCAAACTTATGTACCTCAAATCTAGTAACACTATTTCTAGCCATTGCTTAATTCTCAAAACAAACAACTTCTACATAAATAACCTATGCTCTGATACCAATTGTGAGAAAAAAATAATCGTGTAGAAAATTCCCAAGAAGAACAATAGCACATAACACTTGGATTTATGTGGAAAAACCTAGTAAAAATATACCAATAAAAAACCATGGGCAAATTGTCTTTCATATTGATTCTTACGAATTACAGGATTACAACAATCTCAAATAGTAAATCAAAACATGACTTTGAGGAGCATAAAACAATCGATTTGCAAAGTCCTAATTGAAGACAAATTACTAACTATAGTAACTATGACTCACACAACTACATGTAAAACATATGTCGAAATTACTATTTGTAGTAAGTTCCAAAAAAATATTTACACCTCCTGACATGATGCCTTCGGTGTGATGCCTAATGGTGAGTGCCTAGAAGTGCACTAGTTGGTAATCCATGATGACGCAACCACTGATAGCTAAGAAGGGCATGATGAATCAACCACTACTAGATGGGAATCCAAGATAACTCAACCAATACAAGCTAAGAGCCCAATTTGGACTTCACATTCCAACAAGGAGAAAGGATGGGAAGGCAGAAGTGTGGAAACAAGATTGAGAGGAGAAAGACACAAGAGACAAAAGGGAGGACAAGAGAAGTAAAGAGAGACATGGTATAACAAGGTTGTTGGTCATCAATAAAACAAAGTGGAGGAATCGACGAGCATAGTGAAATGTAGACTGAACATAAAGAAGAGGGGATCTTTTCTTCGTGTTTGAGATGAGATAAGAATCAAGTCACTGAAAATAATTTTACAAAAAAAATGAGAAATAAAATTATTTGCGAGAGTTTTATTTTTTTGTTTGTTCCTTCACATTGGTGTATGCTCTGTAAGAATTTTGACACCAATTGCACAAACAAGTGAGTTACTATTTTAATTCCATGAATAATGATGGAACGTAAAAGTATATTGGTGTGATGAAATTGGATGTTCTTGTCTCATCTTTATATGTGTTGTGCTACCTCTCTATGACTTGGCAATTTGTTTCGAGTTTGAAGTTCTTGTCACTTTCAAGATAGAAATAGTTCTAGTGTTTTGTTGGTTTGGTATTCAATTTGTATCAGAACTAAATATTTAAATTGATGAGACTAAGGCCAGATAAAGTAACCTCCATCAAAGGATCAATTAGAAGTTAAAAAATGGAAAAGGAGAAAAAGGATCAATTTCACAACACAATCAAATTTCTCTACTCTAACTTTAACCCTTACATTGTAACCACAATCCTATCTTTCTTCAAACCCTAGTCTAATGTTAACCCTAACCATAATGAATTTTTAACACTAATCCTATTGAAACATTAACCATAATTTAACCCTAATCCATACCCTAAACATATCTCTCATTGCAATTTTAAGGTTGATCCTAATTCTCTCTTTGCATGAATTGCTAAATTGTTATTAAGAAATTATATTTTGCCAATCTCATTATTTTGATGTATTTAAAAAATATTTGTACATAACCATCATACAAATGATTTTTTAAAGTTTTAAAAAATCAAAAAATATAATTATAAATCAAACTAAATAATTTTAGAAAAGCAATAGAACCCTAACCCTAACACTAATCTTAACTCAATTTCTTTATAAAACTATATTTCTAAACATAACCTTAATACTAATTGTAACCATAATTGAATGATTTTTGAATTATAACATTGATTGAACCTTAATTGTAATTGAAATTTTATTCATTACTTTAATCTAACCATAATTTAATATTAGTCATTATAAAATTGATTTAGTTTAAGGGTTAAGATTTATTTTATTTTATTTTACAACTATTTGGTTTAATTAATAAAAAATGCACATCTTTGAATTGGAAATACCTTTTATGTCAATTCTTTGTAGTTGCACTTTAATACTCACCAATTTAATAATTTATTAGTTATATATTTTAGAGAAACCTATTAAAACTTGTAATATGAATTAATTTGAGTTAGGGTTTTCATGATTTGGATACAACTTCCAATACAATCCCACATTTTTTTCACATATCTACTTATCTATTAAAGGTTGTCAAATGAACATAAAATTTTATCTATATAGATAATCTATTGATGAAAACATAACAGCCACCTCAATCTTTAAGCATTTATATGTACATCAAATTTACTAAAAAATTGAAATGTTAACCAATAGATTGAATTTTGAAAATTAATTTTTTTGTTAGATTGGAATTTGAATTTACCTATATGCTTTTATTAAATATTTTGCATATAGAATAGTTTAAAATGTAGACTTTTATTAAACTATTTAGAATAATTAGTACTGGTCATGTTGAGGATTGGTTATTTATAAGCTACATTCAACTTTTTATTCTATTTTGAAACACCCTTGAGCAATTATTTACTACTCAATATAATTGTAGAGGAAAGTAAACCATCCTTAATTAATAAATAAAAGAAGATCAAATACAATTAAGACTATCAAAAGAATAATTTCTTGTAATAAAATTGAAACTCCATTAGTATGGATAGTTAGATAGACATTGATTTTTTACATTACAAATCTGTTTAATATATAAATTATTTTAAATATTAATTATCTTTAATCCAACTCATGGACAATGAATATCAACTTGTTACCTCTGTATTATATAATCTTTTTGTTACACTTTTTTCAAGATTGATAACGTTGAATGCATATGTTTAATGTCCTCTAATCTATGTTGTTATCTTAATTAAGATAATTGGACAAAGAACATGATCGATAACCTAAACTCAAACTAGCTATAGATATATTATCTATACAAGATAATGCATTTATATGAAGCCTAAAGTCCTCTATTATAGAAAGAGGGCCACTGAAATTACATCCAACTAAAATCTGCACTACACATATTTTACAATCTTGTGTAAGAAATTTGTTTCCCTCTATTCTTGTTTCTGGTCCTACATCCATTGTCTTCCCCTGAATGCTTATTTTTATCATACCATATCTAGGGATCACAATACAAGGAGGATTGGATGCAATAGCCTAAAGAATGAATGATCTTTTGTTACCATTGTTGTTTTAATTATTTGGTTCTTTTTGTTACTGTACCTGTTTAGGTGGGGCTTCTATATAGTGCCCTTGTCGCAGCTAAGACTCGTATCCAGCTACCTAGTCTGGTTTGGCTTGATCCCTTGGGATATTCTGTGGGTAGAGCCATGGCTATATTAGTTAACATATAAATCTATTTTTTTTATTTATCTTTTTCCATGCAATTGTTCATTCATGTAGTGATGGCAGCCACCCAACTGTAGGCACCCAAACACTCACAAATAAAGAACAACACATGCTGCACAGTTCAAACTATTGTTATAGATGCACAATTTATGTTGCGGTAGAGAAAAAGAACGGATATAGAGTCTATTGTGGCAGGATTGGTGAATCAGTTGTTAATAGATTATATCCATTAATTCACTTTACAACCTTAAATACAACTTTCCTCTATTCACTTCTTATCTCTTACATCCTTAACTTTTTGGCTTCCTATATTCTTGAAACCTCATAATTGCTACTCTCTTTCTATTATCCTTGTTTCTTCCCTTATTTTTCTAATTCTATTTTATCTTCCACATTGTTCTATTTGTTGCGATTAAGGTGTCTCAACCTTTGCAAATTTTAACATTTATTGTAAATTTATTTATTTATTATTTTATTTATTATTTGCCTACAAATGTCTAGTTATCTAGTAGGAGCCACAATCTGGGTGCCATCCTAGTTGGTGATGACTATATGGCACATATGCTACACATGTGGAGATAAACTTCCCACTTTGAGTGTCTTGACAAATGTTAGCCTATGATAGATTGTATGTCATATTGGACAAGTGGGAGGAGATACCTTTTGCATGGAGAAGGTGGGTGCCCAAGTTGTAATATGATGAGTTGTAAATGAATAAGCTAAAATTAGTCATTTATGATAGATTCTCTTTCAGCTATCACTGGTGTAAGTTATGATGGTTGCAAGATGTGTAAGAGCATCTATCATACCTCCAAATAGTAAATTTTGGGTGCCCAACTTTGGAGGTTTGAATGAGTCGTCATTTGGAGATGTAGACGTGTCATTTGCATGTTTTTTGGTGGCTGAAAAATAGGGCCAAATGCTTTGCACTACCCCATCTTGTTACTTCTTTTAGAAGCTTCCTCTTGAGTTGTATTTCTCTATTAAAGGTAGCCATGAAGAGTAGTAGTCATGTAATATTTTGTAGGTGAAGTGTTATGTTGCTGGAATTAATCTAGATTGCAGGTTGTAGTTGTAGACTCATGTTGAAGAAGCTAAGAGCTGATATTGTATTGCAAGAATTTGATTATTGGAATACAAAGTACTTTTCGTTTGGAGTGTACGGGTTTTTACTAAAAATTGTTTTTCCCAATATATATGTTCTGTTCAGTGTGTTTATCTATATGCATGTTTGTTATCTACTTGTAACTGTGTTTTTGGTTTTGTAATAGAAAATTTGTGAAGAAAATTTGTACCCTCTCCCCCACTGGATTAGTGTTAGGAATATTTTTCTATATCTTAGCTTCCTTTCAGTTGGTATCAGAGCCTAGCTAGTTTTCGTTCTATTGTTGGGCAGTGGTTTTTTTGTGCTCATCTCAGTTTGAGTGGGATCTTTTGTAGAGTATTTTAAAATAAGATGGCAAGCACATGCGCAAAAGTTGATGTGGAGAAGTTTAATGGTAGCAACTTTGAACTGTGGAAGTTAAGATAGAAGATATGCCCATAGATAGAGATCTATAGAATTTAATATCTAGAAAAAAGCCTTAGACCACATCGCAAGATGATTGGGATAAAATAGATTGAAAAGCCCAAGGTTTGATAAGAATTTTTTTTCTTGATTTGGTGCTCCTAAATGTCCATGAGGAGAAGACTACATCTTCTCTTTGGAAGAATCTTGGAGATGTTTACCAAGCTAAATCCCTAGTAAACAAGCTTTTTCTTAGAAATAAAATGTATTCTTTGAGGATGGAAGATGGAAGATCCGTTGCTAATCATCTCAATGCATTCAATATGATTGTTTCTTAGTTGGGTTCTATTGGTGACAAGATTGAGGAGGAGGATCATTGCATGCTTCTATTGTGTTCTTTTCCTGACTCATAGGACTACCTTGTTATGGGTGTTGGGAGTAAAATGACTAAGTTCAAGATGTATGAGGTGGCAACATTGTTACTTTCTGAAGAGATGTAGAGGAAGACTTCCAAGTCAGGTAAGGAGGTTCTTGTAGTTCGTGGTAGATCAAAAGAGAAAGGCAAGAAGAAGGACATGAAAGATGAAAAAGGCAGATCTTATTCCTGTGGGAGATCTAAGTCTCCTGGAAAGTCCAAGGCAACATATTGCAACTGTGACAAAAATAGCAATTTTCATAAAGAATTTAAGGAGGAGAAAAAGAAGACGAAGAGACCCTCTGATTAAGATTCAAGTAAATCCTCTCAAGATGATGATGAAGGATTTGTTGTAGCCTTTGAAATGCATGCATCAAAAGATGTGTGGCTAATATATTCAGGTGCATCTTTTCACATGACCTCACATGAGGGTTTCTTTTCAAAGTATGAAGAATATGATCATGGAAAGGTGCATCTCGATGATGATTCTTATCTGAAGTTTTTTGGCCCTGGAAGAGTCAAGATTAGATTCATCAATGGAAGAGTGAAGTGGATCAATGGTCTAATGCACATCCCAAGTTCGGCATAGAATCTACTCTTTGTAAGCAAGTTGAGTCATCCAGATGTGTAGCTTGATTTCTATCAAGGTGGATATAAGATGACAGGAGGATCTATGGTGCTTGCTAAGCGTATTTAGATAGGCACCTTGTATAAGATGGATGCATTCATTGCACAGTGAAATAGTGCTACTATGGAGTCAAAGAAAAAGGCTCTAGATTCTTCATCATGACACCATTTGGTGTTGTAAAGGGTCATATGGTGTCTTAAGGGGTCATAGGACACAATATGACACCTTAAGACACCATAGGATCCATAACGACCCAATATGGTGTCATAAGGGGTCATATATTGTCCTTAGGGTTGATATGGTGTCCTATGACCCCTTAGGACACCATATGACCCCTAACAACACCATATGGTGTCATAAGGAGTCATATGACCCATAAAGATGCCATATATAGTTGTAAAGGGTCATATTGTGTCCTAAGGGGTCATATGGTATCCTAAGGGGTGGTAGGACACAATATGACCCCTTAGGACACCATAGGACCCATAATGACCCAATATGGTGTCATAAAGGGTCATATGTTGTCCTTAGGGGTCATATGGTATACCATGACCCCTTAGGACACCATATGACCCTTAACGACTGTTGGCATTCGCATGAAGATTGCATTAATGATATGTTATATTGTCACTGATGTCAATTAACCGGTAATGATATTTATGATATTGTTGATATTATTGTTATTATTGATATTGTTTTGTAATTGGTAGGAAGAGCTTTGTGGAAGATATTATAAACTGGTATGTCAGTATGTGAGTTGAACCAGTAACCGGTATAAGAGGATAAACCCTATCTAACCGGTAAACCCTACCAATTGTTTTTGTTAAACCCTAACCAGTATAAGATTGATGAATTGGTTATGTTGGTTTATGACCAGATGTTGAGTGGTAATGCTGGTGACATGTATGGTCATTGTATGAAGACAAGTTCAAATTGTTTTGGGGCATTTGTTTGCTTTTCTAGGGAATGAGAAAAGTGTATTGCATCTAATGCAAAATGCATGATGAGTTACAAATTTTGATGAAGCGGTGATCAAGAAACGGTTGGAGTTTTCTTGAATAATGTGTATAGATTTCTATGTAAATCCAATGGTCATAGTTGAACCAATTTGTTTGTAATCTCTATTAGAGAATTATTATTTTGTTGTGTTACCGACCTAATTGATTTGTATTTAAGGTGGATGAAGTTGTTTTGAAAAAGGTGTTGGCAGAGATCAGTTGAGTGTGTGGTTTCCAAATCGGATAATGAATCTGCAATTTGAGTAAAGGCAGATTCAAGCTTAAAAGGATCTGATCAAGAAAGTGTAGAGCTATTTAGACAGATCAAATAAATCCTACTGTCTTCTAACAATTAGAGAATAATTAAAATCCCCTAACCGGGTGAGCTCTAACAACCTTGGTTACTTCTTAAATCTTCTAACAAGGTGGTCCATTAGCTTGGATTGACAAATCCTCTACCAAGGTTACTCCTAATAGGGTACTTTCTTTTATCAAGGCATTTTTTGTAATCCCTTATCCGAGTGATTCCTAATAGGATAAGTTTGTAAAAGGAAATTTGTAAAATCTTTAACAGGCTTGGTTCCTAATAGGGTGAACTTTAGAACATTTCAGATAGATATCTTGTGAGTCTCATCTCACCGTAGTTTTTACCTATTTGGGTTTTCCACGTATAAATATTTGTGTCATGTGGTGAATGTTTTTGTGGTTATGATCTTATGATTGCTTTGATTAACTACTTAAATATTTTGATAAGGCATGATAATCGAAAGCATTGAGAGATGAAGTATGTTGACATATGATAAAGCATTTGGATGTTTTACAAGTTAAATGTTGTTTACTATTAAGTTGCTATAACAATCAACCAGTATTCTTATGAGTATTGATCTTGACAGTGGTATTTTATTGATAAGTTTACTTTGTGTGATTGAGATTAAGTTTGGGAAGTTTGTATCAATTTTTCAATTTACTGATTCACCCCCCCCCCCCCCCCCCCCTCCTAGTAATCTACTCGATAGTTATTCTTTCATCATACCATCAATTGGTGTCAGAGAAACTGAGGTCCTCTATGATCTAAGCCTAACAACTTGAGGAAAAGATCTTGTAGATCATGATGAAGAAGGAAGGTCTAAAGTTTAATAGACAAAACTATAGGATATGGAGCGATAGAATGAAAATTTACATAAAGAGTCTGGGGAGTCAGTATTAGGAAAATGTCAATACTAAATATGTTGCACCTACTAAGATTTTGAATAATGATCAAAAGAAAGAACAAAAAGATAATCATCAAGCATTAGAGGCCATTATCAGTTCCCTGTTTGATGTTGAATATGTAGATGTTCATGGTCTAGAGACTGCATATGAGGTCTGGCAAAAACTTGAAGAGATTAATAGCAGTGATGAACATGTTAAGATTGTTAAAGAGGAGAGTCTAAGAGGAAATTTTGATAACATGTGGATGAATGAAGGTGAGAATATCCAGCAGTATGGTCAAAGGATAAAAGAGATAGTTGGTCAAATAAAGAGTGCAAGAGGGAAAGTGGAAGATGCCACAGTGATCAATAAGGTACTAAGAACCCTTCTATCGGTCTATGCTATCCGAGTTGCAGCTATTTAGGAACTGAATTCCATAGACAAAACTAA
Organism: Cryptomeria japonica; assembly: GCF_030272615.1. Lineage (NCBI taxonomy): Eukaryota > Viridiplantae > Streptophyta > Pinopsida > Cupressales > Cupressaceae > Cryptomeria > Cryptomeria japonica. The sequence goes on along the minus strand of NC_081405.1, from coordinate 695,445,432 downwards.
GGTAACTCTTGACTCCATCATTGGCAAAGTTGTTGCTTTTGAGTTAAATGGTTATGATGGTAGTATATAGAAATCTGATTCTGCATTCAGAGCTTTTGTCTCTAACCCATCTATGAGAAAAATTGGAGATATTATTCATGGCTATGAATCTAGATCCAATAGAGATGCTGATGATGAAGATAGTTTAGTGGAGCTTGAAGCATTGTTAGCAAAACATATTCATAGAGGCACTAGCAAATACAGAGGTAAACTACCTTTAAAATGCTTTGCATGCAACAAGATTGGTCATATAGTAGCTAATTGTCCTAATGGTAAAAATGAACACGAGAGATAAATTCAAGAAGTATAAGGGTGAAGTCAAGAGAGATTGTCTTATTATTGTCGATAGTGGTATCACTGATGAAGAATCTAATGGTGATGCTAGTGAAGACATTGTGTTTGTAGCTATTAAGGAAGAGATATCATATTAGAAGGCATTAGTGTCTAGGATGGATAACTCTGATGATTGAGTCATTGATAGTGGTTGTTCATTTCATATGACCAATGATCAGAGAAAATTTCTTTCCTTGAAGGAATTTGATGGAAGTGTTGTCAGATTTGGCAATGACTCACCCTGCATGGTTAAAGGTAAAGAAGTTATTTCTCTTAATGGGGAGAGCAATGCCGATGATGTCTATTGGGTTGAAGGTCTAAAGCACAATCTTCTGAGTGTGACACAACTTAATGATAGAGGATACCCACTGGAATTTAAAAATGATATGTGCAAAATCTTTGACAATAACAGTGAATTGATTGCAATTGAGAAACAAACTAGAGGTAATTTGTTTCATCTTAATCCTAAAATTAGCAACTGTTTGATTTTAAAAATAGATGATAGATGGCTTTGGCATAGGATATTTTGTCATATAAACTTTGATAACATTTTTAAAGTGAGTAAGTCCAAGACAGTGAGAGGTTTGCCTCAGTTAGACAAACCAGTTAATGCTCTTTGCAAAGAGTGTCAGTTAGGGAAGATGACTTCTTCAACTTTCAAGAGCAAGTCCTTTTCAGTGGAACACTTGTTAGATTTGTTTCATACAGATCTATGTGAACCAATAAGAACAAGAAGCATTCAAGGTGACATATATTTCATGATCCTCACTGATTACTTCTCAAGGATGATGTGGGTCACATTCTTGAAGGATAAGATTGAAGCTTTTGGTAAGTTCAAGGCATTCAGGGCCTTAGCTGAGAAGGAGAGCAACAAGAAGATAAAATGTCTGAGAATAGATCAAGGCAATGAATTTACTTCTGAGGAGTTCACTAAGTACTATGACGAGAATGGTATCAAATGACAACTTTCTACACCAAGGACACCACAATAGAATGGTATCACAGAGAGAAACAACCGGTCAGTGGTTGAAGCTACTACAACATTGTTGATATAAGGAGGTGTAGCGAATTTTTTTTGGAAAGATGCTGTTAGTATAGCTGTCTACACAATGAACTGAATGTTGGTGAGAAGAGGTAAGGACAAGACCTCTTATGAATATTGGTATGGAAGAGCACCTGATGTTACCTATTTTAAGATATTTGGAAGAAAATGTTTTATTAAAAGAGGTGATCACATTAGCAAATTTGAAGCTAAGAGTGATGAATGCATATTTCTGGGTTATTCCATTAAGAGTAAGCCCTACAAATGTTTTAACAACTGGACATAGATAATTGTTGAGAGTTTTTATGTTTGAGTGGATGAATATCCTTAAGTTTCAAAGGAAATCAGTTTGGAAAAGAAGGATGAAGATCCCTGCATTTTGCTTTTGGAACCTGAAACTATTCAATCTGAAACCGGTAAAGTAAATTCTGATGCACTTGTTCAACCGAAATAGATAAATTTAGAAGAAGAATATGATAATGATGAATCTAAACCTGAAGATAATGATCATGTCATTCCTAGATATGTGAGACTGAATCACAGTCCTGAATAGATTATTGGGGATAAGGATGCTGGAGTACTCAGTAGAAGGAGAATAAGAGATAACTCTTGCATGATCTCCACCATTGAACCAAGAACTTCGAAGAAGGCATTTGGTGATAATCATTGGGTTAAATCTATGGAGGAGGAATTGGATTAAATTGAGAAGAACAACACTTGGACCCTACTACCCTAACTGGTAAATAAGAATGTTATAGGTACTAAATGGGTATTCAGAAATAAGTTGAATGAAGATGTTGTAATTTGCAATAAGGCTAGGTTGGTTTGCAAGGGTTATGCACAAGAAGAAGGAGAAGATTATGGCAAAAATTTTGCACCAGTAGCAAGACTAGAAGGTGTCAAAACTTTACTTGCATTTGCAACCGATAAGAAGTTCAAGGTATACCAGATGGATGTTAAGTCTGCATTTTTTAATGGGATATTGGAAGAAGAGGTATACATAGAGAAACTAGATGGTTAAGCATTGGCTGATGAGAAAAGCATGGTATGCAGATTGCATAAAGCAGGCACCCAGAGCATGGTATGAAACACTTCATACACATTTGATGAAGATAGGATTTGTAAGAACTAGTGATGATAGTAATATTTATCTCAAGTCTGAAAGAGATGAAATACTGGTCAGTGAAGTATTTGTTAATGATATCATATTTGGAGGAAACGATGTCATAAGCAATAGTTTTGTAGATGAAATGAAAAATGAGTTTGAAATGGCTTTAGTAGGGGAAATAAAAAAATTCATAGGCTTGCAGATACATCAAATGAAGAATGGTATTTTCATTACACAATCTAAGTATGTGAAAGAGGTCTTGAAGACATTTGGCAAGAGTGACTGTAAACCAGTTGGAACACCAATGATTATAGGTTGTAATTTGTCCAAGGAAGATGATTCTAAGTCTATTGATGAAAAAGAATATAGGTCAATGATTGGCAAATTACACTATGTTGTTCATAGCAGACCGGATATAGCCCATGTGGTTGGCATAGTTGCTAGATTCCAGAAGAATCCAAAGGAAACACACCTGATAGCAATCAAGAGAACATTTAGATACCTGAAAGGTATTGTTGACTATGGATTATGGTATCCATATGGAGGAAAATTTGATTTGAAGGTGTACACAGATGTTGATTGGGTAGGAAATGTTGATGACCGGAAAAGAACAACCGGTGGCGCATTTTTTCTTGGAGGAAGGCTTGTTTCATGTAGTAAGAAGAAGAGTTGTAGTTCACAATCTACTGCTAAAGCTGAGTATGTTGTAGCTTATAAGAATTGCACATAGACTATTTGGATGAGGCACATTTTGGAAGGTTTTAAGATGAAGATCTCAGGACCTATAAAGATTTTATGTGATAATACAAGTGCCATAAATATTTCTAAGAATCATGTTTTGCATGCACGAACCAAGCACATTGAATTCAAGTATCTTTTCTTGAGAGAAAAGGTACAAAGCAAAGATGCTATCTTAGAGCATGTTTCTACCAAGGAGCAGCTTGCAGATATTTTTACCAAACCTCTACCTAAGACTACATTTGAATGTCTTAGAAGTCAACTAGAGGTTGTACCCCTTCATGAGGTTAGTTGAGCATGATGTTGATTGCATTAGTCCCTAAATCACTTGCTGAATCTTACAAGGATTGATGTAGAAGTGGATGTATTCCATAGGGGGAGCATCAAGTTGCAGTATGTTGTTAATGCATAGTGAAAATTTCACATTACAGGTTTTACTTTCAATTTGACATTATTGTCAAAGGGGGAGAAGAGTTATGTGATTATGGAAAGGAAAACCAGTGGCAGGCTAAAGACAGACAGAGCATGTGGATACTTGGTAATGTAAACCAAGATTTATATTCACTAATCATAGCAGCAATCATAGGCATTGATATTTGTATTGCCATCAATGCCAAAGGGGGATATTGTTGCATTTGCATGAAGATAGCATTAATGATATGTTATATTGTCATTAATGTCAATTAATCAGTAATGATATTGTTCATATTGCTGTTATTATTGATATTATCTTGTAATCAGTAGGAAGAGCTTTGTGGAAGATATTGTAAACTGGTATGTAAGTATGTGAGTTGAAAAAGTAACCGGTATAAGAGGATAAACCCTATCTAACCAGTAAACCCTACTACTTATTTTTGTTAAACCCTAACCGATATAAGATTCTTGAACTAGTTATGTTGGTTTATGATTTGATATTGAGTGGTAATGATGGTGACACGTATGGTCATTGTATGAAGACAAGCTCAAATTGTTTTGGTGGGTTTGTTTGTTTTTCTAGGGAACGAGAAAAGTGTTTTGCATCTAATACAAAGCGCATGACGAGTTACAAAGTTCGATGAAGCGGTAATCAAGAAGTGATTGGAGTTTTCTTGAATAATGTGTATAGATTGCTATGTAATTCCAATGGTCATACTTGAACCGATTTGTTTGTAATCTCTATGAGAGAATTAGGTTTTCATTGTGTTAGTGACCTAATTGATTTGTATTTAAGTTCTATGAAGTTGTTTTGAGAAAGGTGTTGGCAGAAATTAGTTGAGTGTGTGGTTGTCGAAACGGATAATGAATCTATAGTTTGAGTAAAGGCATATTGAAGCTTAAAAGGATCTTATCAAACAAGTGTAGTGCTATTCAAATAGATCAAAGAAATCTTGTTTTTTTCTAACAATTACAAAAGAATTTAAATCCCCTAACCAAGTAAGCTCTAACAAGATTGATTACTTCTTAAATCCTCTAATAAGGTGGTCCATTATCTTGGATTCTCAAATCTTCTATCGAGGTTACTCCTAACTGGGTACTTGCTCTTATCAAGGCATTTGTTGTAAATCCCTTAACTGGGTGATTCCTAACAGGATCAATTCTTAGTAGGACTTTTGTAAAAGCTTTAATAGGCTTGGCTCCTAACAGGGCGAACTTTAGAACAGTTTAGATAGCTATCTTGTGAGTCTCATCTCACAGTGGTTTTTACCTATTTGGGTTTTACACATCTAACTATTTGTGTCATGTGGTGAATTTTTTTGTGGTTATGATCTAATGATTGTTTTGATTAACTACTTAACTATTCTGATAAGGCATGATAACTGGAAGCATTGAGAGATGAAGTATGTTGGCATATGATAAAGTATTTGGATGTTTTACAAGTTAGATATTATTTATTGTTAAGTTGCTATAACAGTCAACCAATATTCTTATGAGTATTGATCTTGATAGTCATATTCTATTGATAAGTTTACTTCGTGTGATTGAGATTGATTTTAGGAAGTTTGTATTAGTTTTTTAATTTATTGATTCACCCCCCCCCCTCAGTAATCTACCAGATACTTATTCTTTCATCATACCATCAACGACACCATATGGTGTCATAAGGGGTCATAAGGGACCATATGACCCATAATGAACCACTATAGAGTCATAATGGGTCATATTTTGTCCTAAGCATGGCAAAATATGACCCCTTAGGATATAATATGCCCATAAAGACAAAATTTGGTGTCGTAAGGGGTCATATGGTGTCCTAAGGGGTCATAGGACACAATATGACCCCTGAGGACATGATAGGACCCATAACGACCCAATATGGTGTCATAAGGGGTTATATCTTGTCCTTAGGGGTCATATGGTGTCCCATGACCCCTTAGGACACCATACGACCCCTAACGACACCATATATTGTCATAAGGGGTTATATGAGGTCAGATGACCCATAACGACACCATATAGAGTTGTAAAGGGTCATATGGTGTCGTAAGGGGTCATATGGTGTCTTAAAAGGGTCATATGACACAATATGACCCCTTAGGACACAATATGACCCATAACAACATAATTTGGTGTTGTAAGGGGTCATATGGTGTCCTAAGGGGTTGTAGGACACAATATGTCCTTTAGGACACCATAGGACCCATAAAGACCCAATATGATGTCATTAGGGATCATATGTTTTTCTTAGGGGTCATATGGTGTCCCATGACCCCATAGGACACCATATGACCCCTAACGGAACCATATGGTGTCATAAGGGGTCATAAAGTGTCATATGACCCATAACAATTTTTGGTGTAATTAATTATTCATGTTGGATATTATTACACCTTACTTAATTTTACTTAGTTAAATGTGCAACATTGTAGTTTGCATATGAGACACTTAGGGAGATCTGCCACATTGGGATAGTGTGTGTGGGAGAATTCCACCTTTTATGGTGTGATCTTATTACTTAGGTAAATGTACAACATTGTAGTTTGCATATGAGACACTTAGACCTTTTATGTTGTGATCTTGTTATTACTTTATCATATCCACTTATTGCGGAGTGATAATTCCATCTTCGGTGGGTGATCTACCTCATTTGGAATATTACTATTTCTCCTACCTACCCCTACTTACCCTTGCATCTCATTGAGCCACATGTCATCATTGTTTTCTCTCTTGTCTCTTAGCCTTATCTGTATAAGCAAGCTTATCCTACATTGTATGTAATAACATCAAAAATATTGATGATCTAGTTGATCGTATTTTGCATCATTGATAGGAATATAGTTTATTTTTGTCACATTTTGTTCTCTCTTATTTGTGTTTTTCATTGCCTCTTGATCTTGGCAAATTATCACATGGCATCAAAACCATTAAAGTGTCATTGGTTTGCCAATTGAGAGAAATTTGGGGTTTTGCATTTTGGAGATTTCTATTGCAGTTTATTATTGGAGCTTGTTGGGTCAAATATGAGGTTACCACTGGATTGAGGATGTTCGAGAAATTTAGAATTGCCTTTTGTTTCATCCAAATCTGACATCTAAGGCCAAATCTAGAGCCATTTGAAGGTAGAGGGTGGTGACTTGTCCTGACAGCGATCTACAATTTTGCAGCATATTTGGCCAAATCCGTCATCACCATTATGCTTAGAAGGTCCAGAAACCTCCAGATCGACTGTCAATTTGCCAAAATCAGCCTCCTTTACCCTGGTTTGAAAAAATTTCCCTTCCTGGTCCGCCATATGGACTTGCAGGTATAGGTCTAAATTTTACTTTTTTAAAATTGTTTTCTTTTTTTTTCTTTTTTTTTTTTCAAAAATTAAAAAAAAAATTAAAATTTCATTTCAATTTTACGTTGGTGGGAGCATTTGTTTTTAAAAACGTTTTTATTGGGAGGCAGGGGGCAGGTTTGTGCCTACGGCCCCGCAGGTCCTACGACCCACAGTGTACCTATGGGTAACACAGGCCATGCAACACCCAGTGTACTTGCGGGTGACGCAGGTCCTACGGTCACAAGCCCTTTTTTTAAATTAAGAATTGTTTTTTAGTTTTTTTTTAAGTTTTTTAAATTAAAAAACTTTTTTTTAATTTATGTTTTTAAATTTTTTTGAAATAGTTGTTTTAATAATAAAAATAAAGTTTTTTAATAAACTTTTTCTTTAATAAATTTTTATTAAAGTTTTTTTTATATATCAATTTTTTTTTCAAAAAAAAGTGACTTACATCTTTTTTTTCAATTTTTTCTTTAGTATTTTTTAATAAAGTTTTTTTTCATGGGCATTTAATAAATTGTGTTTATAAAGATTTTGAAAATCTTTTAAAAACAAAAATATCATGGAATAAGTCAAATTGGGAACATATATTTTTTGTCACTTCATACCTGTATGCAGCGCTTCCAACCGGCAGCCAGGGGGGCTCTTGCTCCTATATTTTTCTTGGCAACATCCCAATTAGAGGCATCTTCATCTGTAGTATTCTACAGGGCTTCTTTGGTGGCATCATCTTCATGTTTCTAGATTTGCACTATATCATGGTGTATGCTCTTGCAAGAGAAATGTTGTACTCGCACTATCATAAAGTGTCACACCTCTTTGTATCTTGTCTTTGATGACTATTTGATGTAATCCTCTTATACACATAAATTAGGAATATCTTGTGAGACTTGGTGCATGGCTTTACTTGAGAATTAGATGTTGCACATTTGTGCATGGCTCCCACGAGACTTTGATTGTACCAGTATTTCTGCTATTTACGAGTATCCAAATGATGCTCAAAGCAGGTTGTCTCCATGCCTGATCTTCATTTTGTTGCAGCGAGTGATTCATCATCATCAACATTGGTAACTAGTTTTGTCACACTTGGACATTATTCGTGCAACATTGGTCCTCTTTCTTCCTAATGGGAATGTATGTTGGTCAATATCATTGGACCATCTTTGTAGGAGATTTTACATTGAGGGGGGCTTCATGGTCTCGTCTTCTCTCTTATGGGGGGGACTTTTTCCTCACTTGAGGTTTTGTTCTTCTCATTCATCATTGAGAGCATTGTGTGCTTTCATCATCTCTCTTTAGGGGGGAGTTTTTTCCCATTTGATTTCTCTCTCTTTTGCCATTTGTGAGAGATTGCATTGGTTTGCATGCATTTGTATTTGTACATGGGTACCTAACATGGCCTTGTAGTCGGGACCCATCTTGCATTGCTTAGTTGCATTGTAGACTTAAGTGCATTCCCCTAAGTTGCACTTAAGGGGGCTGTTTGTGTAATTAATTATTCATGTTGGATATTATTAAACCTTACTTAAGTTTACCTAGGTAAATGCATAACATTGTAGTTTGCATATGAGACACTTAGGGAGATGTGCCACATTGGGATAGTGTGTGTAGGATAATTTCACCTTTTATGGTGTGATCTTGTTACTACTATATCATATCCACTTATTGTGGAGTGATAATTCCATCTTTGGTGGGTGATCTACCTCATGTGGAATATTTTAGTATTTCTCCTACCTACCCCTACCTACCCTTGCATCTCATTGCGCCACATGTCATCATTGTGTGCTCTCTTGTCTCTTAGCCTTGTCTTTATAAGAAAGCTTATCCTACATTGTATGTAACAACAACAACAATCTTGATGATCTAGTTGATCACATTTTGCATCATTGATAGGAATAAAGTATATTCTTGTCACATTTTGTTCTCTCTTATTTGGGATTTCCATTTCCTCTTGATCTTGCCAAATTCTCACAATGACACAGTATAGAGTTGTAAAGGGTCGTATTGTGTCCTAAGGGGTCATATGGTGTCTTAAAGGGGTCATATGACACAATATGACCCCTTAGGACACAATATGACCCATAACAACACAATTTGGTGTCGTAAGGGGTCATATGGTGTCCTAGAGAGTCGTAGGACACAATATCACCCCGTAGGACACTATAGGACCCATAACGACCCAATATGGTATCATAAGACATCATATGTTGTTTGTAGGGGTCATATGGTCTCCTATGACCCCTTAAGATACCATGTCACCCCTAACGACACCATATAGTGTCATAAGGGGTCATACGACCCATAATGACACCGTATAGAGTCGTAAAGGGTTATATTGCATCCTAAGGGTGACACAATATGACCCCTTAGGACAAAATATGATACACGATGACATAATTTGGTGTCATAAGGGTCATATAGTGTCCTAAGAGATTGTAGGACACAATGTGACCCCTTGGGACACCATAGGACCCATAACGACCCAGTATGGTGTCATAAGGGGTCATATGTTGTCCTTAGGGGTCATATGATGTCCCATGACCCCTTAGGACACCATATGACCCCTAATGACACCATATGCTGTCATAAGGTGTCAAAAGGGGTGATATGGCCCATAACAACATCGTATAGAGTCGTGAAGGGTCATATTGTTTCCTAAGGGGTCATATGGTGTCTTAAAAGGATCATATGACACAATATGACCCCTTAGGACATAATATGACCCATAATGACATAATTTGATGTCGTAAGGGGTCATATGGTTTCTTAAGGGGTCATAGGAACACAATATGACCCCTTAGAACACCATATGACCCCTAACGACACCATATGGTGTCACAAGGGGTCATATGGCCCATAATGACATTGTATAGAGTTGTAAAGGGTCCTATTGAGTCCTAAGGGGTCATATGGTGTCTTAAACAGGTCATCTGACACAAAATGACCCCTTAGGACATGATATGACCAATAATCATACAATTTGGTATTGTAAGGGGACATATGGTTTCCTAAGAGGTCGTACAACACAATATGACCCCTTAGGACACTATAGGACCCATAACAACCCAATATGGTGTCATAAAGAATCATATGTTGTCCGTAGGGGTCATATGGTATCCCATGACCCCTTACAACACCATATGACCCTTAATGACACTGTATTGTGTCTTAAGCAGTCATAAGGGGTCATATGACCCATAACAACACCCTATAGAGTCATAAAGAGTCATATTGTGTCATAAGGGTGACACAATATGACCCCTTAGGACACAATATGACCCATAATGATACAATTTGGTGTTTTAAGGGGTTGTAGGACACAATATGACCCCTTAGGACACCTTTGGACCCATAACGACCCAATATGGTGTCATAAGGGGTCATATATTGTCTTTAGGGGTCATATGGTGTCCCATGACCCCTTAGGACACCATATGACCCCTAAAGTCACCATATGGTGTCATAAGGGGTTATAAGGGGTCATATGAGCCATAATGACATCGTATAGAGTTGTAAAGGGTCATATTGTGTCTGAAGGGGTCATATGGTGTCTTAAAGGGGTCATATGACACAATATGACCTCTTATGACATAATATGACCAATAACGATATAATTTGGTGTTGTAAGGGGTCATATGGTGTCCTAAGAGGTTGTAAAACACAATATGACCCCTTAGGACACCATAAGACCCATCAAGGCCCAATATGGTATCATAAGGGATCATATGTTGTCCTTAGGGGTCATATGCTGTCTAATGATCCCTTAGGACACCACCCCTACCGACACCATATGGTGTCATATAACCCATAAACATACAATATAGAGTCATAAAGGGTCATATTGTGTCCAAAGGGGTCATATGTTGTCTTAAAATGGTCATATGACACAATATGATCCCTTAGGACACAATATGACCCATAACAACACAATTTGGTGTCATAAGGGATCATATGGTGTCCTAAGGTGTCATAGGACACAATATGACCCCTTAGGACACCATAGGACCCATAACAACCCAATATGGTCTCATAAAGGGTAATATGTTGTCTTTAGGGTTCATATGATATCTCATAACCTGTTAGGATACCATATGACCCCTAATGACACCATATGGTTTCATAAGGGGTCATACGAGATCATATGACCCATAACGACATCATATAGAGTCGTAAAGAGTTATATTGTATCCTAAGGGTGACAAAATATGACCCCTTAGGACAAAATATGATACATAATGATACAATTGGGTGTCATAAGGGGTCATATGGTGTCCTAAGGGGTCGTAGGATATAGTATTACCCCTTAGGACACCATAGGACCCATAACAGCCCAATATCATGTCATAATGGGTCATATATTGTCCTTAGGGGTCATATGGTGTCTCATGACCCCTTAGGACACCATACGACCCCTAACAACGCCATATGGTGTCATAAGGGGTCATATGGTGTCTTAAAGGGGTCATATGACACAATATGACCCATAACGATACAATTTGGTGTCGTAAGGGGTCATATGGCATCCTAAGGGGTCGTAGGTCACAATATGACCCCTTAGGACACCATAACACTCATAACGACCCAATATGGTGTCATAAGGGGTCATATGTTGCCCTTAGAGGTCATGTGGTCTTCCATGACCCCTTAGGACACTATATGACCCCTAACGACACCATATGGTGTCACAAGGGGTCATAAGTGGTCATCTGACCCATAAAGACACCATATAGAGTCGTAAAGGGTCATATTGTTTCCTAAGAGGTCATATGGTGTCTCGAAGGGGTCATATGACACAATATGATCTCGAAAGACATAATATGACCCATAACAACACAATGTGGTGACGTAAGGGATCAGATGGTGTCCTAAGTGTCCGTAGGATACAATATGACCCCTCAGCACACCATAGGACTTATAATGACCTAATACGGTGTCATAAGGGATCATATGTTGTCCTTAGAGGTCATATGGTATCACATGACCCCTAAGGACATCATATGACCTCTAGTGACACCATATGGTGTCATAAGGGGTCATAGTGTGTCATAAGGTGTCAAGATGAAGTAGTATTACAATATTAAATTTAATACCAATATTGCTTACTAAAATTTGACACCTGAGGAGTCGTATGGTGTCCTAAGGGGTCATATGACACAATATAACCCTTTCCCCTTCCCTCTCTCTATCTCTCTCTCTCTCTCCCTTTCCTCTCTTCTTCTCCCCCCTCCCCCCCTCTCCCCTAATCTCTCTATCCCTTTCGCCCCCTCCCCTCTCTCTCTCTCTATCTCTTTCTCCCTCTCTCTCTCTCTCTCCTAATCTCTTTATATCCCCCCTCTCTCTCTCCCCTAATCTCTCTCTCTCTCTCTCTCTCTCTCCCTTCCCCCCCTCTATCTCTATCTCCCTTCCCCCCCATCTCTCTCTCTCTCTCTCTCTCTCTCTCTCACTCTCCCCCACTCCCCCCTCTCCCTCTCCCTAATATCATATACTAATTTATTTATAAATTAATATAATATATATTAATAAATAATAGATTAATTATGTGCAAATTTAGTTATTGAATTTACTTATTAAAATCGGATATCTGATTTTTGTTGTACAAATTTCAAATTTGAAAGTTTGGCTTGGGAATGCTTTGGGATTTGGCTTGGAACTGACAAGCCTACAAAGTCAACTAAAAAAACCTGTTTTTGGCTGAGGACATTCTTTAGTGAGTTTTATATTTTAATTATGAATTTGTTGTTTGTAAAATGGTTATATCAAAAGAAAGGAATTGCACCATTTTTGTGGGTTTTTTTGGCGGTTATGTAGGCAGTTGATTTTTGAAGAATTTCTTAACCATTAAGCTCTGATGTGCAAAAATTTGTGTTGGATTGGACTGTTCTGGCTTCTAAGATTGGTTGTTCTACCGCATCCTCCAATGAGTCCTTATATATAGTTACATGCAGTTCCATGGATTATGTTTTACACCATGGCAGCAGCTGCTTGCCTTTGTTGTCAAATAAGTTGGACTACATTACCCTGTCTAATGTTGTACATTGCCTGATCATGACTCTAGCAGGGCTTCTTGTTGTTTAGTAACTCAGCTTGTTTGGTTACATCTATATTATGAACGCACATTAGAAACCAATACCCTTACGGTAGGTTAAAAACCCAGCTTGATCACTCTTGGAAGAGAAGAAACCTGGCCCAGTCACACATGGAAGAGCAGAAACCCTAAATTTGGGTTCCTTCCCAATATTTGTGGTTGTATTAAGATATTATGCTCTACTAGGATAGAAACATACAATTCAAGGAAAATAGGAATTGCATTGTACATTATTGCAATGCTCTACCATAAGGATTGTTAGGGAAAAGAGATTATTTATGAGATGGCAGAAACCATAAAGTCTGCTCCCTTTGGAATGTTTGTAGATAGACGAAGCTATTAAACATTTTGAGGACTATGTATTCCAACCAGCACTCGTACGCAAAATTTGAAATAACCTTTTTCACTACTCTTGGGGAAAACAAACAATGAATCTTGGTCTTTTACCCATGGTTGCAGATGTATGAGGCTACTTTGTATTGCTTAAGTTAGAACATACTCATACTTTTCAAGGGAAGTGTTGAGGACTTGAATTCTTCTTTATTGCAGTGGTCTGCCCCAATGATTATTAGGGAAAATATTGGATAGAAGAAATCTCGAGTCTTTCTCCCTTTCCAATTTATGTAAGTAGATGAAATTATTAAGTATTTGAGGATTGTGAAGTTCAACAATCTAGGGGCAATTTGAAGGAGCTGCCTAATTATTCCAGAAAGAGAAGAAACCATGAATTTTGATCTTTTCCCAGCAGTTGTGGCTACATGAAAATATTAAGCATTTCTACAGTTAGAACATACCCTCAAGGCAAATGTTGAGGATTGGTCTTACAGTCAATCGGAGGGCTTCACTTTCAAGGATATCAATAAAAGTGTGGTGCAATAGCTACCCAGAGGCTGATAGCTTTGGAGATCTTGTATCAAGAAGAGAATATTTAGATAATATTATCGGACAAATTGTAGAACTTAGATAGAACCTAAAATAGAACAATAACCTGGGTACGATATCTTTTTGTCCAATGTTAGTGATTCCAAACTCTTTACTTTCATGGTCATGGCATTCCTAGGATCCTTCAAGTTTATATTTTGGCATGTATTCCTATCCTCGCCATTGCATGCTAATTTTTGAGTTGTCATCTCAATTGCAGTTAGCTTATTGGCATTGCCTGACGGTTGGTTGCATCTAGTTGGAAGATGAAATTTCTATAATTAGGGCTACTGTCCCTATTGATAATTTATAAAATAGATCTTTGTTGGTTTTGTATTTAATAATAAAATTAAATGGGATGTTATCTCATAATTGCTATTTGGTAAATGTGAACTTTCGATGTTTGTTAAACACAAAAAAATATTTAGTAAAAATTTTTTGCATGGATCTTAACAAATCATGAATTCAAACACCAGGCCAACGATCATGGTGCATTTAATGAGTGCCCCTCGCTTCACTCAGACCAAATTTTAGCCTTTTGCCAATTTTATAGACCCTCCAACTTGAATAAAAGGTTTATCTCTAGTTGCCAAAAATGGGTAGCCTCTCTTAGCAAGAATGAGAAGAGAGGTGGGCTCGCAAGCACCACTCAGGCAGAATAAGAATAGATAGGAATCCACATCAGCCAAAATTGTAGCATGCATGCCCAGATCATTTAGAAAGAACAAGCAATAAAAGAAAATTAATGTTGAGCCCCGAGGTGAACTGGAGAAGAAGATCATAAACATTTAAAACAATTTGGTGGGAAAAGAGGGAGCTAAATATTTGAATTTAAATTTTTAGCATAAAGGGTCAACAGAAGAAGTGCTATAGTTTCCCTGCAAACAAAGGTCATCTGGCCACCATGAGAAAGAAACTCCTTTTGCAACTGACTTTGAAAGCAAGTGCGCCTCCCCATTCACTTCCTATATATATGTTGACAGAGAAATCCAAATTCCTCATGATTGAAAGGATTTTCTCCAACAAAGCTTGTAATCTCCATTCTTGGCCAGCAGAACAACATTTATAGCAATAGCAGAATCCCCTTCAACCTCTAAAAACTAAATTCCTTTGTTAATGCATTCTGAAAGACCAATTACATGGGCACTGAATTATGCAATTTTATTGGTATCTGGGAGAATGGGGTGAGAGACTTTCCCTTGGACTAAACCTTCATGATCCTTGATTATGTATCCTATTCGAGATGGACCTGGATTGCCCTGAGTGAATATAGCTCAAGATCATTTTTGTTTATTATGACAATTATCACCATAACTCAAACAAGATATACAATATACTATTCCCAAATAAGTCATTTTCATGATATCAATAGAGCTCAAGATCATGTTTTTTTATTTCAGCCTCTAATTCCTTTATCTGACTAAAGGGAACTTGTGTCTCTTATCATGAAATGTAAATTTAGATGGTGAGATACTTTATTCTTAGATGCAACTAAATGCTATGTGACACTTGATAAACATTTTCCTCTTTATTAGGAAAATAACCACCTTTACTAGAGAAGAAAAAAAATCAAATTGATAAACTAAAATTGATATAACCATTGAACCTCCATTATACTCTTCATGTAAAATATTGAATTGTTAATCAAAACAAATAGACAATTAAAAAGATGAAGCAAAATTAAATGAGAGAAGCTTGAAGACAAATATCAACCTAAAGTTAATTGTATACACAAAAATACTATTCTATACATAAGCTATTAGAAATTCAATTAATATATCTTCTCTGCATTCATAATATTGTATTATCTAACATATTAATTTATATATTTTTGTATCAGTATATCCTTGCACCTCCTTCAAGCACTCCAAAAGAATCGCCATATATTTCTATTATATATATTTTTGTGGTATCGCCGTATATTCAAGCACTCCAAAAGCATCTTGAAATCGGCTCAATGTAACAATATATATACAAAGCTGCGCGGAACACACGAAGGAGAAGGGTTGGTGTTGGAGCTATATAACCGCTAATCTTATTCATCTGGAATCCATTAACATTAAATACCTCTATAGAAAATAGATCTGCAGTTTTCATTGCCTAGATGGGGAAGGGAATTTATCATGTGTTTCTGCTGTTTTTGTTGCTCACGCCTCCTTTGGCTTTTGTGTCTGGTAATTATATTGTTTATTCTCGTCTGCTGAGATTAGTACATGGTTTTATTTGTTGATATTGGCAACAGCTGATTTGTAATAGTGGGTAGTAACTGATTTGTTGATATTGGCAACAAGTAGGTAAATGCAGCAGAAACTTCAGCGCTACATTTCATGGGGAGTGCGCGGTTTGGAGGGAGGGTGAGTGCAACTCCGTATGCAAAAATGTAGAGCATCAAGACCATGGAGAGTGCGAATCATGTGGATTTGAATCAAGATGTTGTTTTTGTTATGGTACATGTGATAATTAAGCTGTTCATTTATGCCACTGTGTTTCTGTGTGGTGGGAAATTGCAATTCGATTAATTATTGTACAGAGCTATGTAAAACAAATGGTACCTAAATTATTTATGTTAAGTAGGAGAAGGGTTCAAATAAACAATTTTGCATATTGAAAATGTATTCTTTTTGTTAAATATTTTTCATATTGAATATTTCAAAATGTAGATTTCTATTAAGAATAATTAGTAGTGGTCTTCTTGAGGATTGATTATTTATAAGTTATGTTCAACTTTTTATTCTATTTTGAAACACTTTTGAGAAATTATTTACTATTGAATATAATTGTACAAGAAAGTAAATAACTTCCAATTAATAAATAAAAGTGGATCAAACACGTCCAAGGGGTTGAGCTTAATTGGTTAAAACACTGGGTTCTCATTTTGGAGACCCAAGTTCAATTCCCAATAGGGACATCCGAAATGAATTCTATGTTGTGACTCTTGGATCTAATCAAACATTATAATAATAATAATAATCCAAAGCACATTTTATTACTTTATTTTTTTTTATCGACAAAAAAGGCCAAGGCCAAAGAATTTTACATTTACACCTCCATTCGGTGTGCGCATCGGTAGGAAAGAATGGAGGGAAGAAAACCTCCGGTCTAGCCCAGATCCCTCAAGGATCAGAAAAAATTAAGAATGCGATACAAAATGGAGATACTAGATCACAAAGGGAACTTGTCCACAATAATGAAGATTGTATGTAGAAATCCTATGTGTAAAGTTGAGCAGCAGATTGCCCATTTCTTGGGGTGATATTGCCATTTGTGGGTGACAGTTCTTGCTATTCCTGAAACACAAGATTAAGCATGCTCTGCTCCATATGCTGCACAAAATCTTGAGAAAATCTCTCACCAGAATGTTAGGAAAAGAAAAACCGAACAGGTCAACTTATACAATATATCATACCTGCCTAGATGGTCACCCTCTTAGGATACACAGCTCAAAATATTAGTCTCAAAAAATCTCCTGAAACATAATGTGAGAGTGATTACCCATCAGAGAGCATAAACTCAATAAATATTAACAAGGGAAATTCCATAAGTATTCCTGCAAAGAGATTGCGGGGAGCTACCATCTTATAGAATATACATAGCTTAACAAGATTACGAAGCTAAGTTAAAGCAACCTAGAGACATTAAAGCCTAAAAGCTTCTTAAGAGAAAAATAAGAGACAAACCATCAAGAATATAGGGGACCAAAAAGGTAAAATAGAGATGAGGATAGCTAGGTAAGTGTTAGTCCTAAAAGATGGCAATATCTACATAAATAATAGTACCTATACATCCATGATCACATATATCTGGGAGCGAAATATGCCAGCACGTTTATATACCTATGCTCATTAATGTAAGATATTGCCTCCTTCTAGTCTTAAAGCTTATCCTAGCAGAGCGGCGATGAACTTCAGAAAAGACTCATCGAAGATAGTAATTCCATCAACAAAAGATAACGAGGAAAGCGGAGATGGTTTTTATCGACGAGAAAAGGTCTTTGAGGAGATAATACCATCGGTGTAACATAAAAAGGACTCACTGAAAGGAAAATTCTCATCGAAAGAATAATTTCGATCAGACAAAGGGAAGCTACATCGATAAAAGATATCGATGAGGAAATAGGTTTCGAGGACGCTAAATAGCATGTCTCCGATATGCATGGTTGCAACGATGCACCTTTATCGATGGAAGATGATAAGGGAGGATAAAGAAAGGCTTCGGTGAGACAATAGATCCATTCATCGACAGGGCATGACGATTTAGATCAAAGAAGTGTTTCAGTGGAAAAAAAAAAAAAGTCACTGAAGCCCGAGGTTTCTTCGACATAAAAACCCAATGGATATCAGATAGGTATCGGTGAGGAAACAGCCATATTGACTGAATACAGTATTTCAATGAAAGAAGGATTACCTATGGAGTTAAATTACAAAAGCCCCCTATTGTTAAAAGAAATCATCATTTTCATTAATACCATGGTAGCCCACAAGTCATCAAGCAGGTGTAATAGCATCCTATTAAGATATCTGGGTTCAAAAAAATATCGATGAGAGCCAATGATGTCTCATCGATATAGAAGGGCCATCGAAGAAAAGAAGTGCCGATGAACTTCAGAAAAGACTCATCAAAGACAGTAATTCCATTGACAGAAGATATGGAGGAAAGCGGAGATGGTTTTCATCAATAGGAAAAGGTCTTCAAGGAGATAATACAATCAATGTAACATAAAAAGACCTCACCGAAAGGAATGTTCTCATCAAAATAATAATGTTGATCAGACAAAAGGAAGCTACATCAATAAAAGATATCGATGAGGAAATAGGTTTCGAGGAAGCTAAAAGGCATGCCTCCGATACGTATGGTTTCACCAATGCGACTTTATCTATGGAAGATGGTAAGGGAGGATAAAGAAAGGCTTCGATGAGACAATAGATCCATTCACCGATAGGGCATGATGATTTTGATGGAAGAAGTGTTTTGGTGGAAAAAATAAAGGAGCTCACCGAAGCCCGCAGTTTCTTCGACATAAAAACCCAATGGATATCAGATAGGTATCAGTGAGGAAACAGCCAGTGACCGAATACAGTATTTTGATGAAAGAAGGATTATCTGTGGAGTTAAATTATAAGATCCCCCTATAGTTAAAATAAATCATCATTTTCATTAATACCATCGTAGCCCACAAGTCATCAAGCAAGTGTAATAGCATCCTATTAAGATATCCGAGTTCAAATAATATTGATGAGACCCAATGATGTCTTCATCGATATAGAAGGGCCATCGAAGAAAGGAAGCACCGATGAACTTTAGAAAAGACTCATCGAAGACATAAATTCCGTCAACAAAAGATATCGAGGAAAGCTGAAATGGTTTTCATCGACAGGAAAAGGTCCACAAGGAGGTAATACCATCGGTGTAGCATAAAAAGGACTCACCGAAAGGAATGTTCTCATCGAAAGAATAATGTCGATCAGACAAAAGGAGGCTACATTGATAAAAGATATCAATGAGGAAATAGGTTTTGAGGAGGCTAAAATACATGCCTCCGATATGCATGGTTTCACCGATGCGACTTTATTGGTGGAAGATGATAAGGGAGGATAAAGAAAGGCTTTGGTGAGACACTAGATCCATTCACTGATAGGGCATGATGATTTCAATGGAAGAAGTGTTTCGGTGAAAAAAATAAAGCAGGTCACCAAAGCCCATGGTTTCTTCGACATAAAAACCCAATGGATATCATATAGGTATTGGTGAGGAAATAGCCATAGTGACCCAATATAGTATTTTGATGAAAGAAGGATTATCTATGGAGTTAAATTATAAAAGCCCCCTATTGTTTAAAGAAATTATCATTTTCATTAATACCATGGTAGCCCACAAGTCATCAAGCGAGCATAATAGCATCTTATTTAAGATATCCGGGTTCAAATAATATCAATGAGACCCAACAATGTCTCATCAATATAGAAGGGCCATCGAAGAAAGGATGCACTGATGAACATCAGAAAAGACTCATCGAAGACAATAATTCCATCGACAAAAGATATCGAGGAAAGTGGAGATGGTTTTTATTGATGGGAAAAGGTCTTCTATTTTGAAGCACCTTTGAGAAATTATTTACTATTGAATATAATTGTACAAGAAAGTAAATAACCTCCAATTAATAAAAAAAAAAGTGGATCAAACACGTCCAAGGGGTTGAGCTTAATTTGAGCTTAATTGGTTAAAACACTGGGTTATCACTGTGGAGACGCAAGTTGGACATCTAAAATGAATTCTATATAAAAACACAATTAACAATAACAAAGAAACACAATTACCACTAACAAAGGGTAGGCATGAATGTGTATTCTATATACATTTCTCAAAATATTAATTACCATTAATCAAACCATCTTATATATTAATGTCATTTGAAATTTGAATATCAAGCATTATCTATTAAATTTAATTATTATTGTTATTGTATCTTTTTATTACTCATTTTGCAAGATTAAAAACCTTGGATGCATCTCCTTGTATAGTTTAAAGTCTTTGTTGTTGACTTAACTAAGGTAATTTGTTAAAGAATATGATCAATAACCTAAACTCAACCTAATCACAAATATATTATTTATATAAGATAATTTAATAAATGCTAGTGTGCATTTGTTTGAATTGTTGACTTAACTAAGGTAATTTGTTAAAAGATATGATCAATAACCTAAACTCAACCTAATCACAAATCTATTAGTAGTAAAATTATTTTTCTGTAAACTTATTGGCTAAATACAATTTAGCTATTATAAGAGGATTAAATAGTTTTAGTGGTAACTATATAGAGAGAAATATAGACATCCATTTCTTTAAGCTTCCTAGAGGCCTTGAGATCAAATTTAATGGACATTATTTATTCACTTTAACAAACCACATTTCATTTCAGGAGTCGTTACTAAAATTTACTCGATATTATTATTACTTATTCTTTTTCCTTAAATTTTTAATTTAATTTAACTTTATTGGTCTCACTCATGCACTTTTATTTTTGTGATACATTTTATATTGCTTTTATAGAGGACAATAAATATAAAATTTTATAATGTTATACTATTATAATAATATATTATTATAATATAAATAGATCTATAATCAAATCAAATAATAAAAGTATCAAATTGTATAAAATTTTAAGGGATATATATTTATAATAATAATTACATAACTAAAAAAATTGTTATGTCATAATAAAATAAATTGATTTGTTATTTTTAGTTACAATTTTATTTTATTGAATCAATATGTTTAAACTAATTATACTTTTATAGATATTTTATTATATTTAAATTACAATGAATTTAAAAAATTATTACTATTTTTATTTAATTAATTTGACTTAATAAAATTATTATAGATTGTTGTTATTTATTATTAATTTTAATTTTTCTTAATATTTATTTTTCTATATAGTTTCGTTTACACATTTAAAACTATTTCAATTATTTAACTTTATTTTATGAAATTGAAAAAATTATTAAGATTTCTTTAATTTATATCATTTGTTCTAGTAAAATGTTAGTTATTATAAAATAATTATGTCTAAATTTTTTATCTTAATTATTATAATTTTTAAAATATAATCATTTTTAAAATTAAATCATAATTATTATTAAAACTATACTAACAACATGGCTAGTACTAACTACTATGTGGCACTTGTTTATATAAGATAATTTAATAAATTCTAGTGTATATTTATTTGAATCCCTCATAGATTTGCCTCAATGCAACTTGTATTTAGAGTTTACCTTCTATTTTTCCTTTTGTTGTAAAATCAAAATATATTAATAGAGGCAATCTTATCTTTATCTAGTGATAATGGGTAAGTGCCATGATTATATATCTATATAATAAAAGAATATGATCTCATTAGTATGATAGAATATCATATGTGAATCAAGAAAACAAGATCACATGTTAAAAAGTATATAAATATTTCAAAATTAGTGATGGAAGCGCGAAGAAAGACTAAGCATAAAGGATCATGGGAATCCATAACATGAACATAAGGGTCAAATGATCTGAGGTATATATATATAACAAACCCTAAAGGGATCATTATATTAGCGCCAAAAAAAATAGGTAGAATCTATTATGGACCTAAATATTAGTTTAAAATCATACTTGAAATATGTGGAAAGAGGTAATCCTAGGAGAATTTAGCCATGTGTACAGTTGGTAAAGGATATGCTTTGGATAAGGAGCACCAAAATATAAAATAAATATCTATCAATGATTAACAAATGGAAAAGAAAAATTTGTGTTTGGATGAGAAATAAAATATTGTTATTCTCAAAATTTGAAGACATGACAAGAACAATAGTCTTCTAGTTCTTTGAATCTATTTTTTAAACTATTTTTTTTTTTCAAAATGTTATATATTAAGGGTTTAATATAGGAGAAGGAAAAATAATTATCCTATTGTATTTTAGAAAACATATCACATCTATTTCAATTACTTTCTTTAATGAAAAATTATCTAACACGGTGTTCTTTTTTCTTTATGTTTTGCTAATTGTTTCATGAATATATGATATTTTTAGTTATAACAGACTTTTTTTTAAAAATTAAGAATGGATGTTTCATTGGAAATGTGATATTATTGCCAAATAAAAAATATTTAAGTAATATTGTAAGTGTTAATTAATTGCAAAATATGAATAACCAATTTAAAATGTCTTTCTTTTAATTAAATAAATAGTTAGATGTAATATCATAATGAAAGTAATTAAGGAAGAGAGTCCAGTAGATAACCACCCTAACTTTGTGCACCCTAAGCTGTAACTAGATAGTACATTATATTTTTAAGATTTTTCTTTTTTGATTTCTTTGTATTTAACTTAAGAACTTAAAGATGTTTTAGCTTCTAGGTATTTATGACAAATATGAGAGTTTTTATATGCACAAAGATCCAAAAGTGGTTATTAAGAGTTGTTTCCTAATACCCATGCATACACATGACAATAAGAATGTGCTACAACCATCGATAAATATTAGAACTCCTTTAATAAATATTCCTCTTTAAATAAATATGTCAACCAATACATATGCATACATGCCCTTGCAATCATGTCATATGACCATGAAAAAGACTTACACAACTCTCCCAATACAAAATTAGTTAACTACACATGCACATGTGAATGACCATTGTTATATGTGAAATATTTCACTAGATTTTTAATATACATGCATTATGAAATGGTTATTAGAAGATAGCTACGAGATCATTTCCCTATAGAATTATATAAATTTTCAAATTTGAAAGTAGGTTTACTCCGAATATTATGACTTACATGACATGTGAGAATGCCTTTTCCCTTAATTGGTCTTTTTATAAATTTTATCTATGCATTTTTATTCCAAGTACAAGTAGAATGCGACATCCTACCACTTGCTTTAAAGGAGATTGACGGATCTTGACGGATCTAAAGATAATTATTAGTACCGTAACAAAAATTAATAGTCATTGTGACAAAAACACAGGGGAGAGAATGGAGAACAAGGAAAACAAAGAGATATATGGAATAACACAAATGTTGTTCTTCAATCAAACATGTATGAATTAGTGAACAAATTGAAATGTAGAGAAAACAAAAAGAAGAGGAGATCCTCACTTGGTATTCGATATGAGATAAGAGTCATTGAAAGGAATCAGGCAAATGGAATGAGAAATAAAAAAAATTGTGAGAGTCACATTGGTGTATTCTAAGTCTGAATTTTGTCGCCAATTGCACAAATAAGTTAAGTACTATTTTTTATGTTAATTTCATGAATGACCATGGAATATTAAAGTATATTGGTATAATGAAATTGGATGTTCCTATCACATCTAAATATATGTGATAATTTTACCTTTCTATAATTTGGTAGTGTGTTATGAGTTTGAAGTTTCTGTCACTTTTAAGATAGAAATAGTTGTAGTATTTTGTTGGTTCAGTATTGGACTCGCATTGGTTTGCAAGTCTCGAAAGAAAATAATCTTGAATATGTCTCAAGGAAACTCTAGAAAGAAATAATTGTAGAACAGGAGTCTATAATTGCATAGGATTTGAGTCCTAGAAGTTTTTGTTGTAAGTATAGACGACTTGAACCATAGAATAATATTTTGTAGGTGAGAGAAGACCTGTGATTGCAAAGGTTAGAGGAGGCACACAAAATTTCTTGAGATTGTGAGAAGATAAATTCAAAGGGAAAGATGAGATGGGTGATGAGGAGACCCAGATTAATCCAATCTTGGAAAATTATTGCGACAGTGGAAAATAAAAGCTTCGTTGGAAATTAGAAATGATTGCAAGTAGAGTGGATGCATTGAAAGAAAGTGTTTTCCTAATAATTTTATGATTGTGAGACTTGAAAAAGAAGTTTAAGATAATTAATTTGCAATAGAGAAATGTCTCATGGAAAGCATTACAAAAAAAATGAGAATGAGGAGATAAGTGAAATGGTGACTAAAACAAAGAAGAAACAAATGAGATGGCAATAATTTAAGAAATTGCAAAATATAGAGAAGGCGAGACTCAATAATTCGAGGTTGAAGAATTACCTTACAAAGTATTAACAAATGAGGGTTTCAAGGCCCATATTCTAGTACTTATAAAAGAAGAAGACTAGAGAATTTCCATAGCTATCAGAGCCATTCATCATATTACAATCTAAGATAAGCTCTGTATCCAAAAATGAACAACTTTATAAATTGTTTGATTGGGAAAGTAAGTAAGGTTGCTAATACACAGTCGATTCACAACAATTTATTATTTCATTATATCCAAACTAATTTTTTTTGGTTTGTGAACTTCAAGGATTTGAATGTGGACATTCTTAGTACCAAGGAGGTATCTAGATATTAAAAAATTCCTATCTACAAAGATTGAGGACCATGGATTAATTTTGTGTTGTAGGAAGGTAATCGCTTGTGTATACCTAAAGAGTGCATGATAGAGACTATTTTGATAGAAATTTTTTGTTTCATTTATTGATGACCTCATACATAGGAGCACATGATTTATTTTGTTTCCAAGGGAGTCTGGTCTAGGAGCATCAACTCATATTTCATTCACCTTCTTTGGTTTGCTATTTATTGGAAAAAAAATTGTTTATTGAGTGGAGGAATCAATTCCTTTACATGTTGCCTATGGTTGTAGGATTTTCTTTGGCCATATTCAACAAACTTAAATTTTGGACCACTCACACCCCATCGTTCTATCATTCACTAGATTCAAATTTGGGATAGGTAGGGGTTGCTACTATGGGTGAAAAACTTGTGGCTAGGAAAGAAAAAATAGTTGTGGAGCAATTGAAAATTTGGAGAGACAAGAGGAAAGAGAGGAAAAATATTGTTGCTAGTCAGAGGGAGAAAAATAAGTAGAGAGGGGTGTGAGAAAAAAGTAATGAAGTGTAGAAAATTGTAAAGAAGAACAATAGATCATACCACTCAAATTTGTGTGCAAAAACCTAATAAAAATATAGAACATAATAATCCATGATGATGCAACCATTGCTAGCTAAGAAGGTCATGATGACTCAACCATTGCAAGCTAAGAGTCCAATTTGGACATCACATTACAACATTCTCCCACTTGAAGTCAAATTTCAAATGCTGAATAATTCCTCTACTAAAAGACTATTGCCTCTGCCTATCATCACATAATTTATAGACCAAGAGAAGTTTTGCACTAAATGAACTTCTCTCTACTAATAGGTTTCATCACAATATTTGCAGGGTTAACATCAGTGTGAATCTTGGCTAAAGATATTTGAGATTTTTCCTCCTTCCACCGCTTCATGAAGAAAGTAATATTGAATATCAATATGCTTTGTTCTGGAATGGTATGTTGATTTTCATGCTAATTGTAAAGCACTTTTATTGTCATAATGTAGTACCATGCTATCTTGTTTCACTTGCAATTGAACCAAAAATTCTATGAACCAAAATTGCCTCCTTGCTAGCCTGTGTTGTTGCCATATATTCAGCCTCAGTAGTAGATAATTCTAGCTTTGTTTGCAACTTTGACACCCAACTATTAACACCTCTAGCTAAAGAGAAAATGTAACCTATTGTAGACTTTCTCTTATCTCTATCTCCACCAAAATATGCATCCACATACCCATTAACTTGAAGACTATTCCCACTATAACAAATAGCAGCATCTAAAGTGCTTTTCAAATATCTGAGAATCCACATCATAGTTGTCCAGTGAGCAGTGCCAGGATTCTCCATGTACCTACTCGCAATTCACACGTCTTGTGTAATGTCTCATCTGGTGCACACCATGGCAAACATAAGACTTCCTACTACTAATGAGTACACTACATGAGACATTTGCACCTTCTTAGCTTCTGTTCTAGGACACGGTTTCAAAGACAATTTAATATAAACAAGAAATGGAGTACTAACTGGTTGTGTATTCTTCATATTTAAGCACTACAAAACCTTCTCCACATAATTTTTCTCTAAAAAACATAATTTCTTGTTATTTCTATCTCTATGTATCCACATTCAAAGAAGCTGAATTGCACTGCCTATGTCCTCTAACTCAAACTCTCTAGAAAGATGAGTTTTCAAATGGACGATTTTATACATGTTGGGACCTGCTGCCTGTTGGTATTTTGGATATGTTGATATGGTTTTGTCATTGATGTCAACACTTGTCAACACTTGTCATCACTTGTCAACACTTATTAGCACTTGGAGACTTTGGTTATGTTCACTGGCAAGACAGAGAATTATGTAAGTCACTGGTATTTGGTTCACCGGCACTTGGAATGACTTGGAAACTACTTGGTTATGTCGAAGACATTATTCGATCACTTGGTTTTGGCAATTTGGTTATTTGTTTATTCGGGTTTGCATATTTTCTATTACCAGCAAATAGGTCCAAGATAAGCACCGACAATCATATCTATTCTAGATCAACATGACATGTTATGGAGATGATTTATTATTATTGTAAATGCATTGAGTCAACATCATGCATCGAATATTGATTTGTTGTAATTGATTTTATTGTAATATCTTTAGTGAGCTAACCTATTCAATTGGTCTTAGGTTATTGTATATATGTAAGATCTTATTTGTAAGATTGATATACGATTGGGAAAAAGAATTGTAATAGAGTATATGCGAAAATAAGCAGAGCTATACACACAGACATCATTTGAAGGTTGAAGGAGGGTTTTGTGAAGGCAATCAAAACTAAACCAGTACTGAATCCAGCATATGAAGATGTTATTTTGTGTTGTACATTATCATTAGATTTAACCATCCAATTGTAGTCAGTGTTACTCTCATTTTGTGATTGAGCATTGAGCTCTAGGGAGCTGGCCTTTCTGCATGTGCAGAATCCATATTGTAAACACATACTATTTGTAGTAGTATCATTTGATTCTGGGTAAGGCTTCCCACCGTGGTTTTTCCCCTTACAAGGTTTCCACATACAAACATTTGTGTTATGTATTGTGGATGTTGTTGTCTTTCTATTTGATGCATTAATCTTTATCGGTATTGCAATTAACTGTTAAGACTATCTACCGACATAAAGTTTGGTTTACCACTATTGAACATTAAGTTTTGGTTAAGTTAATTTTGGTTGAATTTATTGGAGAAGTGATTCACCCCCTCCCCCCCCCCCCTCTCAGTTGTCTTTGGGGCCTAACAATTGGTATCAGAGCCTAGTCCTCTTTTTGCAGAAGTTTAATAGCTTGAGGAGATCCAATGTCTACCAACTATTTCAAGAAGGACAGTTTGAAACTTGATGGAACTAACTATGGCATATGGAAGATCAAGATGGAGACACACTTGAATTGCATTGGAAAGGATATATGGGATGTTACAAAGAATGGCTATACTACTCCTACTCCTAGTCAGCCTAATCCACCAACCTTAGGAAAAGATGAAGAAAATGATTGCAAAGCAAGAGAATCAAGTCATGGGATTGTTAGATAGATCTACTTCTAAAGCTATTTGGGACAAACTGGAAACATTGAATGAAGGAGATTCCACAGTCAAAATTGCAAAACTTGAATGCTTCCGAGTCAAGTATGAAAGTCTGAAAATGGAAGAAGAAGAAAGAATTTCTTCTTTTATGGAAAGAGTAAATGAAATTGTTTTGGGTATACAATGTTGTGGAGGAACCTTAATTGAAGATGAGATTGTTTCTAAAGTTTTAAGAGCTTTGCCACTGGCATATAAAATGAAAGTTACTGCTATAAATGAATTGAGAACAATACCTAATGCATCAGTATCTAGAGACACTTTGGTTGGAAAACTTTCAGCTTTTGAGCTTGAGGAATTTGGTCCTATTACTACTATCAAGATAGATCTAGCTTTTAAGGCAT
This sequence comes from Cryptomeria japonica, assembly GCF_030272615.1. Lineage (NCBI taxonomy): Eukaryota > Viridiplantae > Streptophyta > Pinopsida > Cupressales > Cupressaceae > Cryptomeria > Cryptomeria japonica. Next base: position 695,417,060 of record NC_081405.1, on the reverse strand, counting down.
CATCATCAACTTTAACAACATCATTATCACATGATAAATCTGATTGGAAAGCCTTCTATGCAAGAGAACTTGAAGAATGTAGGAGATAAAATGAAGAACTTGAAGCACTATTTGCAAGGAAAATTCCTAAAGGTCCAATTGGAAGTAAGTATGAAGGTAAAGCACCCTTTAAATGTTTTAACTATAATAAAATTGGTCATATGGCATCTAGATGTCTTGATAGACATGCAAGATTAAGAGAAGAAGCTAAAAGAACATATAAGCCTAACCTTGACTATCAGAAATACAAGTTTAAGAAGAATAGAGACAAATCTTGTTATTATATTGATGAAGGAGTTATTGATGATTCTGATGAGGATCCAGTAGACAATGGATGGGCTTTTGTTGCTATAATAGAAGATCAACTGGTACCTACTGTTCAACTGGTAGAGCAGGCCTTGGCAGCTAAAGTTGAAGATAAGGATGAATGGATTATTGATTCAGGATTTCACATCATATGACTGTAGATAAGAGTAAATTCTTAACCGTTCAGGATTACAATGGAGGTCTAGTGAGATTTGGAGATGATAAAGCTTGTTTGATCAAAGGAAAAGGCACTATATCTTTTGATGGTAAGCACAATACTGATAATGTTTACTATGTTGAAGGTTTGAAGCATAATCTTTTGAGTGTTGGTCAATTAGTTGAGAAACGATTTTAGTTACAATTCAAGAATGGTAAATGCAAAATCTTAAATAGAATTGGTTTGGAAATTGCAACCGGTAATCAAACTAGAGGTAATATCTTTCATTTGAACAACAATGAGAAAGCATGTTTGATTGCACATATTGATGAAAGTTAGTTATGGCATAAAAGAATTTGTCATTTAAATTTTGATTGCATTGTGAAAATCATTACTACTAAGGCAATTAGAGATTCACCTAAGCTTGTTAAACCTCACAATATGGAATGTAAGGAATGTCAATTTGGAAAGCAAGTTTGAGCATCTTTGAAGAGTATTCCAGAAAAGTCTAACAATGTTCTTGATTTAATTTATACTAATTTGTGTGGTCCAACAAGAACTAGAACTATACAAGGAGATAGATATTTTATGTTAATCATTGATGACTATTCTAGAATGTGTTGGGTTACTTTTCTTAGAGAAAAATCTGAAGCATTTGGGAAATTCAAACTATTCAAGGTAATGGTAGAAAATGAAACTAGCAAGAAAATCAAATGTTTGAGATCAGATCAAGGAGGTGAGTTCACATCTAAGGAATTTAATATATTTTGTGAAGTGATTGGGATTAGAAGACAACTGTCAGCACCCCAGACACCCCAACATAATGGACTTGTGGAAAGGAAAAACATAACTATCTTGGATGCAACCATAAGTATGATATCAGAAGCAAATCTACCTCATATATACTGGAGAGAAGTGGTCAATACAGTTGTTTATACATTCAATAGAGTTCACATTAGAGGAGAAACTGGTAAGACCCCACATGAACTATGGTTTGGTAATACTCCTACTCTTAAATATTTCAGAATATTTGGAAGTAAATGCTATATTAGAAGAGATAAGTATATTGGCAAATTTGATCCTAGAAGTGATGAAGGAATATTTCTTGGTTATTCAGCTAAGAGCAAGGCATAGAGATGTTTTAACAAAAGATTGTACAAAATTGTTGAGAGGGCAAATGTGAAGATTGATGAATAGTTTAGAGGAAATTCAAGGTAAACAAACTCCAAACCGGCATTTGAGATAATCACAAATGAACCTATCATGAATACACCAGTATACAATGGTGATCTAGTTACACCAGAATCATCTGGAGATTCAACAGTCACTGAAGAACAACAACAAGCAAAAACATCCCGGTATGTAAGATTGAATCATTCTAAAAATCTGATAATTGGAAACAAATTTCAAGGAGTTATGACTAGAGGAAGATTGGAAAATGAAGAGGTATGTCTTATTTCTCAAATTGAACCTACATCAATAAATGAGGCATGTGAAGATAAATATTGGATTAAAGCAATGGAAGATGAATTGGAACAAATTGAAAGGAATAACACTTGGTCATTAGTTTCCCGACCTAAAGACAAAAATGTAATTATAACTAAATGGGTTTTTAGAAATAAACTTAATGAATATGGCATGGTAATCAGAAACAAAGCAAGATTGGTGTGTAAGGGATATTCTTAGAAAGAAAGAATTGATTACAATGAAACCTTTGCACCGGTAGCTAGAATTAAGGCAATAAGACTTTTATTGGCTTTTGCAGCACACAAGAACTATAAAGTATATCAAATGGATGTTAAATGTGCATTTCTGAATGGAGATCTTGAAGAAGAAGCTTACATTGAGCAACCTGATGGATTTTCTTTGACAGATAACAAAGACATGGTTTGCAGGTTAAACAAAGCTTTATATGGATTGAAACAAGCTCCTAGAGCTTGGTATGCAAGATTGGACAAATATCTTTTGAAGCTTGGTTACACATAAGGTAATGCTGACAACAATCTTTACTACAAAGTGACTAATGATGACATCTTGGTTATTGAAGTTTTTGTTGATGATATAATTTTTGGAGGAGAAGATGGTTTGTGTAAATACTTTTCTAACAAAATGCAGCAAGAATTTGAAATGTCTATGATTGGAGAGATAAAATTCTTTTTAGGATTGCAGATTTCACAGACTGATAAAGGTATATTTCTATGTCAATCTAAGTACTTGAAGGAATTACTAAAGCAATTTGGCATGGAGAATTGTAAACCGGTGAGCACACCTATGACTAAAAATGATAAATTATCTTTGAAGGATGAATCTACACTTGTTAATTCGACTAGATACAAATCTATGATAGGAGGTTTACTGTATTTGACACAAACAAGACCTGATATTATGAATAAAGTGTATTGTTTCAAGGTTTCAGAGTAATCCTAAAGACAATCATGAATCAACGGTAAAAAGGATTTCCGGTACCTACAAGGCACTACAAATCTTGGTCTATGGTATCCTAGAGATGAAAATTTTGACTTATGTGCATACACAGATGCTAATTAGGCAAGAGATGTGGATGACAGTAAAAGCACCATCGGTGGAGCATTTTTTATTGGCAGTAGACTAATTTCATGGTTGAGCAAGAAACAGAGTTATACAAGTTTATCAACTGCAAAATCAAAATATGTTGCTGCAGCAACCAACTGTACACAGGTATTATGGATCAGGCAAATGTTGAATGACATAAAAGTAAATTGCAAGGAACCTATAACTATTTACTGTGACAATACAACAACAATTGATATATCAAAGAACCCAGTACTTCACTCTAAAACTAAACATGTTTCTATCAAACTGAACTTCCTAAAGGAGAATGTTGAAGCAAAAGAAGTGAAATTGGTTTATGTGAATACTAAAGAGAAGATTGTAAATATCTTTACAAAGCCTTTTCCTAAGGTAACATTTGAGTATCTTAGAAAGCAACTTGGAGTCCTACCCCCACCTGTAGTGACTTAGACAGTTGATGTTTGTCATCAACTGGCAGAATCAACAGAGAAATCTTTTATTCTGGCTTTGATGAGGAGAGCTACTTCTCAGGGGGAGTAGTTAGTATATTGAATGAGTTGGTATTTTGTATTTGGTTTTGTATTGCTTTGGCATTTGATGTCAAAGGGGGAGAGATTGATATGGAAAAACACATGGATAACACATATTATTCCTAAGGGGAGATACTTTATCCTTTGGGGAGAGATATTATGTATTTTTGATTTCTGGTAAATGATCTCTTTGGGAGATTGTTGGTTTTCGGTTTTTGGCATTTCTGTTTTGGCACTTTGATGGTTTTTCCATCTTGTGTTGCCATCAATGCCAAAGGGGGAGATTGTTGGTATTTTGGATATGTTGATATGGTTTTGTCATTGATGTCAACACTTGTCAACACTTGTCATCACTTGTCAACACTTATCAGCACTTGGAGACTTTGGTTATGTTCACCGGCAAGATAGAGAATTATGCAAGTCACTAGTATTTGGTTCACTGGAAGATTATATTGTTCACCGATACTTGGAATGACTTGGAAACTACTTGGTTATGTCGAAGACATTATTCAATAACTTGGTTATGGTGATTTGGTTATTTGTTTATTCGGGTTTGCATATTTGCCATTACCGGCAAATAGGTCCAGGATAAGCACAGATAGTCATATCTATTCCAGATCAGCACGACATGTTATGGAGATGATTTATTATAATAATAAATGCATTGATCCAACATCATGCATTGGATATTGATTTTATTGTAATATCTTTAGTGAGCCGACCTATTCAATTGGTCTTAGGTTATGCTATATATGTAAGATCTTATTTGTAAGATCGATATGCGATTGGGAAAAGGAAGTGTAATAGAGTATATGCGAAAATAAGCAAAGCTATACATGCAAACATCATTTGAAGGTTGAAGGAGGGTTTTGTGAAGGCAATCAGAACTAAACCGGTATTGAATCCAGCATATGAAGACTATATTTTGTGCAGTACATTATCATTGGATTTAACCATCCAATTGTAGTCAGTGTGACTCTCATTTTGTGATTGAGCAGTGAGCTCTAGGTAGCTGGCCTTTCTGCATGTGCAGAATCCATATTATAAACACATATTATCTGTAGTAGTATCATTTGATTGTGGGTAAGGCTTCCCACTGTGGTTTTTCCCCTTACAAGGTTTCCACGTACAAACATTGGTGTTATGTGTTGTGGATGTTTTTGTCTTTCTGTTTCATCCATTAATCTTTACCGGTATTGCAATTAACTATTAAGACTGTCTAACGGCATAAAGTTTGGTTTACTGGTATTGAACATTAAGTTTTGGTTAAGTTAATTTTGGTTCAATTTATTGGACAACTGATTCTCCCCCCCTCTCGGTTGTCTCCAGGGCCTAACACCACCAACATCTCATCAACATATAGTAGTATAATAATAAAACTACCATCATCATACCTTTAAACATAGGCATGATGATCAACCTCACATCCACTAAAACCTAAACTCACTATGAAGGAATCAAACTGCTTGTACCAACACCTTGGCACCTATTTCAAACCATACAATAATTTTCTCAACCTACAAACAAGATTCTCTTTTCCTCTTTCCTCAAAACCTTCTAGCTTTTCCATATAAATCCCCTCAGAGAGATCACCATACAAGAATATTGTTTTTACATCTAACTATTCTAACTCCAAATCAAGACTAGCAATAAGAGCTAAAACAACTCTAATATTAATTAACCATACAAGAGGTGAAAAAATTTCATCAAAATCAATACCAAACTTCTTGCACACCACTTTGCTGCCAACTAATCTTTGTATCTCTCCAAATTGTCATTTATATCCCTCTTCAATTTAAAGACCCACTTGTTCTTGATATCTTTTCTCTCCTTAGGAAATGGCACAAGCTCCCACGTCTTGTCCTTATGTAGAGTTTCCATCTCCTCTTCCATAACAACTCTCCATTTTCTTGCACATTCAACTTCACAATCCTTTTGATATGAAGTAAGTTCACTAAAATCACTAAGTAATACATAATAAAAATTACAAATAAGAGATACCTTACAGGTGGTTTAATTACTCTACCAGATCTCCTTAATATAGGTGATGTTTCTCCGTATGGCTCAACTAATTTATTTTGTTCTAGTTGATCTTCATCTAGTTTCTTTGCATCTGATTGTTCTTCATCAAGCACATCTAGATGATAATCATGTTTTGCCACCTTTATTGGAATAAATTTCATACTTTGTTGTTTTCCACCTCTTTGCATTGAGTTTTTATTGAAAAACACATCTTGGATAATTATAATCTTTCAGGCAGTAATATCCCAAAATTTGTACCCCTTTGCATCTTCTACATAGCCAAGAAAAGTACATTTTGTGGACTTCTTGTCGAACTTATTTCTATTCTGTTTAGGAATATGTACATAAGAATTAAAACCAAAAATATGGATGAATGAATAAACTTTTTGTTTACCTTTCCATATTTCCTCTAGAATTTTATTATCAAGAGCAGTAGTGGGAGATCTATTGATCAAGAAACAAGTTTTATTTCCAACCTCACCCCAAAATTTTTGCTCGAAGCTAGCAGTAATCAACAAGCATCTAGCTCACTCCATGATTATATGGTTCCTGCATTCAATAAAGTCAGATACCTTTCAATTCCATGCTCTCTACAAAACTTGTTAAATTATGTTAAATAAAACTCACCTCCATTATCAATTCTAAGACATTTTATTGCCTTACCTTTCTGATTCTCAACCAAAACCCTAAACCTCTAAAAATAAGAAAACAGTTCAGATTTCTTCTTGAGAAGATAAATCCACACCTTATAGGATCATTCATCTATAAATGACACAAAATATAATGAACCTCCAATAGATGTTACATGAGCTTCCCATGTATCTAAATGAATTAAATCTAATACATATTTGCTTCTGATAGTACTTCTAGAAAAACCCACTCTATTTTGTTTCCCAAACAAGCAATGTTCACAAAAACTCAAATCTTTAGATTTTGCACTTAGGAGAAGATTTCTATCAGTAGTAACTTGAGACCACATTCACTCATGTGGCTTGGCCTTTGATGCTAGGTTGATGATGAGTCCATCTCTACATCAAATACCATAATAGCCTCTCCAATGTTAGTTTGTCCAACCAAACTATAGAGATTGCAAACTTTTTCTTCCTTTAGCACAACCAAAACTCCCTTTGCTACCTTGAGACAACTATTTTCACCATTGAATCGATAACATTGTTCATCAAATAGTCCAAGTGAAAGTAAATTTTTCTTTAAACCAGGTACATGTCTAACATACTAAATAGTTCTAACCACTCCATCAAACATCTTGAATCCTACCTCTCATTCACCAACAACTTCACATGGGTTTTCATTTCCCAAGTAAACCATACTACCAACACAAGACTCATAGCTAGAAAACTAATCTCTATGTGGTGTCATATGAAAGGAAGCACTAGAGCCAAGAATCCAAACATGAAGTAAAGTGCTTCTCAGAATAGTAGTTAATACCCCTTAATCTTCCAATGGTTTATGAACTTCTGTAGTGTTTTCCTTAGATGTTGGTGTTAATAACTCTTCTTGGTTGCTTTTGGTAACCTACAATCCTTCTTTACATGCCCATTTTTGCCACAGTTCCAACACTTTACCTTTTCCACCCCTTGGATTTGGACCTGATTTGTTCACACTCAGTATTTTCTCTTTATTGAGTTCCGCCTCTTGCAAAAAGGGATTCATTTGAAGAGTATCATTGAGATGTCTTTCACCTTGAATCCTCAGAGATAAAATCAGCCACCATATCTTCAAAGTACACCTTCCCACTCGGTACAAACTTATTGAGAGCCATAACCAACTGATCCCAACTATTTGGAAAGGAGAAAAGTAATATTGTTTCCTTGTCTTCTTCATTGATTTTCACACCCACTAATGCCAACTTGCTTGACAGTGTGTTGAAATCATTTCGATGATCAATGACAAATGAATTGTCATGCATCCTCAAATTATACAACTGTCTCCTTAGTATAATTTTGTTTGCTAATGAATTTGTCTCATGCAACTTTGCAAGCTTATTCTACAAGTCATGAACAAATTTCTCCTCTGCAACATTGAACATAATTGAATTTGGTAGAGATAACTAGATTGTTTCTCTAGCCATGCTATCCATGGTATTCCAATCTCTAGTGCTCATATTTATAGGTTTTGATGCTACTAATTTATGTTCTTTTTCAGATCCATTCTTCACCAGCAAAGCTTGACCCTTAAGCTTTCATAGAGAAAGATTTGACCCATCAAACTTATGTACCTCAAATCTAGTAACACTATTTCCAGTCATTGCACAATTCTCAAAAGAAACAACTTCTACACAAATAACCTATGCTTTGATACCAATTATGAGAAAAAAAAATCGTGTAGAAAATTCCAAAAAAGAACAATAGCACATAACACTCAAATTTACGTGGAAAAACCTGGTAAAAATATACCAATAAAAAACTTTAATCAAATTGTCTTTCATATTTATTCTTAGGAATTACAAAGTTACAACAATCTACATAATGAAAAAATGAACAACTTTATAAATTGTTTGATTGGGAAAGCAAGTAATGTTGCTAATGCACAGTGGAGTCGCAATAATTTATTCTTTCATTATTTCCAAACTAATTGTTTTGGGTTTGTGAACTTCAAGGATTTGAATGTGGATATTCTTAGTACCAAGGAGGTATCTAGATATTAAAATATTCCTATCTACAAAGATTGAGGACCATGGATTAATTGTGTGTTGTAGGAAGGTAATCACTTGTGTATACCTAAAGAGTCCATGAGAGAAACTCTTTTGATAGAAAGTTATTGTGTCATTTATTGATGACCTCATACATAGGAGCACATGATTTATTTTGTTTTCAAGGGAGCCCGGTGTAGGAGCATCGACTCATATTTCATTCACCTTGTTTGGTTTGTTATTTATTGGAAAAAAATATTTGTTAAGTGGAGGAGTCAATTCCTTTACATGTTGCCTATAGTTGCAGGTTTTTCTTTGGCCATATTTAACAGACTTGAATTTTGGATCACTTACCCTCCATCGTTCTATCGTTCACTAGATTCAAATTTGGGATAGTTAGAGGTTGCTACTATGGGTGAAAAACTAGTGGCCAGGAAAGAAAAAATAGTTGTGGAGAAATTGAAAATGTGAAGAGACAAGAGGAAAGAGAGGAAAAATATTGTTGCTAGTCAGAGGGAGAAAAATAAGTAGAGAGGGGTATGAGAAAAAAGTATTCAAGCATAGAAAATTACAAAGAACAATAGAACATAACACTCAGATTTACATGGAGAAACCTAATAAAAATATAGAACATAATAATACATAATGGTGTAGCCATTGCTAGCTAAGAAGATCATGATGACTCAACCACTGCAAGCTAAGAGCCCAATTTGGACATCATATTACAATATTCTCCCACTTGAAGTAAAATTTTAAACTCTGAATAATTCTTCTACTAAAATACCATTGCCAACATCTCCTATCATCACATAATCTATAGACCAAGATAATTTTTGCACCAAATGAACTTCTCTCTACTAATAGGTTTCATCCTAATATCGGCAGGGTTAACATCAGTGTGAATCTTGGCTAAAGAGATTTGAGATTCTTCCTCCTTCCATTGCCTCATGAAAAAAGTGATATTGAATATCAATATGCTTTATTCTAGTATGGTATATTTATTTCAATGTTGTCTAAAGCACTTTGATTGTCATAATCTAGTGCCATGATATCTTGCTTCACTTGCAATTCAACCAAAAATTCTATGAAGCCAAATTGCTTCCTTGCTAGTCTATGTTGTTACTATATATTCAAACTCAGTAGTAGACAATTCCACCATTGTTTGCAGCTTAGACACCCAACTAATAACACCTTTAGCTAAAGAGAAAATGTAAACCATTTTAGACTTTCTCTTATCTCTATCTCCACCAAAATTTGCATCCACATACTCATTAACTTGAATACTACAACCACTATAACAAATTATAGCATCTGAAGTTCTTCTCAAATATCTGAGAATCCACTTCATAGTTTTCCAATGAGTAGTTCTAGGATTCTCCATGTACCTACTGACAACTCCCATTGCTTGTGTAATGTCTCATCTGGTGCACGCCATGGCGAACATAAGACTTCCTACTATTGATGAGTACACTACATGAGACATTTGTGCCTTCTCTTCTTCTATTCCAGGACATGGTTTCAAACACAATTTAATATGAACAAGAAATGGAGTACTAACAGGTTGTGCAATCCGCATATTGAAGCACTGCACAACCTTCTCCACATAAGTTTTATGTGACAACCATAATTTCTTGTTATTTGTATCTCTATGTATCCACATTAAAAGAATATAAATTGCACTGCCTAAGTCCTTTATCTCCAACTCCCTACCAAGATGAGTTTTCAAATGGAAGATTTAATACATGCTGGGACCTACTACCAACATATCATTAACACATAGTAGTAGAATAATAAAACTACCATCATCATACCTTTGAACATAGGCACAATGATCAACCTCACATCTACTAAAACCTAAACTCATCATGAAGGAATCAGACTTCTTGTACCAATAGCTTGGCACCTATTTCAAACCATACAATGATTTTCTCAACCTACAAAAAAGATTATCTTTGCCTCTTTCCTCAAAACCTTTTGCCTTCTGCATATAAATCTCCTCAAAGAGATCACCATACAGGAAGGTTGTTTTGACATATAACTATTATAACTCCAAATCAAGACTAGAAAAAAGAGCTAAAACAACTCTAATAGTACTTAACCATACAAGAGGTGAAAAAATTTCATCAAAATCAATACCAAACTTCTTTCACACCTCTTTGCCACCAGTTGAGCTTTGTATCTCTCCAAATTTTCATTTATATCCCTCTTCAATTTGAAGACCCACTTGTTCCCAATAGCTTTTCTCTCCTTAGGCAATGGCACAAGCTCCCATGTCTTGTCCTTATGTAGAGCTTCCATCTCCTCTTCCATAGAAACTCTCCATTTGCTTGCACATTCAGCTTCACAAGCATTTTGATATGAACTAGGTTCACCAACATCACTTTAAGTAATACATAAGAAAAATTATAACTAAGAGAATACCTTAGAAGTGGTTTAATTACTCTACTAGATCTCCTTAATATAGGTGATGTTTCTCCCTATGGCTCAACTAATTGATTTTCTTCTAGTTGATCTTCATCTAGTTTCTCTACATCTGATTGTTCTTCATCAAGCACATCTAGATGATCATCACATTTTTCCACCTCTATTGGAATAACTTTCATAACTTGTTGTTTTTCACCTCTTTGCATTGATTTTTCATTGAGAAAAACATCTTGGATAATTATATTCTTTCGAGCAGTAGTATCCAAAAATATGTACCCCTTTGCACCTTCTACATAGCCAAGAAAAATACATTTTGTGGACTTCTTGTCCAACTTATTTCTATTCTCTTTAGGAATATGTACATAAGCATTACAACCAAAAATATGGAAGAATGAATAATCAATTAGTTTACCTTTCCATATTTCATCTAGAATTTTGTTATCAAGAGCAAGAGTGGGAGATCTCTTGATTAAGAAACAAGTTTGATTTACAGCCTCACCCCAAAACTTCTGCTTCAAGCCAGCACTAATCAACATGCATCTAGCTACTCCATGATTGGATGGTTCATGCATTCAACAACACCATTTTATTATGGTGTCTTAGCAGTTGTCAACTACCTTGCAATTCCATGCTCTCTACAAAACTTGTTAAATTCTGTTGAACAAAACTCACCTGCATTATTAGTTCTAAGACATTTTATTTCCTTACCTTTTTAATTCTCAACCAGAGCCCTAAACCTCTTAAGACAAGAAAACACTTCAGATTTTTTCTTGAGAAGATAAATCCATGCCTTATGGGAACAATCATTTATAAATGACACAAAATATGATGAACCTCCAATAGATGTTGCATGAGCTTCCCATGTATTTGAATGAATTAAATCTAATACATATTTTCTTTTAATAGTACTTCTAGAAAAACTCACTCTATTTTGTTTCCCACACAAACAATGTTCACAAAAGCTCAAATTTTTAGATTTTGCACTTAGGAGACTATTTCTATCTAGTAGTACCTTGAGACCTCATTCACTCATGTGGCCTAGCCTTTGATGCCAAGTTGATAATGAATCCATCTTTGCATCAGATATGACAACATCATCTCCAATGTTAGTTTGTCCAACCAAACTATAAAAATTGCCAACATTTTCTTCCTTTAGCAAAACCAAAACTCCCTTTGTTACCTTGAAACAACTATTTTCACCATTGCATCCATAACCTTATTCATCAAATGGTCCAAGTGAAAGTAATTTTTTCTTTAAACTAGGTACATGCCTAACATACTGAATAGTTCTAACTACTCCATCTACTTCTCATTCATCAACAAATTCACATGGGTTGTCATTTCCCATGTATACCATACCACCAACACAATACTAATAACTAGAAACCTAGTCTCTATGTGGTGTGATATGAATGGAAGCACCAGAGTCAAGAATCCAAACATGAAGTAAAGAGCTTCTCAAAATAGTGGTTAATACCTCTCCATCTTCCAATGGTGTCTGAAGTTCAGTAGTGTTTGCCTCAAATGCTGGTGTTAATACCTCCCGTTGGTTGCTTTTGGTCACCTACAATCCTTCTTGACATGCCCATTTTTGCCACAGTTCCAGCACTTTACCTTTTTCCACCCCTTGGATTTGGACCTGATTTGTTCACACTCAGTATTTTCTCTTTCTTGAGTTCTGCATCTTGCAAAAAGGGATTCATTTGAAGAGTATCATTGAGATGTCTTTTGCCTTGAATCTTCAGAGATAAATCAGCCACCACATCTTCAAAGAATAGCTTCCCACTCAGTGCAGAATTATTGAGAGCCATAATGAACTAATCCCAACTATCTAGAAAAGAGAAAAGTAATATTATTGCCTTATCTTATTCATTAATTTTCACACCCATTGATGCCAACTTGCTTGTCAGTGTGTTGAAATCGTTCATATGATCTATGACAGATGGATTGTCATGCATCCTCAAATTATACAACTGTCTCCGTAGTAAAAAAAAAATTCTAATGAATTCATCTCATACAACTTTGCAAGCTTATTCTACAGGTCATGAGAAAATTTCTCCTTTGCAACATTGAACAGAACTAAATCTTGTAGAGATAATTGGATGGTTTCTCTAGCCATGCTATCCATGGTATTCCAATCTCTAGTGCTCATATTTGCATGTTTTGATGCTACTAATTTAAGAGCTTTGTCAGATCCATCCTTCACCAGCAAAGCTTGAATCTTAAGCTTTCATAGAGAAAAATTTGACCCATCGGACTTATGTACCTCAAATTTGGTAACACTATTTCTAGCCATTGCTCACTTCTCAAAACAAACAGCTTCTACACAAATAACCTATGCTCTGATACCAATTGTGAGAAAGAAATAATTGTGTAGAAAATTCCAAAAAAGAAAAATAGCACATAACACTTGGATTTACGTGGAAAAACCTAGTAAAAATATACCAATAAAAAACCATGAGAAAATTTTCTTTCATATTGACTCTCAAGAATTACAGAGTTACAACAATCTCAAATTGTAAATCAAAACATGACTTTGAGGAGCATAAAACAATCAAGTTGGAGAGTCCTAATTGAAGACAAATTACAAACTATAGTAACTATGACTCACACAACTACATGTAGAACATATGTCGAAATTAGTATTTATAGTTTAGTTCCAAAAAAATATTTACACCTTCCAACAAGATGCCTTTGGTGTTTCACCTAATAGTGAGTGCCTAGCAGTGCACTAGTGGGTAAACCATGATGACGCAACCACTAATAGCTTAGAGGGCCATGATGACTCAACCACTACTAGATGGGAATCCAAGATGACTCAACCCACTGCAAGCTAAGAGCCCAATTTGGACTTCACATTCCAACAACGAGAAAGGATGGGAAGGGAGAAGTGTGGCAACAAGATTGAGAGGAGAAAGACACAAGAGACATAAGGGAATACAAGAGAAGTAAAGAGAGACATGGTAGAACAAGGTTTTTGGTCATCAATCAAACAAAGTGGAGGAATCGATGAGCATAGTGAAATGTAGATTGAACTGAAAGAAGAGGGGATCTTTTCTTGTTGTTTGAGATGAGATAAGAATCAAGTCACTGAAAAGAATTTTACAAACAAAATGAGAAAAACAAATGAGAAATAAAATTATTTGTGGGAGTTTTATCTTTTGGTTTGTTCCTTCACATTGGTGTATGCTCTGTAAGAATTTTGGCACCAATTGCACAAACAAGTAATTTACTATTTTATTTCCATTAATGGCGATGGAATGTTAAAGTATATTTGTGTGATGAAATTGGATGTTCTTGTCGCATCTTTATATGTGTTGTGCTACCTCTCTATGACTTGGCAATTTGTTTTGAGTTTGAAGTTCTTGTCACTTTGAAGATAGAAATAGTTCTAGTGTTTTGTTGGTTTGGTATTCAATTTGTATCACAATTGAATATTGAAATTGATGAGACTAAGACGAGATAAAGTGACCTCCAACAAAGGATCAATTAGAAGTTAAAAAATGGAAAAAGAGAAAAAAGACCAATTAGAAATCTTATCATGATCTCATATTTGCATCGCAACACAATTAAATTTCTCTACTCTAACATTCAAACATATCTAGAACAAGAGATTTAAGAATCTACCTTTCACACTTTTTATAGTGATTATTAAAGGTATTGAACAAGATCCCTAAACAAGTCCCTTTTCTTTTGCAAACAAGAATAAATGAAAGATCGATTTTATTGAATATTGAATAAAACCTTAAAATTCATTATCTTCAAATACAATTTGAAGGTGATGCTTGTCACTTCCTACCATTGATTTTATTAAACCAACCTTACACAAGAACAATATGTAAAAGTTTATAAAACTTCTTTATTCAAGATTAGTATTATGATATTTTATCATTTTTATTTCTTAAATTTTTTAAAAGATTAAACATACTCAAAGATTGAATTTAACCTCTTAAAATGCATCAACATCAAATCCTATGACTTGAGATCCTACAATCCATAAAATATGATTAAAATGCTCATTAAAAACCATTTAAAAAACGTCTCCAAAGAAATAAACTTCACATCAAGATTGGGAAAGCCTCATGGTTCAATTTTTGAGGAGAAACCAAGTGTCCCCTAGGACTTTGCGCAACGAGGAACCACGACTCCAGAAAAGTTTTCATCTTTCAAATCTGGAAGCCTTCCATCATCTTGACTTTTTGAAGTGGAGCAAAGAAATCTGAAGACGAAGCTTCCACATAGGCAGCTTAATGTTTGAAAACCATTATTAAATGCCTAGTGAAAGTAATGTTTAATAACATAAGCATTTCACTAGGTAGATTTGTTAGTAACCAAGAGCCATATAGGCAGCGCCACCACCCAAAAGTAGGTTCACTAGCTATCTATTATCACATTTAGATATTAACGTTTGAAATCTTTTCAGATTTTTGTGGCATCGCCGTATATTCAATCACTCCAAAAGAATCTTGAAATCGGCTGAATGTAAGAACAAATAAACAAAACTCTTCGGAACACACGAAGGAGAAGTGTTGGTGTTGGAGCTATATAAGCACTAAGCTTTTGCTCATTTGGAATACATTAACATTAAATACCTCTGTAGAGAATACATCTGCAGTTTTCATTGCTTATAATAGATGGCGAAAGGCATTTATGTGTTTCTGCTCTTTTTGTTGCTCACGCCTCCTTTTGCTTCTGCGTTTGGTGGTAATAATGTTTATTCTCCTCTTCTGAGATTAAAACATGGTTTTATTTGTTGATATTGGCAACACCTGATTTGTAATAGTGGGTAGTAACTGATTTCATTTCTTGATTTTGGCAACAACTAGGTAATTGCGGCTGGAAGTACAGCTCCGCATTTCAAGGGGAGTGCTGGGCTTGGAGGCGGTCTGATTGCAACTCTTTATGCAAAGATACAGAGCATCAGGAATCTGGAGAGTGTATACAGTGTGGATTCCTAGATAGTTGTTGTATCTGTAATTTTCCGTGTGATAAATAAGCTGTTCATTTATTTCACTATGTTTCTGTGTTTCTTCTATGGTGGGAAATTGAAATTCAATAAAATCACTGCTTTTGTAAGCATGATGAAGTAATAATATAATTTTATGTAAAATAAATGGTATGTAAATTATTTATGTTTAGTAGGACAAGGATTTTAAATATGTAAATTATTTGTTGACAATTTGAAAGTTTTCAATTATATTAATAAATGAAAATGTCAAATATTATATATTAGATTAAAATATATATAATATAAAAATACAAATCTCTTTCAAAATAACTAGTCTATATATATTTAATAATATAACTAGTCTATATATATATATTTAGAATAAGCTTAGATATATTCTTCTTGTACTTTAATTTGATTAATTGATATAAAATATTTTTTATATATTATTAAATATATTTAAGTCAACTAATCTCCAACTATAACTCTATTTTAATCCCAACCATTATTTAAACCTAACCCTTACCCTAACTTAAATATTTTTCTTATAGTCCTAATTTTACCCTGCCTCTAATTGAATCCTACATGTAATTCAACACTAAGCTTAGTTTTCTTATAACCTTAATTGTACATTAAAACCTTAATTCCACCCTAAATCTAATCTCATTTCTAACTCTAATTCTAACCCTAATTACGTTGTAACCATAATCCTACCTTTCTTCAAACCCTAATATAATGTTAACCTTGACCCTAATGAATTTTTAACACTAATCATATTGAAACACTAACCATAATTTAACCCTAATCCATACCTAAACATATCTCTCATTGTAATTTTAAGGTTGATCCTAAATCTTTCTTCAAAAACTAATCTAATGTTAACCCTAACCCTAATGATTTTTTTTTTACAGTAATCCTATTCAGAAACTAACCATAATTTAACCCTAATCCATACCCTAAACATATCTCTCATTGTAATTTTAAGGTGAATCCTAAATCTCTCTTTGCGTTAATTGCTAAATTGTTATAAAGAAATTGTACTTTGCCAATCTCATTATTTTGATATTTTTAAAAAATATTTGTAAATAATCATCATACAAATGATTTTTTAAAATTTTAAAAACAAAAAATATAATTATAAATCAAACTAAATAATTTTAGAAAAGCAATAGAACCCTAACCCTAACCCTAACCCTAATCCTAATCTTAACCCAATTTGTTTATAAAACTATATTGTTAAACCTAACCTCAATACTAATTGTAACCATAATTAAATGATTTTCTAACTCTAGTTGAATTAATTTGAGTTAGGTTTTCATGATTTGGATACAATTTCCAATACAATCGCACATTTTCTTCACATGTCTACTTATCTATTAAAGGTTGTCATCCATTGGAAGATCCATCATAAGAAACCTAGGGTAATAATAAATGAATGCCACACATACAAAATTTTATCTATATAGATCATCTTTTGGTGAAAAAAAACCTGCCACCTCAACTCTTTAACCATTTATATGTACATCAAATTTTGAGTTATGGTTCAACTTTGTCTAACGCGATTAGGCAAGTGCTAGTGTCCAATTAGATTTAGTGTTGGGGTCTAATTTGGGTTAATATTTAATAAGTTTTGGGTTAGGGTTCAATTTGGTTTGTAGTGTTAGGCTTAGGGTTCCATTAAGTTTTATCTTATAGATAGGGTTTAATTAGGTTCACAACTATGGTTTAATATGGTTTAACATTAGATTTAGGGTTTGACTTGGTCTAGGGTAGGGGTAAGGTTCAATATGATCTATTATTCAATTAGGTTTAGATTTAGGGTTTAATGTAGGTTCAAGTTGAGTGTTAAATTTATGGCTGAATTAATTTTAGGTTTAGGGTTCAATTTGGTTTATTGATAGGCTTAGATTACATATAAAATTAGAGTTGGAGTTGGAATTAAAAGATAAATTGTACAATAGTAAGGGTATGGGTTCAATTTGATTAAGGGCCATGGTTTAATTTAGTTCAGTTTTCAATTAGGATTAAGGTTAGGGTTTAATTTGATTTAATATTAAATTAGGTTCAGGGTTAGGGTTCAATTGGTTTTGATTTATAATTCAATTAGGTTTAAGGTTAGGGTTCAATTTGGATTAAGTATAGTGATAAGGTTATGGTTCAATTAGTTTAGAGCTAGGGTTCAATTTTGTTTAGTGTTAGGGTCAAATTACATATAAAATTAGAGTTAGGGTTAAAATTAAAATTAAGGTTAGAATTAAAAGTCTAAGTCGAATATAGTAAGGTTACCATTCATTTTGGTTTATGAATTAATTTGGTTTAGGGTTATTATTATCTTTAGTTTACTATTCAATTAGGTATACATTTAGGGTTTAATTTGGTTTAGGTTTACAATTAGGATGTATTTAGGTTTAACTTTTAATTAGGTTAATGGGTAAGGTTCAATTTCATTTAGGATTAGAGTTCATTTTGGTTTAGAATTAGGGTAGAATTTGGTTTAGGATTTATGTTTAGAAAATGGTGTAGGGTTAAGATTCAATTTGGTTTTGTGTTTTTATTATTTTTATGGTTAGGATTAAATAGTGTATAATGTTAAATTTGGGTAAGGGTTAGGGTTAGGGTTTTTGAATTAAAACACTAACCTTAATCTAGTAAAATTTAAGGTTCAATTTTGTTAGGATTAAGGTTCAATTTTGTTAGGATTAAGGTTCAATTTATTTTGTGTTGGAGGTTTTTTGGTTAATTTTTAGGATTAGGGTTCAATTTGGTTCAAGGTTAAGGTTCAATATAGTTTAGTGTTTATTTAAGATTAGGGTTCAATATAGTTCAATGTTCAATTTGGTTTATGGATAGGGTTAATATTCAATTTGATTTATTGTTAGGGTTACACTTCAATTTTGTATGGTTTGGCTTAAGTTTAGTTTAGTGTAAGATATAGGATTTAATTGTGGGATTTAATTTGGGTTTAGGTTTAGTGTTAACTTTAGGGTTTAGGGTGAGGGTTGAATTTTTTTAAGCCTTGAATTAGGTTTAAGGTTAAGGTTTAATTTAGTATAATGTTCAATTGGGTCCAGGGTTGAGATTTAGTTTGGTTTAGTTTTAAGATTACTATTCCATTTGATTTAGATTAGGGTTCAATTTGATTTAGCCATATAATCAAGGTTCAATTAAGTTTAAGATTAATATTGAATTTGATTTAGTGTTGTTAGAGCTAGGATAAATTAAGACTAATGCTCACATAGTGTTATGGTTAGCGATACATGTTAATAAGAATTTGAGTTAATAGCAATGTTCAATAATTCTTTAATAAGGTTAAATTTGGTTTAATTTTTTATTAATTTAGTGTTTTGATCATGGTATAATTTGGTTTAATGTTGGAGTTAAATTTGGTGTAATGTTTAATTATTAGGTTTAGAGTAAGAGTTTAATTTATCTTAATGTTAAGGTTGGGATTAGATATAGTATTTAGGGACAATATTAAAACATTAACTATAATTTAATATGTGTTAGCATTCAATTTGGTAAAATTGATAATCAAGTTTACTAGTGTTACCATACAATTTGGTACAATTGTTAAAGAGGTTTAGTGTTAACATACACAATGTTCAATTAGGTTTAAGGGAAGATTGGGTTTAGTATTTGATTTGGTTTAAGGTTAGGGTTAAATTTTGGGTTGGCTTTAGTTCTATGCTTAGGGTTAAAATAATTTTTTTTTTTTTTTCTAGAGACCTTATTCAAGTATTGTTCTAGTGTAAAGAATAATTTAAGAACTATTTAATAGCAAATAAAAAATATTAATCATAAGCATTTTAAATTAATGAGGCAAGTAGATCCAGCAGCCAAATTAGAAGAGATTTAGGGTTCAAGTAAATTGGTTTGAATCGGTTCAAAATGGTTTTGTGTTAGCATAGGCTTACAATTAAACTTGGTTAGTTTTAGGGTTGGGATTCAATACGATTTAGTATTATGGTTAAGCTTTAATTTAGTTTAGTGTTATTTTTATAATTAATAATTTATTTAAGGGTTAGAATTACATTTGGTTTAGAGTTAGAGTTAGGATTTATTTTGTTTAAGGTTAGGGTTATGATTCAATTTGGTTTATAATTGTGATTAGGGTTAGGGTTTAATTTGGTTAAGGATTAGAGTTAAAAGTTAGTTTGATTTATGGTTGTGTTTAGTGTTTTGGTTAAATGTAGCCATTGTACTAAATTCTAATCCTAATTTTATTTGTAATCTGTTCTGAGCACTAATTAAAGTTGAAACCTAATCGTAGTTGAACCTGAATCATTGATAAGTTTACTTGAAGTATAACTCAAGCTCAAAAAATCTATAAAAATTAGGATTGGTTTTTAGTTTGATTAGTTACGCCTCAATATTGGATATTGTTCAATGTAATGCAGATCTATTATTGTGTACTGTAACAATTAATTGCAATTACAGGACCCTGAGGGTAAACAATGTTTGTTAAGAAACTTATTGAAAGGAGTTGTTGCCCCTGTAAAGTTTGAAACTTTTGATAATGAGGTGTTGAGATGGTGTTCCACCATTGTAAAAAGTTGGTGCTTTTTTATAGAATAAAGAAGACAAGTTCCAGTGGCTTTTTATACTCCGTGAGGATTTTTCCACTCAAGAAATATTTGTGCTGTGTCATGTTGATTGTCTCATTTTGTGATATTTGGTTGCATTTAATGCTCTCATATCTTGTCCTTGCTCTTATTTGTTTATGGTCAAATGCATGAATGATCAAAGTGGTCTGTCAAAGCAGTCTAAATGTGTTTTTGAAATGTTAAAGTTTTGTATCTAAAGCATAAACAAAGTTGTTCATTTTGTTTCAGTTGAACAATACAAAACATGCTTTTAACATTAGTCATGATGTTATTTATGTTACATATTTAAAGTTATGTATAAGAAAGTTATTATTGTTTGTTCAAGGTGAAGTTGCATTTTAGTCTGAAAGTTTTAAAAATCTATCACTTTGATTCACCCCCTCTCAAAGTCATTCCACTTCCTACACAGTGGTATCAGAGCATAGGGTCCTGCTTTAGGTCTTCTATCACTTGAGCTCCATTGTTTAATGGAACTGATTATGTGTTTTGAAAAATCAGAATGGAAACATATCTGATTTCCATAGATCTTGATGTTTGGAATATTGTTTGTAGTAAGTACATAGTACTTGCTACTATACCTACAGATCCCGATGGGAAAAAACAATATAAAATGAATGCAAGAGCCAAATATGCAATATTTTGTGGTTTGACTAAAGATGTCTTTGTCAAGATCATGCACTGTAAATCTGCACATGAAATATGGGAAAAGACAATCCAAAATACTTACCCTCAAAACTCAATTTGAGGAAATGAAAATGAAAGATGATGAAAAAATTGTTGAATACTTTTTGAGAATTGACGAAGTTGTTAATGGGATGAGAGGATTAGGTGAAGAAGTAGGTGAATTCATAGTGGTGAAGAAGGTCATTAGAACCTTACTACCTAAACATGAAACCAAAGTTTCAACCCTTGAAGAGAAGAAAAACTTTAATAAGCTTACATTAGATGATCTTCAAGGAACCTTGACAACCTTTGAAATGAGAACAAGCAAAGTTGACAATGCTAGTTCATCATTGAAAGAGTCTGCTTTTAAAATAGAGAAGAAAAAGGATTTGGATAGTGAATCAGAATTGTCTGATTCTCTGGAGGCTCTCTTAGTGAGAAAAATAAAAATGAAATACAGAAGCAAGCTACCACTCAAGTGTTTTAACTATGGTAAGCTGGTCACTTTGCAGCCTTGTGCCCTCATGATGATCAAAACAATGATGATGATCAGAATGAAAAACATTATAAGAAAAAATCTTCAGTCCTAAAAAGAAATTCAACTTTAACAACTTCAAAAAGAAAAAGAGTCTATTCAGTAAAGAAGACTCTAATGATGAGTTAGACAACTCTTTAGGAGATGAAGGTGAAACCTTATTTATGGCTAAAATTGATATCCCTAAAACTTCAAGCACTAAAGATGATAGTCAGTTAAATAGTCAATCCGATTTAGAAAATTGTGAGATAAACCTTGAAGGTGAACTACTATGTGCCCTTCAAGAAATTAAAAAACTCAAGAAACATATTTCCTCTCAGGAGAAAAGTTTCGATAATATGACTATTTCTCTGCAAACTGAGTTAGATGACTCTAAAAGAGTTATAGAGAATCTCAGATCAATACTTTCTGACAAAGAAAAGGAGATTCAAGCTGTCAAACAACAAGTTGGTACTCTCACCAAGCAAGTGTAAGAACATGAAAGAACTATTTGCTTGCACAATATGCTTGGTAAACAAAAGAAGCCTGATAGCTCTGGTGAATATATAAAATCTGCAAATCAGAATGTGACAATTGATTGTAAGAAGCAGTCATTTGAATACAAGTGGAACAGTTTTATATTTACTTCTTTCTTTAATATTTATTGTTTCTTTTGTAACAAATTTGCACACAAAGTGAGTACATACAAATTCGTGCTGTCTAGAACACCAAGATTTGGTGATAAACAATATTTTGGTATTTCAAATATGATTAGATGTTTCAAATGTAATACAATTGGTCATACCTCCAGAGAATGCAAACAAAATAAGCCTACTACAAAAAAGGTTTGGAGACCCAAACTTTCTCAGAACATAGAACAATCCATTCTTGTTCAAACTGCTTTTATTTCTAAAAAGAAAACTTTGTGGGTTGTTGATAGTGGTTGCTCCAACAACATGATAGGGGACAAAGACAAGTTCTTGAAACTTGAAGACTATGCTGGTGGTTTTGTAAAGTTTGGTGATAATTCAGGGATTCAAATAAAAGGTAGAGGGTCTTTACTTCTTAATGATGATACACCTATTCATGAAGTGTATTATGTAGAAGGTCTTAAACACAAAATTTTAAGTGTCAACCAAATCTGTGATAGTGGATATAGTGTCTCATTTAACTCACAAGGTTGTGTAATCAAAACTAAGTTTGGTAAAATTATTGCAACAGGATTAAGAGCACATGGTAACATATATAATCTTCTTGACTCATCCAATCATGAAAGAAATGAAGGTATGTGTCTTATGGGTCAAGTCGAGGAAAATTGGGTGTGGCACAAATGTGTGGGCCACATAAATTTTGAGAATCTGGTTAGGATCAGTAAATATCATAATGTAAGAGGTTTAGCAATGCTTAGTAAACTTGACAATGTTGTTTGTTCAGGGTGTATGAAAGGCAAGCGAATGAAAGTGAGTTTTAAATATAAGGAAAACTCCTCTACTAAACCTTTGCAACTTGTTCACACTAAACTATGTGGTCCCACTAGGACAAGGTCTATCAATGGTGAAAAATATTTCATGTTGTTTGTTGATGACTACACTAGAATGGTTTGGGTAACCTTCGTCAAACACAAATCAAAAGCCTTTGAAAGATTTAAAATCTTTCACAAAATGGTTGAAAAGGAATCAAATTTTAAACTTAAATGCTTGAGATCTGATAAAGAAGGTGAGTTTACCTCTCAAGAGTTTATTGATTACTATGAAAATCATGGCATAACAAGGCAGTATGTTGCTGCTAGGACACCTAAACAGAATGGGGTTGTTGAAAGAAAAAATAGAACTATGAAAGAAATGGCTAGAACAATGTTAGATGAAGCCAAGTTACCTGATAGATTTTGGAAAGAAGTTGTTCATACAATAGTCTAAATTCTAAATAGAGTGTAGATAAGAGTGAAGTCTAATTTCACTCCATATGAAGTTTGGCATGGTCATTTTGCCACTATTAAATACTTTAAAATTTTTGGTTGAAAGTTCTTTATTAAAAAGGATGAAGAAAATTTGCATAGTTTTCAATCTAAATCAAATGAGGGTATCTTTTTAAGATACTCTACACACAGTAAAGCCTATAAATGCTTCAATATAAGGTTGAATAAGATTATTGAATCTACAAATGTCACATTTGATGAGAAGATGTTTCTAGATGATAATCATGTTCAGGATGTTGAGGAGGATCGTACATTAGCACTTGGCAGATCTCTTGAATCTGTTGTAGTAGATAACTCTCAATAGGAGAATGCATCAAGTTCTAAAGAAACAACACATCTAACTACAACCTCCAGGATTATTACTAAGAGGCATCCTCAAAATCTGATTATTAGGGATAGGGATGTAGGAATTTTAACAAGAAGAAGAGCCAAACTTGACGAGCAAGCTCAAATTGATGAACATTTCTATTTAGTAACTGATTTTGAGCCTAAAAATGTTAATGATGCTTTAATTGATGATTGCTAGTTGAAAGCTATGCAAGAAGAAATCGGCAAGATTGAGAAAAATAAAACTTGGGAGTTAGTCCCAAGACCTGATAACAAAAATGTAATTGGTGGCAAATGGATGTTTAGAAACAAACTAGATGACTGTGGTAAGGTGGTATGAAATAAAGCATGTTTTGTGTGCAAAGGGTATGCTTAGCAGGAAGGTATTGACTTTGGTGAAACTTTTTCACTTGTTGCTCATATTGAGTCAATTAGAATATTTTTAGCATACTCTTGTTTCAAAATTTTTAAGGTTTACCAAATGGATGTTAATACTTCTCTTTTAAATGGCTTTTTGGAAGAGGAGGTGTATATGGAACAACCTGAAGGGTTTGTTGCTCAAGAGAAACCTAATCATGTCTACAGGCTGAAAAGGGCCCTCTATGGTCTTAAACAAGCTCTTAGAGCTTGGTACTCTAGGTTGGATTCACATTTGACAACAAATGGTTTGATTAGAGGTAGCGTGGACAAATACCTTTATATCAAGAAAGAAGGTAATGATATTATGGTTGTAGAAGTTTATGTTGGTGACATTATCTTTGACCACAATAATGATGCACTATCTCAGAAATTTTCCAAGATAATGGAATCTAAATTCGAAATGTCAATGTTAGTTGAACTAACATTCTTTCTTGGTCTTCAAGTTTCCCAACATGAACATTGCATATTTCTGTCCCAAACAAAGTATGCCAAAGAAATGTTAAAATGGTTTCAAATGGCTGATTGTAATGCAGTAAGTACTCCTATGGTCATCAGCTATAAACTTTCTAAAGTAGATGAATCTCTCGATGTTGATCAAACTGAATATAGGTCTATGATAGGCAGTCTATTATACTTATCTGCATCAAGGCCTGATTTAATGTAGGCAGTCTGTATGGTTTCTAAATTCCAATCATCTCCTAAACAGTCTCATCTTACAGTTGTGCAAAGAATATTAAGTATATTAAGGGTACTCTTGACTTTGGCCTTTGATATCCTAAAAATGAAAACTTTACTTTAATGGCTTATACTGATGCCAATTGAGTTGATTGTTTGGATGACAGAAAAAGTACTAGTGGTATTGCATTTTTTCTTGGTGATTGTCTTATAGCATGGCATAGCAAGAAACATGATTGTATTTCTCTCTCTCTACAACAGAAGCAAAATATATTGTTGCTATGTCTTGCTGTACTCAATTACTTTGGATGGCTCAAACACTTTTGGATATTGGTATTACTATTGACAAACCTATTCTTATATTCTGTGACAATACTAGTGCTATAAGTTTTGTCCAAAAATCCAGTTATGCATTCTAGAATGAAACACATTGCTATTAAGTTACTCTTTCTTTGTGAAAAGGTTTTGGCTAATGAAGTTACCTTGCAATATGTTCCTACTCAAGCTCAAGTAGTTGATACCTTTACAAAGCCCTTTCCTAGATCTAAGTATTTGGAAGGCTTCAGTTACGATTGGGAGTTGTCTCTCAATCTTAGTTTTCATAAATTTCCTTTTTGGTTCAGGGGGAGCTTCTAAGCTCTCTAAGCAACTTTCAGTTGTTTCTTATGTTTATTATTTGCTGCCTCATGAGATATCTGCAACTGGTTCTATTTAGTTGGTTCTTGACATTGCTCAATTTTCCCTTTGTCCGTGTGACAAAAAAGGGGGAGAAATATTAGTTGGTTTTGGTACTTTCAGATAGTACCTGATTATTGCAATTGGTTTTGGTACTTTTAGATACTTCCTGATTATTGCTTTCTCATGGGCTATTGACACACTCTTTGGCATTTGAGCAATTGGCACACTCTTTGGCATTTGATCTGTTTGTTGCTTTCTTTGCTCTCAGATGGCTCAATTTGGCTCAGTTTTTGCCATCAATGACAAAGGGGGAGTTTGTTGGCTTCTCCTTCTGATTGATTGTCCTCGATGTCAAAATTTTGTTTGATTTTGGCATATAGCATTCTAGTTCAGTAGTAACTTGGCATTCTGGTTACTTACATGTTTTTGTGCACTAATGGTTTGAGCTTCATATTTTTGAGCTTCATGTGCAGGTGAGTTATTTCTCATTATCTTATGATTCATGTTATACTCATATTTACAGTATGATATTGATTTCTTGCTCACTAAAGGTTATTTATGTACTGCTTTGATTAGTCAAAGTGACTTACATCTATTTTGTCTTCCATGACCACTACCGTGCACTTTATTGATGTTAAAACTCGGGCTGGTTTAGAAGTGTAACATCAATTTTTTTGTTTGGGAGTCGAGATGTTTATTGGTATTATGTTTAATATTGGGTTTGGTCTGCCGATTTCAATGACTATTCTTTGGCATTTTTCCGAGAATATTGCACTATATGGTAATCACAATATCACTGTGGGCTCCACTCCTTACTTGACTCGTTGTTTTCATCGGGTATGTTACATGCTGGCAGTTATCGACAATATTTCGTTTCTTGCCAGAAGTTGTGAGCCACGTAAGGAACATGTGGCATTAGGTTTATTTTAGCTTGGCAGATTAGAACATTCTTTTTGTCAACAAGTTAGTTTTGCAAGGCCCTAGCCGTCACTCTCATGCTGCAGAGCTAGAGTCGTGGTTTCTTTTTGCCGGAATCAAATTGTGGTTGACAGGGTTGACTTGCACAAGCAGAGATGAAGGTATTTGGGGTCGTTATCGTGTGGTTTCACTTTGATACATCGTCAGATTATCAGGTAACATCATGCCCAAATCTTTTTGTTTCTATTCAGGCTATAAAGTTTGTTTTTGAGCAGACAATGAAATAATATAAACTTGTGTGGGTGTCATCTAAGTTGCTATAAGCCGTCTATTACCTATTGAACCCTAACTCGACAAGAAAATGGATGAAGTTTCTTCAGTTGTTTAGTAACCATTTTTTTTAAAGGCTGAAACCCTAGTTCGAAGATTTTACTAAACTGAGGAGAACATCTTTTTTTCTGTATCTGCTCTATATATATACAGTTTTGAGAATTTGAAATATTTTTTTAAAGGGAAGGGCTTTTCACAGTATTGGGAATACAGAGACTGAGAACAGTTCTATTTTGATTCAAAGGTGCTAGTATAAATGTCATTTTGACGTTAACCTTTATAGAGATTCTATGTACTTTGTACAAAGATTATTTTTTAAATGACAAATAATGGTATTCACAATATACATTGTAAAAGGGATATAATGCAAATCTATTATTGTGTACTGTTAGGATGTTGCGATTAGAGGACCTGAGAGTATACAGTGTTTGTTAAGAAACTCATTGAAAGGAGTTGATGCTCCTATAAAGTTTGAAACTTTTGATAATGAGGTGTTGAGCTGGTGCTCCACCATTGTAAAAAGTTGGTGCTCTTTGATGGAATAAAGAAGACAGGTTCGAGTGGTTTTTTATGCCTCATGAGGGCTTTTCCACTAGAAAATCTTTGTGTTGTGTGTTAATTAACTAATCTTTGTGCTGTGTCGTGTTAATTGACTCATTCTGTGATATGTGGTTGCATTTAATGCTATGATATCTTGTCCTTTCTCTTATTCATTTTATGGTCAAATGCATGAATGATCAAAGTGATCAAAGTGGTCTGTCAAAACAGTCTAAATCTGTTTTTGAAATGTTAAATTTTTTATCTAAAGTATAAAAAAAGTTGTTCATTTTGTTTCAGTTGAACAATACAAAACACAATTTTAACATTAGTCATAATGTCATTTATGTTACATATTTCAAGGTTCTGTATAAGCAAGTTATTATTGTTTGTTTAAGGTCAAGTTACATTTTAGTCTAAGTTTTAAAAATCTATCACTCTGATTCACCCCCCTCTCAGAGTGATTCCAGTTCCTACAAAAACATAGTTATACCTCTGTTGCTATGTTTGCCGCTGAATTTAATGGAAGTTCTGAATTTACAGCACCAAAGACTTGAACTGAGAAATGAGAGCGTTGGTAAATTTCTTCTTCAACTTAATGGAAGTTTTCAATTAGATACTTTCAAGCAATCAAATTCTGCAATTTTTGTGAATAGGAGAGCCTCCAAACATCATACGCTCTTATCTATGAAAATACAAACAAATGAAGAGTCTTTCGTCAAAGTTTTGTTTGCAGCTACGCTCATAGATTTAATGGAGAAAACACCTGCATATGAAGAAGATAATAAGAGCATAAACTAACCAAATAACGTTCATAATTTATTTTGTATCAGTCAATGAAAGAATCAATTGTTTTCATATTCATCACAATACTATTAAACTATGGGAAAGATTATATGAAGATTTAAACATAGATAAAATGCATGCAGAAAGAATGCAGAGCTCAGAATATGATAATGACCACCATACCTAGTATTTGATGGCTAATATAAGACACCACAGCACGAGGGAGAAAACAAGTTACAATAGGAAACAGATATTTTTTTTTAACCACTTGCATATGTAGAAGATAAAGAGAGCATGTAATAAATAGCGTTCATAATTTATTTTCTATCAGTCTATGAAAGAATCTTTTGCTTTCATATTCATCGCAATACTATTAAACTCTACGCAAACCACAAATCCTTATCAGGATTTGGAAATATACAATGTCATACCTCGTATTTCACTGCACAAAGGAAACATTATATGCAGAGCGAAATATACAGAAAATCCAGATTTAGAAGATTAATGGTAATGGTAATGTTTAAGCAACTTCACAAGAAACTCGTAAATGTTTTTGACTGCAATAACTAAATTATCTTAAGTGGTATTAAATGGAGACGCATCAGCCTCATATGAGGAAACTAAAGCGAGATTGTCGGGCCGATTTTAAAACCAACATGCAAGAAAAAATGTTCTTTATTTCATGCCACTTGCAAAAGGTAATTATAAGTTGTGCTTCGAATTCACCTGAATCCAACGCTAGCATCACGTCCCATATTGTCTTTTGTGGAGTATAATTTACCCCACCTTTTACGTAGGTTCAATTGGGCGTTCATTTTACATCAGAAATGTTTATTCGGAATGTTTTTTATCTTTAATCCAACAGACGGACAATTAGTATACTTATATTAAAAGTATATATGTAAAATATGTTGAGAGATATCTTATAATAGAAAAGAATTATGTGTTTTCTTCTAAAATACTAAACACAAGAATACAAATCCATTAAAGTCATGCAAAAACCGGTGAATCTAGCTGGAGACAAGTGGCAAGGGTTCTATTTTATTTGGAGTAATAAAATAACAACTCTACAAAAGCTGAAACATGACATATTTCATGCATTTTGCCTCTCATTTGCATGTCAAATTGTTTCAAAACTGAATTTTTATTTAAGAACATTTTGATGTCATTGTAGATGCCTCTTGGCATAAATGAATATCAACTTGTTACTTCTATAAATTTGATTATTATTAAATCTTTGTGTTACACTTTTTTCAAGATTGACAACCTTGAATGCATCTCATTGACTATGTTTAATGTCCTCTAATCTATGTTGTTGACCTGATTAAGATAATTGGACAAAGAACATGATTGATAACCTAAAGTGAAACTAGCTACAGATATATTATTTATACAAGATATTGCTTTTGTATGAAGCCTAAAGTCTTTTATGATAGAACCATTGTCCGATGTAAAGAAAGGGGGCCACTGAAATTACACCCCAACTAAAATCTGCACTACACATATTTTACAAACTTGTGTAAGAAATTTGTTTCCCTCTATTCTTGTTTCTGGTCCTACATCCATTGTCTTCTCCCGTAAGTTTAATTTTCTCATGCCATATTTAGGGATCACAATGCAAGGAGGATTGGATGCAATAACATTTATAATGATATTTGTTACCATTGTTGTTTTAATTGTTTAGTTCTTTTTATTAATGTACCTGTTTAGGTGGGGTTTCTATAGGATGCATCTATTCTGGCTCCAAAGGGGACTTGTCGTACCAATGCCATGCATTGACATACATGTCTGAGACTTAGGTTTTTGATTGATTGTGTTAGGGTTAGAAGTTGCGTTAGGGTTAGAAGTCGGGTTAAGGTTAGAAGTCGCGTTAGGCTTAGAATTCCTGTTAGGTTTTTGATTGGTTGTGTTAGGGTTAGAAGCATGGCTAATGAATTTTACACGAATGGACCAAGGCTGATGAATTTTACATGACTAAGACAATAACATGAACACAAATAACAGACACAAACCACAACAACATAAAAAATGGTCTGCAGTATAACACTGCCTCTCACCCCCTGTTATGCACAATAAGAGCCCAATACATATTCATCTCTACTCTTATCCTCCAATGTCTGCCCTAATTCACTACACTCTGCAATCTTCTCGCCACTGCATGCACTCAAATTTCCATTCAAAATCTCCTTCAACTTCTCCCTCCAAACAGACTTCTGAGGTTCCTCGTCTAATACTACATCCGACAACATACAAAAAAGAGTTACTCTATAGTATAACACAACATGTGATGATATAGCACTGCATGTCATGAACAATGACACCACATTACCTGTTCATCTTTGCACCTATCCTCCAACCTCTGGCCTAGTTCAGGAGACTTCTCTACAATCATTTAGTCACTGCATGGACTCAGTTTTCATTCATCATCTCCTTCACCTTCTTCCTCCTAACAGACATCAGAGATTTTGGACATGGTTTTTGGGGAACACTACACACGGTGTCATTAGGCAATTGCATTGACTTTTCTTTGCTCCTATTGTTCGTTGTCTACCTCAATTCAAGAGACTACTTTGCAATATTCTTGCCACTACATGCACCCAAATTTTCATTCGTCGTCTCCTTCACCTTCTTCGTCCAAATGGATAGATACCTAATAGATGATCAAGGTTTTTGACTTTCTTTTTTGGGCACACTATGTTCCTTGTCATACAATACCATGGGACACTCCATGCTCCCTCCATGAACCCTATCAAAATTAGCCTACAATGACATGGACGAAATAGTCAACATACTACACAATGGAGTGCAAAGCAACCATGCAATGAAAACACACATATGGACAAGCCGACAGATAGTCACCTTTGATGAGAAATGTGTGGCCTCATCTGAAGTCGACATTGCTTTTTCTACAGCATTCTTCTTTTCTTTCTTCCCCAACAAACCATATGCAGGCTCATTTATTGGCACGTTTTTTTCAGGAACTGTAGTCCACCTTATTGTTTCTACAACATTCTTCTTTTTTCTATTCCCCGAGAAAATATTTGCACCCTCATTTGTTTCAGGATCTGAAGTCGGCCTTGTTTTTTCTACAACATTCTTCTTTTTTTGCTTCCCCAATGAAACAGATGCAGCCTCATTCACTGGCACATTTGTTTCATGATTAGCCTTCGATGCCAGAACCTACTTACGATGGCTTCCACTATCATTTTATCTCTGGGAAGCAGGATAGGATAGCTCAATAAGACATTCTTTAGATGTTTAAAGGAATTTAGTAAACTATAAAACAATACGATCACTAAAAAAACCTCTGTTACAATATTCTTTCTTTCCAGTAACTCTATAACCTTCTTCCTTCTCACCTCCCTAACTGGACTGCAGTCGTACACTTGCATTGCTTCCTTTATCTCTTCCTTCCCTTCGGTAGGAAGCTCATCACATGTTTTCTTGCCATATTTCATGCACTTCGGTGACATGTTTTTTTTACATACTATACCATACACCCATTTGGTATTGATTATTAGACTCCCTCTTTTTCTAGTACATTTACGATCTCTTTGTATGATCCACATTGCGTTCTCCACTACCACATGGTTCATGTCTATGTCGTGCAATCCCCAATAATGGAAGTTGATGTTCACTTTCTCTATGGATATTAACTCTCCCCAGATCCCAAAACTTATGGCCTCCATTATAGGAACAATGACAGAAGAGATAAAATTAGTGCAACCTACCATTAATATGCTCTTTTTTGTGATCATCCTATTGTTGCGCATAGGCAACAAACACAAAGCATCACATTCAATTTTGCACTAATCAAACATTAGAAAGATAATCTAAAATATAATGACTAATAGTGGACCTCCTCATTACTCGCCCCTCCTCCTTGTTCATGTTCCTGAGCACCAACATAATCACCTTGCCCTTCAGTCTCCTGCTTTATGCTCACCTTGTGCTCTCTATGAACATTCATTTTTTCACTCTCACCCCCTAGAGCATCAATATAATTGCCCTCATCTACATTACCAATGGCCTCATCTTCCTTTCCAATGGAGCCAATATCATAATGATGTTAAATAAAATAACACACTTCATCTATGCTTTTTATGCCCATATATATATATATATATATATATATATATATATATTCTACATTTCCAATTATAAGTCCCAACTTCCAACAACCATGCCATGCAATGATGAAAAAAATTATAATACAATGATAAATAATTACCAATGTGGTTGTTTTTTCATTCAATAGTTGACTTGATAATGGGTTCAAAATTGAAGGCCTGACTCATGACTCATTTAGATTTGAATCCCCAACTAATCCTTGACCTGAAAACCCATCTCCTAACTCTTTTAGATTTGGATCCCGAACTAGTCATGCATATGAAAGCCCAACTCTTGACTCTTTCAGATTTTAATCCTCAACTAGTCATGGATGTGAAAGCCCAACTCCTGAATCTTTCAGATTTGAATCCCTAATTGGTCCTGCATCTGAAAGCCCAACTCCTGACTCTTTTAAATTTGAATCCTCAACTAGTACTGGATGTGAAAGCCCAACTCCTAAATCTTTTAGATTTGAATCCCCAACTGGTCCCACATCTAAAATCCCAACTCTCTCCTAGGTATACAAATTGGATCTCCAATGAATTAAATATTAAATAAACCAAGGAATACTATGTGTTGCATAATCCATTAAAACTACTTAGCTTGTAGGCAGGCCGATGCCACGTGTCACTGGGAAGCGAAAGTGGCCAACTCCCAGAAGATCATTTGCCTCAACCTTTTTCTCAACACAATTGACATGATTGAACTGAAAAAACAAATAAGATGCAATTTATATTCTTCACACTATCAATAACACCACACATTCACTGCAAATGACACGGTCAACACAAGACCGATTATTCACACATTGCAATATAAAGTCAACATGGCGTTGTGTTATGTATAACCCAGCTAACGATTAGCCACAAACTATTCATGACATTCTGTTGTAGAACATATTTTGTTGCAATTGCAACTAAATAATTATTATGATCCATCGCTAACACTACCAAAAAGGCTTCATGAGTTGTCCCCATCCAAAATACAATACAAAAACTAGACTTTTTAAAGGATTGATAAAAAAGGATGCAGAACATGCTTAACACATCAGCTACATCTATTCTGGCTCCAAAATGAACCTTTCATACAACGTGTTAGTGACAGGTTAGTCAATCATAGCTGTTGATTGCAAAATCGACGGTTTAAAATGAATGTGCAATAATTAAGACTGTCACTCTATGTCACACAATACACAAGGATTCATTACCATTAATAAAGTCTTTGACGATAATTAATCTGTACAGAGACCTCCAATTTATTATTCGAAAGACACACGTCTTTTGAAATGAGTATCAATTCTAAAGGTTCCATCTCTTTGTTGATATGGGAATATTATTAATAACCTAGTATTAAGTTCGCGAAATAAAATAAAAACACTATGAACGATACACATGTGAGGAGTTTGTCATGCCAATTGGAAACATCTAAAATAGAACCCCAAATAACATTTCAAATCAGAGTTGGATCATCAAACACATGTAGTTATCAAACATCATGAACATCGATAATCTAGATATACAAATACACTGGGATGAACATAAACACTCTCATGCAAATTAACATAATATAAAGAAATTTATAACACATAGTTCACAAGAATAAGGATTTCAGGTTCATATATTCAACACTAGTTTCATGACTTGAAGATCCATAAATAACAATCATACTGCATTCAGGTTGGAAAATAATATCTTATTGTCTAATATGGTGCATCTATAGCATAGATTATAAGGCACTAGCCAATTGGATTGTTCATTTTCATCATTATCAAATTCAATAAAAGTAAGGACATTAATATTACATGATCAAGAACTGAATTTTATACATACATTTCTATCACATAAAAGAATTATATAAAACAAATTATATATATATATATAACAAGCCCCTTTCAAAAAGTTGCACAAGCCCAAAGATTATTAATAAGGGGACATTACAGTGCAAGTAGTATTAAAGAAGGGAGAGACAGCAACAACCTAGGAATGTCTAGACGTTTGTAGGGGGATTGCTTAATAGTCCTTCAAAATCAACAACCTGCATGGATAACTAATGTTAGTGGTAGTCTACATTGGGAAGTAAATGCATTTCAAAAGACATAAAAGGAACTTACATGCTCATATATGAAAATGTAGTTTAACATTCAATATAAACTACCACTAAGTAATATATATCACCTAAATTATATGTGTCAATTTCCCATAGTGCTAGAGCTGTGCCAGAGCTATGTATATCAACCACCTTTTTTGGTACTGTTGTTATGTTATCAAGGGCATACGCCTCTATTCTAACTTGAAATAAACACTATAGTGTGACTAACACGCAACTTAGTCACATGTTTTACACCATATATTTTACATTCAACGACTACGATTGAATAACATGTCACTAACACATAGTAGGATTTGTCTATTCTAGAGCCTTGTTATTGACTAACTCCAACTCCAACGCTAAGTGGCTTTACCTGCCCAGCAAGCCTTGTTACTGTAATTTGCATCCCATGTTAGCCTTTGGGTTTACCGTAGTTAGCTACATCAAATAAAAAATCGTACATGATCAATGCAGTTGTGTCTATTTTGGCTCCAAAATAGACAAATCATACAGACTGACAACGCCATGTTAGACAAAGGCAGCCATTGAATGCAAAACCTATGATTAAAAGCCTACCACAAACATGGGGTGTTAGTCACCCCATACTATTTTTTGCAACCACAATAGAGGTGTCTTGCTGTGAGACTAACTTGAGTTTCGTGTTAGTCTTTTCCCTAACAAACATACCAAGTTTTGGAGTCAGTGACCTCTTCTTCCTATCGGGATACTGTCTTAATGTGGTTCCTTCATTCATAAGCTTTTAATGTACATTTTATGTACAATAAATCATCGGTAACCATGAAGCATGCCACAACCATCCTCCAACATGTCCACATAATTTCACGTGAGCCCCAAGGAGTGAAACCAACAACTTGACAACAACTCCACATCACATACTATGGATCTAAGTGCCACAGTAAGTTGGCATGGTATGCATGTCTCGGAAATGTATGTCGATGCATGTCATTGGTATGATAGGTCCATTGTTGAGCTATAATACACGTATATATTAGGTTTCTCCCACATATATTTTCATATATGTTTATTCTACAGTTTTCTAGTGAGATTA
The DNA here is from genome assembly GCF_030272615.1 of Cryptomeria japonica. NCBI lineage: Eukaryota > Viridiplantae > Streptophyta > Pinopsida > Cupressales > Cupressaceae > Cryptomeria > Cryptomeria japonica. The sequence goes on along the minus strand of NC_081405.1, from coordinate 695,381,740 downwards.
GGTGCACCCAACTTGTGTCAGACATGTCTACTATGGCTTCAAAATGTGATTGTACCAATGACTTGCATCAACGTACATGGGACACGTCTATTATGGCTCCAAAATAGACCTATCGTACAAACGACATGCATCAACATACATGTTCGAGAATAAAAATATATGCAAATACTTGTGGTAGGCACCTAATAGCTACATGAAAGAGACATGAAAGAGAAATTCATGTAACTGTTATATTTTAAATTGAGCTTCTTTTACATGAGCTTGACCTCGTTTACATGTTATGGTTTGCATTTTGTGTTTAAAATCATTAGGTTTTTCCTTTTGATGCAAACAGACTCCTCCAAATCAGGTTGTTGACTAGTTGATGCAACCATTCCTTGACTGTGTGTGACCTTCTCTTATTTAGGAGTTGATCTACTGCTTGCTGACAATTAGGAGTAGATCTACTATTTATTTGTAATCTTCGTTGGATTCAAGTTAGATGTGATTGATCTTTTATGGACTATTGTTACTTTGCAGTCTTCGTAGAAACTAATAACGGTTTTAGACTGTTGTTATGTGGCAGTAAATTGTAGGAGTTGATTAGGGGAAGGGGATTTTTTGGAATAAAGAGGAATGCTATTAACAAGGAGAGTAGAGGTTTTATTTTTTTGATCTAATGAGGAGCTAAGAATAATGGAAACAAAGCATAATATTTCCATATTTTTTTTTGTCTTTGTTTTATTCTATCTTTTTCCTCTATATTGCAGAGGACATGTTTGTTGAATTGCAGGGTCAAAGGATCATCTGCATCACCTTTTCTATATAAATATGTGTGTGTGTGTGTGTGTGTGTGTGTGTGTGTGTGTGTGTGTGCATGCGTGTGTTTCTTCATATTCACATATATATAGGGGTTTGGTGTGTGCTATTATAGATATGTCTGTACATTTTTGTGTATACATATGTGCGTTATTCAAAAATTACAAATGTTGCTCATGCTTGGTAGAACAAACCACATTTTCCTTTTTCTTAACACTAGAAATATGACACATTCAAACAATTGCAAAGTTAAAAAAGCAAGCAAACTGGTGCATTTTCTATCTCTTAACACGTTCGTCCCTAACACTGAACCTTTTGACAAATCAAAAAACAAAAATGTGTTTGGTTGGAGCAAAAAAATAGTGGACACTTCCAAACCATTCTATTTTTTTCTATAGACAAGAAAAAGAACAAGCATTTCCTCTTTAACATCTCTACTCACTATGGGAAACTGACACATAATTATGGAAATATACACACCTTTAAAATCTTCTAGATCTTATTCACCTAGCCAACCCATAAGCAGTGAGCCTTGGTATCCTGAAATGACCATACTACAAAATGATTAATAATTTTCACAGACAAAACATAAAATGACACAAGAAATAAAAAATAAATTATTGAATGTCTTAGGGTTTCAAATTACCATAGCAACTTAAGCCTCCACCCAAATCATTGTCCTCTTGACACCTCCCAATGACACCCTCACAATTACCTCTACGATACAAAGGTGATAAAAAAATTTACAATAAAAAACATAGGGTTGAGGAAGGAATAATAAAACTATCCTTATCTATTAGGGTTTGAATTTACCGATGTCGCCATACCCCTACACAACAATCTTCCAACATCTCACCTACATGTGCGCTACGATACCTCCTCCCTGCACATGAAAAAACTAGCATGTTAATGGGCGATAATGATATACCCATACAACTCGCATTATGCATGTGGTCGGGTATGTCCTTCCCTTCGAAGCCACAAATATTTTGACAATGCATACCTATAACTCCAATGGAAGCGCAACTCCTCTTCTCAGTGATTCTACCAAGGAGATTCAACTAGAATGATCTCAATGGATTTCTTTAAATTTTTTCCCCTCCTCTATGATAAGAGTTTGACATGCAGCTCCCGTACGAAATCTTTGTAAAAATTTCATGAAATCGAGTTTTCATTCAATTTTTTTTTTAAATGTTACAAAAATGTTAACTGCCTCACTCGATGTAATTGTCCCATCGTCGACTGGGAAAATATTAACCACGAGAAAGCTTTTCCATCAAATGCAAAAAGGCAACAACATCCATGTCATCACCACTGCAAATACCTCCATGTCATCTGTGCGTCCCAAGAACGTCAATCTCATGGACATTTTGTACTTGAATGGTATGCCTTCGACATCATGTAGGGGCATGCCATTTTGGATCCAAAATAGCTATAGTCATTTCTCTATAGTTCTCTTGTTGTAGCTAAGACTCATATCCAACTACCTAGTTTGGCTTGGCTTGTTCCCTTGGGATATTCTGTTGTAGAGCCAAGGCTATATTAGCTAACATATAAATCTATTTTATTTATTTATATTTTTCCATGCAAACACTCATAAATAAAGTACAACACATGTTGCACGGTTCAAATTATTGTTATAGATGCACAGTTTATGTTGCGGTAGCAGAAAAGGAACTAATATAAAATCTATTGTTGCAGGACATAATACAAGTTTCTACAGGGTATCTGTAAACAAGGTTGCTTTACAAGATTTCATAGGTTTTAATCCTCAACTAGAAATCATAAAATACCCATGTGATTAGACACATAGTGAAAATAAAACCTTTGCTAAATAGTACTATATTTATCATTCATATTAAACACATAAATAAAGCGAGTATTCAAATTTTGAGGAGCGATATTTAATTTATATTCAAATAAAAAATATAATTATTTATAATCATTTAAAACACATCCACAATAATCTATATCAAATACAACTTTCATCTATTCACCCCATTTCTGTCACATCTTTTTCTCGCTCTCCTATATTCTTGAAACATCCTAATTGCTGCTCTCTTTCTATTATCCTTGCTTCTTCCCTTATTCTTCTATTTCTTCTTTTTCTTCCACATTTTTCTCTTTGTTGGGATTAAGGTGTCTCAACCTTTGAAAATCCTAACATTAATTTGGCATTTATTTATTTATTATTTTATTTATTAATTTCCTACAAATGTCTAGTCATCTTGTGGAAGCCACATGCTTGGTGGTATCCTACTTTGTGATGATTGTATGACACATATGTTGTGCATGTGAAGGTAGGATTTCCACTTTGAGGATCTTGGCAAGTGTCAACCTATGATAGATTTAATGACATATTAGACAAGTGATAGGAGATACCTTTTGCATGTAGAAGGAAGATACCTAAGTTGGGTTATTATGAGTTGTAAGAGAATAAGCTAAAATTAGTCATTAATGACTGATTGTCTTACATTTGTAAGTGTTGTATGTTATGACACTTATAAGATGTGTAAGAGCATCTGTCATACCTCCAAATACTAATTTTTGGGTGCCCAACTTAGGAGGTTTGAATGGGGAGTCATTTGGAGATGTACACATGCCATTGCATGTTTTTTGGTGGCCAAAAAATAGGGCCAAATTCTTTGCAATGCTCCATCTTGTTACTTCATATAGAAGCTTCCTCTTGAGTTGTATTTCTATATAAAAAGTTGGCATGGAAAGAAGTAGTCATGTAATGTTTTGCAAGTGAAGTTTTATGCTCCTGTAATTAATCCAGATTGTGAGTTGTAGTTGTAGACTCCAGTTGAAGAATCTAAGTCCTAATATTATATTGTAAGAATTTGATTATGAGAATAAAAATTATTGTGCTTTTAGAGTGTGGGAATTTTTACCCAAAAAGGTTTTCCCCACGATATATCTTGTGTTCATTGTGTTCATCTTTATGCATGTTTGTTATCTACTTGTAAATATGTTTCTATTTCTATAAAGAAGATTTGTGAAGAAAATTTTCACTATCTACCCCACTAGATTACTGTAGGGAATCATTTTTCACACCTTAGCTTCCTTTGACTTGGTATTAGATCCTAGCCAGTTTTGGTTCCATTGTTGGGTAGCCATCTTTTTGCACTGATATTAATTTGAGTGGGATCTTTTGTAGAGAATTTTTAAAGTCTTGTTGTAGGAAGAAGATGGCAAGCACATCCACAAAACTTTATATGGAGAAGTTTAATGGTAGCAACTTTGAAGTTTGGAAGTTGAAGATGGAAGATATTCTCATGGATAGATATCTATTAGATGTAATATCTGAAACAAAACCTCAGACCACATCGCAAGATGATTGGGATAAAATGGATCGGAAACCCAAGGGTTTGATAAGATTTTGTTTGGCTGATTTGGTGTTCCTAAATATCCATGAGGAGAAGATTGCATCTACTCTTTGGAATAAGCTTGGAGATGTTTATCAGGCTAAATATTTGGCAAACAAGCTTTTTCTTAGAAATAAAATGTATTCTCTAAGGATTGAAGATGAAGGATCTATTGCTGATCATCTCAATGCATTCAATATGATTATTGTTCAATTGGGTTCTATAGGTGACAAGATTAAGGAGGGGGACCATTTCATGCTTCTCTTGTGTTATTTTCTTGACTCATGGGAGTACAACCACCAAATTTGAGATGGATGAGGTCATAGCATCATTACTTACTAAAGAGATGTGAAAGAAGACTTCAAAGTCAACTGAGTAGGCTACTATAGTTTGTGGTAGATCAAAAGACAAAGCCAAGAAAAATGATAAGAAATACAAACTAGAGGAAGATCCAAATCCCTTGGGAGATCTAAGTCTCCTAGAAAATCCAAGGCAAAGTGCTGGAACTATGGAAAAATCGGTCATTTCTGTAAAGAATGTAAGGAGAAAAAATAATAGACCCTCTAATTAAAATTTAGATAAATCTTCTCAAGATGATGATGAAGCATTTTTTGTAGCCTTGGTAATGCATGCATCAGAGGATATGTTGTTGATAGATTCAAGGCGATCATTTGACATGACTTCACATCAAGGCTGGTTTTCATAGTATGAAGAATATGATGGTGGAAAGGTGTATCTTAGTGATGATTCTCCTCGAAAGGTTGTTGGCTATGGAAGAGTCAAGATTAGATTCCTCAATGGAAGAGTGAAGGGGATGGATGGTGTAATCCACATCCTAGGTTTGCCATGAAATATACTATTTGTAAGTAGGTTGAGTGATGTAGGTGTGCAGGTTATTTTCTCACAAGGTGAATGTATGATGAATAGAGGTTCTAAGGTTCTTGCTAAGGGTTTTTAAATAGGCACCTTCTATAAGCTGGATGCATGCACTATACAGTGCAATAGTGCTTACATGGAGTTCAAGAAGAGGGCTCTAGATTCTCCATTCTAATCGTCAAATCGAGCTGTGAAGAGGACTATTGCTTCTACATCTGATGGTCATTCTTTTTGGGTACCTAAGGGTGCCAATGCTTTAGAGATGAAACTCTAAGCTAAGAAGACAATGTTATGGTACCAAATACTTGGCCACATTGGTGAGAATGGTCTCAAAACCATGAAAAATAAATCCCTCATAGAGGGACTTGATTGTTGTAATATAATTTTTGATTTCTACACACACTGCATCTATGGTAAATAAAATTGTGTTCATTTTTAGTCTAGTTCTCATAAATCTTCTAGTTTGTTGAACTTGATACATTATAATGCTTTTGGTCCTGTTAATGTTGTTTCATTTTTAAAATCTATGTATTTTGTTTCATTCATTGATGACTACACTAGAAGGACATTTTTTTTATTTTTTTCAAAGTAAATATGAAGTCTTTAGTCAGTTTAAGGAGTTTAAGGCTCTTGCTGAGAATTAGACTAGTAGAAAGATTAAGTGTTTGAGGACTGACAATGGTGGTGAGTTTTTCTCAGTAGATTTTGATACGTTCTATAAATACCATGGGATTAAGAGGTATATGACAACTCCATATAGCCCTCAGGAGAATGGGGTTGCAGAGAGGATGAACAGGATGTTGATGGAGAGAGCTAGGAGTATGCTTTGTGGTGTTGTCCTTCAATAAAAAATTTGGTACCTACTATTTCGTAAATAGATCTCCTACATAAGCACTTGTTGATAAGACACCTATGGAGGTATGGTCGGGAAAAAAGATCTTGATGAGACATCTCATAGTATTTGGTTGTGAATCTTATACTCATATTCTGAATGAAAAGAGATCTAGGTTGGAGAATAAGGTAGTGAAGTGTATCTTTATCAACAATGGTGTCGGTGTAAAAAGGTACAAGCTTTAGGATGTAGTGATAGTGAAGGTTATCTATAGTAGAAGTACTATTCTTCAATAGATGAAACCTTCCACTATTGAGCTACAACTAGAGAAAGAGGAGGAATAGAATAAGGAGGTAGTTTAGATTCCTTATATCTCTAAGAAAAACTAAATGCAAGCTCTTGGTGGACCTAATGATGAGGATAGATCTAGTACCTCTAAACATTTTGAAGAAGATAAAAAACCTCAACCTCAACATTTGAGGAGGTCTACTCATGATAAGTAACAACTTGATAGATAGGGTTATTTGAACCAGATAGGGTTGGATATTCATTGTTAGATTTCAGGTGTATTTTCTCTTTGATTGCTAACACTAATGAGCCTAGTACTGTTAAAGAGGCTATGGGTATGCATGATGTAGATTCCTAGATGGAAGCCATGAATGATGAGATGGCATCTTTGAAGAAGAATAATACTTGGGATCTTGTATCTTTTCCTAAAGGATGTAAGCCTATGGAATGTGAATGGGTGTTAAAGAAGAAGTTAGGTCTTGATGGCAGTGTTGAGAAGCATAAAGCATGGTGGGTCATGAAGGGGTATTCCCAAGATGAGGGAATAGATTATGATGAGATTTTATCTCATGTAAAAAATTTGACATCCATTCGGCTCTTGTTATCACTTTCTATAGTTCCTAATTAGGAAATCAAACAAATGGTTGTGAAGAAAACATTCCTTCATGGTGATTTGGAGTAAGAGATTTATCTATCACAACTAGAGAATTTCATTGTGAAAGATAAAGAAAATATAGTTTGCAAGTTCAAAAAGTCTTTGTATGGTTTGAAATAGTCTCCTAGGATGTGGTGCCAATAGTTTGATACCTATGTGTTGACTTTGGGTTTTTAGAGGTCTAAATTTCATCATTGTGTTTACTTTAAAGTGATAATGATCATATTCTCATTATTGCCATTATATGTGGATGATATGTTACTCTGGGAATGGATATTTGGTTTCTAACTTGAAGTCTCAGTTGTTAGCATAGTTCGAGATGAAATATTTAGGCGCAACTTCATACATTCTAGGGATGGAGATTAGAAGAGACATATCAAACATAAATCTTTAGTTAAGCTAAATTAAGTATCTGAATTGAGTGTTGGAGAGATTGGACATGATATCTTGTAGATCTGTTATAGGTTCTATTGCTTGGGAACAAAATTATCTATGGAGGATGGTCCAAAATCTTCTTTTTAAGTGCACAACATGGATAGTGTACCGTATGCGAGTGTAGTTGGCAGTGTCATGTATGTTATTGTTTCTACAAGACCAAACATTATCCAAGTAGTGGGAGTCATAAGGTGATATATTGTAATCCTTGAGTAGTACATTGGGATGCAGTTAAGAGAGTGTTTATATATTTGAGGGGTTATTCCAAGTATTCCTTGTGCTATAATGGTTATCCTACTGGACATCAATATTCTGTAAGTATCCATGGATATATGGATTCAAATTAGGTTGTCGATATTGATAGCAGAAGATCCACCAGTGGTTATGTTTTCACTATGAATGGTGGTGCTATTAGTTGGATGAGTAAGTAGCAAGTTGTAGTCACTTCATTTATGATAATAATCAATGTATATGGTAGCTACTCATGCTTGTAATCAAGTTGTTTGGCTTAGGAAGTTGTTTTCAGATATTGAGTTTGATACAAATTTTATTACTATATCTTGTGACAGTTAGAGTGATATGTTCTTAGCGAAGAATCTAACTTTTCGTGCTCGAATGAAGTACATTCATGTTTTGTTTCATTTTCTTTGAGATATGGTAGAAGATGGAAAGGTAAAAATGGAGAAGGTTGACACTTTTGACGAATATAGCTAATGCATTGACAAAACTAATGAGCACATAAACATTTAGATGGTGTTCTAGTTCTATGGGCTTCTCTGCTCCCTCCAATTGATCTATGGGTTATTTGAAAGGTCCTCGACAAGTGGGATGATGTTTGGATTAAAGTTTCTGAACCTTTACAAATCCTAAAATTAATTTTGTATTTATTTATTATTTTATTTAATATTTACCTACAAATATCTAGTCATCTAGTGGGAGCCACATGCTTGTCAGCATCCTACTTGGCAATGACTGTAAGACACATATGTTGTACATGTAAAGGTAGGCTTCCCACTTTTAGGATCTTGACAAGTGCTATCCTATTATAGATTCTATGACATATTGGACAAGTGGTAGAAGATACCTTTTGCATGGAGAAGGTGGGTGCCCAAGTTGGGTTATGACAAGTTGTAAGAGAATACACTCAAAATAGTCATTTATGATAGATTCTCTTACAATTATAAGTTTTGTAAGTTATGATGGTTGTAAGATGTATAAGAACATTTTTCATACCTTCAAAAAGTAAATTTTGGGTGCCCGACTTAGGAGGTTTTAATGAGGAGTCATTTGGAGATGTACACATGTCATTTGCATGTTTTATGGATGTTGAAAAATAGGGCCAAATTCTTTGCACGAACCGATCTTGATATTTTATCTAGAAGCTTCCTCTTGAGATGTATTTCTATATAAAAGGTAGCCATGAAGAGTAGTAGTCATGTGTTATTTTGCAGATGAAGTGTTATGTTGTCGGAATTAATCTAGATTGTGGGTTGTATTTGTAGACCCATGTTGAAGGAGTTAAGTATTGATATTGTATGGAAAGAATTTGATTACTAGAATAAAATATACTACGCTTTTGGAGTATAGGGTTTTTTTTACCTGAAAGGGTTTTCCCCAGAATATATTTTATGTTCACTATGTTTATATTTATGCATGTTTGCTATCTATGTATAAATATGTTTCTACTTCTGCAATAGAAAAACTGTGTTGAATGTGTTCACTATCTTCCACACTAGATTAGCGTTAGGAAGAGTTTTCCACACCTTAGCTTCCTTTCACTATTCTTCTTTTCTCTAAAACAAACCCCCACAAAAAAATAAATAAATAAATAAATAATGATAAAAAAATGAAAGAACTCATAAGTGAGGTAATAAAAGATAAAGTAAATTTTTTCAAGTGGAGGATAACAATATAAAGAGGCAATAGGGATCCGAAAAAATAAATTAGTTATAAAAAGTGAATCTAAATAAGGATAAGTCAAAATATTAATTTATAAATAGATAACAAATAAAAGGAGTACTAAGAGTGATATCTATGAAATAAATTCATGTCATATCAAGTGATTTAGCTTTAATGTCAAGTGTGACCTCAATATTGTATGTGATAAATGCAAGTCTTCCCTTTATCAAGGGATTAAAATATAATTGACACATATAATTTCTAAGTTGAAGTTATTTTTATGTCAAATAGTGCTAGATAAATAGTAAATAAATTCATAAGACAAGTTATAAAGTTATGTATGAATTAAATAAGAAGAACCAAATCATTCTATAGATCTACCACACAAGTACAATCCAAATGTTCTAATCACTATAATTTCATTATCTATGTTTATATAATTGGGTTCTATAGGTGACAAGATTGAGGAGGAGGACCATTGCATGCCTCTATTGTGTTCTTTCCTTGACTCATGGGACCTCTTTGTTATGGCTACTGGGAGTACAACCACCAAATTTGAGATGGATGAGGTGGTAGCATCATTACTAACTAAAGAGATGTGGAGGAAGACTTGTAAGTAAACTAATTAGGCTATTCTAGTTTATGGTAGATCAAAAGACAAAGGCAAGAAAAATAACAAGAAATACGAAAGATGAATATCGAAATCTCGTAGGAGTTCTAAATCTCTTGGAAAATCCAAGGCAAAGTGTTGGAACTATGATTAAAACAAACATTTCTGTAAAGAATGTAAGGAGGAGAAAAATAGAAGAGACCCTATGATTTAAATTTAGAAAAATCTTCTCAAGATGACGATGAAGCATTTGTTGTAGCCTTAGTGATGCATGCATAAGAGGATATGTTGCTGATAGATTTGGGGGCATCATTTCACATGACCTCAAATCACGGTTGGTTTTCATAGTATGAAGAATATGATGGTGGAAAGGTGTATCTCAGCAATGATTCTCATCGAAAGGTTGTTGGCCATGGAAGAGTCAATATTAGATTCCTTGATGGAAGAGTGAAGGGGAACGATGGTGTAATTCACATCCTAGGTTTGGCATGAAATCTACTCTCTGTAAGTAAGTTGAGTGATGTAGGTGTGCATGTTATTTTCTAACAAGGTTGATGTAAGATGACTAGAGGTTCTATGGTGCTTTCTAAGGCACCTTGTATAAGTTGGATGCATGCACTATACAGTGCAATAGTTCTCATGTGGAGTTCAAGAAGAGGGCTTTGGATTCTTCATCCTCACTGTCAGATCGAGCTATGACGAGTACTATTGCTTCTACATCTAATGGTAATTCTTTTTGGATACCTAAGAGTGCCAATGCTTTAGAGATGAAACTCTCAGCTGAGAAGACAATGTTATGGCACCAAAGACTTGGCCACATTGGTGACAAGGGTTTGAAAACTATAAAAAATAAATGTCTCATAGAGGGAATTGACGATTGTAATATAAATTTTGATTTTTGCGAGCATTGCATCTATGGTAAATAAAATCCTATTCATTTTTACTCTAGTTCTCATAAATCTTCTAGGTTGTTAAATTTGATACATTCTAATTTTTTTGGTCTTGTTAATGTTCCTTGATTTTCAATATCTATGTATTTTGTTTCATTCATTGATGCCTACATTAGAAGAATGTTATTTTTATTTTCTCAAAGGTATATATGAAGTCTTTAGTCAATTTAAGGAGTTTAAGGCTCTTGTTGAGAATCAAACTAGTAGAAAGATTAAATGTTTGAGGACTGATAATGATGGTGAGTTTTTCTCAGCAGATTTTGATAGGATCTATAAGGACCATGGGATTGAGAGGAATAAGACAACTCCATAGAGCCCTCAATAGAATGGGGTTGCAAAGAGGATGAACATGATGTTCAAGGAGAGGGGTAGGAGTATGCTTCAAGGGGCTGGCCTTGAACAAAAGTTTTGGGCTAAAGCAATAGCCACTACCTACTATTTCGTAAATAGATCTCCTACATTAGCACTTGTTAATAAGACACATATGGACATGTGGTCAGAAAAGAAGCCCCTGATGAGACATCTGATAGTATTTGGTTCTAAAGCTTATGCTCATGTTCTGAATGAAAAGATATCTAAGTTGGAGCACTAGGTAGTGAAGTGTATCTTTATCAGCTATGGTGTTGGTGTAAAAAGGCACAAGATTTGGGATCCAATGAAAGAGAAGCTTATATATAGTAGAAATGATATTCTTAGAGATATTAAACCTTCCACTATTGAGCTACAACCAGAAAAAGGAGGGGAACAAAATAAGGAGGTAGTTTAGATTCCTTCTACCCCTAAGAAAGAAGAACTACAAGCTCTTGGTGGACCTAATGATGAGAAGAGCTCTAGTGCCTCTAAATTTTTTTAAGAAGATGAAGAACCTCAACCTCAATCTTTGAGGAGGTCTAATCGTGATAGGTAACAACTTGATAGATAAGGGTATTTGAACCAGATATGTTTGGATATTCATTGTATGATTTTAGTTGTATTTTTGCTTTGATTTCTAACACTAATGAGCCTAATACTATTAGAGAGGTTATGAGTATGCTTGATGTAGATTCCTAGATGGAAGCCTTGAATGATGAGATGGCATCTTTGAAGAAGAATAATACTTTGGATCTAGCACCTTTTACTAAAGTATGTAAGTCCATGGAATTCAAATCAATTTTCAAGAAGAGGTTAGGTCCCGATGGCAGTGTTGAGAAGCATAAAGAATGGATGGTCATGAAGGGTTATTCCAAAGTTTTGGGAATAGATTATGGTGAGATTTTTTCTTCTATTGAAAAACTGACATCTATTCAGTTTTTGTTATCACTTGCTATAGTTCACGATTGGGAAATAAAAAAAATGGTTGTGAAGACAACATTCCTTCATGGAGATTTGGAGGAAGATATTTATATGTCATAGCCAAAAAATTTCATTGTGAAAGGTAAATAAAATCTAGTTTGCAAGTTTAACAAGTCTTTGTATGGTTTGAAACAGTCTCCTAGGATGTGGTTCCAATAGTTTGATACTTATGTGTTGAGTTTGGTATTTTAGAGGTCTAAATTTGATCATTGTGTTTACTTTAAAACTAATAATGATGATATTCTCATTATTACCATTATATGTGGATGATATCTTACTCTAGGAATGGATATTTTATTTCTGACTTGAAGTCTTAGTTGTCAAGATATCTTGAGATGAAAGATTTAGTTGCAAATTAGTACATTCTAGGGATGGAGATCAGAAGAGACAGATCAAAAATAAATCTTTGGTTAAGCTAGAGTAAGTATCTAAATTGAGAGTTGGAGAGATTCAATATGAAATATTGTAGATCCATGATAATAGTTCTTATTTCTTGAAAACAAGATTATCTATGGAGGATTGTCCAAAACATTCTTTTGAGGTGGAGGGCATTGCAAGTGTATTGTATGTGAGTGTAATTGTCAATCACATGTATGTTGTTGTTTGTACAAGACCAAACATTGTCCAAGCAGTGGGAGTCTTGAATCAATATATGGTAATCCTCGACTAGTAAACTGGGATGTAGCTAAAAGAGTGTTCAGATATTTTAGGGTTACTTCCAAGTATTCTATGTGCTATAATGTTTATCCTATAGGACCTCAACATTCTGTAAGTATCCATGGATATATGAACTCAAGCTAGGTGGGAGATATTTATTGAAGAAGATCCACCAATGGGTATGTTTTCACTATGAATGGTGGTGCTATTAGTTGGATGAGTCAGGAGCAAGTTATAGTCACTTTGTCTATGACAGAAGCATTGTATATGGAAGCTACTCATTCTTGTAATGAAGTTATTTGGCTTAGGTGGTTTTTTTCCAGATATTGATTTTGATACAACATTGCTTACTATCCGTTGTGAGAGTTAGCGTTCTATTTTCTTAAAAATAAATCTAACTTTTTATGCCAGAATGAAGCATATTTATGTTTAGTTTCATTTTGTTTGAGATATGGTAGAGGATGGAAAGGTAAAAATGTAGAAGGTTGACACTTTTGACAAATTTTTCTAATGCATTGACAAAACCAATGAGCACATAAATGTTTAGATGGTGTTCTAGTTCTATGGGCCTCTCGGTACCCTGCAATTGATGTATGGGTTATTTGAAAGGTCTTCAACAAGTGGGATAATGTTGGGATTAAGGTCTCTCAACCTTTGCAAATCCTAACATTTATTTTGCATTTATTTATTGTTTTATTTATTATTTGCCTACAAATATCTATTCATCTAGTGGGAGCCACATGCTTGGTGGCATCCTACTTGGTGATGACCGTAAGACACATATGTTGCACATGTGGAGGTAGCCTTCCCACTTTTAGGATCTTGACAAGTGCCAACCTATGACAAATTCTATGACATATTGGACAAGTGGTAGAAAATGCCTTTTACATGGAGAAGGTTGGTGCCCAAGTTGGGTTATGATGAGTTGTAATAGAATAAACTAAAACTAGTCATTTATGATAGGTTCTCTTACAACTATAAGTGTTGTAAGTTATTATGGTTGTAAGATGTGTAAGGGAATCTATCGTACCTCTAAAAGGTAAAATTTGGGTGCCCAACTTAGGAGGTTTGAATGAGGAGTCATTTGGAAACGTACACATGATATTTGCATGTTTTATGATAGCTGAAAAATAGGGTAAAATTATTCGCACGAACCTATCTTGATACTTCATCTAGAAGCTTCCTCTTGAGTTTTATTTCTCTGTAAAAGGTAGCCATGGAGAGTAGTGGTCATGTAATGTTTTGCAAATGAAGTGTTATGTTGCTATAATTAATCTAGATTGTGGGTTGTATTTGTAGACTCTTATTGAAGAAGTTAAGTGTTAATATTGTATTGTAAGAATTTGATTACTCAGATACAAAGTATTATTCTTTTGAACTATGAGGTTTTTTTCCCCAATAGGGTTTTCCTCACAATATATCTTGTGTTCATTGTGTTTATCCTTATGTGTGTTTCTTATCTACTTAAAAATGTGTTACTATTTCTGCAATAGAAAAATTGTGCTATCTCCCACACTAGATTAGCATTAGGAAGAGTTTTTTGCACCTTATCTTCCTTACACTATTCTTCTTTTCTCTTAAAAAAAAACCCTCAAAAATAAATAAATAGATAAAATAACATAAATAATGATATCAAAAATGAAAGAACTCATAAGTGAGGTAATAAAACATAAAGTAAATTTGTTCAAGTGGAGGACAACAATATAAAGAAGCAATAGGAATCCCATAAAATAAAGTAGTTCGAAAAAGTGAATGTGAATAAGGATAATTCAAAAGATTTATTTATAAATAAATAACAAATAAAAGGTATACTAAGAGTGATATCTATGAAATAAATTGATGTCATATACAATTATTTATCTTTAATGTCATGTGTGACCTCAATATTGTATGTGATAAATGCAAGTCTTCCCTTTATCTTGGGATCAAAATATAACTGATGCATATCATTTCTAAGTTGAAGTTATTTGTATGTGAAATAGTGCTAGATAAATAGTAAATAAAATTATAAGATAAGTTAGAAACTTATGTACAAATTAAATAAGAAGAACCAAATTGATCTAGAGATATACCACATACGTACACTCCAAATTTTCTAATCACTATAATTTCATCATCTATGTTCATATAATTGGGTTCTATTGGTGACACACTGAGGAGTAGTACCATTTCATGCCTCTATTGTGATCTTTTGTTGATTCATGACCTTGTTATGGCTACTAGGAGTACAACCACCAAATTTAAAATAGATGAGGTAGTAGCATCATTAATTACTAAAGAGATGCGGAGGAAGACTTGTAAGTCAACTAAGTAGGCTATTCTAGTTTGTGGTACATCAAAATACAAAGGAAAGAAAATGACAAGAAATACAAACAACGAATATCCAAATCTCATAGGAGTTCTAAGTATCCTAGAAAGTCCAAGGCAAAGTGCTGGAACTACAGTTAAATAAGTCATTTTTATAAAGAATGTAAGGAGGAGAAAAAAAATAAGAGACCCTTTCATTCAAATATAGACAAATCTTCTCAAGATGATGATGAAGAATTTGTTGTAGCCTTAGCGATGCATGCATCGGAGGATATGTTGTTGATAGATTCAAGGTCATTATTTCACTTGACCTCACATGAGGGTTGGGTTTCATAGTATGAAGAATATGATGGTGTAAAGGTGTATTGTGGCAATGATTCTCATTGGAATGTTATTTCCCATGGAAGAGTCAAGATTAGATTCCTCAATGGAAGATGAAGGATATCAATGGTGTAATGCACATCCTAGGTTTGGCATGAAATATACTCTTTGTAAGTAAGTTGAGTGATGTAGGTGTGTAGGTTAATTTATCACAAGGTGGATGTAAGATGACTATATGTTTTGTGGTGCTTGATAAGGGTGTTTAGATAGGCACCTTGTATAAGTTGGATGTATGCACTATATAATGCAGCAATTCTTATGTGGAGTTCAAGAAGAGGGCTCTAGGTTCTTTATCCTCACCGTCAGATCAAGCTATGAAGAGGAAGCTATGAAGAGGACTATTGATTATATATCTGATGATCATTCCTTTTGGGTACCTAAGACTGTGAATACTTTAGAGATGAAACTCAGTTGAGAAGACAATGTTATGGAACCAAAGAATTTTCCACATTGGTGAGAAGGGTTTCAAAATCGTAAAAAATAAATGCCTCATAGAGGGACTTGATGATTGTAATATAAATTTTGATTTCTGTGAACACTGCATCTATGGTAAAAAAATCCTGTTCATTTTTTCTCTAATTCTCATGAATTTTCTAGGTTGTTGAACTGGATATATTTTGATGTTTTTGGTCTTCTTTTAAAGTTCCTTCATTTTCAAAATTTATATAGTTTGTTTCATTCATTAATGAGTACACTAGAAGGGCATTTGTTTACTTTCTTAGAAGTAAATCCAAATTCTTTAGTCGGTTTAAGGAGTTTAAGGCTCTTGTTGACAATCAAACTAGTGGAAAGATTAAATTTTTGAGGACTAACAATGGTGGTGAGTTTTGCTCAACAGATTTTGAAAATTTCTATAAGGACCATGTGATTGACGGGAATAAGACAACTCCATACAACCCTCAGTAGATTGGGGTTGTAGAGAGGATGAACAAGATGTTGATGGAGAGGGCTAGGAGTATGCTTCATGGTGTTGGCCTTGAACAAAATTTTTGGGCTAAAGCAATAGCCACTACCTACTAATTTGTAAATAGATCTCCTACATAAGCACTTGTTGATAAGACACCTATGCAGGTGTGGTTAGGAATGAAGCACTTGATAAGACATCTCATAGTATTTTTTCGTGAAGCTTATGCTCATGTTCAGAATGAAAAGAGATCTAAGTTGGAGAGCAAGGTAGTGAAGTGTATCCTTATCAGCTATGGTGTTAGTGTAAAATAGTACACGATTTGGGATCTAGTGATAAAGAAGGTTATGTATAGTAGAAGTGTTATCATCAAAGAGATGAAACCTTCCACTATTGAGCTATAACTAGAGAAAGAGGAGGAATAGAATAAGGATGTAGTTTAGATTCCTTCTACCTCTGAGAAAGAAGAACTACAAGCCCTTGGTGGACCTAACGATGAGGAGATCTCTAATACCTCTAAAGCTTTCAAGAAAATGAGGAACCTCAACCTCAACCATTGAGGAGGTCTACTCATGATAGGTAACAACTTGATAGATATGGGTATTTGAACCAATTAGCTCTGGGTATTCATTGTTATATTTCAGTTGTATTTTTGCTTTGATTGCTAACACTGATGAGCCTAGAATTGTTAGAGAGGCTACGAGTATGCATGATGTATATTCCTATATGGAAGCCATGAATGATAAGATGTCATCTTTGAAGAAGAATAATGCTTGGGATCTAGTACCTTTTCCTACAGGATGTAAGCCTATGGAATGAAAATGGGTGTTCAAAAAGAAGTTAGGTCCTGATGGCAGTGTTGAGAAGCATAAAGCATGGTTTGTCATGAAGGGGTATTCACAAGTTGAGGGAATAGATTATGGTGAGATTTTATCTCTTGTTGAAAGGTGAAAGCCATTTGGTTCTTAGTATCACTTGCTATAGTTCATGATCGGGAAATCAAACAAATAGTTTTGAAGAAAACATTCCTTCATGGTGATTTGGAGGAAGAGATTTATATGTCACAACCAAAGAATTTCATTGTTAAAGGTAAAGAAAATATGGTTTGCAAGTTGAAAAAGTCTTTGTGTGGTTTGAAACAATCTCCTAGGATATGGTTATAATAGTTTGATACCTATGTGTTGAGTTTGGTATTTTAGAGGTCTAAATTTGATCATTTTGCTTATTTTAAAACTGATATGATCACATTCTCATTATTTTCATTATATGTGGATTATATCTTACTATGGGAATAGATATTTGATTTCTGACTTAAATTCATAGCCATTGGCATAATTTGAGATGAAAGATTTAGGTGCAACTAGGTACATTCTAGGGATGGAGATCATAAGAGACAAATCAAACATAAATCTTTGGTTAAGCTATAATAAGTATGTGAATTGAGTGTTGGAGAGATTCAGCATGACAACTTGTATATCCATGATAGTTCTTGTAGCTTGGGAACAAAATTATCTTTGGAGGATTGTCCAAAATCTTCTTTTGACGTGGAGGACATGGCTAGTGTACCATATGCGAGTGTAGTTGGCAATCTCATGTCTGTTATTGTTTGTACAAGACAAAAAAATTTCCAAGTAGTGGGAGTCCTAAGTTGATGTATGGTAATCCTTGACTAGTACTTTGGGATGCAGTTAAGAGAGTGTTCAAATATTTGTGGGGTACTTCCAAGTATTCATTGTGCTATAATGGTTTTCCTACTAGATCTCAACATTCTATAAGTATCGATGGATATATGGATTCAAATTAGGTGGGCAATATTAATAGAAAAAGATCCACTAACGGTTATGTTTTCACTATGAATGGTGGTGCTATTAGTTGGATGAGTAAGAAGCAATTTGTAGTTACTTTGTCTACAATAGGAGCAATGTATATGGCAGCTACATATGCTTGTAATGAAGTTGTTTGACTTAGGCGGTTGTGTTTAGATATTGAGTTTGATACAAGATTGATTACTATTAATTGTGATAGTTAGAGTGCTATTTTCTTAGCAAAGAATCTAACTTTCCATGCCAGAATGAAGCACATTCATGTTTAGTTTCATTTTGTTTGAGATATGGTAGAAGCTAGAAAGGTAAAAAAGGAGAAGGTTGACACTTTTGATGAATTTTGTTTATGCATTGATGAAACCAATCATCATAGAAATGTTTAGATGGTGTTCTAGTTCTATGGGCCTCTTGGACCCCCATAGTTGATCTATGGGTTATTTTAAAGGTCTTTGACAAGTGGGATAATATTGGCATTAAGGTCTCTCAACCTTTTCTAATCCTAACATTGATTTTGCATTTATTTATTATTTGCCTACAATTATCTAGTCATATAGTAGGAGCCACATGCTTGGTGGCATCCTACTTGGCGATGAATGTAAGACACATATGTTGCACACGTGGAGGTAGGCTTCCCACTTTGAGGATCTTCACAAGTGCCAACCTATGACAGATTCTATGACATATTGGACAAGTTCTAGAAGATATCTTTTGCATGGAGATGGTGGGTACCCAAGTTAGGTTATCATGAGTTGTAATAGAATAAGCTAAAATTAGTCATTTATGATAGATTCTCTTACAACTATAAGTGTTTTAATATGTGTAAGAGCATTTGTAATACCTTTAAAAGGTAAATTTTGGGTGCCCAACTTAGGAGGTTTGAATGAGTAGCCATTTGGAGATGTACACATGTAATTTGCATGTTTTATGGTGGATGAAAAATAAGGCCAACTTCTTTGCATGAACCGATCTTGATACTTTATCTAGATGCTTCCTCTTGAGTTGTATTTCTCTATAAAAGGTAGCCATGGAGAGTAGTAGTCATGTAATGTTTTGCAGATGAAGTGTTATGTTGCCGAAATTAATCCAGATTGTTCGTTGTGTTTGTAGACTCTTTTTGAACAAGTTAAGTGATGATATTGTATTGTAACGATTTGATTACTGGAATACCTAGTACTATGCTTTTGGAGTATGGGTTTTTTTACCCGAAAGTGTTTTCCCCATAATATGTCTTGCATTCATTGTGTTTCTCTTTATGCATGTTTGTTATCTACTTATAAATGTGTTTATTTATGTAATAGAAAATATGTGAAGAAAATTTGCACTATCTACCACACTAGATTAGCGTTAGGAAGAGACCTTAGCTTCCTTTCCCTATTCTTCTTTTCTCTAAAACAAACGTCCCCAAAAAATTAATAAATAAATAAATAAAATAAATAATGATATAAAAAATGAAAGAACTCATAAGTGAGGTAATAAAACATAAAGTAAATTTATTCAAGTGGAGGATAACAATATAAAGAAGCAATCGGCATCTCGCAAAACAAAGTAGTTATAAAAAGTGAATGTAAATAAGGATAAGGAAAAATATTTATTTATAAATATATAACAAATAAAAGGAATACTAAGAGTGATAGCTATGAAATAAATTCATTTTATATCAAGTGATTTAGCTTTAATGTCAAGTGTGACCTCAATATTATATGTGATAAGTGTAAGTCTTCCATTTATCTTGTGATCAAAATATAACTCACACATATCATTTCTAAGTTGAATTTATTTTTATTTGAAATAGTGGTAGATAAATAGCAAATAAAATCATAAGATAAGTTAGAAAGGTATGTAAAAATTAAATAAGAAGAACCAAATCATTCTAGAGATCTACCACATAAGTACAATCCAAATGTTCTAATCACTATAATTTCATCATCTATGTTCATATAATTATAAAGTAAGAAATATTATACATATGAATGAAAATTCATAGAAAAATTATGATCTATTGTATAGTAGATTATATGTCAATATATCTTACTTAGTAAATTAGTTTATCTTGATTGGGAAATAAGAAATCATGTGAAGTGTGAGGATTAAAAAAATACTCATTATAAATCTCATTATTATCCATAAAAAAATGTACAATATCAAAGAAACATGGTTTTATACAATCATTATTTCATATAGGAAAAGTAGAAAAAAAAAAATCTAAACAATGTGTAATACAAGTTTAGTCATCATTAAGAGGTAATCCTAAACTAACAAGTATATCTCTAATCATACAAAAGGGTACCTAATGAATAATATTGTCATATATTCAAAATGTTTTTTCATTTGAAATATATTACTTTTTGAGATAAGATCACCACAACATGGAAAATAGGGATAATAATTAAATACAACATTTTTATGAGTAGGAATTATAATTATATCATCAATGTTTGTTCTAAATGGTATATCAAAAGGTAGATAAACACTAGGAATGTACCCATCACTATCATAATCCATATGATCAATTTAAGGTAATTATAATATATAAAATATGAACAAACCTGATCTATATGTGAACTAGAAACAATATCACGCGTGGGAACAATATAGCCATCTATAAATTGATCTTATGAAGGAATGTGCAACTTATATTAAATTCATTATTAGAAGTAGGAACAGTAATATAACTCCATATAAGATATATTTAACATGTGATAATCATAGAATGATGATGTAAGAATAGACAATGAAGTGGGAAAGTTGCTAATCAAATCCCCAAAGCAATTGAATGAACATATGTTTTTATTAAAATATTTCATAAACAATATGATCTCGTTAGTATGATAGCATATCACAAGTGAATCGAGAAAAAAAGAATCACATGGTAAATAATATATAATAATTTCAAAATTAGTGATGGAAGCAGGAAAAGGGGCTAATGATAAAGGACCATGAAAATCCATAGCATAAACGTAAAGGTCTAAGGCTATAAGGTTTACAAGGATATATAATAAAATTATACGATCCATAAAGGGATCATTATAGTAGCACAAAAAGGAAGTTATAGGCTATTATGGATCTATGTATTAGTTTAAGATCATATTTGAAATATGAAGAGGAAACACTAAGGAAAGTTAGGGATGTGTAGGATGGAAAAAGGATAGTCTCAGTGTAAGAAGCATCATGATATAAAATATTTATCTATCAATAAATAAATAAAGGAATAGAAATAATACATATGTAAACTTAAGGATAAGTGTATGGAAATGAGGCAATAAGAGGCCACTTATTTTTTGAGTCAAGAAATGTTGTTCTTGGATGAAAAATCAAGTATAGCTATGCTCAAAATTTGAAGATATGACAAGAACAAGAGTTTTAGTGCTTCAAAATTCCTTTCTAAAATACTAATTTATTTTAAAAATGACAAATATCAAGGGGTTTAAATAGGGGAAGTATACAAATGCTACTTTATTTAGTGAAAAAATAGTTAAAATTATCTACTTTATTCTTGAAAATATTTTAAATTGTTTAATGAATATATGATTTTTTGAATTGTAAAAGAATTTATTTTGTCTAACTAAGAATAGATGTTTTGTGGGGAATGTGATTTTATTGAGAAACATTTTTTTAAAAGTAGGATTGAAAGATTTAACTACATAATATGAATACTCAATTCCAAATATCTTTCCTTAAAATAAATAAATAGTTATTGAAAGTAATTATCGGAAAGAATCTAGTAGACACCCACTGTAACTTTGTGCACCCTAGGCTACTAGACACTACATATTTTTAAGAATTTCTTTAGGGTTCTTTGTATCTAACTTGAGAGCCTAAATCTATTGTTTTAGATTCTAGGTGGTTATTTAGAAGTATTGTTTGATACCCATACATAAATGCCCCAATAAGCATGTGCTACCACCACCAAAAAATGGTCAAAACTCCCTTAATAAATATTCCTCTAATAAATGATGTAGGAGCATCTAGGGTGTAAGAGCATTCTTACATCAACTTGAAATATTCTTTCTTTTTCAATAAGGGCTAAAAGTGGTAGGGTTACCTTTTTTAGTAAGTTGGCATTTATCCACATATGGAAATGAAAACTTGTAAATACCTTTAGAATTGTGAAATGAAGTCAATTATGAAGAAATCAGTTGATTATTATTTGTCATATGTGAGATATTAATATTTCAAATTTTTTAAATCTTTGTAAAAATGTTCGAAGTTAAATTTGAGGCACCTAGATGATTTGTATGGTCTCAAAAATTGATCAAAAATCAAAATATCCCCTAATAGTAATATTTTGTTGATAGCAATAAAAATTAATACCATGAATGGTGAGCGAGAGTGGGAAGATGTTTACTAGGGTTTCGAGAGGAGGTGAGGATGCAGGGGAGGAAGATGGAGATGATGGGGACGAGGATGGTGTTGCAGGCTTGGTTCAAGCTTTGCGCCTGGCTTGCTTTGGTGGAGGGGTTCGGTTTGCCCCCATTTTTCCTACATGGGGGTTCTCCCTCTTTGGTATGCTCATGGCTATCGATGTTGTTTTTTCATGTGGCTCAGCTCTAGGTTTGTTGGGAAGTTTGGTGCTACTCATGCCCTGGAGGGGTGTTTTGCGAAGAGATCTGTGTTGCCTAGACTCAAGTGGGGCTATTTTGTGATGCTCGAGCCTAGGTGGGTCAACGGTTCCCTTTCTCTTGGATTTTCCCTCTGTCACATTTTTGGGTATGGTGTCAGAGATGGATTATGGGTTTGCTATGATTTTGGTGTGAGGGAACTTGTGATTTGTTTTATGCTATGGGGTTTCTTGTTTGGACCTCTTTGTGCTTTACCCTCTCTAGATTTCTATAGTTTTGGAACTATTGGGGGTTTTGATTCTCTGGTGAGACATTTCTCTTAGTGGATATCTATGGAGGGTCTCTACTTTGTTCTAGAGGTCCTATTGAGGATGGGTCTTTGGTTGTCTTTGGGGGATCCCTTCGATGTTGCATGTCTAGTATGTTTCTTCTTCATCATTTGTCATGGCCTCAGTTGGTGCTTTCTGTTTCCTATGGATTTTGTTGAAAATCTAATGGAAGGTTGATGCCTTTGGTCCAACCATGTGTATGCATGCTAGAGATAACCTTTCTCTAGTTTGACTTACAGAGGTGGCCCTATCTTATTTTGAGGTGGAGATGGTTGGTGCTAGAGATAACCTTTCTCTTATTCAGGTGGAGTTGGGTGCTACAGTGTAGGCTGGGAGATGCTGGTGGGAGGTTGTTGGTGCCCTATTTCTAGGTTGTATAGGAACAAAGGTTGGTCTTTTTTTTTATTTTTTTCCTTTAGCATCTATTGAGGTGGCGATCTTGGAAGGTTTTATGTGTTCGGCTATGTTCTCTCTCAAGACCAAGGTTATTGGAGCCTTTCAAAAACCCTTTGTTGTTGGTTGTGGGATCCCTATAAAATCCACTCTCATGGTTGAGAGAGCCTAGAAAAACCCTATGTTCTTTGTTTCTCTCAAGGACAGGATGGATCCTAGCAGTTTTCAAGGGCCCAATTTGGCCTTTTAAGGGCCCAGTTTGGCCAGTGTTTGTTTTTATCTAGGATTAGGCTTTGTGATTTTTTGTGACCTCGAAATTATTTCATAGGTTATGGGAGCCTAGGAAAACCCTTCTTATTGGCTGAGGGTGCTTGATAAACCCTCAATTTTTGTTTTTGTGGTCTACTGCTTTCTAACCTAGACCTCCTACTCGGGCCAACCTATTTTGTAATGTTTTACTCTTAATTTTCATTTGGTATTTGGTTGGTTGTGACTGCTTTATAGCTCTGCTTATTCTTTGTGCAGTCTTTGGGTCTTGAGTTCTAGATGCTCGTAAGTCTAGGTGTTTTCAGGTCCTTTCTAAAACCCGTGGTTCGCTGCTAGGAAGTCTTGTCCATTATTCTATGGCATCTCTCTAGTTGTAAAGGGTTTTGGGGTCCCTGCAAAACCTATTTTATCCTAATCAAAAACATTTTGTTGATAGCCACCATTATGAGAGCTTTCCAATGATATATGATAATTAAAAATTAGATAGTTGAATGAAAAGTTATGATCTCGAGAGGTAATAATTATATATTATTAAAAAAGGGTAAACGTACAATATTATGTCACATTTTAGGCCAACTTATGAGAACAAGTGAATTTAAGTATTTCTAACTAAAAATTAATTTTACGAAAACATATGGTCTATATAGATTCATTATAGGTAAGTAATATGATTCACAAAATTGATATCAATTCTTGCAAATCTTGATGGAAATATTAAAAGTGGTATCCAAATAGTACTTTTCAAAATTAAAAGACTTGGAAATTGTACTATTGGATCTCTCCTCATTTACGTCAAATTTACAATTATCATCTTTTGTTTAGAAACAGAAATATCACATCATATGATCAGCAAATTTGAAATATAAATTATCTCATTATGCTTGGTGTTTATTCAATTCCACCCAATGACTCCAAATTTTCCCATTTAGGAATTTTTGATCCCTAATGTCCTTTTGTGGGAATTAAGAATCTATTAAACACTCTTTTGTGGTCTTTATCTAGAGCTCAAAATTATAATTTAAATTAACATTTTTAAAAATAAATGATAATTTAAAATGATATAAATTTTAGTTTTTTTCCATTAAATAATAGAGCCACATACTTCATTAAAAATATACAAATAGTGCAAGGCCTAATTAATATTATTTCCCTTTGACAAGTCAATTAGAAAAAGAGTCGTGCATAAAACATGACTATTAACAAGCTAAGTCGTGGAATCAAGTAGAGATATACTTTAAGACCTTAAGACACAAAATGATTTGAAAGGTAACCAAATCCTTTACCAGCATGGACATATGAATTTGGAGCCCAAAGATAACCTTATGAAAGGATATAGAAAATAAAATAAAGTAGATTGTTGACCATTGGTAGTAACAAAAGAAGAGGCATCTACAAAGAGAAAGCTAACTAGGTTGAATGGATTGAGGCCCAAATTCTAAGACATGTAACATAGCTAAGAAAAAAGTCGATTCAAATTTATAATAAGTCTTAGCAATAAAAATTTTGATAAATGGATCTTATTGTTGAGAATATTTTTCCCATTCTATACCTTCCCAAACAACAATTGGACTATTTAAAATGTATCTATATTTGATAAAAAGAGCATATCGAGTCTCATAATTTGAGGAAGAAGATGACATAACTTTAGAGGTAACACTTTTTCAATGATCTTATTAGAGACATTGAGAAAGTTAATAGGCTACGAGTTATATATTGTTCAAGTCTACTTAGATATGAATTTAATATTTCCTTTATTAAGAAAGTTTCTTGACTATCAAGAATGGAAGGCTTTATATAGAGCATCCTTTACACAATCTCAAAGTACCTTGTCAACTTTACAAGGGAATCCATCACAACCAAGCACTTTGTGTCATTGTCCATGGTATGAATTTCTTCTTTGAAATCAATAATGGAGAGAAATTAACCACAAATGTGTTGCAGTGAATGGAATTCATGAGCAAAAACCCTTAAGAAACATTTCTAAGAAAGTGAGAATTATGCTTAATGGATCTATCCCACAAAGAAATCAAACCAATTATTGAAGAGTGTCTCACTTCTTGGTTCTACCCCATCTAATGTTGACTATTGAGAGTTCATGTTTCAATATAAAAGTATTAAGAAATGATATTTTTCATCTTTACATGTTCCCACTTACAATTGAATATAGAAATTGGGACTAATGTCAAATAGAGTAACCTCCAACAAAGGATCAATTAGAAGTGAAAAAGAAAGGAAAAGAGAAAAAAACAACTAGTTAGAAATCATAGCATGATCCAAATGTTTAAAAATATTGTCAAGCATAGCTTACAAAATATCATCTTCAACTAGCCAAGCATAAGTTAGTTCATAGACCTTTGGGTTTTGATTACCAAGGAACGGAAACATTACAGATCAAAGCAGAGGATTGGGTCTCTATAGCCGTTGCTCTATATGTTTATGGTTTTAATTATCTTTGTTCTGAGTGTGCTTATGATGTAGCACCAGGGGTTCTTTAGCTAGTGTATATCATCTTACGAAAATAAACGATAATGCAGATCTACGTATTTGGAAAGGTGCTAATTTCCAGGAACGGGAATCTTATGATATGTTGGGAATATTTAATGAATGAATGATTGGTTTTAATGAAGATTGAATAAAACCCTAAACTGCATCATCTTCAAATATTATGTGAAGATGACACTTGTCACTACTTGCCATTTATTTTATTAAACCAATCTTATGTATGAACAATGTGTAAAAATTTGTAAAACTATTTTATTCAAGATTAATAGTATGATGTTTTATCAAAACCTACTGAAAGATGAATTTTACATTTCACTGGATAGATTATTAAGTAACCAAGAGCCACATAGGCAGCGCCACCACCCAAAAGTAGGTTCACTAGCTATTTTCCCTATGATCTATAATCACATTTAGATATTAACGTTCAAAATCATTTCATATTTTTGTGGTATCGCCGTATATCCAAGCACTCCAGAAGAATATTAAAATCGGCTGAATGTAACAATGAATAAACAAAACTGCGCGGAACACACTAAGGAGAAAGGTTGGTGTTGGAGTTATATAAGCACTAATCTTTTCCTCATTTGGAATACGTTAAGAACAAATACCTCTAATAGAGAATAGATCTGCGGTTTTCATTGCTTAGATGGGGAAGGCCGTTTATCTGTTTCTGCTGTTTTTGTTGCTCGCGCCTCCTTTGCCTTTTGTGTCTGGTAATAATAACGTTTGTTCTCCTCTTCTCAGATTAATACATGGTTTTATTTGTTAATATTGGCAACAGCTGATTTGTAACACTGGGTACTAACTGATTGGCATCCACCTAGTGGATGCTACTGGAAGTTGAGCGCTGAATTTCATGGGTTTTGCGCAACTGATTGGCATCCACCTAGTGGATGCTACTGGAAGTTGAGCGCTGAATTTCATGGGTTTTGCGCATTTTGGAGGTTTGATGATCTCTAAGAGTTGTAGGCGAATCTGAAAGAACATGGGACAAAAAATGTCTTGAAGACCTTAAAAAAAAGCCATTTACTAATGTCTAGAAAAACTAAAACAATATGAAAATATTTTTTCAACTCTTTCAGATTTTCTTCTGATCAGTCTCTGTATGCCAAGATAAAGAGCATACAGAAACTGGACGGTGCGGAGATTGTGGATTCATGGATAGTTGTTGTTTTTGTAATGTTCCATGTGATAAATAAGCTGTTCTTTTATTCCACTAAGTTTATGTGATATATTATTGAAAGAAATCATATATTAATGCAATAATGTTTCTCTTCAAGAAATATATTATGGAAAGAAATCATACAGTTTCGTCAAATAGATGAACTTGGGACAATCATGTAGAATTAGTTTAATCTTTTGATTTATTTTTGTTTCTTTTATCCAGATTAAGATTATTATGTAAGTTATGAAGATGATTTCTTTTAAATTATTGTAACATTACTTATTGAATAGTTATGTCACATTAAATTAAGTTGCAGTAATAATTTATTCTAATTTTTTTTTTTATTTAATATTATTTATTAGATAGTTATTTTACTTTGCAATATAGATATAAGTCTTTTAATTTGAAATACAATACACACAATATATACAAACATAATAATTGGGTTTTCAATTTTTTTTTTTTTTTCCTGATTTATTATTGTTAATTTTTATTTTTATTTTTTGGTATTATTTATTGAATAATTTTGTCATCTTTAAATAAACTGAATAATTATTTATTATTATTTTTATTTAAAATATATTCCTGAAACTATTTATAGAATAATTATTTTATTTTGGAATGATGATATAATAAATGTTTTTTTCTTATTTTTTCTACTATTTAATATTTTATTTATTAATTTTTACTATCACAATTAATCCTATTATAAATTTTTTTTATTTTTTTAAATACATGTCTATAATAAAAAAGATAATGGATCAAAAAATAAAATAAAAACAATATATTTCTTATCCCATATATCTATATTTATATTTTTTATTTAATATTTTTTGATACCATTATATCTCACCTTTTCTAAAATTGTAGAATGCTTATAGACAATAAAATAATAAAATAATGTAAATAAAATGCTCTTGAGAAATAAAAGGTTATGATTCCATGTCCTGCCCATTAATAGCTTTTTATCATTTGACTACTATTACAATTTAAATAGTGTAGCAAAATTACATGATTCACGCAAAAGTACATAAAAGAAATGATTGATGCATAGTTTTAATCGTGTTAATTTCATGATTAGTACATAAAAGTTAGTTTGAGATTGAAGAACATTTATGTCAATGTAATTAAATATTTAGCACATTAAATAATTTTGAATATTTAAGTATATGTTTTTTATTAAATATATTTTATATTAAATATTTTAAAATCTAGATTTAGAACAAGATACACAATAATAGTGTGGTTAGTTTAGAGTAGATAAAAGTAGAGATGAAGATAGAGGGGGAGAGGAAGAGGGAGAAATAAATAATGAGGAAGATAGAAGATAAAAATATAGAGATAGAGATGAAAAGATGGACAGATAGTGAAGAAGACGTAGAGAGATACTGATAGAGAGAGATAAAGAAATAGATAAATATAAAAGGAGAGAGAGAAAGAAATAGATAGATATAGAGGGAGAAAGAGATACATATATGGCACTAACAATTTGTTGGGAAAATGGTGTCTTAACCTTGCATTTACATGAGGTTACTATTTATAGTAAGTTTTCATTTGAGTACAAAATGGTATAAAATTCTCCTCGAAGCTTCTGGTTGGCTAGATAAGCATTCTGGTAAAGTTAAGTTGCAAGATCATAGCTAGTTTTGAAGATATTACATTTTGCGTTTTGGCGGGGTCCAATGAAAGGTTTAAATTTGATTTTGACGACTTTAGAGGCCTCTAAACACTCTGAAAAAGTGGGTGTAATTGGCGTAGCATTTACGAAGCAATAAAACACTTCGCGAGCTTTCCAGTGCTTAAAACAATTCGTCAATAGGACACACAGTTCTCAAGTTATGGCCCCCAAAAGTTTGTACTCCTAACTAGGAAACATAAAATACATTGGACATATAAATAAGCTATAAAAGGGTGGGACACACATCATAGTGTATCTAGAACGGAGATAAGGTTGGCTACAACTTATTGGGTGGTTTTAGCCCATGGTTTTGTAATACCATTTAATGGTTTCTTGTATTGTATCTCCTATATATGAGGTGCGTGAAATAGAGGTTGTGTGTAAGAGTCTTATGAATATTGAGTTACCTTTGAATCTCTAATTGGTTGTACTCCTAGGAAGAGTTTTCTCTGCAGGTATATCATAATCTATTTTGATTTCTGAAATAAATATTGGACATCTTTTGGAGTGTGGGGTTTTCCTCTCAAAAAGGTTTTCCGCACATAAATCATTGTGTTATGGTTTGAATGTTATTATATCTATTTTTATTTTCTATAACTATTGTAAAGATCTGCAAAAAAATTTGCATTACCCTCCTCCCAATAATAGTTTAGGAAGTTTTTTCACTACTTAACTTCCTTACAAGTGGTATCAGAGCTTGATCTCCTTTGGTTTCAATTGTGTGTTGTTAGGCTTTTTGAATTAATCCAGATTTGAGTGGGAGCTTGTGTTGAAGACACTTTTTGATCTTGTTGCAAGAAATTTTAGATGGCAAATTCGTCAGGGAAAATGAAGGTGAAGAAATTTAATAGAACAAATTTTGAATTGTGGAAGCTAAAGATGGAAGATATGCTAATAGATCACGATCTATGGGATGCTATTGATGTGAATATCCAAAGGCCCTCTGATCCTACTATGGCGGCTTAGTATGATGTTATGGACCAAAAAGACAAGGGTTTGATCAAAGTGTGCCTAGAAGACTCTTTTTGATCAATGTCCACGAAGAAAATACTACAAAGAAACTATGGCATAGGCTTGGTGAAATGTATCAAGTGAAATCTTTATTAAATCAAATTTTCTTAAGGAAGAAATTGTATCCCTTGAAGATGGGAGAGGGTGGATGAGTTCCAGACCACTTGGAAGCATTCAATATGTTGGTGGCTCAATTAGTATCTATCGGTTTTAAGATAAATGAAGAGGAGAAATGTCAGATCTTTCTTTTTTATTTGCATGATTCATGGGATTCTCTTGCTATGGCTACTAGTAGTGCTTCTGTTGTTTTGAAGTCAGAAGATGTGGTGGGTGCCCTACTTGATAAAGAGATATGAAGGAAGATATCCCATAGTTCGAAGGAAGCCTTAATTATTCATGGAAGACCTAAGGAGAAAGGCAAGAAGAATGAGAAGCACGATAAGTCCAAATTGAGAGGGAGATCAAAATCTCCTAGAAAGGACAAAGTCATTTGCTAGAATTGTGGTAAACTAGGTCACATTCGTAAGGAATGCAAAGAAGAAAAGAAGAAGATTGATTTTGATTCTGAGTTTGACAAGGAAGATGATGATGCATTCATTGTGGCTTTGGCGACTCATGCAAGTAATGATGCCTAGTTAATTGACTCAAGTGCATCTTTTCATATGACTACCAATAGAGATTGGTTTTTTGAATATGAAGAATTTAATGAAGGTAAGGTGTACTTAGGTGATGAATCACATTTAGACATTGTTGGGTGAGGTAAAATTAGAATCAAGTTTTATGATGGTAGAATAAAAAGAATGAGTGGAGTCCTACATATCCCTGGTTTAAAATGAAATCTCTTATCTATG
This sequence comes from Cryptomeria japonica, assembly GCF_030272615.1. NCBI lineage: Eukaryota > Viridiplantae > Streptophyta > Pinopsida > Cupressales > Cupressaceae > Cryptomeria > Cryptomeria japonica. The sequence continues at coordinate 695,350,870 of NC_081405.1, read as the reverse complement.
AGCAAAATGATAGATGCAGGTGTGTAGGTAGTCTTTTCCAAAGTGGGGTGTACGATGATTAAGGTTGCTATGGTAATTGCTAGAGGTGTCAAATTTGGCACTTTGTATAAGCTAGATGCATACACTGTTGAGTGTAATAGCACTTATGTAAAAAGTAAATCTATGGAAGATTTGAGGGTTTCACCTTTAGCACATGGAAATGGCTTTTGGGTACCTAAGGATGCTCTTTCTTCTGAAGAAAAGTTACCTACAGAGAAGACTATGTTATGGCATTAGAGGCTTGGTCACATTGGAGAAAAGGGTCTAAGGAGCATGAAAAATAAAAACCTTGTTGAAGGTTTGAATGATTGTAAGATTAACTTTGATTTCTATGAGGATTGCATTTATGAAAAACAAAATCGTGTTCAGTTTTACTCAAGTTCTCATAAAACTTGTGGTGTTTTACATCTTATTCATTCTGATGTGTTTGGTCTTGTAGATGTTCCTTCGATCAGAAAATCCACATAATATGTTTCATTTATTGATGATTTTAGTAGAAGGGCATGGGTATATTTTCTAAAGAGTAAATCTGAAGTTTCCAATTGATTTAAAGAATTTAAAGGAATGGTTGAGTTGGAGACTGCAAAGAAAATTAAATGTTTGAGGACGGATAATGGTGGTGAATTTTTCTCTAATGATTTTGATATATTCTATAAGACTGTGGCATTAAAAATTAAAAGATATCTCTGTATTCTACATAATAGAATGAAGTTGCAGAAAGAATGAACGAGACACTTATGGAGAAGGCTAGTAGTATGCTAAGTGGTGCTGGTATAGAACAATTTTTTTTGGTTGAAGCTATTGCCACTGCTTGCTACCTAATTAGCAGGTCCCCTACATCATCTCTTCTTGATAAAACACCTATTAAAGCATGGTCAGGTCACAAGCCTTCATTGAGACATCTTAGAGTTTTTGGTTGCAAGGCATATGCACATGTGCCAAAGAAGAAGCAGAAAAAGTTGGAGAACAAGGGTGTGAAATGTATCTTCATTAGGTATAGTTATGGTGTGAAAGGATACAAGATTTGGGATCCTATTGCATAAAAGGTAATTCATAGTAGAAATATTATTTTTAGATAAATTAAGTCTCCTTCTATGACATTGTAGCCAAAGAAGACTAAAAAGGAATATTTGATTCAGTTCCCTTCTACAACTAAAAGAGTTGAATAGAGACCCCTAGATAGGCAAGAAGTTGAGGAGAGCTCATCTGGCTCTGAATCTTCAGAAGAAGACCAAAAACCAGCACCACCAACTCATCTTGTTCAAAGGTCTACAAGACATAGACAACTACTTGAAAGGTATTCACCTGATGATTGGAGATGTATTTTTTCTTTGAATACTAATGTGGATGAACTGAAATCTGTAGAAGAGGCATTAAGTATGAATGATGCAGAATCCTGGAATATTTTTATGGAATAAAAAATGACAGCTTTGAGAGAGAATGATACATGGGATCTTATACCATTGCCTGAAAGACGAAAATTAGTTGGTTGCAAATGGGTGTTCAAAAAAAAGATTGTTTCAGATAGAAGCAATGATAATTATAAAGTGAGGTTGGTTGCAAAAGGCCTTAGGTTGAGGGTGTTGATTATGGTGATATATTTTCTCATGTTGCCAAAATAACATAAATTAGATTTTTTCTTTCTATTATTGGTCCTTTTGATTGAGAACTTGAACAAATGGATGTGAAAACTTCTTTCCTTCATGGTGATTTGGAGGAGGATATTCATGTGACACAACCAAAGCACTATGTGGTGAAAGGTAAAAATAATTTGGTCTGTAAATTGAAGAAATCCATGTATGGCCTCAAATAGAGTCCTAGGATGTGGTACTAGAAATTTGATACATATGTGCTGAGTTTGGGATTTGAGCATTCTAAACCAGATCACTGTGTTAATTATTATAAAATTGATGGTAATCATTTCCTACACATTGCATTGTATGTTGATGATATGTTATTCATTGGTAAAGGGAAAGGTGCGATTTCAAAACTAAAGTCTCAACTCACTGCTAAATTTGAAATAAAAGACCTTGGTGCAGAGAAACACATTCTTGGGATAAAAATTAGAAGAGATAGAGTAAACAGAAAGCTATGGGTATGCTAGAGTAAGTACGTGCATTCAGTGTTACAGAGGTTTAACATATAGGATTGTAGACCATTGTGTGATCATTTTACAATTAGAATGAAATTATCACCTGGAGATTGTCGTACATCCCCATCGAAGATGGAAGACATGAGAAAAGTGCCTTACCAAAGTGTTGTTGGAAGTTTGATGTATGTTATAACTTATACTAGACTAGACATTTCCCAAACAGTGGGAGTTTTGTTTAGATATATGTCTAATTCTAGTAGAGTTCACTGGGATATAGTCAAATGTGTCTTCAAATATTTGAAGGATACCTCATAGTATTCTTTGTTTTATATTTGTGTTCATATTGTCAAAGGGACAACCATCATGGGCTAGAGTGATGTCTTGTAATAGGAATTAAATGGTTTAGAAAACTTTAGAGGATAATTTGTAAGAGCCTTACAAATTTGGGAAACTCAACAAGTTCACTTGTTGAAAAAGGTTAAGTCTTCAACACATTTTCAAGAATTTGCCCAAATTTGGACAAGTGACTCCCTCAATTTTTGGGATGTGACATGATTAGAGGAATTTAGGCTGGTTAAGTGGGATTTGAGGACTTCTAGAAAAATTATTAGGAGGTTAATGGAAAATGTAGAAGAATCCAAGTGGGATAAATAGGAATCTTGTTTAAAATAAAAAGATTTATTTCAACTAAAATTAATGCAACTTGCATTTGTAGGAAGATGCAAGTGGGGGGAATTTATAAATAAATATTGACTTATTTATTTGTAGAAGGGATTTTAATTAAATGTAAATTTAATTAAAATGGTGGAAAGTAAATTTAATCAAATAAAAAGAATGTATTTAATTAATGAATTATTAATCAAATATTTGAATTTGATTAATGGTTGGTTGAGAAGAAAATGGATACATTAAATAAACCTTAGTTTAATTAATAGATGGATAAATGATAAATTTATTCAATTAAGTGTGCAAGTTTTTAGGCATCTACATATGTATGTGTGTGTGTATATATATATATGTATATTTATACATATATGTATGTGTATGTGTATGTGTATGTGTATGTGTATGTGTATGTGTATGTGTATACACACACATATATATACATATAAATATACATATATATGTATATACACATATATATACACACACATATACATAGACATATACATATACATATAGATATACATATACATATATATGTATGTATATACAGACATACACACATACCTTTATTATGAAAATTTCCTAATGATATAGAATGGAAGGATTTATATAGAACATCCTATTGGCCATTTGGAGGAATTGATTATGGGTTGGATTGATGTCAACACTAGTTGTTTTGGTTGCTTTACTGGCATGCTTCTAGTCCCGGTATGTTGTTTGGTTTTTTGTTGGATTAGATCTGACATGATCCGATATGCTTCGATATGTTTGGGTTATGGAATTGGATTATTCATGCTACTCAGATTCATGTTCAGTCAATTGATTTTGATATGTTGACCAGATGCTATCTTGTATGCTGGCAAGCTTGGTTTGTTGTTCTGGTGAGGGTTTCACCAACAAAGTTTTGATTAATATCTTTGATGTTATGCATAAGTGGTGTTTGTGCAGCTTCTAGTAGAGATTCAGGATGTTGATGATGGTCATGTTTGAGACTTGGTTGATTGGGATCATTTCCTTAGAATTTGTGGACCTAAACTGGGTCTCAGTTTGTCTAGGTTATGGACCGTACGTCTTAATGTAATGTGTGGATTGGACCTCTCCATGTGTTTCTGGGATGTCTAATGGGTTGGATATCATTTGTTTGGTCTTAGGCTGACATGTTTTTTAATTATGTAATTGTTTTATTATCTGGTGGTCGACCTTATTGTTTATGGTTGAGGGTTTGTAAATATATAATGTAAGATCTCATTGTAGATCATATGTGGGAATGATATAGGAATGAGATATGGATATGTAAGGAGAGAATAATGTAATAATCATTCAGACAAAGGATTTGGTCAATTATTGGTGATCAAGTTGGGTTTATGTAAGAGGATTTAGTCCTCCGATATAGATCTTAATCGAAACTTTACTCAGACATAAGAGACACTATCCTTACAGTTCATTCCTTCTTCCAGATTGTAGTTTGGATTTCTATGTAGTCAGTGAGACTCCTTTTGCGATGAGTAGTGTGATCTAGGTTGTTGGCCTTCCTACAAGTTTAGACCCCTCAATTGTAATTCACATACTTAATGCATAAGTATTATCTGATTGTGGGTAGGTTTCCCACCCTGGTTTTTCCCTTTATCAGGTTTTTCACATAAAAATCTTGGTGTCGTGTGGATGGTATTTATTCTCATATTGTTGTTTATGCTTAGTTGGTATATCTTCTATTTTATTATTTGGTTTGTGCATTCCACTATTGATCTTTTGGGTCCTGGTATTAAATTTTTAATTGTTTAAGGTTCTGGTAATCTGAGACAACTGATTCACCCCCCCCCCTCTCAGTTGTCTTCCGGTTATTTGAACTATCTAACAATTGGTATCAGAGCTCTGGTCCTCTCTGTAGATGCTTAATGGCTTGAGGAAGATTCTATGGTGACTAATAGTTCAATTTAATCTAGTTCATTTGTTGCTATCTTTCATAGAGATATTCCTAGGATTGATGGAACAAATTACAGAGTATAAAAGATTTAGATGGAGACTCATCTGAGATGTCTTGGCAAGGATATTTGGGAAATCATAGAAAATTGTGTAACCCCTTATAATTAGGCATCTGACAACCCTCCTCCAAAAAACTTTGATAAGGATCTTGAGAATGATTGTAGAGAAAGAGAAGCCCTCTTGTGTGCACTTTCTGATCAACAAATAATGAGATTAACTAACAAATCATCTGTAAAGGCTATATGAGATAAGTTGGAGACTCTTAATGAAGGTGACCCTACTGTGAAGATTATCAAACTTGATGGTTACTAGGTGAGATATGAAAACTTGAAGATGCAAGAAGATCAAAGGATTACTACATTCATGGAAAGGGTAAATGAGATTGTTATGGGAATTCAATGTTGTGGTGGAACTTTGAGTGAAGATGAAATAGTTCTAAAATTCTAGGAGCTTTACCACTAGCTTACAAGATGAAAGCTGCTACAATTAATGACTTGAGGACAATGCCTAATACTTATGTCAGTAGAGATACCTTGGTTTAGAAATTATCTACTTTTGAGCTTGAAGAATTTGGATCTTCTAGAGCTGTGAAATCTGAACCTATTTTTTATGCATCTACATCAAAAACTGGCAAGCAACATTGGAAAGATTTATATGCAAAGGAAGTGGATGATATGAAGAGAGAAGGTGATGAATTTGAGCAACTAGAAGAGTACCTTAATGACCGGTAGGAAGTAAGTATGAAGGAAAAGCACCTTTTAAATGTTTTTGATTAATAAGTTGGGTCATTTTGCATCTAGATGTCCTTAAAAGAATTCAAGATTTGAAGAGAGAGCTAGAAGATCTTTTAATCCTAACCTTGGATATCAGAACAAGTATAAGTAGAAGAACAACACAAATAAAACATGTTACATAGCGGATGAGGAAGCTATGACTGATTCTAAAGATGAACCATCACAAGACTCTGCTAGTGGTTCCGACAATGGGAAGGAATGGGTGTTCTTGGCTATCAAGGAAGATGTTCCGACACTAGAAGAGAATGCACCTGAAGAGAAGGTAATTTCTACTAAAAATGAAGACAGGGATGAATGGGTTGTTCACATCATATGCCTAGAAATAAAAGGAAGTTTCTATCTTTGTAGGAATTTCATGGTGATCTAGTTAGATTTGGAGACAACAAAGCATGTATGATCAAGGGAAAATAAACTATATCATTGGATGGTAAGCACAATACTAAAAATGTTTATTATGTTGAAGTTTTAAGGCATAATCATTTGAGTGTAGGACAGTTGGTGGATAAGGGATTTCAATTATAGTTCAAGGATGGAAAATGCAAAATCATTAATAGATCTGGATTGGAGATTGGAACCGGTACTCGAACAAAAGGTAATATATTTCATTTGATTTTTGGTGAGAAGACATGTTTGATTGCAAAAATTGATGAGAGTTGGCTATGGCATAAAAGGCTATGTCATGTGAATTTTGATCGCATGGTAAAGATCTGTTCAACTAAGGCAATTAGAGATATACCTAAGATTGTCAAGCCCTATAATCTGATATGTAAGGAATGTCAAATTGGAAAATAGGTCAGAACCTCTTTTAAAAGTATACAAGATAAATCTAATGATGTTCTTGATCTTATTCATACTGATTTGTGTGGCCCTGCTAGAGTTAAAAAGTTTTCAAGGCGATAGATATTTTATGCTAATCATTGATGATTATTCTAGAATGATGTGAGTTACTTTTCTAAGGGAGAAATCTGAGGCTTTTGAAAATTTTAAAATCTTTAAAGCTAAAGTTGAGATAGAGACAAGATTGAGGATTAAATGTTTAAGGTCCGATCATGGTGGAGAATTCACATCTGGTGAGTTTAATAATTTTTGTGAGAAGCATGGTATAAAGAGACAATTTTCCGCTCCTCAAACACCTCAACAAAATGGAGTTGTGGTAAGGAAGAATAGAACTATCTTGGATGCTACTAGAACAATGACGATGGAAGCTAGTCTACCTCATATCTACTGGAGAGAAGCAGTGAGCACAACAATTTATACATTCAATAGAGTACATATTGAAGCAGAAATTGGTAAGACACCCTATGAATTATGGTTTGGCAATACACCTATAGTTAAGTATTTCATAATGTTTGGTAGTAAATGTTATATCAAGAGAGATGATATCATTGACAAATTTTATCCTAGATGTTATGAAGGGATATTTATTGGTTATTCTAATGCAACCAAGGCATATAGATGTTATAACAAGAGATTGAAAAGAATTGTGGAAAGTGCTAATATCAAGTTGGATGAGCTAAATAGAAGTCAAATTAAATTTTATGAGCAAGAATTGGTAGTGGAAATGATCATAACTGAACCAGAAACACATTTACCGAAACAAAATGTTGAATCAGTTACTCCAACAGTATCAGAAAATTCAACTGTAACTAAAGAACTGGGAAGAGGAACAGAGAGTCAGAAGACTCCTAGGTATGTGAGATTGAATCATTCAGAAGATTGGATCATTGGGGATATGAACAATGGAGTGATGAAAAGAAGAAGACTCAAAACTAATGAGGTATGTTTAATTTCTCAAATTGAACCGATATCAACAATTGAAGCATGTAAAGATGAATGTTGGTTGAAAGCTATGGAAGAAGAATTAGATCACGTAGAGAAGAATAACACATGGACTTTAGTTCCCTAGCCTAAAAATAAGAATTTTATTTGAACTAAATGGATTTTTAGGGATAAATTGAATGAAGACGAACAAGTTGTGAGGATTAAGGCTGGACTGGTTTTAAAGGATATTCTCAGAAGGAAGGAATTGATTATGGTAAAAATTTTGCACTTGTAGATAGGATTGAAGCTGCAAGATTATTTCTTGCCTATGCTACACATAAGAACTACAAGGTTTATCAGATGGATGTTAAGTGTGCCTTTCTTAATGGTGATCTTGATGAGGAAGTTTATATTGAGCAACATGATGGTTTTTCACTTTTAGATGATAAAAACATGGTTTGAAGGTTAAGGAAAGCTTTATATGGATTGAAATAGGCACCTAGAGCTTGGTATGCAAGGTTGGATAAATATATTTTGAAGCTTAGTTTCACTAAACATAATGCTGACAGTAATCTATATTATAAGATCACTGATGGTGATTTATTGATTATTAAAGTATTTATTGATGACATTATTTTTGGAAGTGAGGATAAGTTGTGCATGGAATTTTCTAAAAACATGGAGAAATAATTTGAAATGTTTGTGATTAGGGAAATGAAATTTTTCTTAGGTTTGTAGATTACTCAGACTAATAAAGGTATTTTCATCTGTCAAACTAAGTATGCTAGGGAATTGTTGAAGAAATTTGGCATGGAAGAGTCTAAACCCGTAAGTACTCCTATGGTTACAAGTGAGAAATTATTAAGAAAAGATGAATCTGTAGTGGTAAATCCTACAAGATACAAGTCTATGATTGGAGGTCTACTATATTTGACTCAAAATAGGCCTGACACAATGAATGTTGTTTTTATTGCATCAAGATATCAGAGTGATCCAAGAGAAAATCATGAGAGTGTGGTGAATTTTTTTTAGATACTTGCAAGGTACATTTGAATATGGTTTGTGGTACCCTAAGGATGATGAATTTACTTTATGTTCATATACAGATGCAAATTGGGCAGGTGATGTTGATGACCAAAAAAGTACTTCTGATGGATCTTTCTTTCTTGGAAAGAAGTTGGTTTCATGGATCAACAAGAAATAGTCATGTACTTCTTTATCTACTGTTGAAAGTCAATATGTTGGTGCTACTACTAACTTTACACAAGTTATATTGATGAAGCGAATGTTGAAGGACATTAAAGTGCATTGCATTGAACCGGTAGTTATTCACTGTGATAACTCTGCTGCTATTGACATATCAAAGAATTTGGTATTTCACTCTAAGACAAAACACATATCTATCAAGTATAACTTTTTAAAGGAGAATGTGGAAGAAAATGTGGTTAGATTGTTTTATGTGAACACTAAAGGGTAGATTATAGACATTTTCACTAAACGTTTGCCTAAAGAATCATTTGAGTACCTCAGACATAGGTTAGGGGTTTCTACCCGTCCGATAGAAAACTAATTGATGCTATTTGGCATCAGTCCGATATGCATTATCAGAGATATTATTCATTCTGGAGTGATGTGGGGATTCTATTGCTCGGGGGGAGTAGTTAGCCTTGTAATTCAGTGGTTTTTATTTTTGCTTTGATATTTTTGTCAGATTTCTAGCATTGGTGTCAAGGGGGGAGAGATATTCATTTGAAAAAATTAAGGGATATATACATCAGGGGGAGTATGTTTCAGAACTTCATTTCTATATCTTTGTGTGGGAAATTGTTGGATGTCTTCCATTGGGGAGACTTGTTTGGTATTTCTTGGCACTTGGATGTTTTTCACATCTAGTATTGTCATCAATGCCAAAGGGGGAGATCGTTGACCATTTGAAAGAAATGATTATGTGTTGCATTGATGTTTTGTCATTAATGTATATGTATATGTATATGTATATGTATATGTATATGTATATGTATATGTATATATATGCGCCTGTATGTGTATAAATATGTGTATACACACACACACATATATATACATATATATGTGTGTGTGTGTGTGTGTATGTATACACATATAGATATACACATATATATACACACATATAGATATACATATACATATATACATATATATACATATATGTATGTATATACACACATACACACATACCTATAGTATGAAAATTTCCTTATGACCTAGAATGGAAGGATTTAAATAGAACATCTTGTTGGCCATTTGAAGGAATTGATTATGTATTGCATTGATGTTTTGTCATTGATGTCAACACTAGCTATTTGGTTACTTTATCGGCATCCTTCTAGTTCCAATAGATTGTTTGGTTTTTGGTTACATTAGATCCGACATGATTTAGTATGCTCTGGTATGTTTGGGTTATGGAATTGGCTTATTCATGCTACTCGGATTAATTTTTAGTGAGTTGGTATTGATTTGGTTATCAAATGCTATCCTGTATGCTGACAAGCTTGGTTTGTTCTTCCGGTGAGGGTTTCATCAACACACCTTTGATGAAGATCTTCGATGTTATGCATAAGTGTTGTTGGTATGACTTCTAGTGGAGATTCAGGATGCTGATGGTGATCATGTTTGAGACTTGGTTGATTGGGATCATTGCTTTAGCATGTGTGGACCTAAATTGGGTCCCAATCTATCTAGGTTATGGATCGGCTTAATATAACATGTGGATTGGACCTCTCGATGTGTTTCTGAGATGTCTTATGGGTTGGATATTATTTGTTTGGTCTTGGACCAACATCTTTTGTAATTATGTAATTGTTTTATTATCTGGTGGTTGACCTTATTGTTTATGGTTGAGGGTTTATATATATATGATGTAAGATCTCATTGTAGATCATATGTGGAAATGATATAGGAATGGGATATGGATATGTAAGGAGAATATAATGTAATAATCATTCAGGCAGAGGATTTGGTCGATCATTGGTGATCGAGTTGGGTTTATGTAAGAGGATTTAATCCTCTGATAATGAGCTTAATCGAAACTATATAAAGCCATACAAGATGCTATTTTTGCAGTTCATTCCTTCTTCTTGATTGTAGTCTAGATTTTTATGTAGTCAATGAGACACCTTTTGTGATGAGTAGTGTGCTCTAGGTTGTTGGTCTTCCTTCAAGTGTAGGCCCCTCAATTGTAATTCATATACTTATCACAGAACTATTATCTGACTGTAAGTAGGCTTCCTACCATGGTTTTTCCCTTTACTGGTTTTTCCATGTACAAATCTTGGTGGGATGTGGATGGTACTTATTCTCTGATTGTTGTTTATGCTTAATTGGTATATCTATTATTTCGGTATTTGGTTTATGCATTCCAATATTGACCTTTTGGGTTTTAATATTAAATTTTTAATTATTTAAGGTTCTAGTAACCTAAGGCAACTCATTTACCCCCTATCCACCTCCCCACCCCCTCTCAGTTGTCTTTTGGTTATTTGAACTATCTAACACATCCTTAACACAATCCCAAAGTATTATGTAATATGTACAAGGGAGGTGATCACTGGTTGCGCCCACAAAAGGATATGAAAATCACAGTAAAACATTTCCTGGGAATTGGGCATTCCAACAGGTGACCAATATCTCTCTCTGTAGATGTTCATTTACTTGTCAAACTAGGAGACGTATACTTTAAATGGCACAACAAAATATATGCACTAGGAACTCGTTTTGGTCAAATCTTAGCAGAGATACATACTGGAAAGAAATTCTATCTATGCTACAGGAAGGTAATGCAAAGTTCTTTAACTCAACTATGATTTGATTAAAACAGAAACCATGATAACTACAACTGAAGCACAAACTATGAATTGGCCTTATGCTGCAGGAACAAGCACAGTGATGGATTCCTTGTGCTGCAGGAGCAATATAAGGCTGAGTTTGTATAAAAACTTTAAAGATGAAAGCAAACTAAAGCTTAACAGGAAAGAACAACTAACTAAATAGCTATAGATACTTACTAAGTGGGCCCCCTTAGCAAGCATCTACTGATTACGTAGATGCTAAACTCAGAACTTCATTGAACTTTATTCATAAAAACAGAATGATATACATTGTTTTGTTGATATGGAAACTAACAACAAACTCTGTCTCTGGTTAAACAGATTCTATCTTTCATTATCATATTGATTCTTATATGATATCTACTACTCTGATTCTATCTTACTCTAACTATCATCTCTCTTTTTTTCCTCTCCTTCTCTCTCACGCAGGAGGAGAACTTTATTTAAAAACAGGAGAGCAACTAACTAACTAACCCTATCAAAGAAAGACGTGGAAGTAAAATATATCCTCGAATCAAGGAACAAACTTCATAAATGAATTTATGCGTTCAACCTGATCCAGAGAGAATCTAGCGCTCCACTCTTTCCAGATTGACTGTCATTCAAATTATTTCCCATGGTTTCGATCAAAGAGTCTTCACTGGAGCTCCCTCGAAGTCGTGCAAGAAATGGACTTTACTGCAAGGCCAAGATCGGTTGTGCTTGACTCGATCATTCTTCAACAACCTATGAAACAAAAGATAAAAAGCAACAGAAAAGGCATATGGCACATACACGATATCTATTCATTAATCACACATTTTAAATCTACTTTATCATTCAAAAACTGTATACGATATACTAGTCATTTTAGGGAGTCAACGAGGCAATAAATGCAATCAAGTCAACACAATGAGCTGCAGGAATATAAAAGTATCTTGCTACAGGATATCCCAATAAAAGGTTTCAACAAAGTTTAAACAGCCATGAAATAACAAAAGTAAAGGCATTTAAAAATTTATCATAACATCCAAATTATGAGCATATTTTAAGCTCATCACTGCCCCCTACTTAGCCCAATGCTGGTCCTCCAGCATTAACTTTCCTGGTGGTTTCTCTAAAGTCAGTGGTTGTTGCATGACTCTGAAACGGATTTCCAAACTTGTAATAAAATCCTCTGAAATCCCGACATCTTTCATACCTTCGGTCTTCTAATTCATTGTTAAGATTTGTAGCCTGGTGAGGATAAAGTGGCCACATTAGCACAGGAGGTCTGAATGTCAGCAGCAGCCACAGGTCAAATCTTGTTTGAAGTCCCAATTGAATATATCTACTGGTTCGTTTGAGAGCTGCTATGAAATTTAGAGGACCATGTGGTTCTAACTTTCTTAACCCAACAATTAATCTCTCCCATCTTTTCTCACTTCTGGTGTATGTTAGTTTCCAAAATAAATATTGTTGTGCCTGGAATTCATCATATACTTGTTTTCTAATATCAAATATTTTCTCTCTTGCTGAAACATTATTAATACCATATGTCAGAGAAAACCAATCTTTCAACATTGCATGGGGGTTTGAACTGCCTGCCATAATTCGCCTCATTTGCTGTCCATGACATAAATTCTCTCAAATGAATATCACCAATATATAGAAGAGGATTCCATTCCATTTCAAATGGTATTAAAATGCCATGCAAATAGAATTCACACAGAGAATTCCTTAACCAGTTAGGGGCTGCCTGTTATGCTTCATAGAATTCCTTGGCAGTATGAATTATAAGATCTTGGTTTCTGGAAATTCTCATCAATTGAAACCATAAAAACTATTCTTTAACGCACAGAGCATAAACTCTAGGTGGTGGTCTACATTCCATAATCTGACCAGTTACTTTTAACATTTTGTCCATTTTTGCTTTCAACTCAGCAATTTCCTGCTTTTGACTTTCAATTTTCTTTTTCAATTTCCTCTTTTCTACTTCCCATAGACTTTGTTGCATGTCAGTCTGGGCTATGTGTCAGAAAGTCAGGGTTTGCAATGTAACTGTTTCCCAATTAGCTTTAACATATTCCAGAAACTCAATTAAAAATGTTCTCTTATATACAACAATGGCTTTACAAATTGTAGGGTGAAATACAACTTCACTAGGCACATTCAATTGTTCAGTCTGTTCTTGCTCTTGCTGCAAGATAAATTCTTCTTATTGCTACGGTAGAGAAGTCTATGCTTCCTCCGAAAATTGCATAGCAGTAGTAGCCAAATCATCAAGATTTGGTAACTCTTGCTCATTATGCCCTGTTTCTTTTGTCTCAACTTGTTCCTCTTTAGGAACGAATGAACTCTGAGCAGCATTCTCAGACACATTCTAAGAAACATTAAATTCAGACTCAACAGACCCTTCTGAAATTATAATCACCTCTGGTTGCGATGAAGCAGGGGAGGTCTTAGATTGTTTCCTTGTGGAAACCCTTCTTGACACTAATGCGGTTGCAGGAGGTGTTCCGGTAGCTTTCCTCTTCTTTGTTTGTTCAGAGGGCTCTGCCTTACCAGAGGATGATGGTGAACTAGTAATAGCAATAGGTGTTGCTGTAGGAGAAACAGCTGCAGGGGAAGGTACTGTAGGAGAAGGGCATTGCCTTTTTTGAGAACGAGGGTCAGATTTTGGGGACCCTTTTGCCTTTGTTTTTCCCTTCTCTCTCCTAGTGGCAGAGCTAATTTGTACCCTAGCAAAGGATTCAGGTGTGAAAGCTGCAGGACTAGGTGCTACAGGAGTAGATGACCCTTGCCCTGTTCTACTGGTAAATGCAATTTCTTTCTTCTTTTTTCTGAGGCCATGGGGTAAGTACCCTAGGGGGTTATGAAATTTGCAAACTCTTTTGGGAAAAAAATTATTGCCAGGAGAGAGGTGAGACATCCCTCAAAAAGCGCTCAATCAGTAATTTAATAAGGCCATGATGAGCGACAGAATTATCTTTCTCCTGTTGAGTTCCGTGGGCACTTTGTTCTAAAAATTTTAACAAGAAATTCAAAACATTTATAACTAACCCATGCCTCATATGGCTCAATAATTTAAAATGATGAGAATGCAGATAGGAAAAATGGTCTTTACAGGTCAAATGCCTGATTATGTAAGTAGCATACTTTGAATAAGGAGGAGGCAACGATACGTGCTTGCATCCCTACTTGGAGACTTCCAGAGGTCCATCAGTAGGCATTGAAAACTCAGCCCTTGTAGCTGCAGTGTCTGAAGAAAAGTTTTCTCCAATGGCTAGAAGCCCGGTTACTTCAACAATTCTGTTTTCGGTTGCAACAACCGTTAGACCCCATACGGTGGCTTCCTCTTCAGAAAGGGTTCTCAAAAATTCTCCAGCAGCCTCCTCATCAAAATCATTTAAGCTCAAGAAATAATTTAACCATCCACAGAGGTTGAATGCATGGACTGTTTGTAGATTTTGCAATAACAATTCATGAACTACAGGCTCATGTCACACCAACTGACCACCCATGTTTGTAGTTTTCCTTTAGCTGAACTCAATTCCTTGCTGAAAATTCAAATTCTCTATTTCCCTTTCTGCTCTGGTTTTTCTTCTTTCATACTGTCACATTTCTTTCTTTTTTCCAAAAATGAACTTTTTGAACAAGCAGTCTTAATCGTAATTTACAAGAAAAACATGCAATAAAGAAGGACATGCGATCATATTTGGAAAGTACAAGAAAAGTATTAAAGAAAGATTATTTTGCAGTTATGGCAGTGGCAAAAAGACAAGTTTTAAAAGATGGATTACCCCGCCCCCTACTTAAAGTATGACATGTGTCCTCACATGTCATAAAGAATAGGTAGAGATTCAGGTAATAATGACTGATACATGCATAGCAGTAAATGAATAGAATGAAATAAATTAAATATGTGATAAGAAAAGATATGGCATACCTTTGATAATTGCACGTAAGTGTGAAGAAAGATGACCGTGTCTGCATGAATTGACAAGTGGGAAAGATATCTTAATTAAGGTTGATGCAGACGGATGAAGTGGATGGGTGATGTGGGTGGATGAAATGAATGGATGGAATGGATGGACAGGATGGATGGATGGAAGATAAAGAAGTGAAATGGGGGCGATAAATGAAAATGGAGAAAAAGAGGTTTCCTTTTTTAAAAAGAAAACCTTTATTATGGGCATGTTTTTTTGAAAATTACGGTAATGCTGTAGGAGAAAGGCTAAAGCCTTCAGCTGCAGGAAGAGTAGTGGGAGGAACCTAAATGAACTGCTGCATAAATTCTTCCTTGGAGACTGGTTTGTTGTACAACCAGAGTCGGTGGCCATTCACTAGCAATTTGAAGCGGACTGGGTCTATTGTTACCAGCTGTACAGCTCCATTATCGAACATATTTTCAACTTCATAGGGGCCAAGCCAGCGTGTTGTGAGCTTACTTTGGTTTTCTTGATATATGGAATCATATAATAGAGCCCAATCTCCAGCAGAAAATTTCCTGGTTTTGATGTGCTGATCATGTCATTTCTTCCTTTGCTATTGGATTGCTTCTGTATGCTGCAGGGCAGCTTTTCTCATTTCGTCCAAAGCATTTAACTATAGGAGACGGTCCTTCTATGCTTTAGATATGTCTATATTGAGTTCAAGAGCTGTCCTCAAAGTTTTGTGTTCAAATTCTATGGGTAACATGGCTGTTTTCCCATAAAGCAGCTCAAAAGGTGTAAACCTAGTTGTTGTTTTCCATGTAGTTCTGTAAGCCCAAACTGCTTCAGGAAGTCTATTGCTCCAATATTTTCTATGGATCTGCACTATCTTTGTGAGGATCACCTCAATTTCTCTGTTTGTTACCTCCGCTTGACCATTGGCTTGAGGGTGATAGGGGTTGGACTTCCTATGTTTGATTTTATAGTCATTCATTAATGCAGTGATCAGATTCGACGTAAACTGAGCTCCTTGATCAGTTACAAGCTCTCTGGGAACTCCAAATCTTGTGAAAATTTGTTCATACAGAAATTCAGCAACTTTGTTATCTCAGGCATGAGTCATAGCTTTTACCTCGACCCATTTTGTTACATAGTCCGTGCAAACTAGAATGTATGACTTTCCATTTGATGGTGGATCAATTGTCCCTACAAAATCCATCCCCCATTTATCAAAAGGGGTGACTATTATTTACAAATATAGTGGCATTTCATCGGACTTAGTTGGTCTTCCCATACGCTGGCATCTGTCACATTTTCTTGTATAGGCCATAGCATCCTTATATAATGTTGACCAGTAGTACCCTGTTGTAAGAACTTTCATTGATGTTCTTTTTGCTACAAAATGTCCTCCACATGGTTCATCATGGAAAGCATGCAATATGTCATAAGTTTCATCTTCTCTTACACATCTTCGCATTACTTGATCAGGTCCAGTATAAAACAAACTTTTTGCAATCCAAGAAAAGTTAAAACTTTTCTCTATTAACAATTTCTTTTCTTTTGGAGAAAAGTGGGCTGGTATTCTGTTTGCTGCTAGATAATTGGCAATGTCTGCATACCAGGGTGTATGTGCAGTGATGGAAAACAAGTGTTCATCTGGGAACCTATCATCAATGATCTCATGTTCAACAGGTGCAGCTGACTGAAGTCTTGATAAAAAGTTAGCTACAACATTAGCTCTCCCTAGTTTGTCAATTATGGTAATGTCAAACTCTTGTAACAATAGGAGTCAACATGCCAACCTACCAGAGATGGTAGGTTTGTTCATCAGATACTTGATTGCTACATGGTCAGTATGGACGAATATCTGATAACCTGTGACATAATGCCTAAATTTATTCAAAGCATACACTACTGCAAGCAACTCCTTTTCTGTGACAGTATAGTTGAGCTCAAGACCTTGAAGGTTCTTGCTGATAAAGTAAATAGCATGTTCAACTGAATTTTCTTTTTGACTCAGAACTGCTCCTGTGCCAAAGTCAGAAGCATCAGCATGTATGTGAAAAGGCAAATTCCATTTTGGACCTTGAAGAACAGGGGCTTTAGTAAGCAAGTCTTTTAGTTGTAGGAAGGATTTTTCACAAGCCTCTGTCCACTCAAATTGGGAATCCTTTGTTAGCAAAGCATAAAGTGGACTGACAATTTTACTGAAGTCTTTTATAAACCTTCTATAATACCCTGCATGACTAAGAAAACTTCTGACATCTTTCTGTTTTGCAGGAGTTTGTAAATTCTGAATTCCTTCAATTTTAGCAGGGTCGACCTGAATTCCATTCTTTGAAACATGATGACCTAGAACAATACCTTCTTCCATCATTAGAAAACACTTCTCACTGTTTAGAGATAAATTTTGCTCTCTACACCTTTTTAATACTTTTTCTAGATTCACCAGTGCTTCTTCAAATATGACTCCATAGGTAGTGAAATTATCCATGTAAATTTCCATATATTCATAAGATATATCAGCAAAGATACTAATTACTGCTCTCTGAAATATTGTTGGAGCATTGCATAGGCCAAAAGGCAAGACCGAATAAGAAAATGTTCCCCATAGACAGGTAAAAGTGGTCTTATCTTGATCTTCAGGGGCAATTTTTATCTGATTGTACCCACTGTAACCATCCAAAAAGGAAAAATATCTTTTGCCAGACAGTGAGTCTAGTACTTGATCTACAAAAGGTAGTGGAAAGTGATATTTTTTAGTGGCACTGTTCAATTCTCTATAATCTACACATACTCTCCATTTTCCACCTTTTTTGGGGACAATGACTAATGGAGAAACCCATTGACTATCAGAGATTAGATAAATAAAACCAGCATCAAGCAACTTTTGAAGCTCACTTTTAACTATTTCTCTAAGTTTTGGATTTCCTCTTCTTTGAGGTTGTCTAATTGGTGAACAATCTTCTTTGATATATATCTTATGAGTACAAACTCGAGGATTTATTCCTTGCATGTCCCCATATTCCCATGCAAAAGCTTTATGCTATTCTTGTAGCATTTTTAATAGGATAGCCTGTTGAGACTGTGACAGCTTGCTACTGATATTCAAACAATGACCTTGAGACAATTCTATCTGCTCCGTGAGATTATTCATAGAGTCTACAGGTAATGTTTGTACCTCTTGTGGAAGCAAATTATGAAAAATCGCTGGAAGTTTAGGTAGTGAACTTTCAGAATCTGGTTGCTGCAGGAAACATTGTAAATGAGTACCATTTGGATCAGATGAACTACCCATATCAGAGTTGTACTATAGAATTTGAAACAACAAGGCATCCTCACTCTGAAGTTGTGAGAATGGGTCATTTTGAATCATCATTAATTGAGCCAAAGAATTGGCTTCTTCAATTTCCTCCCCCACATCTGGCCAAACAGGTTGGGACAAATCTGGCTGAGGTCTAGTAGGCCATATCTCCAGAATGGCATCCTATAAAAGCATCAGTAGTTGCTAACCATGGTCTACCAAGAATAACTGGATACCCTCCTAAAGTTGCCTTAACTGATAATATTGTGAAATCAGCAAGATACTCCCAAGATTCAAGAGTGACAATTACATCTTCTACTATCCCATTAGGTTTAACTATGAAGCTATCTGCAAGCTACAGAACTGTGGATGTAGACCTAATGTTTGAAATGTTTAGGGAGTCCATAGTATGCTTTGTCATGACATTAATGGCAGCACCTAAATCAATCAAAACATTTTTTACAACCTGGTCATTTACATTTATCTGCACTACAGGACTTCCAGGGTCAATATACTTTGGAATAACTACATTTTCCAACATTATATCAGCCAATTTCCCTAATACATGAATTGTTTGAGGATCCTTTTTCTTTCATCCAGGCTTCTTCAAACAGGCTTCTTTAATAGCTTTTCCAAAAATAGGAATATCTTTAATAGTCTGAAATAAAAGAATTTGAATCTGCACATTCTTGAGCTGATCCAAAATGTCAAAAGTGGGTTCTTCCATGGGTTTATATGCAGTACTTTGCAACCTCTGAGGAAAAGGTGGGTTGTCTTGATTTTGCAGAACAGGCTCTTTAGGAACTGTATCAGTTATGGGCATGTGCTCAGTAGGAACAACAGGTGCAGTAGATTCTTCATGGGGAGAATCTGATATTTCAGTAATCAAAGGCGGTTTTGGAGTAAGTAAAGTAGTTCCAGACCTCAAATGGATGTCATTAACGTTTAAGGCATAAGCTTGATATTGGTTGGCTTCAGCAAGATACGCAGGCTATTGAGGCTACTGCTGTTGCTTATTATTGGGATTGGGCAACGGCTGGGCAAGCATAGGTGTTTGTTTTGGAGGTCCAGGATTTGTGGCAGTTGCTGCAGGAGGTGGCATAAGGGCCTGTGGTTGTGGTTGTGGAAGCTGCAGGAATCCAGAGGACTGGTTTTGCCATTGCTGAGGGCCTTGCCATTGAGGATTTTGCTGTCAATTTCCTGAAGGTGGGATCCATTGCCCTTGTGGCTGCTACCATCCTCCTTAAGGGGATTGCCATTGTTGGTTCTAATAATTAGGCCAATTCGGTTGAGGTGGATTCCAAGTTGGTGGTGGTCCATATGCATGTTGCCATTGGTTATTATAGCCAGAATAGGAATTACCAAAAGTTAAAGGATCTTGAGGCATACCTTGTCTTTGGGCCCATGGTCTCTTTGTGCAACAAAGAACACTTGATCATCATCTCCTTCTACTGGCTTGAAGTCAGTAGGTAGTTGTTTGGCTTCCAAATTAGCCACCATCTTGCATCTGCAGTCATGCTTCTTTTGTCTGCAGTATGGATAGAACTCGACCAAAACTGC
The DNA here is from genome assembly GCF_030272615.1 of Cryptomeria japonica. Lineage (NCBI taxonomy): Eukaryota > Viridiplantae > Streptophyta > Pinopsida > Cupressales > Cupressaceae > Cryptomeria > Cryptomeria japonica. The sequence continues at coordinate 695,330,912 of NC_081405.1, read as the reverse complement.
TTTAGCCTCCTCATGTTTCTTCCGAGCTTGCATAGTGTCTAGTTGTGTAGCCATGTTATTAATGATGTCCTGCTTGAAGTCAGATAGTAAATTTGTTATCTCCATTCAGGAAACTCCACCAGAAGAAGACTTCCCTATTGTAGCATGATGACCTCGACCTTTCTTAACTATTGCTCAAGAGTAGTTAAGACATATTTTCTTTATATCATCCCAAGGCAGCTGGGTTATATCACCTCCTCCCATCAGGTCTAGGGAGTCTATACAAGCATCACTGATTCCCCTTAGAAACAGTAGTTTCTGAGAGTCCTCATTGAGAGTATGGTTTGAGTTCATCTTTAGTGAAAACAAGAATTTGGAAATATAATCTTCCAGACTTTCATCGTCCTTCTACTGAATTCAGAATATGTCATCACCTTTGCTGGCGCTCTTACAATATTCCTTATACTTTTCAAAGAATTTTGTCTGCATGGCCGCCCAACTATCGACGACACCTCTTCCCAGACTCATGAACCATCTAAGAGCTCCTTCCTTCAAGGTGGAAGGAAATAACTTCAGTTTATGAGCGTCTGTGTTGTAGTCATAACTGCGACAGAGGACATCAAATTCAAACAGAAAGGTTTTTGGGTCCTCTATGACCAGGCCATAAAACTTTGGAAGCAAAGAAGAGGGAATTTTTTTAAGATTGTCAGTATCTCCCTGGGGAACAATGGGAAACTCAAATGCAGGAAGTGGATTATTAGGTGGATTATTTGCCATGTTTGGTTGCTGGAATAACAGAGCGACTGGATTTTCCTCAGGTTCGTTGTTAGTTGGGTCAAATGGTAGTTCAATAAATAGATTTTCAGAGAAGAACCTTCCCAGGGCATCTCTTCTTCTTCTATGCATGCAATATGATGAATAGTGGCTTGAAAGATCTAGAAAATTTTACTAACAAGCTAAACTAATGCTAAAAATGACTTCTGATAAACTCCTAGCTAGATGCCATCCCCGACAGCGGCGCCAAAAATGGTCACGCCCACAAAAGGATATGAAAATCACAATAAAACCTTTCCTAGGAATTGGGCATTCCAACAGGTGACCAATATCTCTCTCTGTAGACATTCATTTACTTATCAAACCAGGGGACATATACTTTAAATGGCACAGCAAAATATATGCACTAGGAACTCATTTTGGTCAAATCTTAGTAGAAATACATACTGGAAAGAAATTCTATCTACGCTATAGGAAGGTAATGCAAATTTCTTTAACTCAACTATGATTTGATTAAAACAGAAACCATGATAACTACAACTGAAACACAAACTATGAACTGGCCTTATGCTGCAGGAACAGGCACAGTGATGGATTCCTTGTGCTGCAGGAGCAATATAAGGCTGAGTTTGTATAAAAAATTTAAAGATGAAAGCAAACTGAAGCTTAACAGGAAAGAACAACTAACTAACTAGCTACAGATACTTATTAAGTGGGCCCCCTTAGCAATCATCTACTGATTACGTAGATGTTAAACTCAGAACTTCATTGAACTTTATTCATAAAAATAGAATAATATACATTGTTTTGTTGATATGGAAACTAACAACAAACTCTGTCTTTGGTTAAATAGATTCTGTCTTTTATTATCATATTGATTCTTACATGATATCTACTACTCTGATTCTATCTTACTCTAACTATCATCTCTCTTTTTTTCCTCTCCTTCTCTCTCGCGTAGGAGGAGAACTTTATTTAAAAATAGGAGAGCAACTAACTAACTAACCCTATCAAAGAAAGACATGGAAGTAAAATATATCCCCAAATCAAGAAACAAACTTCATAAATGAATTTATGCGTTCAACCCGATCCAGAGAGAATCTAGTGCTCCACTCTTTCCAGATTGACTGTCATTAAAATTCTTTCCCATGGTTTCGGTCAAAGAGTCTTCGACGGAGCTCCCTCGAAGTTGTGCAGGAAATGGACTTTACTGCAAGGCCGAGATCGGCTGCGCTTGACTCGATCATTCTTCAACAACCTGCAAAACAAAAGGTAACAGGCAACAAAAAAGTCGTATGGCACATACATGATATCTATTCATTAATCACACATTTTAATCTACTTCATCACTCAAAAACTGTATACGATATACCAATCATTTTAAGGAGTCAATGGGGCAATAAATGCAATCAAGTCAACACAATGAGCTGCAGGAATATAAAAGTATCTTGCTACAGGATATCCCAATAAAAGGTTTCAACAAAGTTTGAACAGCCATGAAATAATAAAAGTAAAGGCATTTAAAAGTTTATCATAACATCCAAATTATGAGCATATTTTAAGCTCATCAATCACAACTAAGGGCTTTTTATCATTAGTCATAATATGAATTACTTCTTTGAAATCAATATTGGAGATAAATTAACCACAAATGTTTTTTAGTGGGTGGAATTCATATTGGAAAAAAGTTAACAAAATTTTCTAAGGCATGATCAAATTCAAGAAAAAAATTATTACACCTTGAGAACTTGATCTTACTAATCTACAAAACCTTGAATGATATCGAGAAGATCCATAAGAAAATTCTACTGATCTTTAATATATTTAATACCACACAAAGTATGGTGAGCTCAAATATCTTAAAAAAATCTATAGAGGCTCAATCCCCATCCTTTAGCTAATCTAGTATAGCTTTGATTTGAGCACCTATAGCTAAATGCTTAACATTAATTTTCTTACGGTGACAAAGCTTAACCACCTAGGCTTTCAAAGAAAAAAATAGAGGGTTGGCTTTGAGAACTATAGTAGATTAATGAAGCTTCAAGGTTGTCGACTCATCTACATGGCATTGAAAGAAGGGCATTTAGCATGCATAGATATTGAGAAAGTGATAATTATGCTTAATAGATCTATTCCACCAAGAAATCAAACCAATTATTGAATAGTGTTTGACTTCTTGATTCTACCCTCATCTAATGTTGACTAATAAGAGTTGATGTGTCAATAAATAAGTATTTAAAAATGATATTTTTCATCCTTGGGTGTTCCCATTTGCAATTGAATATTGAATATTGAAATTGATTGGACAAAGGTCAAACAGAGTAACCTCCAACAAAGGATCAATTAGAAGTGAGAAAAAAAATGATAAAAGAGAAAAATGACATAGAATGATCTAGGTGTTTAAAAATATTGTCAGACATGGCTAATAAAATATTCATACAACAATGAGAATGACTATGTTGTGGCCAATATTTGTATAGCAACACAATCAAATTTCTCTATTCTAACATTCCAACACATCTAGAAAAAGAGTTTCAGGAATCTACCTTTCAAACTTCTATGATCATTAATAAATATGTTGAACAAGATTCTTAAACAAGTCCCATTTCTTTTGCAAACAAGAATGAATGAATGATTCATTTTACTAAAGATTGAATAAAACCCTAAATTTCATCATCTTGAAATGTGATGCAAAGGTGACACTTGTCACTTCTTACCATTCATTCTATTAAACAAACCTTCAGTATGAGCAATCAGTAAAAATTTATTAAACTGCTTCATTCAAGATTAATAGTATGATATTTTGTCATTTTTGTTTCTTACATTTTTTAAAAGGCTAAACTTACTCAAAGATTGAATTTGACATCCTACAATACTTCAACATCAAATCCTATGAGTTATAATCCTACAATCAATAAAATATGATTAAAATACCCATTAAAAACTATTTAAGAAAAGGTGTATCTATTCTGGCTCCAAAACCTACCACAAAATATACAGTAATACAACCCATAACTTTCGTGTTATGTAGAGAGAAAAACTTGCAACCACTATCCCCCACTATAGTATAACAGTTATCGATATACAGCAGTGTGTTTTTGGAGTCGCAATAACTACGGTCTTTAAGAGACTTCTTTAAAGAAATAAAGATAATATCAACATTCGGAAAGGCTCATGGTTCAATTTCTGAGGAGAGATTGAGTGTCCCCTAATACTTTGTGCAGCGGGGGACCACAAGCCCAGAAAAGTTTTCAGCTTGCAAATCTGGAAGCCTTCCACCATCTTTGAAGTGGAGCAAAGAAATTTGAGGGAAGCTTCCTCATAGGCAGCTTAATGTTTGAAAGCCTTACTAATTGCCTAGTAATAGTAATGTTTTAAAACATATACATTTCATTAGGTAGATTAATGTAACCAAACGCCACGTCGGTAGGGCCACCACCCAAAAGTAGGTTCACTAGATATTTTCCTATAATCACATTTAGATATTAACGTTTAAAATCATTTCATATTTTTGTAGTATCGTCGTATGTTCAAGTACTACAAAGGAACCTTGAAATCGGCTGAATGTAACAATAAATAAACAAAATTGCATGGAACACACGAAGGAGAAGGGTTGGTGATGGAGCTATAGAAGCAGTAATCTTTTTAATTTGGAATACATTGACATTAAATACGTCTATAGAGAAAAGATCTGCAGTTTTCATTGCTTAGATGGGGAAGAGCATTTATGTGTTTCTACTATTTTTGTTGCTCGTGCCTCCTTTCGCTTCTGCGACTGGTAATAATAATGTTAATTCTCCTCTTTTGAGATAATACATGGTTTTATTTGTTGATTAATGCAACAGCTGATTTGTAATAGTGGGTACTAACTGATTTCATTTGTTGATATTGACAACAAGTAGGTGTATGCAGTAGAAACTTGAGCGTTAAATTTCATGGGGATTGCATGCTTTGGAGGGAGGATGAGTGCGACTCCGTATGCAGAAATGCAAAGCATAAAGAATCTGGAGCATGTGATCAGTGTGGATTCTTAGATTATTGTTGTTTTTGTTATGGTCCATGTGCTAAATAAGCCGTTCATTTATTTCAGTAAGTTTCAGTGTTTCTTTTGTGGTGAGAAATAGTAATTCAATAAATTATTCTTTTTATAAGTATGGTAAAACAAGGGACGCAATGCATCAAAATTTTTGTCAATAGTGTGGTAAGTTTAGGATAAAAATTAAAAAAGATAAGTTTAGAGTAAAAATAAAAAAGGATTTGGTTAGTTTAGATATGGAAGAGTTAAGAGTGAGAGAGGAAGATGGTGACAAAGACTAGAAGAGAGAAATATTAGAAAGGAAAATATAGGGGAAAAAATAGAGAGAGAGATAGAGATAGATACGGGGATGGGGATAGGGATAGAGTGAGTGTGTCTATGTTTTATGGATATTAGGATTTGGAGTTTTATTATAAAATAAAATATGTTATCTAATAATTGAGCTAGGATTGATAATTGAAATCAAAGTATGTATCATAATAAAAAAGAAATGTAGGTGTTGATTGGAATATTTTGTCATTGTTGAAAGATTAGTTATCTTAGTTTGATTAATGTTTCAAATTGTAAATTGATAAAGAGAATGATGTAGATGGATCTTGATGTCATGTCAGTCAGTTTGATCTCAATCATCATGAACTTCATCTAATACACAAAATTGATCTATGTTGTGTAGAAATGAACTAATAGAATGCAATTATGAAATGTGTGTCACCATTGCAAATAAAGTATGTACATTTTTAAAAATATTTTTAAATACTACCAACTAAATAAAAAAACCCTAAATAAAATTCTATTAAAATTCACAATTAAATATAATTTATTTAATTTATTTTTGTTTCACCTTTGATTTTTTTCAAACATCTTAATTATGTATTTAACCCAACAAAAATAAATATAAAGTCACCCATAGTAAATATTTTTATTTTTTTTACCGAAATTCACCCATATTCACAAAACCGAGGTTACTTGTTCCCGAAACATGAATCTAAACCCTCGAAAGATAAAAATCATGAGATATTCTTATTTTATGCGTAATACGGCATATTCGTTGAATCGGGGTTTACCTAACTTAACTATGGTCGTTAATGGCATGTTGCATTTTTAAAGATGCTTCTTGGATTTGATTTGATGAGAATGTTTTGTGCATGGATTTCTTTGAATGGCAAGATTTTCAAAGTATAATTTCATGTCATTACGACATAAGTTTGAAAATATACACGTGTGTAATGTTTTTCTTATTTTTCAATAAGATTAAAATGCCCTTGGATTTGGTGAATGCCACCAGTTAGTAACTAGCAGTTGCAAGGGGAGAGGCGGCCGATAGGTAGGTTTGTAGAAGGAACATACAGAATTAAAGGAATTAAAGGAAAAGAGAAGTGCAAACTTTATATATATGAAAATATGAAACTGTACATAACCCAACCAATGTTTTCAGAAGGCAGCATTATGTATAGTACGAAAGAGCAATATAAAGTAGTTATTACAATGGTATAGCTTGTATGACAAAAAAATTCGCTATATAGAATTATAAAAGTAGACTATTTTAGACTATATAAAACCCAACCAATTTAATGTGTTGGTCCCAGAAAATCTAAATTAGCCACCCTCCAACCCCCATGATGGCATTGTTAGCATGTTATATAGCCATTTAAGGTATTAATTTGTGAAGTACATAATTGATGTTATGTAACATGTTGGTTTCAAAGCTGAATCAAAGCATTGAGGAGTTGTTGATGTTGTATTGTACTATATTTAGGCTGTGTTGATCATGCATTTTGTTGTTGCTTGGTTTTGTAGACTAAATCTAAGTCAACATTGTGTACCTGTGAGCATTAAAATTCTATTAGAACATTGTAGGTGGATTAAATAATTGAAACTGTTAAAAATTGGAGATTGAAAAGAATAGGAAAGGAAGGCACACACAATTGTTAAAAGCGTGGTGGACAATATGTCTGAAAAAACTTTATGGTGGTTGTGAAATTTGCAAACAACATGAGAAGTACAAACAAAAGTTAGCATCATGGAAGTGAAAGGTCAAAGAGATTGAGATACCCTTGTATCATGTGTGGTTTAAAATGATCTCTTTTTTTATGTTCTACAAGTACAAGAACAAGAGAGAAGTTTTACTAAGACATGAGATACTATAATTGTAGGGAGTACAAACATTAGAAAGAGGGTAAACAAAAGCAACGACAACAGTGTAAAGTGTGAGTGGACATGATGTGCAAAACCTATATTTTTTGAATGCAAATGGTAATGAGAAAGGAAAGTTCTTGTTGCAATGGAACCGTTTACATTTTTTGTTGGCCTTGCAAGATGCAAGAGTTATAATGTGTGGTAATGCATGAAAAAAGATATATGCAATGCAAAAGGGTATAGACATTGTGGTTGTAGTACCTATGTTGGATTTTTTTGGAAGTAATTTGCCTTTGTGATCTGACAAAGCTTAAGCAAACAAGCTTCTTAATTCTTTCTTCAAATGGTTGATGGACCACCATGCAATTTGGAGTACCTCTTATAAGTGAAAGGTTGGTGAATTCGAAGATGTTCAATTGATTTTACTCGAGATAGTGTTGTGAACGTGAGACCTTGTTTTTCCTTTTTTCCAATGTCAATTGTTGCAAAGTCTAGTGTCAGTCCGTGTGATTTGTGAATAGTGATACCCCATGCCATCGTTAGTGGAATTTGTGTGCGGTTTCCTCTACTAACTGGTCAAATGAGAACATGTTTTGGATTGGCAACATCCCATGGTGGTCCAGTGTAATTTTGGAAGAGGACAACAACATATTTTGATAAATCTAGTGATTTAGAACCTGCATCATAGACAATCATTTTGATTTATCCCAAAGAACCATTCACAAGACCAACTTCTATCCATAAATTTGCAACAAGCATGACTTGCTAGTCTATAGAAAGATGAATTTCAATTGAGAGCTGCTTATCTTGGTGAGTTTGTTTTTCTCTGTGATGTACTATGATTGTTGTTGTACATGTAATGGGTGAGTGCAATTGCTTTAACAATTTAATATTGTGTGAGTTTGAAGTTACATTGGTTGCAAACAAATGTTTTTTCTGGTCAAAGTGCCCATTTTGATAGAGTGTCAAGCCATGTGTTGAGCGCATCTGCAAAGTTTCCTAGTCTAATTGCAGTGGTGTTGTGTTCGTATATTTTGCAAAATCTCACAAAATTGCATCTGTTATGGGGAGATGCCCATTAAACAGTTCAGATAATCAGAAGACAACTGAGAGGGGCGGGGGGGCTTGTCTTAGATTACAGGAACATTCAACAATTAAAAATTTAATACTGGAACCCAAAACATTAATACCAGAATAGCAGATAAATTAATTAAGCATAACAATAATCACAAAATAAATACCATCTGCATGAAAATAAGATTTGTACGTGGAAAACCCGGTAAAGGGAAAAACCATGGTGGGAAGTGATGCACAGGCCTACCCAAACTCCTAAGGACAATCCCAAACAAAGTTAGGCTACTGATCCCCTAACTACACACAAGGGTCCTGCAAGGAAGGACTGTACACCTTGGATGAAACAACACACACATTCACTAAGCTTAGGCCTACTCAAAAAGGCTTCAACTCCTCAAACATGCTTTACCAGTGACCTCTACTCCTTGGGAGTTTGAATTTGGCCAACACATGTCATCTAAGGACTCTTTCAACCACTGGTTTTGGTTTAGAGCATCAATTCCTTATACCTCCTTTGTAAACCTACCCCCTTGGCTTGTAGCCCTATTTGATGATAAAATGGATCTTATCTTCAAAATTTTCCACACACTCATACAAAAAAATTACCCTTTCAAACACCCTTTTAGAAGTTTTATTGATCCCCAAAATGGTTTGGCCAAATCTACAAATACAAGGTTTGTTCCCTTCAGAGGCTAAGAGACCTAATAAGGGCAATTAGCCCTATTTTCCAAAGCAACTACCTTTATCGGTATACAAAATAAAAAATAAACTTTATGGGAATGTGGTGGATAGTGAGAAACTTCTAATTCCAAGGTTGCATGCCAGGAATCTACAACTATGGCTACTTATGATGATTGTCCTAAATTGTGTCCTAGGTAGTCACATAGAGATGTCTACCTAATCTTGTTCCTTTCTCCACACCACAAAGTTTCCCTTGTATAAAAACATGAAAACACTAAATTATAGTGTCTTATCCTGCATCCCTCCAAAGGAGGAGTCTTCTAATGGACTGGAGTGCAAGATAAGGCCATTTTTGTTCAAAACCCTCTCCAAACCCTCAATTTTTGGGTTACAGTCAGAAAAATGGAGGGCTCTCTCTACTCTGGAATACTTAAGACCTCAGACCTCCACCAAAATAAATCTATTTCATCTCTCTATCTACTCCATGGATGGTGGGATTCAAATCAATCTGTACAGGCATGTGCAACTCCTGCAAACTCAGGATTTCAGGGAAAACTATAGTATTTTGTGTATTATTGCTTCTCAAAACGCCAACTCCAGCATCATCAACCTTGGGAATCAATCCCACAATGAACATACAACTCTCTAATGGTTTCCCACCAAATTTGGAGAAGTTTGGAGCTATTGAAAGGCTTCCTCCAACTGATTTACAAAAAGTTGCACTTTTGCACTCAAAAGTTGCATTTTTGCAATTTTGCACAAAAATTGTCATACTCTATAAGGTTGGGATCCACATAGATGGACCAACAAAACACACATAAAATATGTCTAAAACCTATCAAAAACAAATCCAGACCATCTATTACCCCTTTTTACCACATCGTCGCAATTGGCTTCTCAAATTGCCTAATTGGTGACATGGGCTTAAAGGTGGGGTTTATTGCATACATGAAACACAAGACACACTAAGACACCCTAATGATCCTAGTATTCATCCTTAGGGTCATGAATAGCTTGTTGAGGAGGGCATGAGGAAGCCTAACCACAGTCAGATAATACTTTTGCAGTAAGTATGTGAATTACAATGAAGGGGCCTGCACTTGCAGGAAGGCCAACAACCTAGAGCACATTGTTGATCACAAAAGGAGCCTCACTGACTAAATATAAATTAAGACTACAATATGGAGAAGTGCTAACCTACAAAAGATAACATCTCCTATGCCTGAGTACAGTTCCAGTTAAGCTCAATACCAGAGGACTAAATCCTCTTACGCAAACCCAATTCAATCTCAAATGATCGACCAACTCCTCTACCTAAATGATATTACATTATTCGCACATTAAATTCCTTAACCATGACCACTTACATTAACCATGCTAATCTACAATGAGATCTTACATCTATTTATACAAACTCTCGACCATAAACAATCAGGTCGGCCACCACACAATAAACCAATTACATAATTACAAACCATGTTGGCCTTAGACCAAATAAGTAATATCCACACATAAGACATCCCAAAAATATGACAATAGGTCATATCCACACGTTACATTAATTCTAGTCCATAACTTAAATCAACCGGGACCAAGTATAGGTCCACACGCTTCAGCAATGATCTTCAAACGCCAAGTCTCAAACATGATTACCAATAGCATCTTGAAACTCCATCAAAATCTAAACCAATACCACTTATGCAATTCATCAAAGATCTCCACCAAAAACTCTTTCGGTGAAACCCTCGCTGGAACCAAATACTAATCTTCTAAGCAAGCTGGATAGCATCCAATCACTAGACCAAAACCAACTGATCAAGTATGAGTATTAGTATCATGAACAATCCAATTCCATTACTAGATTATATCGGAGACTGTCGGATCAAGCCAAATCCAAGTCAACCAAAAATCACTCAACCTGCCGAAACGTGATAGATCGTGTTGACATCAATGAAAAAACATCAATGCAACACATAATCAAATTCACCAAATGGCTAATAATCTCCCCCTTTGGCATTGATGGAAACACTAGATGTGAAAAAAATCTAAGTACCAAGAAATGCCAAACAAGTCTCCCCCTATGGAAGACAACCAATAATCTCCTGCATATAGCTCTAAATATCAATATCTCTCCCTTTGACATTTTTACTTTTTCAAATCACTATTTCTCCCCCTTTGACATCAATGCAAGAAAACTAACAGAAATATCAAAGCAAAAACATAATCCTCTGAATCTCAAAGCTGACTACTCCCCCTGAGTAGTAGCATCCCACATCAGTGCCGGAATGAATAGTATCTTTGATAATGCATGCCAGACTGATGCCAAATCACATCAATCAAGTATTTACCGGAGGCGCAGAAACCCCCAATCTATTTTTCAAGTACTCAAATGATTCCTTGGATAACGGTTTAGTGAAAATATCTGCAATCTATTCTTTAGTGTTCACATAATTCAGTCTAACTTCATTCATTTCCACCTTCTCCATCAAAAAGTTATACTTGATAGATATGTGCTCTGTCTTAGAATAAAATACCGGATTCTTTGATATATCAATAGCAATGGAGTTATCATAGTGAATAACTATCGGTGCATCACAATCCACCTTTATATCCTTCAACATTTTCTTCATTCATAAAACTTGTGTACAGTTAGTAGCAGCAACAACATACTCAACTTCAATAGTAGATAAAGAAGTACATGACTATTTTTTGCTCATCCATGAAACCAACTTCTTTCCAAGAAAGAAAGCTCCACTGGAAGTACTTTTTCGATCATCAACATCTCCAACCCAATCAACATTTGTATATGCACATAAAGTGAAGTTATCATTCTTAGGGTACCATAAGCCATATTCTGATGTACCTTGCAAGTATCTAAAAATCCTTTTCACCGCCATCTCATGATTTTCTCTAGGATCACTCTGAAATTTTGAAACAATGCAAACAACATTCATAATGCCAGGCTTAGTCTAAGTCAAATAAAGAAGACCTCCAATCATAGATTTGTATCTTGTAGGATTTACCTGTGCAGAAACATCTTTTCTTGTCAATTTCTCACTTGTAACCATAGGAGTACTTACCGTTTTAGAATCTCCCATACCAAATTTCTTGAACAATTCCTCAGCATATTTAGTTTGATAGATAAAAATACCTTTGTTAGTCTGAGTAATCTGCAAACTTAAGAAAAATTTCATCTCACCAATCATAGACATCTCAAATTCTTTCTCCATATTCTTAGAAAATTCTATGCATAATTTATCTTCACCTCCAAAAACAATGTCATCAACAAATACTTCAACAATTAGTATTTCATCATGAGTGATTTTATAATATAAATTATTGTCATCACCGCCCTTAGTAAAACCTAGCTTCAAAAGAGATTTATCTAACCTTGCATACCAAGCTCTAGGTGCTTGTTTCAATCCATATAAAGTTTTCCTTAACCTGCAAACCAAATCAGTATCATCTGATAGTGAAAAACCATTAGGTTACTTAATATAAACTTCCTCATCAAGATCCCCATTAAAAAATACATATTTAACATCTATCTGATAAACCTTGTAGTTTTTTTAAGCAGCATAGGCAAGAAATAATCTTACAGCTTCAATCCTAGCTACCGGTGCAAAAGTCTCTCCATAATCAATTCCTTCCTTTTGAGAATATCCTTTACAAACCAATATAGCCTTATTCCTTATAAATTGACCATCCTTATTCAATTTATTCCTAAAAACCCATTTAGTCCCAGTAACATTTTTATTTTTAGGCTGAGGAAGCAAAGTCCATGTTTTATTTTTCTCAATCTGATCTAATTCATCTTCCATAGCTTTTAACCAAAATTCATTTTTACATGTCCCAATTACTAATACTAGTTCAACTTGTGAAATTAAACATACCTCATTAGTTTGCAGTCTTCTTCTTGCCATCACTCCTTTACTCTTATCCCCAATGGTTTGATCTTTAGAATGATTCAATCTCACATACCTAGGAGTCTTCTCACTCTCTGTTCCTCTTCCCTGTTCTTCCGTTACTGTAGAATTCTCTAATGTTGCCGGAGTAACTAGTTCAACTCTTTGTTCTAGTAAAGGTGCTACCAGTTCAAATATAATCATTTCCACTGTCAGTTCCTTCTCGTAAACTCTTATTTGACTTTTGTTCAGCTCATCTATTTTGACATTAGTGCTCTCCACAATTCTCTGCAATCTCTTCCTATAACATATATATGATTTTGTTTCATTAGAATAACCAAGAAATATGCCTTCATCACATCTAGGGTCAAATTTCTCAATAATATCATCTCGCCTCATATATCATTTACTACCAAAAATTATGAAATACTTAACTATAGGTGTATTGCCAAACCATAATTCATAAGGTGTCTTACTAGTTTCCCCTTTGATATGTACTCTATTGAATGTATAAACCATTGTACTCATTGCTTCTCTCCAGTAAATATGAGGTAGACTAGCTTCCATCATCATTGTTCTAGAAACATCCAAGATAGTTTTGTTTTTCCTTTCCACAAGTCCATTCTGCTGAGGTGTTCGGGGAGCAGAAAATTATCTTCTTATACCATGCTTTTCACAAAAGTTATTAAACTCACCGGATGTGAATCATCCACCATAATCTGATCTCAAACATTTAATCTTCAATCCTGTCTCAGTTTCTACTTTAGCCTTAAAGATTTTAAACTTTTCAAATGCTTCAGGTTTTTCTCTCAGAAAAGTAACTGACATCATTCTAGAATAATCATCAATGATTAGCATGAAATATATATCACGTTGAAAACTTTTAACTCTAGCAGGGCCACACAAATCAATATGAATAAGATCAAGAACATCATTTGATTTATCTTGTATACTCCAAAAAGAGGTTCTGACCTATTTACCCATTTGACATTCTTTACATACTGGATTATAGGGCTTCATAATCTTAGGTATATCCCTAACTGCCTTATTTGAACAAATCTTCACAATACAATCAAAATTCACATGACACAATATTTTATGCCATAGACAACTCTCATCAATCTATGTAATCAAACATGTCCTCTCATCAGAGTTCAAATTAAATATATTACCTTTTGTTTGTGTACTAATTGTAATCTCCCATCTAGATCTGTTAATTATTTTGCATTTACCATCCATGAATAGTAATTGAAATCCTTAGTCTACCAATTGTCCTACACTCAAAAGATTATGCTTCAAACCTTAAACATAATAAACATAGTTAGTATTGTTCTTACCATCCAATGATATAGTCCCTTTTCCTTTGATCATACATGCTTTGTCATCTCCAAATTTAACTAGACCACCACCAAATTCTTGCAAAAACAAAAAATTCCCTTTATTTCCAGTCATATGATGTGAAAAACCACTATCAATTACCCATTCATCCTTGTCTTCATTTTTAGCAGCAAGTGCCTTTTCTTCAGGTATATTCTCTTCTAGTGTTAGATCATCTTCCTTGAAAGCCAAGAACACCCATTCCTTCCCAATATCGGATCGACTAGCAGAGTCTTCTGCCGGTTCATCATCTGAATCAATAATGTCTTCCTGATCTGCTATGTATCATGATTTGTCTCTTTTTTTCTTGTATTTATACTTGTTCTGATATCCAGGGATAGGCTTAAATGGTCTTTTAACTCTTTCTTCAAATCTTGAATTCCTTTCAGGACATCTAGATGCCAAAGGACCAATCTTATTACATGTAAAATATTTAAAAGGTTCTTTCCCTTCATACTTACTTTCTACCGGTCCTTTAGGTACTCTTCTAGCAAATAGTGTTTCAAGTTTCTCAAACTCATCATCTTATCTTTTTATATCTTCCAACTGCTTTGCATATAAATATTTTCAGTCTTGCTTACTGGTTGTAGATGTAGATGCATGAAAACAAGGTTCTGTCTTCACAACTTCAGAAGGTCCAAATTCCTCAAGCTCAAAAGCAAATAGTCTCCCAACAAAAGTATCTCTATTGACAGATGTATTAGCCATTGTTCTCAGCTCATTAATAGCAATAGCCTTCATTTTGTAAGCCAGTGGTAGGGCTCTCAGGACTTTAGAAATAATTTCATCTTCACTCAGAGTTCCACCACAACATTGAATTCCCGTAACAATCTCATTAACCCTTTCCATGAATGTAGTAATCCTTTCATCTTCTTCCATCTTCAGGTTTTCATATCTCACCCAGTAACCATCAAGTTTAGCAATCTTCACTATAGGGTCACCTTCATTAAGAGTCCCCAACTTATCCCATATAGCCTTTCAAGATGATTTGTCAATTAATCCCATTATTTGCTAATCAAAAAGTGCACACAAGAGGGCTTCTCTTACTCTACAATCATTCTCAAGCTCCTTGTCCAGGTTTGCCAGAGGAGGATTGCTAGATCCTAGACTATAGGCTGTGATATCATTTTGTGTGATCTCCCAAATCTCCTTGCCAAGACATCTCAGATGAGTCTCCATCTGAATCTTCCAAATTGTGTAATTTGTTCCATCAAGCCTTGAAATATCCCTTTGAAAGATAGCTCCAGAAGAACTAGATGAAATTAAACTATTAGTCATCATAGGATCTTCCTCAAGCGGTTAAGCTTTCTATGGTGAGGAACAAAGCTCTGACACCAATTGTTAGATAGTTCAAATAACCGGAAGACAACTAAGAGGGGTGGTGTCAATTAGTTGTCACTAATTACAGGAACCATTATCAATTTAAACTTTAATACCAAAACCCAAAATAGTAATACCAAAATAGCAGTTAATCCAATTAACCGTAAACAATAATCACAAAATAAAAGCCATCCACACAACACCAAGATTTGTATATGAAAAACCTAGTAAAGGGAAAAACAATGGTGAGAAGCCTACCCACAATCAGATAATTCTTTTGCAGTAAGTATGTGAATTACAATTGAGGGGCCTGCACTTGTAGGAAGGCCAACAGCCTAGAGCGCACTGGTCATCACAAAAGGAGGCTCACTGACTACATATAAATCCAGACTACAACCTGGAGAAGTGTTGAACTGCAAAAGCTAGCATCTCCTATGCCTGAGTACAGTTTTGGTTAAGCTCAATACCAGAGAAGTAAATTCTCTTACATAAATCCAATTCGATCTCTAATGATCGACCAACTCCTCTTCCTGAATGATATTACATTATTTGTACATTACATTCCTTGACCATGACCTCTTACATATAACCATGATAATCTACAATGAGATCTTACATCTATATTTACAAACCCTTGACCATAAACAATCAGGTTGGCCACCAAACAATAAACCGATTACATAATTACAAACCATGTCTGCCTTTGACTAAACAAATAGTATCAACACATAACACATCCCTAAAATACATCAATAGGTCCTATCTACACGTTACATTAAAGTCATACCATAACCTAGATCAATCAGGACCAAGTATAGGTCCATACGTTACAACAATGATGTCCATCCACCAAGTCTCTAACGTGATCACCAATAACATCCTGAAACTCCATTGGAAGCTATACCAACACCACTTATGCAATTCATCCAAGATCTCCATCAAAATCTCTACCGGTGAAACCCTCACCAGAACCAAAAACCAATCTTCTAAGCAAGAAGGATAGCATCAAATCGCCAGACCAAAACCAATTGACCGAATATGAGTATAAGTATCATGAACAAGCTGATGCCATCACCAGATTATACAAGATCATGTCGAATCCAAGATCCAAGTTAACCATAAACTACTCAACCTACTGGGACTAGAAGGGTGTCGGTAAAGCATCCAAATAGCTAGTGTTGACATCAATGACAAAACATCAATGCAATACATAATCAATTCCACCAAATGGTCAACAATCTCCCCATTTGGCATTGATGGCAACACTATATGTAAAAAACATCTAAGTAACAAGAAATGCCAAACAAGTCTCCCCCTATGGAAGAGAGCCACATATAGCTTTTAATGTTTCTTTATTAATATCACTCCCCTTTTAACTTTCTTTTTCACATCAATATAAATCCCCATTTGACATCAATACCAGAAATCTGACAGAAATATCAAAGCAAAAACATAAGCCTCTGAATCACAAAGTTGACTACTCCCCCTGAGCAGTAGCATCTTACATCAGTGTCGGAATGAATAGTATCTTTGACAATGCATGTTAGACTGATGCCAACCGCATTAATTAAGTCTCTACTGGAGGGGTAGAAACTACCAATTTGTCTCTCAGGTACTCAAATGTTTCCTTGGACAAAGGTTTAGTGAGAATATCTGCAATCCTCTCTTTAGTGTTCGCATAAACCAGTCTAACTTCATTTGCTTCCACCTTCTCCTTCAAAAAGTTATACTTGATAGAAATTTGCTTTGTTTTAGAATGAAATACCAATTTTTTTGATATATCAATAGCATCAAAGTTATCATAGTGAATAACTATCGCTACATCACAATCCACCTTTATACCCTTCAACATTTGCTTCATCCATAAAACTTGTGTACAGTTAGTAGCAGCAACAACATACTCAGCTTCAATAGTAGATAAAGAAGTACATGATTGCTTCTTGATGATCCATGAAACTAACTTCTTTCCAAGAAAGAAAGCTCCACCAGAAGTACTTTTCTAGTCATCAACATGTCCAACCCAATCAACATCAGTATATGTATATAAAGTAAACTTATCATCCATCAGGTACCACAAACCATATTCTAATGTACCTTGTAAGTATCTAAAAATCCTTTTCACCAACATCTCATGATTTTCTCTAGGACCACTCTGAAATCTTGAAACAATACAAACAACATTCCTCATTCTTGATTTTATCTAGGATCATTGTCGAATCCACTAGCAGAGTCTTCTATCAATTCATCATCTAAATCAGTAATGACTTCCTCATCCACTATGTAGCATTATTTATCTCTATTTTTCTTGAATCTATACTTGTTCTGATATCCAAGGTTAGGCTTAAATGATCTTTTAACTCTTTCTTCAAATCTTGAATTTCTTTCAGGACATCTAGATGCAAAATGACCAATTTTATTGCATGCAAAACATTTAAAAGGTGCTTTTCCTTCATACTTACTTCCTACCGGTCCTTTCGGTACTGTTCTAGCAAATAGTGCTTCAAGTTTCTCAAACTCATCATCTTCTCTCTTCATATCTTCTAATTATTTTACATATAAAGCTTTCCAATCTTGCTTACTGGTTGCAGATGTAGATGCATGAAAAGTAGGTTCAGTCTTTACAACTCCAGAAGGTCCAAATTCTTCAAGCTCAAAAGGAGATAGTTTCCCAACGAAATTATCTTTGTTGACAAATGTATTAGCCATTGTTCTCAACTCATTGATAGCAGTAGCCTTCATTTTGTATGCCGGTGGTAGGGCTCTCAGGACTTTAGTAACAATTTCATCTTCACTCAAAGTTCCACCATAATATTGAATTCTTATAACAATCCCATTTACCCTTTCCATGAATGTAGTAAACCTTTCATCTTCTTCCATCTTCAAGTTTACATATCTCACCTGATAACCATCAAGTTTAGCAATGTTCACTATAGGGTCACCTTCATTAAGAGTCTGCAACTTATCCCATATAGCCTTTCCATATGATTTATCAGTTAATCCCATTATTTGCTAATCAAACAGTCCACACAAGAGGGCTTCTCTTGCTCTACAATAATTATCAAGCTCCTTGTCTAGGTTTGCCAAAGGAGAATTTGCAGATATCGGATTAAATGGTGTGACACCATTCTGTGTGATCTCCCAAATTTCCTTGCCAAGACATCTCAGATGAGTCTCCATCCGAATATTCCATACTATGTAATTTGTTCCTTCAAGCCTCAGTATATCCCTTTGAAAGATAGCTGTAGAAGAACTCAATGAACTTGCATTGTTAGTCACCATAGGATCTTCCTCAAGTGCTTAAGCTTTATAGAGAGAGGACCAAAGCTTTGATACCAATTGTTAGATAGTTCAGATAACCGGAAGACAACTGAGAGGGGGGGTGAATCAGTTGTCTCAGATTAGAGGAACATTCAGCAATTATAACTTTAATACCAAAAACCAAAACATTAATATCGGAATAGTAGATAAACCAATTAAGCATAAACAACTATTACATAATGAATAACATCCACATGACACCAAGCTTTGTATGTGGAAAACCTTGTAAAGGGAAAAACCATGGTGGGAAGCCTACCCATAGTCAAATAATACTTTTGCAGTAAGTATGTGAATTACGATGAAGGGGCCTGCACTTACAGGAAGCACAACATCCTAGAGAACACTACTCATCATAAAAGGAGCCTCACTAACTACATATAAATCCAAACTACAATCTAGAGAAGCATTGAAATTTCAAAGATAGCATCTCCTATTCCTGAGTACAGTTCCAGTTAAGCTAAATACCGGAGGACTAAATCCTCTTACACAAACCTAATTCAATCTCCATTGATCAACCAACTCCTTTTCCTAAATGATATTACATTATTCGCACATTACATTCCTTGACCATGACCTCTTACATTAACCATGATGATCTACAACGAGATCTTACATCTATTTATATAAACCCTCGACCATAAACAATCAGGTTGGCCACCACACAATAAACAAATTACATAATTACAAACCATGGCAGCCTTAGACCAAACAAGTAATATCAACACATAAGACATCCCAAAAATACAATAGTAGGTCCTATCCACACGTTACATTAATGCTAGTCCATAACCTAGATCAGCCAAGACCAAGTCTAGGTCCACATGCTTCAAAAATGATCTCCTAATACCAAGTCTCAAACATTTTTACCAATAGCATCCTGAAAGTCCATCAGAAGTTGCACCAACACCACTTATGCAATTCATCAAAGATATCCACCAAAAACTCTTTCGGTGAAACCCTCACCAGAATGAGAAACCAATCTTCTAAGTAGGCATGATAGCATCCAATCACCAGACCAAAACCAACTGATCAAGTATGAGTATTAGTATTATGAACAAGCCAATTCCATTACCAAATTATACCGGAGCCTACCATATCAAGCCGGCTCCAAGTTAGCCATAAATCACTCAACCTACTACAACCAAAAGGGTGTCGGTAAAGAATCCTAACAGATAGTGTTGACATCAATGATAAAACATCAATGCAACACATAATCAATTCCACCAAATGGCCAAGAACACCTTGTTGGCAGAAAGAAACATCTAAGGTGACAACATCAGTGAAGGAGAGCCATAAAGTGATTGTTGTTGAGTGGGATGCATACAATGGTTTGTCCATAAATGGGGGTAGATACGCAAGGTCACCAACCAACACAATTGAGAGGCCTACAAATGGTTCATTTTTTTTTATTGGAAATGCCTGTCACAATTTGTTAACAAATTTTATGAGTAATTGTGGGCCAAGTAAACTCATTTCATCAATCAAAATGTATCGTAAATGTTTGCATTGCTCTTGAAACATTAATAAGGAATGCCCTGTTAAAGGATAGTATTCTTGAATAGGTATGCAAAGGGCAGCATTGATTGTTGTACCTTGAATGTTATATTCAGATACACTTGTTGGTGCAAGAACAAGTAATGGGTATTGCTTTGGATTTAAATGAAAATTAAACTTATTTCATATACGGTCAATAAGAAATGATTTCCCAGTACCTGTTGTACCTTGGATGATCAATCGTAATGGTGATACATTCAAATTTTGTGCAACGTGGGAGGTTATAATATCAAGTGCCATTTTTTGATTTGTTGCAAGTTCAAAAATATTAGAGTTACTTGAGTGAATGTTGGCAAGGGTGCCAACTGATTGGCTTTTTTTTGTTAAAACAAATTGAGGGGCTATGCTATGAAGGAATTTATTAGGTATGAATTCACTCAAATTAAAGTGGAGGCCATAATCACATCTACCAAGTATTTTAAGAGTAGCAATATCAAAGTTTTTTGAAGGTCCCATTTGTGACAGGAACTCTTGCTCTGTAGCAATATCAAAGTTCTTGATCTATAGATTGTGGAATATCTTGCAATTGCAGGTCTTCATTATTTTAAGTAGTGGAATGTTCTTCGATCCCATTAACATGACATTGGATGTAATGATTTCTATGAAGTTGTTTCCAATTTAGTATAATTTCATCACTTGATATTCCTATGTATAGAGGAATGTTGCAGAAAGGCTTGTACAAAAGAAATTCACTCCAACAGAAAGATTCAATGTATTGTCATCTTCTGTAGGCAAGGACTTGAACTAGGGGAAGACATTTACAATTGCTTTTAGTTTTATTTTCTTCCATTTACTTGTTTTGCGATGTTAGTTGTATGTATATTGCTAGGCTGAATGAAGCAAAGTTACTTTTGATAACTCAGATGGTCTTTTCATGTAGCTAGAAATGAAAGAAATGCAAGACTGAGAAGCTTCATCATAGTTTATTATATTGTAGCGTCCTAAAATTGCAACACTTGCAATTTCGACTGCATTTCGGTCTTCACGATGGCGACTCAACATGCAACCTGAATGGAGACCCTCAAACTTGCTCACGACACTGAAAACTGCATTTTTCAAGCACCCTGGCCTGAACCTCCTTGCACCCTGCTATCCCGGGAGGTGGGACCAGAGCGCCCAGCGCCCTGGTCCCTCAGGACCAGGGTGCCCAGCGCCCTGGTCCCTGGGTCCTATTTTGGGCCCGATCTCCTAAGGGGCTCGGGTCTTTTTGTTTGCAATTTGGAAATTAACTTTCCCTGGTCGGCCTAAGGTCGGGAAAATCAGTCTATCAGCCCTAAATGACAAGTATATAAACTACATTTTTCTCTCTCATTTGGGATGGATGAAGAGGATATGTGTACAAAGCGTGGAAATTATATTCAAGCATTCAAGCATTCAAGCATTCCTTCAAGCAATTGATCATTTCAAGTCTCCATTCAAGGCTAAGTGTTGCATTCAAGACAAGGATTCAACCATTGAAGAGGAGATCACATACTACATGCTACAACATACAACATACAACATCTAAACCTTTGCACATAAGGATACAAACATCCTTAGAACAAGGTATTAGTACTTGTTTTACATACATTTACATCTACAGTTCTTGCTCATTTCTTGGTTAATTCCAAAATCGGGGTTTGACCTAAAGGCAAACCCCTAATCCCTAACTCCCCAATCGTCTTCGCTTTTCTGTGTGTAGGTTGCAGGTACACAGCTGAAATTGAAGATCTGGAATCCTTGTGCAGAGACGAACAGATCCCCCTTCGTTTCGCGGATTTTTCAGAGGACCGTGGCGCCGGGCACCATCGTCCCGACAACTTTTGCTCAAATTTGCAGGACAGCGCCGTATCGACATTTTACTGCTAATTCTAGGTCCGCAGCTTCATCCTATAACCCAAACTCAGTTTATAGGCGAATCTTTATGACTTTCCATGCATGCTTAGCTTAATTTCCTTAACAACATTCTTTACAAAAGAGGGTAGCCTTGCTTTCCTAACCCTTGAAATTCATTTAGCATCCAATCTTGCATTGCGTGGGATTGGATCTTATGAGTTTCAACCCCTCTTTTGAATGTAAAGTCTCTCCCCTAAGTGAAAAACCATCGAATCCTAGCGAACCTCCCTTCTCTCTCCTCGGAGTCGGAAGAGGGGAGAACAAGTAGGGTTCGATCGTGATTTTTCCGCTTTACATTTTGGTGAACCCGACGTGAACATCCTTTCTGATTTTTCATGCTTAGATCTGAAAAAATTGATTACATTTCCATGTTTGATCTTTTGCAGAGGCGATTGCATAAAAACCCTAAATTTTCTTTTTGGTAATTGAACTTGTGAAATGTCTAAATGTTAATGCCTATTTCAGATCTGCCTTTCTATTACAAATTTTCAATTCATATTTGTGCTTTAATTCTGAAAATTAAGTGGTTAAATGTCAAAACCCTAATTTTTGAAACCCTCTTAATTCAACCTTTGTCAAATATCTCCAAATCAGCTGTAACTTTGGATTCCGCAATAAAATCACAACATCTTTCATCCCTGGAAATTTGGAAAAAAGTTGCGAGGACCGTGTTGCACTCCGAGCGCCATCGTCCCCGACATTTTTTCCAAAATTTCGGGAGCGAGATCTTGCTGTATTTTCCTGCTAAAATCCAGAATTTTGGCTGATTTTATCAATTATAACACTTTCAAAATTACAGTCAAAGTTGGTCTTGCGATTGCTTGGTCTAAGGCTTCTAATCATTCAAAAGTCATTGAAATTAAAATTTTGTGTCAAAATTGCGTTTTTTATTATCATAAATCTGAAAATTGTGTTTGCAATCATTTGAAATTTCAATGCTTTATTCAAATTCTTGCATTTTGTGACTTTTGAAATTAAGTGCTTAATTACAACAACTTCGATTTCCGCTTTCAAAATTGAATTTTGCGTGAAATTGAGTCAATTTTTAAATTTCAAAATTTGCATTGCTTTTGACACTCCCTCTAAAATCATAAAATTCAAAATTTCAGTTTCCCTCTCTTTTTCAAAATTCAAATTTTGCATTTTTCGACAATCTTGGTAGGGTTCAATTTCGAGATTGCAACTTTAATTTGGCCTATCTACAGATTGTAAAATCACTCAATTTTTTCAGATTAGCTCTAAAATCATCATACCTTTCATCCCTGCAAATTTTGAAAAAAGTTGCAGGGACCGTGTTGCACTCCAGGCGCCACAGTCCCGGGCATTTTTTCTGAAATTTCGGGAGACTGTTGTGATTGCATTTAACAGCTTAAATCCAGAAAATTGGTTGATCTTACTGAAAATTGCTACCTCTAAATTCAAAATTTTCTCTCCTTCTCTAGTGCATGAGTTTTACAACAATAAGCCCTACTTACACTATTCCCGTTAGACGAAGCCTTAGAATTAAGTCCTTCCAAGGTTTAATTACTGAGGAGATGGAACCTAATTTGAATAGCCTTTTTAACGAGGACATGGGTAATTCCTCTAATCCTCCTAATGATGAAGAAGCTCTCCATGAGGTTTCTGTAGAACAACTTTCGAAATTGGATAACCAATTTGACGATTTTCGACAATGGATGTCTCAAGAATACCCTGATAGTCAAGCTCTTCCTTTAATTGAGGGTCTAAAATGTATGCTTCAAAGTGATAAGAATGGAATTGATATTTTGCGTGGTATTGCACACATTGTGGATTCAAATGTGATGCCTATAAAGAGTTGTGCTGAAAATTTGGGTTATACACAACCTCCTACTCAAGTCAATCATTCTATTCCTTTGACGACTTCTATTGCTAGCATACCTACTTTTACATCAAACATCATGGCTACCTCTATACAAGACATTCCTCCTGTGATCACCAGTCATGGGGGCAATCCCTCTTCTTCAATTAACCCTATTCCTTCATTCAATCCGATTTCTTCATTCGTCCCTTCAATGAGTGTGCCTATTATATCATCACAAATGAACATGACGCAAGGGGGCAATTCATTTAATCATTCTATTCCTCCTTGTAGTGTTCCTCCTGTCCAATCATCTCCTATGACTAATTATCATAGAGTCCCACCACCTTACTCTTTACCTTCTTTCAATAACATAACACCTCCATCTCAATCTAACACATCCAATATGAACTCTTCGACTGAAGCGACCATTAACAATCTTGCACAAACTGTCTCTTCTTTACAGTAACAAATTGCCTCTATGAATCAATCTAAGTTTAGTGTGCCCACATTTGATGTTGCGAGCCCACTTTCTCTTGACATTGTCCGAGCTATTCCTCCTAAACATGTTGAAATCCCGCATTTGGAACTTTATAATGGTAAAGGAGATCCTCTAACACATGTTAAGACTTTTCAAACAATTTGTACCGATTTTGCTTATGACCAAAGGTTGCTTGCAAAACTATTTACTAGAACATTAAGAGACAAAGCCCTACAATGGTATTGCTCGTTGCCTTCTTATTCTATTACTTCTTTCGAACAACTTGGAAATGCTTTCATTCAACAATTTCAAAACAATATAAGTCCTAAAGTTACTTTGATTGATTTAATGCATTGTAAACAAGGTGTTAAAGAAAAAGTGACTGATTTCATTGGTAGATATAAGCATTTGTACGCTCAAATTTCTTTTCCAGTGCCTGACAATGATATTCAAAGAATCTTTATTTCTAATTTACAAAAAGATATTCGAGACAAACTTCTGTTTTCTGAGTTTACTTCTTTCCAACAGTTGTGCGCCACTCTTCACAATTATCAACTGACTGTGAGTCAAATGGAACAATCACATCCTATGGCTCCGAGTGATAAGGGTGATAGCAGTCAACAACCATTTGGGAAGTTTAAACCGAACAGAGATTCCATCAAATTCAATGAAAACATCATCAACAACAATGTGAATGCAGCATCAGGTGTGCCTCCTATTTCTAAATTTTTCAAGAAAGAAAGAAAGTATACTCCTTTGAATGAATCATTGCATAGTATTATGAATAAGTTATTGGAACAAAATGTGCTTACTCTTCCTCCTATAAGACAAATTGATCCTGCAAGATTACTTCACCTTATTTTGATAACAAAGCCTTTTGTCAATTTCATTGTCAGCCTGGGCATGATACTGAAAAATGTTTTTCTTTAAAGGGTAAAATTCAAGATTTGATTGATAATAATACTATCTCTGTTTCTGGAGTGAATGATAAAGGCAACACATCTGTAGCTCCTCCTAATCAAAATCTTCATATTTTCACTGATCCATTGCCTTCTCATACCTCTAATGCGATTGAGACTAATGATTCCTCTCTCTCATTTGATGGTCTTGTGTCTATGACTCCGAATGTGATTAACTTCGTAGAGCAGCAAGAAAACCCTAAAGAACCTTCTATCACATTTGATTCTAGCGAAACCATTAGGGCACCTGATGGTCCTTTATACATAGTTGCAAAAGTCAAGAATACACCTTGCCGTGGAGTGCTTATTGATCCTTCGTGCATGGTTAATGTTATTACTAAAGAATTTCTTTTTACTTTGCAATTGAATCAAGTGATCTATGACAAAACAGATGTGATTGTGAAATTATTTGATGCATTTTCTTCTCCTGCAATTGGTTCTATTACATTGCCTATTGAGGTCCATAACAAATCTCTTGATGTGAACTTTGCTATTATTCCATCTTCCGAACAATTTCGTGTGAAGCTTGGCTATCCTTGGCTATCTTCCATGAAAGCTATTGCTTCTCCTATTCATAAGTGTTTGAAATTTCCCCACAATGGTGAAGTTGTTACTGTCAATCATAGTCTCTTTAAACCAGCTGAAAGAACCTCTAGTGTTCCTCTTGATTACTTTTGGCCTAAACAATTCCAATCTCTTCCTCCGCGAAGTGATCATCTTTTCAAATCTTATCAAAAGTGGAAAACAGATATGATCCTATCTCTAAGTGAACCTAGAACACCTAAACTTGACATTCCTATCATTCTTGAGAAGGAAGTTCTTCCTTTGAAAGATAAAACTAATGTCTTTCCTCAAGAAGATTCCCAACCCATCCCTATGGATGTGACTATGTCTATACCTAATAAACTTCCTAAGAGTAGACCTATACCTCCTCGTCATGATGGACTTGGTCTTCTCCCTAAACCAAATATTCCTCCTTTATATGGAGCAGTTCCTCCTCCTTCTTTTTATAGAGAGAAGAGACCTTCTTCTTCTCCTATTATCCAGCCTAAGAGACCACAACCTAAACACCCAAGTGCTAAGGATGAGAACATTCCTCCTCCTCAGTCTTCGCAACTTCCTACTAAGACTAGACGAAATCGTTTTGCACGTGAACGCCGACGAAAGCATCGTCTTAGAGCTCAGGCAGTTGTTTCTCAAACTTTACAATCTCCAAAAACACCTTCAACAAGCATTATTCCATTTTCTCCTCAGCCGGACATTGAGCCTAAATCTCCTAAACATAAGATGCATGATGGTCTTGATCCGGTGCGAGTTAAAGATCCTATTTTTATAAATCTTGATGATGATATAGATGAAAATGTTACTCCTCTTGCTTCTGATAGTGAATATGAACTTGTTGATGTCGATAACCATTTATCTACTGAATTTTCTCAAGCACTTATCCTAGCTCCTAGACAAGAACAATGTGGCTCGGAACATGAACATAGCCCTTGTTTGGATCTTGTGATAGCTCCATCTGCTGTGTTGGATGTTCCTCCTCTAGCGTGTTCCCTGCCTTCCCGAAACATTGATCAGCAAGATCGGGGGGTAGATGATGTGCTAGACTAGTTACATTAGCATAGTAGACTCTCTCCCCCTCTCTTTTGTTACTTCTTCTATATGTTATTCTCATTCTTCTATTTGTTGTCCTTGGTGTTGTCTACTTGAGGATGATGCAAAGCATTGAGATCTCTCGATCTCTCTCATGTTGACTCAAAAGACACATGTGTTCCCTTCTTCTAGGTGACCTTCCTTGATTGGGGAATGAAGAACAATTATGCATACATACATATGATAAATATACATGAATTATCATACAGCATACTGACCCCGAGGAAAGCAAAGTCACCTCGTGCTTTGTGTTTTGTGTCTATTATCCTTGGGTTTATCTCACACTTGGGGACTAAATCCTTGCGATAACGTGCTCCTTTCTCATTTCTTATATGTATCACTACGTTAAAACAATCACCCCCGGTGAGGCATGTGCGATCGCTTTAACGTAGGGGGGCATACATCCCGTTCATATCTTTTCAAGATACTTGAAAATTTCTTGGTAAATTTAACCTTGCCTTGAAAATTTTTGATATCTTTCTTGCATGACTCATAGTGAGGGAACCTTACTACTGATAGTCATGGTTCTTTCTCATGATCTTCCCTTTTACTTTGTCAATCGAAGTTGTAAGATCCTTAGTCCACTAGGGGCTTGGTGTATCTTGCCTCCTTGATGTGGTGAAAGTCTTTCAATGTTGTTTCCTTGTACTTTACCGGAAGTATGAGCATACATACTCCCGCTAAAGTGGGGGCTAAATGTAGCGTCCTAAAATTGCGACACTTGCAATTTCAACTGCATTTCAGTCTTCACGATGGCGACGCAACATGCAACCTGAATGGAGACCCTGAAACTTGCTCACGACACTGAAAACTGCATTTTTCAAGCACCCTGGCCTGAACCTCCTTGCACCCTGCTGTCCCGGGAGGTGGGACCAGAGCGCCCAGCGCCCTGGTCCCTCAGGACTAGGGCGCCCAGCGCCCTGGTCCCTGGGTCCTATTTTGGGCCCGGTCTCCTAAGGGGCTCGGATCTTTTTGTTTGCAATTTGGAAATTAACTTTCCCTGGTCGGCCTAAGGTCGGGAAAATCAGTCTATCAGCCCTAAATGACAAGTATATAAACTACATTTTTCTCTCTCATTTGGGATGGATGAAGAGGATATGTGTACAAAGCGTGGAAATTATATTCAAGCATTCAAGCATTCCTTCAAGCAATTGATCATTTCAAGTCTCCATTCAAGGCTAAGTGTTGCATTCAAGACAAGGATTCAACCATTGAAGAGGAGATCACATACTACATGCTACAACATACAACATACAACATCTAAACCTTTGCACATAAGGATACAAACATCCTTAGAACAAGGTATTAGTACTTGTTTTACATACATTTACATTTACAGCTCTTGCTCATTTCTTGGTTAATTCCAAAACCGGGGTTTGACCTAAAGGCAAACCCCTAATCCCTAACTCCCCAATCGTCTTCGCTTTTCTGTGTGTAGGTTGCAGGTACGCGGCTGAAATTGAAGATCTGGAATCCTTGTGCAGAGACGAACAGATCCCCCTTCGTTTTGCGGATTTTTCGGAGGACCGTGGTGCCGGGCGCCATCGTCCCGACAAATTTTGTTCAAATTTGCAAGACAGCGCCGTATCGACATTTTACTGCTAATTCCAGGTCCGCAGCTTCATCCTATAACCCGAACTCAGTTTATAAGCGAATCTTTATGACTTTCCATGCATACTTAGCTTAATTTCCTTAACAACATTCTTTACAAAAGAGGGTAGCCTTGCTTTCCTAACCCTTGAAATTCATTTAGCATCCAATCTTGCATTGCGTAGGATTGGATCTTATGAGTTTCAACCCCTCTTTTGAATGTAAAGTCTCTCCCCTAAGTGAAAAACCATCGAATCCTAGCGAACCTCCCTTCTCTCTCCTCGGAGTCGGAAGAGGGGAGAACAACTAGGGTTCGATCGTGATTTTTCCGCTTTACATATATGTTGGAAGGTTTATTTTCCAACATTGAGGGTGACAAATTAACATGTGTAGGAGATCAAGGGGAGTTTCAGTAGCATATGGCAAATTTCTTGAGCACTAATGTCCCTATTAGCAATAATTCCCATCATAAATATCTGATATGCTAAGAGAATTGTATCTTCTGTATTTGTTGATGCAACAATTCATTTGAGCATGTCAGTATAGCTCTCTGATTTGCGTTGATTTTTTTATGTGTATTTAGAAATATAATGGAGCACTGCCTTTTTTTAGCAAACAACCTGGCAATCAACATTAGCCCTCCATCTGCCTACCATGGTTGAGTTGTGATCATTGAGACGAATATATCATTCCTTGTTGGTTTGTAGCATGGGCTATTATTATGGTCTATTGTCAATGTTGAATTTTGTTTTTCAGTCCAAGGTGCTTTGTAACGACATTCAAGAGTTGTGTTCTTCTCTTTCAAGCAAGTAAACTCTAAACAATTTGTATGACATTGAATAACATTCACCAATTCAATGTAGTCTATGGAAGGATCAGATCTTAAAATGACATCTGTGTTTGAGAGTATGGATCTAAAACTGTAGGTGTATATTGCCTATTTGATTGCTCGGCTTCACTACATGGATTCCATGCTGTGATGTATTGGTCAACGAAGGTTAAGCTGATTGAATTCTTTCATGATCTGTCCAATCAAGGTTGTGGGTTAGTGCAGGATCAAGGGGGGCCAAAAAGTGGTGATGTGAAAAAAATAGCCTTCCTCACTCACCTAAAAATGCAAAAATCCGTGTTGACTTTTTGCCTGGCCTGGGTGTCAGTACACCTTGGCCTGGTAATTACTTATGCAAATCGGATATCGGATAAAATCAGATATCCGATTTTTATTTGTAATTTTAATTTAAAAAATATATTATATGTTACGTATTATATAATACAATATTATATTATATATAATATAATATAATATTATATTATATAATATAATATAATATTATATTATATAATATAATATAATATTATATTATATAATATAATATTAAATTATATTATATATTATATTATATTGTATTATATTATATATTATAATATAATATAATATAATATTATATTATATTATATTATATTATATTATAATACAATATAATATTATAATATAATATAATACAATATTATATTATATATAATATTATATTGTATTATATTATATTATAATATAATATAATATAATATAATATAATATAATATAATATAATATTATATTATATTATAATATATAATATAATACAATATTATATAATATATAATATAATATAATATAATATAATATTATATTATATTATATTATAATATATATAATATAATACAATACATATTATATAATATATTATTATATTATATATGTTATTTAAAATTTATTTTAGTGTTGAAATCGGATATCTGATTTTCTGAGACTTTTATATTTAGACAGTGACAGTCCCGTGAGTCATTTTTAACTCACGGGTCGTGCGAATTTGTCAAAATCCGATATCTGCTCCATCTGATATCCGATTTTTTGACAAAAAAACGCTAAAAAAAAGATTTAGAGGTAAGAATCTTGTCGTTTTGAATCACTAGGTTTTTTTTAAATCAAATACCTAATTGTTTAAATTTGTTAACTAAATTTAATTGTTTACATTCAATTAGGTTAAAAATGGGGGATAATAATGAAAACACTAACCAGCCACAACTGCAACAACCAAACCCTCATTTGCCAAACCCCCCCTCAATTCAAGATTTGATTGCACAAAATTTGAATGAATTGAGGGGGATTGTAGAAGTATATCGTAGGATCCCTCGTCTAAACCCATTGTTTGATCCTCTCACGTCGATCGTAAAAAGTATGGAAACCATGACTGAGGAGCACGATGCCACCCTTTTGTGGCGAGATTCTATGAAGGAAAAATATGCAGATGGCTTGTCGTATAAGGATATCAAGGATCTTGAGATATCTAAAGCTGAAATCACCTCATTGTTTGTCAATCCCCATACTGGTCAGCCTATAGATCCCAAAAAAACAAAACTTTCTATCAAATGGTGCACAAATGATGGGATTGTGAAAAAATTTTGGGATCGTTGGTGGATGGTTTTTGACAAACCACCCAACAACAATCTTGATATCCCCTTCTATTTCATAAAAAAATTGTATGCTGAGTTTGTTTTACAAAAACATGTGAACTACTTTGACATCCAACCTTTCCAGGGTGTAGGTTTAGGTATGCCCCAAAATACACCTGGGGAAGTCAAAGTAGTCCAGGGCCCATATGTCCCCCCTCCTCCTGTTGATCCCCCACTTGCAGTTCAGCATCCTGATATCATTTGTGAGGCGACTTCATGGACCATATCGGCTATTCACTCTTTGAGTAGCCTTTTCGTTTCTCAGGCTGCATCAGTAACTCAGCCTACTTTTGATGGTAGTGGTGCATCGGGTGGTGCTGACACGTCATCCTCGGCTCCACACATATGTGTGCCCCATAGTTGTGTCATGTGTGGGCACATATGCTTGGGTCCAGTTGGATAGCCCGTTGATCCTACTGTGGACAGTGCAGATTATGAGGTGCATGAGATGCATGATGCACCAGAGGTTATTACACAGATTGGAGGATACCCTAGGGAGTCCTCACAGGCTAGAGGCAAGGAGGCACCGTCATCATACATTAATGATGTATTGGTAAGATTTGTGTTTTCACAGTTCATGTTATATTTTAATTAAATATTTATAAATTAGATAATATTAAGTACTAATTTTTATTTACGTGGTCTATTTAACAGTTGATGATCAAGGATGAGTTGAGACAGATTCAAGAGGGCACCTTGTCAGCCATTTCTTTTGGCCTCGATAGCTTGACAGTACATATATTATTGCACCTAGTTGTTTGTATTTTGTTGTACATACATGCTCATAATTTATATTTGTATTAATTAGATTATGTAGTAACTTGCATGTATATCTTATTTTACTCTTGTAGGGCACAAGTAGCACGAGTGTGGTGTAGTGTGATCTAGGATCTGGTAGTGCAATTGGAGACAAGGGAAAGGTAATTGAATGCAAATATGATTGAATGAATAGTTTAAATAACTTATAGTGATTATACATGTCTAGACATAGATTGATAGTTTCATATACTTGTTGTGTATATATATAGAGAATCCTTGGCTTCACATCCTTGATGACTACACCCAGTATACCTGAAGAAGAAGAAGAGTTGCCTCGAGTAGATGTGTATTTATTTTATTTTTTGATTAGTAGATATAATTTGTTATTATCAGTGACAATTATATGCTAACTTGTATCAATGTCATGTTTCTAAACATATGTAGGTTGTTTATGAAAATATTCAAAACATACCTCCTCTACCGAAGACATACATCAAGAGTCCTGCAAAGCTGAAGAGAAAACATGGAGATGAGGTAAACATGAATAGTTCAATTAAATAGTTCATTTTTATGTTAACTTTTTGAATGTGAATTATATAATATAACTAATATTAATCATGGTTTGTTTTTCTTGTGCAGGATCCTTCAGAGCCGAGCAGTGCGGCGAAGAGGATCGATTTTGATGATCCATCGGTAGCTTAGGATGTTATAGATAGTTTTGGGATGCTTACATGTCTAGTTGGCATGTATATTTTGTATATGGACATACATTCATGTATTTAGACATACATTTTGTTTTAGTTGGTGTTTATGCCATATTTGTGTATGGACATACATTTGTAATCATTCGACATTTTTATATATGTATAGAAGTTGATATTCGATCATATAAATTGTTGCTCATCTGTGTCTAGTGTTATCATGGAAATCTTTAATCTTCATTCCAATAGATAACAATGGTTAATAATGGCTATTTAATGAACAATACAATTCATTTTATTTCATCGTAAGTGTTGTTTTTATAATGAACAATATAATTCATTTAATGAACAATACAATACAATTTATTTAATGAACAATACAATTCATTTAATCAACAATACAATAAAATTCATTCAATGAACAATACAATTCATTTAATGAACAATACCCTACGCATGCTCCTATTTTGCCCCCCAACTCGATCGAACGCTCAGGGTCATACCCTACCAACATCGTCCCTTGAGCACCCTAAGTGCCCCCCCACTCGATCGAACGCTCGAGGTCATACCCTACCAGCATCATCCCTTGAGCGCCCTAAGTGCTCAAAATTGTCAAACTTTGACAGGCCCTAACTCGAAATCTGTGGCACCTGCGAATGATCTGTTTGAACTACGGGGCCACGAGAGGGGTCCCTACAAAAGCCTATCTCGGTATTTAAAGTTGCCCTACGGTTTTATTAGGGCAGCAATTTTTTGATTGGCAAAAAAATTGTCAATCTCACTCAATGGAATGTTGTCGCCTGGTCGATTTCTCGTTCAGCTCATCGTGATGACGAACCGTCAACTCTGACATATCTAGTTAGGCATAATTACCCTACGCATGCTCCTATTTTTCCCCCCTCACTCGATCAAACGCTTGAGGTCATACCCTACCGGCGTCGTCCCTTGAGCGCCCTAAGTGCTCAAAATTATCAAACTTTGACGGGCCCTAACTCGGAATCTGTGGCTCCTATGAATGATCCATTTGAACCTATGGGGCCATGAGAGGGGTCCCTAAAAAAGCCTATCTCGGTATTTCAAGTTGCCCTACGGTTTTATTAGAGTAGCAATTTTTTGGTTGGTGAAAAAATCGTTAGTCTTACTCAATGGAATGTTGTCCCCTGGTCGATTTCTCGTTCAGCTCGTTGTGATGATGAACCGTCGGCTTCGACATGTCCAGTTAGGCATAATTACCCTATAGATGCTCCTGTTTTGCCCCCCCACTCGATCAAATGCTTGGGGTCATACCCTACCGGCGTCGTCCCTTGAGCGCCCTAAGTGCTCAAAATTGTCAAACTTTGATGGGCCCTAACTCGGAACTTGTGGCACCTGCGAATGATTTGATTGAACCTACGGTGCCATGAGAGAGGTCCCTAAAAAAGTCTATCTCTATTTTTCAAGTTGCCCTATGGTTTTATTAGGGCAGCAATTTTTCAGTTGGCGAAAAAATCGTCAGTCTCACTCAATGGAATGTTGTCGCCTGGTCGATTTCTCATTTAGCTCGTCATGATGATGAACCGTCAGCTCTGACATGTCCAGTTAGGCATAATTACCCTATGCATTCTCCTATTTTCCCCCCCCACTTGATCGAACGCTCGGGGTCATACCCTACCGGCGTCATCCCTTAAGTGCCCTAAGTGCTCAAAATTGTCAAACTTTGATGGGCCCTAACTCAAAATCCGTGGCACGTGTGAATGATCTGTTTGAACCTACGGTGCCGCAAGAGAGGTCCCTATAAAAACCTATCTCGGATTTTCAAGTTACCTTACAGTTTTATTAGGGAAGCAATTTTTCGATTGGCAAAAAAATCGTTAGTCTCACCCAATGGAATGTTGTCGCCTGGTCGATTTCTCGTTCAGTTCATCACGATGACAAACCGTCAGCTCCAACATGTCTAGTTAGGCATAATTACCCTATGGATGCTCCTGTTTTGCCCCCCCACTCAATCAAACGCTCGGGGTCATACCCTACCGGCGTCATCCCTTGAGCACCCTAAGTGCTCAAAATTGTCAAACTTTGACGAGCCCTAACTCGGAATCTGTGGTACCTGTGAATGATCTGTTTGAACCTACGATGCCACAAGAGAGGTCCCTACAAAATCCCATCTCCATTTTTCAAGTTGCCCTATGCTTTTATTAAGGCAGCAATTTTTCGGTTGGCGAAAAAATCGTCAGTCTCACTCAATGGAATGTTGTCGCCTGGTCAATTTCTCGTTCAGCTCATCGCGATGACGAATTGTCAACTTTGACATGTCTAGTTAAGCATAATTACCCTACGCATGCTCCTATTTTGCCCCCCAACTCGATCGAATGCTCGGAGTCATACCCTACCGGTGTCATCCCTTGAGTGCCCTAAGTGCTCAAAATTGTCAAACTTTGATGGGCCCTAACTCAGAACCCATGGCACCTGCAAATGATCCATTTGAACCTACGGTGCCATGAGAGAGGTTGCTACAAAAGCCTATCTTGGTTTTTCAAGTTACCCTACGGTATTATTAGGGCAGCAATTTTTCAGTTGGCGAAAAAATCGTCAGTCTCACTCAATGGAATGTTGTCGCCTGGTCGATTTCCCGTTCAGCTCATCGTGATGATGAATCATTGGCTTCGACATGTCTAGTTAGGAATAATTACCCTATGCATGCTCCTATTTTGCCCCCCATTCGATCGAACGCTCAGGGTCATACCCTACCGATGTCGTCCCTTGAGTGCCCTAAGTGCTCAAAATTGTCAAACTTTGATGGGCCCTAACTCAGGATATGTGGCACTTGTGAATGATCCATTTGAACCTACAGGGCCATGAGAGGGGTCCCTACAAAAGCCTATCTCAATATTTCAAGTTACCTTACGGTTTTATTAGGGCAGCAATTTTTCGATTGGCAAAAAAATCGTCAATCTCACTCAATGGAATGTTGTCGCCTGGTTGATTTCTCGTTCAGCTCGTCGTGATGATGAACCGTCAGCTTCGACATGTCTAGTTAGGCATAATTACCCTATGCATGCTCTTTTTTTGCCCCCCCACTTGATTGAACGCTCGGGGTCATACCCTACCAGCGTCGTCCCTTGAGCGCCCTAAGTGCTCAAAATTGTCAAACTTTGACGTGCCCTAACTCAGAATCTGTGGCACCTGTGAATGATCCATTTGAACCTATGGGGCCTAGAGAGGGGTCCCTACAAAAGCCTATCTTGGTATTTCATGTTGCCCTACAGTTTTATTAGAGCAGCAATTTTTCGATTGGCGAAAAAATCATTAGTCTCACTCAATGGAATGTTGTTGCCTAGTCGATTTCTCGTTCAGCTCATCGCGATGATGAACCGTCAGCTCCAACATGTCCAGTTAGGCATAATTACCCTACGCATGCTCCTATTTTGCCCCCCCACTCGATCGAACGTTCAGGGTCATAGCCTACCGGCGTCATCCCTTCAGCGCCCTAAGTGCTCGAAATTGTCAAACTTTGATGGGCCCTAACTTGGAATCTGTGGCACCTGCGAACGATCTGTTTGAACCTACGATGCCATGAGAGAGGTCCCTACAAAAGCCCATCTTAGTTTTTCAAGTTGCCCTATGCTTTTATTAGGGCAGAAATTTTTCAGTTGGCAAAAAAATCGTCAATCTCACTCAATGGAATGTTGTCGCTGGTTGATTTCTCGTTCAGCTCATCGCGATGATGAACCGTCGGCTCTGACATGTCCGGTTAGGCATAATCACCCTACGCATGCTCCTATTTTCCCCCCCCACTCGATCGAACGCTCGGGGTCATACCCTACCAACGTCGTCCCTTGAGCGCCCTAAGTGCTCAAAATTGTCAAACTTTGACGGGCACTAACTTGGAATCCATGGCACCTATGAATGATCCATTTGAACCTATGGTGGCATGAAAGAGGTCCCTACAAAAGCCTATCTTGGTTTTTCAAGTTTCCCTACGGTTTTATTAGGGCAGCAATTTTTTCAGTTGGTGAAAAAATTGTCAGTCTCAATCAATGGAATGTTGTCGCCTGGTCGATTTCTCGTTCAGCTCATCGTGATGATGAACTGTCAGCTCCGACATGTCTAGTTAGGAATAATTACCCTACGCATACTCCTTTTTTGTTCCCCCACTAAATTGAACACTCAGGGTCATACCCTACCGGTGTCGTCCCTTGAGCGCCCTAAGTGCTCAAAATTGTCAAACTTTGACGGGCCCTAACTTGGAATCTGTGGCACCTGTAAACGATCTTTTTGAACCTATGGTGCCACGAGAGAGTTCCTTACAAAATCCAATCTTAGTTTTTCAAGTTGCCCTATGGTTTTATTAGGGCAACAATTTTTCGGTTGGCAAAAAAATCATCAGTCTCACTCAATGGAATGTTGTCACATGGTCGATTTCTCGTTTAGCTCATCGCGATGATGAACCGTCGGCTCTGACATATCTAGTTAGGCATAATTAACCTATGTATGCTTCTATTTTTCCCCTCACTCGATCGAACGCTCGGGGTCATACCCTACCGGCGTTGTCCCTTGAGCGCCCTAAGTGCTCAAAATTGTCAAACTTTGATTGGCCCTAACTCTAAATCTGTGGCACCTGTGAATGATCCATTTGAACCTACGGGGCCAAGAGAGGAGTCCCTACAAAAGCCTATCTTGATATTTCAAGTTGCCCTACGGTTTTATTAGGGCAGCAATTTTTCGGTTGGCGAAAAAATCATCAGCCTCACTCAATGGAATATTGCCACCTGGTTGATTTCTCGTTCAGCTCATCGTGATGACAAACCGTCAGCTCTGACATGTCCAGTTAGGGATAATTACCCTATAGATGCTCCTATTTTGCCCCCCCACTCGATCGAATGCTCAGGGTCATACCCTACTGGCGTCGTCCCTTGAGCGCCCTAAGTGCTCAAAATTATCAAACTTTGATGGGCCCTAACTTAGAATCTGTGGCACCTGTGAATGATCTGTTTGAACCTACGGGGCCATGAGAGGGGTCCCTACAAAAGCCTATCTTGGTATTTCAAGTTGCCCTATGATTTTATTAGGGCAGCAATTTTTCAGCTGGCAAAAAAATCATCAGTCTCACTCAATGGAATGTTGTCGCCTGGTCGATTTCTCGTTCAGCTCATCACAATGATGAACCGTCATCTCTGACATGTCTAGTTAGGCATAATTACCCTTCGCATGCTCCTATTTTTCCCCCCCACTTGATTAAATGCTTGGGGTCATACCCTACCAACGTCGTCCCTTGAGCGCCCTAAGTTCTCAAAATTGTCAAACTTTTATGGGCCCTAACTTGGAATTTATGGCACCTACTAATGATCCATTTGAACCTATGGTGCCACGAGAGAGGTCCCTAATAAATTCTATCTCAGTTTTTCAATTTGCCCTACGGTTTTATTAGGGCAGCAATTTTTCGGTTGGCGAAAAAATCGTCAGTCTCACTCAATGGAATGTTGTTGCCCAGTCGATTTCTCGTTCATCTCGTCACGATGACAAACTGTCAACTTTGACATGTCTAGTTAGGCATAATTACCCTATGCATGCTCCTGTTTTGCCCCCCCACTCAATCAAATGCTCGGGGTCATACCCTAACGACGTCGTCCCTTGAGTGCCCTAAGTGCTCAAAATTGTCAAATTTTGACGGGCCCTAACTCAGACTCTGTGGCACCTATGAATGATCCATTTGAACCTACAGTGCCATGAGAGAGGTCCCTACAAAAGCCTATCTCAATTTTTCAAGTTACCCTATAGTTTTATTAGGGCAGCAATTTTTCGGTTGGTGAAAAAATCGTCAGTCTCACTCAATGGAATGTTGTCGCCTGATCGATTTCTCGTTCAGCTCGTCGTGATGATGAATTGTCAGCTCTGACATGTCCAATTAGGCATAATTACCCTACACATGCTCCTATTTTTCCCCCCCACTCGATCGAACGCTCGGGGTCATACCCTACCGGCGTCGTCCCTTGAGCGCCCTAAGTGCTCAAAATTGTCAAACTTTGATGGGCCCTAACTTGAAACCTGTGGCACCTGCGAATGATCCATTTGAACCTATGGGGCCACAAGAGGGGTCCCTACAAAAGCCTATCTCAGTATTTCAAGTTTCCCTATGGTTTTATTAGGGCAGCAATTTTTTGGTTGGCGAAAAAATCGTCAGTCTCACTCAATGGAATGTTGTCACCTGGTCGATTTCTCGTTCAGCTCATCACGATGACAAACCGTCAGCTCTGACATGTCCAGTTAGGCATAATTACCGTATGCATGCTCCTATTTTGCCCCCCCACTCGATCAAACGCTCAAGGTCATACCCTACCGACGTCGTCCCTTGAGCACCCTAAGTGCTCAAAATTGTCAAACTTTGACAAGCCCTAACTCAGAATCTGTGGCACCTACGAATGATCCATTTGAACCTATGGGGCTATGAGAGGGGTCCGTACAAAAGCCTATCCTGGTATTTCATGTTTCCCTACGGTTTTATTAGGGCAGCAATTTTTCGATTGGCAAAAAAATCATGAGTCTCACTCAATGGAATGTTGTCGCTTGGTCGATTTCTCATTCAGCTCGTTGCGATGACAAATGGTTAGCTCCGACATGTCTAGTTAGGCATAATTACCCTTCGCATGCTTCTATTTTGCCCCCCCACTTGATCCAACGCTCGGGGTCATACGCTCAAGATTTTGATTTTACTTATGTCTTGTGTATTATAATAAAGACCAATTTGCCAATGTGACATCTTCATATGAGAGAAAAGCTTCATTTTATCTCAATACAGTTATACCTGTTTCATTATTAGAAAAAATAAATATACAAAGATCTGTTATTAGTATCCTCTTGATTATGGATTTGAATTGATGTTCTCAATTACTTATTATCTGTTCGGCTTTTCTTCATAAGGCACAACCATCTGGTGGTTATCATATGAGGACAACCACCCATGACTTTCAATGTAATTGATATTTATTCCTACACCTCACACTCACAAGATTAATAATAAAATGGCATTTATGATTCATCAAATGCTGACAAAGTCTAATCAAAGTTCAACTTCAAGATGTATACAACATATCATATTCAACTTCAAGATGCATACAACTT
Organism: Cryptomeria japonica; assembly: GCF_030272615.1. Taxonomy (NCBI): domain Eukaryota; kingdom Viridiplantae; phylum Streptophyta; class Pinopsida; order Cupressales; family Cupressaceae; genus Cryptomeria; species Cryptomeria japonica. The sequence continues at coordinate 695,291,330 of NC_081405.1, read as the reverse complement.
ACCATATTCAAGCTCATGCCAACCACCACTTGGATATTGTTATATGTCGATTAAAGTACAATATATGTAATAAAACCATATAGTCTTACAAAAAAGCCATCATAGACCATCTATGTCGATTAAAGTACAATTCATTTGTAACAGGGGCACACTCACAATCTGAAGTTGCAAAGCCCTATGGGAAGCATCAAATTAGAAATTTACTAATTTGACTCATACTACTGTCAAAAGCATCAAAGATGCTACTGCTAGAGAACACCATGCTCCATTGTGGAGAGAATATTAGGTGCATCTGATGTCAGCATCTGAAAATGAAACAATGTTATTCAATTGCCAAAATCTAACTGACTTTATTTTATAAACCATTAATGAATAAAAATAGACAAGGTTACCTGAGTGAAAGTTCGATGACCACTTTGACTAGTAGGTGTTGATGTTGAAGGCCCAACATTAACCTATTTACCTGACTATCAATGTCAAATGTTTGATTCAATAGATCATCTATCATGACAATTTGATCCACTGCAGATGTGTCCTAGCCACATGCATTTGAATCATCTTCATGATAATAAATACAACAAGACCCACAATTTAATCTCATTAATGCACAAATAAATATGTACCATCACCAAGAGAGGGTCTTGTCAATGACGAATGATCTAGCATGAACCTGTTTTTTCAAGAATTGTTAGTCTACACATAAAATGCATGGATGAACATAACAGATTTATGATAATCACTTCAACTGAAATGCATGATAATAAATGAAAAGGTGGGATCATATACCATAAAAATACATCCCTTCGAATTATATCAATAGAACCCACTATGTTGATGCAAAAATCGTAATGTGATACTGTTGTATATCATCAAAAAATACCTTCATGAGCATAAAGGTTATGCAATAATTATATCATAAAAAATTATTAAATAGTGTTCTCTAATAACAAAAATTGTAAAGCTCATCAAATGCATGATAATAAGTCGTGTTGCAAAAATACGTCCCTTCCAATTATATCGAGTGTACTCGCTATGTGCATGCAAAAACTGTGTTGCCAAAAAAAAATGTTCATCAATAGACCTACATTTTGAACACATCCTTAATATACACGTAACAAACTTGAACATTAAGGTTTAATGATCATTGTTTGAAATGAAATGCATGATAAAAAAATAAGGCACCATCAAAGACCTACTACTCAAGTGTGCCTGAAGGGTCATCTCTTTGTTTAAGAGTATCCGGTATTGCTTCATGATCAGCAGTAGTCACTGTCCATAGCTCTTTGGTCTTCGGTTTTGCTTGATGCTTCAACAACTTGACATTTGTAGCTATAATAAGGTATGAATACATTATAAAGGTTTTGTGTCTCTCATAGTCTTCAAATGCAGGTATGCCATTCTTTCTAATCATGTATGTTTGCAACCAAGTTCCCACAACAACAACTGAACCTGTAGGATATGTGAACCCATCATCATCTATCACTGGTTGTGTTAGCTTTCATTTTCCCTGTACACATTGTGCCAACCAATATTCTGATCTCTCTTCATTCCCTTGCGGTGCAACAACTGCAAAAACATGTCCTGGCTATACAAGATCTAATAGATAATCATACTCAAGTGAACTTTCCATGTCATCATTTGACAAGGATATTGTTTGAGATAAAGGAGTTAGATAGTGGGGAACCCACATATCAACCCACTCACTTGACTCGCACTGATCCCAATCACACCGAAGACAACTCTGACAAAAATAAGCCAATGCTCGTGTCCAAATGGTCCATGTACTTGCATATGAGCTGAGAAACGAATGCATCTTTGAAGAATCTTTAATTGTTTGACAATCCAATCTATCTCCCACTGTTCCCTCCTCAACCAACCAAAAGAATCTACTCACTACGGAATCAAGAGTACCTCCATGTGACAATGCTGAACTACACCAATCAACAATAGAATGTGCATCAGAGAAATTTGCACCTGAAATCCTCAATTGCTCCTTACCTAGAGCTCTCTTCAAACATGCACTTGCTCCATCATGCTCTCCCTTCCCATGCCCCACCTCAAAAAAACACCAAATATGAGGTATATGCCTCTCCACATGCATTCTACTCAACCAATAAAACATACACGCATTCTTGAATTGACCCGTATAGTTATCTGACCATATTATATGTCGGTCAATTGCAATATCTTTCTCATGCAAGAACTCAAAAAAATTCTCAAAAGAATGTTGCACATACTCGGAGGAGTGTGATCTATCATCGCTCATATAAAAATGATACTCCTTGATTATCTTCCTGTCCTCTTCTGTACTATCAGGAGCATGTCTATATGTAATGTGAACAAAAATAGCAATCTAGACTGATTGTAGTACTGAGACTATACCTCATTCTGTGGTTGCAATGTATAGTTCTCTGCAAAATCAACCACCGATACAATAGTGCCAATCGGGAAAGAGTTCTTACACATCCTGAACTATTGATCCAACCACTGAGACTTATGGGTGTGCCTTGCATACTTGTAGAAAAGATTTTCCTTAAAATCCAAAATAAAATCAGCAATACTCACTTCTCTTGAGACTAATTCGCATCTAGAACCTTCACCTCCACTCTTCAAAGTATATTTCACTGTCTTGTATCTTTTTTTCTCAACATAATTATTTCCAAACTCGTGTTCGATGCCCTCATGAAAACATGAAACAAACTTTGACAACCCACCGCATTCGGAGCACTTCTCATTCAAACAATCATTTCTATAGAAATAGCAGCCATCATCTCTAGGGCATAAAAATAGATCTTGCAAGTCTCTTGATGATCTCAGAAATAGCATTGCACCACACTCTTGCAACATCTCATTAGTATGCATCGTAGAACGAATATGACATAAAAGTTCATGGTACATTGAAAACTCCACATGGTACTTGCAACAATAGGTATTGCGAATCTTAAGAGGAACACAATAAAATGGTTTCAAAGATTCAAAGGCCCTTTGTGATATTTGCAAAGTTGGATGTAATTCACAAAAAAAATTGTACAACATTGTTTGGCTTGATTCCAAGAAATGTTTGGGATGTGGTGTGCGGTCTTGGTTGCCGATCCTTAATTTCAAAATGTCCTTTACATTGGGTGACACTCTAGAATTAGAGTGCCAAAATTGTTGAATCTCTTCCTTCACATTGTCAGTCAACTTTCTATCAACACGTGGAAGCCTCCCACCAAATGCCCATGTATCTTGTTGAAGTGGATCGTCAAGTCTTTGTCTTCGTGCAAGTGCTCTATCCAAAGTTTTACGGTTTATGTTAAAATCAACACATGTTTGTCTCATTTGACGAGCCTTCCTTAATTGATGGCTTACTAAGGAGGTTGTAATCACTCTTTGAGCGGCTCTCTTATCTCTTTCTTTGGTATTCTTTCCAATAGAATTGAGAGCGTCAAATAGATTTTTTGCAATAATAGAATTTCTCTCTGTCTTCCTGTTCATACGAATCTTCAATTTGTTTACCAATGGTCTCATCTTTATCATCTTTAGCAATTGAACAAAGAGTTGGCATTGCTCGGTCAATGTCTTATTGCTAAAATTTTGGTTGAAAAGTTTTGTAGCCCACAACCGAACGGTTCTTGTTGACCTCTTGCCTTCAAGATTTGCAATAATGTTCTCATCTATTTCAAATAACCATTTTCGGGTTCTTGAAGGTCTTGGATTTGGAATTTGTCTTTCATCCATGAGAGGGTCTTCATTTCTAAAGTAATTAGGTGTTACATATGGTTCACTTGGTGAGGCAATTCCACCTTCAATGTTAAAGTTTTCCACATTTTCACCTCCTATGTCAAAATTTTCCACATGTTGAGCATTTTCATTATCACTTTCAACATTTTCAATATTTTCAATATTTTCACTTTCAAAATCTACATTTTCATTTTCAATAACTTGTGGCACATTTTCAATTTCAATTTCCTCTTCAGTTGAAGTAACATTAGCAATATTTAACATACCTTGTCTTCTCCTCCTATGACATTCTCTATCTCTTTCTCTATGCACTTCAACTTGGTCATTTGAAAGTTTTCTTTTACATTTAGACTTCCGACGACTACTACTCCCCATTTCCCTCCACACATATGCTCCTTCATGATTGACAATGTGAGTTTTCACTTTAAGAATCTCCCAAAAGCACTAATTTGTCTCTAGTTGTCTGCAACCCCGTGATCATCGATAGAAAACATAGGACCCAGACTACCGGACCTTGGAATCAACAGAATGGCCCACAAACACTTTTTTTTTTGGTTTTTAGTACCAAAATCAGATATCTAATAAAATTCGATATCCGATTTTATCGGATATCTGATTTTAGTACAAAAATATGTGGTCCCCAAAAAAATTTCCCGTTGCCGCCATTTATGAACTAAATTGCCACATGGTAGAAATCCAATATCCGATTAAATCGGATATCAGATTTTATTGGTCACATTTAGAGAGAGGGATGGAAGGAGAGGGAGAGAGAGAGAGAGAGAGAGAGAGAGAGAGAGAGAGAGAGAGAGAGAGAGAGAGAGAGAGGAGAGAGAGAGAGAGAGAGAGGCAGAGAGGGAGAGAGAGAGAGAGATAGAGAGAGAGAGAGGAGGAGAGGGAGAGAGGGAGAGAGAGGAAGAGGAGAGATAGAGAGAGAGAGAGAGAGAGGAAGAGAGGGAGAGAGGGAGGAGAGAGAGAGAGAGAGGAGGAGAGGGAGAGAGAGAGAGAGAGAGGGAGAGAGAGAGAGAGAGAGAGGAGGAGAGGGAGAGATGGAGAGAGAGAGAGAGGAGGAGAGGGAGAGAGAGATAGAGAGAAAGAGGAGGAGGAGAGGGAGAGAGAGGGAGAGAGAGAGATAGAGAGGAGGAGGAGAGGGAGAGAGGGAGAGAGAGAGATAGAGAGAGAGAGAGAGAGGAGGAGAGGGAGAGAGGGAGAGAGAGGGAGAGGGAGAGAGGGAGAGAGAGAGAGAGGGAGAGGAGGAAAGGGAGAAAGGGAGAGAGAGGAGAGAGAGAGAGAGATGGAGAGAGAGAGATAGAGAGAGAGAGAGGAGAGGGAGAGAGGAAGAGAAAGAGAGAGAGAGAGAGGAGGAGAGGGAGAGAGGGAGAGAGAGAGAGAGAGAGAGGGGAGGGAGAGAGAGAGAGGAGGAGAGGGAGAGAGAGAGATAGAGAGAGAGGGAGAGAGAGGGAGAGGGAGAGATAGAGAGGAGGAGAGGGAGAGAGGGAGAGAGAGAGAGAGAGAGGAGGAGAGGGAGAGAGAGAGAGAGAAAGGAGGAGAGGAGAAGAGGGAGAGAGAGCGAGAGAGAGAGAGAGAGGAGGAGAGGGAGAGAGGGAGAGAGAGAGAGGAGGAGAGGGAGAGAGAGAGAGAGAGAGGAGAGGGGAGAGAGAGAGAGAGAGGAGGAGAGGGAGAGAGGGAGAGAGAGAGGAGGAGAGATATTGGGGACACCATATGACCCCTATGGACACCATATGACCCCTAATGACACCATCAAACCCCTTAAGACACCAAATCATGTCGTTAGGGGTCATATTGTGTCCTACGACTCCGTAAGACACAATATGACCCCTAACGACATGATTTGGTGTCTTAAGGGGTCCTATAGTGTCGTTAGGGGTCATATGGTGTCCATAGGGATCATATGGTGTCTTGGGACACCATAGGACCCCTTAAGACACAATATGACCCCTAATGACACAATATGACTAAAAGCGACCAAATATGGTGTCATCAGGGGTCATATGGTGTCCTAAGAGGTCATAAGGGTTCATGGGACACCATATGACCCCTATGGACACTAATATGGTGTCATTAGGGGTCATATGGTGTCCCATGAACCCTTATGACCTCTGAGGACACCATATGACCCCTGATGACACCATATTGGGTCGCTTTGGGTCATATTATGTCGTTAGGGGTCATATTGTGTCTTAAGGGGTCCTATGGTGTCCCAAGTCACCATGTGACCCCTATGGACACCATATGACCCCTAACGACACCATAGGACCCCTTAAGACACCAAATCATGTTGTTAGGGGTCATATTGTGTCCTACGACCCCGTACGACACAATATGATCCCTGACGATATGATTTGGTGTCTTAAGGGGTCCTATGGTGTCGTTAGGGGTCATATGGTGTCCATAGGGGTCATATAGTGTCTTGGGACACCATAGGACCCCTTAATACACAATATGACTTCTAACGACACAATATGACCCAAAGCGACCCAATATGGTCTCATTAGGGGTCATATGGTGTCCTAAGAGGTCATAAGCATTCATGGGACACCATATGACCCCTATGGACACCAATATGGTGGCATTAGGGGTCATATGGTGTCCATAGGGGTCATATGGTGTCCCATGAACCCTTATGACCTCTTAGGACACCATATGACCCCTAATGACACCATATTGGGTTGCTTTGGGTCATATTGTGTCGTTAGGGGTCATATTGTGTCTTAAAGGGTCCTATGGTGTCCCAAGACACCATATGACCCCTATGGACACCATATGACCCCTAATGACACCATAGGACCCCTTAAGACACCAAATCATGTCGTTAGGGGTCATATTGTGTCCTAACGACATGATTGTGTAGGACATAATATGACCCCTAACGACATGATTTGGTGTCTTAAAGGGTCCTATGGTGTCGTTAGGGGTCGTATGGTGTCCATAGGGGTCATATGGTGTCATGGGACACCATAGGACCCCCTAAGACACAATATGACCCCTAATGACACAATATGACCCAAAGCGACCCAATATGGTGTCATTAGGGGTCATATGGTGTCTTAAGGGGTCCTATGGTGTCCCAAGACACCATATGACCCCTATGGACACCATATGACCCCTAACGACACCATATGACCCCTTGAGACACCACATCATATTATTAGGGATCATATTGTGTCGTACGGGGTCGTAGGACACAATATGACCCCTAACGACATGATGTGGTGTCTCAAGGGGTCCTATGGTGTCGTTAGGGGTCATATGGTGTCCATAGGGGTCATATGGTGTCTTGGGACACCATAGGACCCCTTAAGACACAATATGACCCCTAACGACACAATATGACCCAAAGTGACCCAGTATGGTGTCATTAGGGGTCATATGGTGTCTTAAGAGGTCCTATGGTGTCCCAAGACACCATATGACCCCTATGGACACCATATGACTCCTAACGACACCATAGGACCCCTTAAGACACCAAATCATGTCGTTAGGGATCATATTGTGTCATATAGGTCGTACGACACAATATGATCCCTAACGACATGATTTGGTGTCTTAAGGGGTCCTATGGTGTTGTTAGGGGTCATATGGTGTCCATAGGGGTCATATGGTGTCTTGGGACACCATAGGACCCCTTAAGACACAATATGACCCCTAACGACACAATATGACCTGAAGCGACCCAATATGGTGTCATTAGGGGTCATATGGTGTCTTAAGAGGTCATAAGGGTTCATGGGACACCATATGACCCCTATGGACACCATATGACCCCTAACGACACCATCGGACCCCTTAAGACACCAAATCATGTCGTTAAGGGTCATATTGTGTCCTACGACCCCGTAAGACACAATATGACCCCTAATGTTATGATTTGGTGTCTTAAGGGGTCCTATGGTGTCGTTAGGGATCATATGATGTCTTGTGACACCATAAGACCCCTTAAGACACCACATTGTGTTGTTAGGGGTCATATTGTGTCCTACGACCCCGTAAGACACAATATGACCCCTAACGACATGATTTGGTGTCTTAAGGGGTCCTATGGTGTCGTTAGGGGTCATATGGTGTCCATAGGGGCCATATGGTGTCTTGGGACACCATTGGACCCCTTAGGACACAATATGACCCCTAACGACATGATTTGGTGTCTTAAGGGGTCCAATGGTTTGGTCAGGGGTCATTTGGTGTCCATAGGGTTCATATGGTGTCCCATGAACCCTTATGACCTCTTAGGACACCATATGACCCCTAATGACACCATATTGGGTCGCTTTGGGTCATATTGTATCCTAAGGGGTCCTATGGTTTCCCAAGACACCATATGACCCCTACGGACACCATATGACCCCTAAGGACACCATAGGACCCCTTAAGACACCAAATCATGTTGTTAGGGGTCATATGGTGCCCTAAGGGGTCATAGACTGCAATATGACCCCTTAGGACATAATATGACCCAAAGCGACCCAATATGGTGTCATTATGGGTCATATGGTGTCCTGAGAGGTCATAAGGGTTCATGGGACACCATATCACATAACTATCATTAGGGGTCATAGTTATGGGTCGTAACACACAATATGACCCCTAATGACATTATTTGGTGTCTTAAGGGGTCCTATGGTGTCCCAAGACAACATATGACCCCTAACGACACCATAGGTCCCCTTAAGATACCAAATTATGTCGTTAGGGGTCATATGGTCTCTCTCTCTCTATCTCTCTCTCTCTCTCCTTCCTTCTCTCTCTCCTTCCTTCTCTCTCTCTCTCTCTCTCCTCCCTCTACCTCTGTCCCTCCCTCTCTCTCTCTCTCCCTCTCTCCCTCTCCTCCTCTCTCTCTCTCTCCCTCTCTCCCCCCCCTCTCTCTCTCTCTCCCTCTCTCCCTCTCCTTCTCTCTCTCTCTCTCTCTCCATCCCTCTCCTCCTCTCTCTCTCTCTCTCTCTCTCTCTCTCTCTCTCTCTCTCTCTCTCTCTCTCTCTCTCTCTCTCTTTCTCCCTCTCTCCATCTCCTTCTCTCCCTCTTTAAAATATGACTAATAAAATCTGATATCCGATTTAATCGGATATCAGATTTCTGCCACATAATCTGATATCCGATTTAATCGGATATCGGATTTCTGCCATGTGGCAGTTTACTTCATAAATGGCGGCAAAGGGAAATTCATTGGGGACCACAAATTTTTGTACTCAAATTTTCAAATTTCAAATTTTGGCTCGGGAATGCTTTGGTATTAGGCTTGGAAGTTACAAGCCTAGAAAGTCAACTGAAAAAATGTGCTTTTCAGTATTCCTTGGTTTTCCAAACTTTACACTAGTGGCTGATGACTTTTTTTGTAGCCAAAATTGATAAAATGAAAAGGGTTTTTTAAGGACATTCCCAGCTTTCCAACAATATAAGGCTTGTCTTATTTTGACTTTAGTAAATAATAATTATTTATTTTCTAACTGAATTCTGACAATAGTCCTGATTGATATACTAATCTAAAAACACTCATAACTTTCAAACGGTATAACATTTTTTGAAACCGAAACATGCGTCACATCCTATGCTTCATCTACTATAGGGAAAAAATTTTAAAAATTAAATTTCATAAGGTTTTGACCAAGTTAAGGTGGTCAAACGTAGGAGTTTCTGAATTTCTGAAAAGCTATAGTAAAAAAATCATAAATAATTATTTAATTCATAAAAAATAAAAAATAAATATGTGTCACATCCGGACATGAGTCTAATACTTATATTATAAATATTATAAAAAAATATTAAGATTTGATTGTGATTAGGGTGGTCAGACATACGTCTACTTCTTATTTTTTTCCTGAAATTTTAGTACCACTACATTGAAAGTTGAAATTTTCATCAAATAGGATTTTTTTTTTCCAAAAAACAACTAGTAGCTTAGAAACTAAATTCAATTTTCTATATATTCTCTTCTTACATATTTTAAAAATAATGTTCACAACTTATTCAAATTTTCATGTCAAGTTGCATAACTCTGATTTTTCTAAAATTTCATTGCCACTTAAGGGCCTGTTTTGGCACACGATGATCCTGCACATACCCTTGTCGATATTAGGTGCATGTGGTAACCATAGAAAGCCATGTATGTATGTAGACCCTTAGTGTTTCCACTCATACCTGTACAAATAGTCAATTGCATGCAACAGGTTGAGAATTACTTCATCACGAAAGATCTGAAATCTTAGATGCAAGTATAAAGCGGTTATATGTGGGTTATTGACAAGATTCTCAATAGATTGTTTTCTAGTGGGTTGTAAAGTATTTGAAGGAGTACTTGGAAAAAATTTGTGCAAGTCTGGCCATTTTGTATCAGCTGAGCTTAACGTGAAGAAAAGTGTTGGTGGTCCCAACTTTTCTATCATTGTGGTGAGGTCCCTACGTGATTTGCTCCAAAATGTGTGTGTGTCACGCCAGGAGGAAACATAGCGCATGATGTGGTTAGGAAATTCATTTGAAGGTGTGTTTTGCAAGTGCTCCCTCAATGCCTAAACATTGGTTGGAAGAGAATCTTCAAAATTTGTCTTTATGGAAACAATAGTTGATTGTTGAGAGTGATGCCTCATCATAAGATTGTAGATATAATATCTGAATCACACATGCTACCCAAATCTTCGATCATAATATTTAATCAAGTGCAAAACATATTCATGCAAATGTACATTTTTTATTCTATCTTGAAGTGGCAAACCAATCCATTAGGAAATAATTTTGGGAATTCCATTGGAAGTAAACCTTCTATATTGTATTCATTGATAGGTGATGAATTGATTTATGGCCAATGGACGACATTGTTGTTGGTAGTATCCAGATGTAGGATTGTCCTAATTGCATCTAGTTTAGGCATTGAGGATGGCAGGCATGGAATAAACGAGGAAGTGTTTTCCATTACTTATTTGGCATGGTTGGTGGAGGCTACATCGTCATTTTCTTGTATAGGTTGTTCTTGAGGTGTATCTACTCTATGTAACAAATATGAAATATAAGTACTTGTTTAAGGCAATAGTTGTAGTGCAGCAAGATCAATGACTATATCTTTATAATATTGGGCATGTTGAATTTTATAATTCAATGCATTCATGACGTGATACCTATTAATGTAACAGTCATAACTTAGCCCTTCCAAAGTAGTTCTATGAACAATAAGGATTTCTAAATCCAAAATTTTTTCGTGGCAAGGAAATAGCAAATTCTGAAATATCCTATGGCAAGTTAATTGTGTGGCCTGAATATTTATATTGGCCTCCCTTGCATGAGTAACATGGAAAATAGGAGCAACCCTTGCTATGAGCATTTCTTCTACTTTGGAAAGACACTTTAAAATATAAGGTTGTTCACCTGGGTCCATATTATTTGATGAAGAGAAATGGTGAATGTCTCTCTCGGTAGAACATCTCATGCAAACAACTACATGGTCTGCATGTTTAATAATCATGCCCACATAGCTTTCTCTACAAAAAAACACGCCTCTATGAATTCCAACTTGTCAATATTTTTTCGGAAGTTAGACAATGTGTGTTGGATTGTAGGAGTGTGCAGGATGACCTCAAGAGCAATACAATGTGTTTGGGGAACATTATTTGGCTAAGGGTGATTGGGTTGCATTTCCTATAGTTTTTGGAATTCACTATTGGATGCGTGTTGTGCATGTTGTTTCATTTGCCGTTTGTTGGAGATATTCACCCTATTCTTTGCATAGTAAATTCTATTTGTTTGCTTCTCTTAGATTTGATAAAATCACCTTGTTGTGTGGAAGGTTGAAAAGATATCTAATAGTTGTAAGAGAACACAAGTGTATTATAATTATTGAAGCATGTCTGACAACAAGGATACAATTACATTGTTTTATATTAATGGAATTGCAAGAAAGTCAAGGCACATAGATAGACATATAATATATATATCTATAATTGCACATTTTTATATAGATAAACACGTGTGTATATTTACGCACATGGAAATACATATGCATACATACACACATATGTACATAGATATACGTATGTATGTAAATACATATATAATTGTATTGAGACATATACAAATATATAAATACATGTGTATCTATATAAAAGTATATAAGCACAAATATATGTATTTATCTAAATACATATATTTAGGTGTATAAAAACATATTTGGATTGTGACGTGTGTCCCTTGCATGAATCTTGTTGATGTGGTGAACAAAAAGTGATGGCAAGTGAAAACCGGTTAATCCTAATCTGTAATTTTCTTCTCTTTTATTTTCTACTCCTCATTTTCCTGTGAATTGTTTTCTCTCTGTAAGGTTTTGGTTGATTAGTATTTACTTTGCTGAGTGCACACTTTAGCGGTGAGAGCATTTGTTGATGTCATTATGGATATATATGCATTGATATATATTTATATATACATACAGATGTATGTATATATACACATATATATATATACATATGAATGAAATAGTTGTATATCTATATAGATAGATATACACATATATAAATACATGTATATGTATATATAACTGTATAACTATGTATATATATTTATTTGGACATATATGTATATATACATATCTATATATAGTAAATTTTATATAGAATTGTACATGTCTATGTTTATATACAAATATATATATACATATGTAGACATATAAATAAATATGTATGTGTATATTAGGTTTCATGTATAGATTACTTAAAACCAGGTAACCCTAATCTCTAATTTCTTTCTATTTTGTTTTCCAGTCCTCACTTCCTCGTGAATTGTTTTTGGTCTGTAAGGTTTCGAATTATTAGTATTTAGTAATCTGAGTGTATGCTTTGGTTGCGAGAGCATTTGGTGAAGTCATTACGGATATCTATATATATATATATAGATGTATGTATAAATATGCACATGTATATATACATATGAATGAAAAGATATCTATATCTGTATAGATAGATATGCACATATACAAGTGCATGTATATGTATATATAACTGTATAACTTTGTATATATATTTATTTAGACACACACACACACACACACACACACACACACATATATGATAGATTCTATATAGAAATGTACATGACTATGTTTATATACAAATCTATATATACATATATACATATGTATATATATATAAATAAATATGTATGTGTATATTAGTTTTCATGCATAGATTAATTTTTTATGTTTTTTATGTATATGAACAGTCAGTACTTATATATGGAGGAAATCTCAAGGAAATCAAATTTATTCTGCAAGGTAACTAACTAGCATAGATTAGTATGTAGTCAAACACATTGTGCAATACAACAACGAGTGCTTCAGCATAAGTTAAACACCTTGTATATTTGGAAGTACATTTACATATGTATTTATCTATATGTAGAGATGAACATTCTTAGTGTTCAATATGTGAGCGCAAACATAAATATGTGCATGGGTGCATGTATATAAAAACATGTAAGCATAGATGTATACTCTTGAAATTATTATTGGAGACATTGATATAAAGAAGTTACTTATATAATAAAGAAGTGGAAGACTTTTTCTATTACAATATGTAAGTCTACATAAATGAACTAGTTTAAATTGTAATATGAAGTGAAAAACTAATAAGAATGACAAAAGGAAAGCATTTGTAAAGAAATAACATTCAAATATTTAATGCACGTACAATAGGATGGCAATACTAGCATGGGGGTTTCAGATTTGATCCATAGAGTAAAATATACTGACATAGGATGAAGTATTTATAAATCTAAAATATATATAGGTACATCACCATTTAGAGAGAGAAACTAGACATATATGCACATATAGTTATTGAAACATATAAACAAAGGTGCAGACAATGTAGGATTGAAAGGAATAGTGAAAAGCTTATACAAACATTTAAATATACAAGTAGCTATAGAATTTTGTGTAGATATAAGGTTGTTTGGTTAAATAGCTATTTTTTGTCTACAATAGTATACTTGCATATGTGTACATACACATATGAAAACCATTTTTGTAAAAAGGGAAGTCTTTAGGAAGGCATCGAAGTCAAAAATATATGCGCATATACACATGTAGGCATATAACACAATTTGTAGATATTTTAAGAATGAAAGGAATATCAACAAACATATAGAAACACAAAATGTTATAAGTATACATGTGAGTGTACATATAAGCTTGTGTGCTTGAAGAAGTATTTTTTCTACACCCCTATTGTACATATGTGTATGTGCACATATGAAACATTTACTATAGTAAAGAAATCCTTTAGCAAGGTATGGAATTTATAGGACATAAACAGTTATAAAGAACAATCAAACATATATAAATTTGTCTATAATGTAGTAGGATTTTACGTATATAAAATATGCAAAATTGGAAATGTCATAAGTGTTGTATGAAACCAAAGTATTGTAAATAGGCAAGAGGTGTAGTATAGGGCTAAGGCTATGCAGAGAGGGGAGAAATCTCTTCAAGTAAAGCATCACACTCAGCTTTATAATCAACATCATAGATCTTGTTAATTGCAACCTTCATCTTAGGTTCAAAATTGTATGTGTCAGTAGAAACCAACAGAGTGAATGTATAGCTATGTGAAACAACTGCATTAATGACAGCACAAGATGCTTGTGTTGTGGTGACATCATTTTTCAGCATGTAAAGCTCTTTTACAATTTTTTTATCAAATTTCTTCCCACCTCATCAAAAGAAGTTGCCCAAATAGTTCCTGTTGCATCTTGCAGTTTCATTGGTAAAAGGTAACTATAATTGCATTCAGCCATTCTCATTTGACATCTAGGACAAAACCATGAATTGTCAACCTATTGAGTGCATTTTTTTTACAAGGTTTACCATTAACTTTCAGTGGACAAGCTGTGTAATAGAAGTCATTATCTGTTACATTCACAAATGTTAGAACACTAACTATAATGGTTTGAATTATTTCTGGTTTGACACTCATGCATTCATGGATTGATGCAATAGTCATCCTAGTGTATCTTCCATCAATATGAGTAAAGCCTGAAGAGAAATCATGAGGATGCAATGGAAGAATTCCTCTTAGCATGAGGGGTTCTGCCTCTGGGAAAGGAGGATTAATATGTAATGTTGTTGCAGATGTCATATTGACAACCTTCCCATTAAAGTACCCTACATGGGCATTGCATACAACAAGGATAAGAACATCATCAGGGGTTAACATATATTTTCAGTCATGGCCTCTTTGTTATAATGTTGCCCCCCATATATTGACATCAATTTTTGAACCAGACAGATCATTAATTTTAACAATTTGCTTCTTAGTTTCACTACCATCCTTCCTATAGATTGTGATGACATCTCCAATATATACAACAACACCAATTATGTCAACCAATGTATTATTAGTCAATTGAACCACTTCGCTAATTGGGGTGAAAGGGGAGCGGGTCTGAGCAGGATCAACATCAGGGGTGCAGCATTTCAATATTGAAGCATCAGATAAGAAGATCTCTAGATGGTGTTTTAATTTATCGTATTTTGTGTTTACCTCCTTTATGGACCCCTTAGAAATGACATAGTGAGCACCTACCTCCACACGATCACAATGTAGTTGAGCTATTTGATCAAAACATGTAACCCTAACCTCACAACCCTTAGTGTCTACAATGTCAAAGCTAAAGACATTCCCATTCTTGGTGGGTGTACTATATGAACGTATTGGTCATTTGTCAGTGACTTTTCCTTTGATTGTCCATTTATTTTGGTAGAGATTTATACTTTTGATAGGGCTTATGTTATTAGAGGTTGTGCTTTGTGGTGATGGTAGTGCAGCAATAAACTGGAGGGAACGTTTAGAGGATGAAGGTGTTTCTTCCCCCAAAAATTCTGGTTGATGTTCTTTGAATAGGTATGGAGGTTTACCAAAGAATTGACAATCACTTTGTTTGATCTGTAGTATTATAATAGTCCTATAAAATCAAAATGTTTTTTTTAAAGTTTCTATAGTTTGTTGCGGGAAAGGATTCAATATCAAAAGAGGATATTTTAATAAACATGGCATCTTTCCTACCTTGTGTTCCATACATATTTTCAAGTATAACTTGTCAAGAGAACTATAGAACCTATTTTTAGAGTATCTGAAACTATCAGATCTGCATACTTAGAAGGCAGAATTGTTAGCTGCATGTATGTGCCATAAGACAACACAAGTTTATATATGTCTTTGTCATCTTTGGCACCTTGCATTTTCTGGAATGACAAAACCTTGAGCAATGCTAAAGGAAGGTCATCCCTAACATTGATAGATTGAATTGCATAGGGTTGGGGGCACAGTTTGTTAGGCCCAATATGGAAAGCTAATGTACTAAGAGGGGAGGGGTGAATCAGTACTCCAAAACATTTCTTTAATAATAACTTTACTGTTATGCATAAACTAAATAGTGCAGTAACATAATATAAAGCTAAAACAAATAGATAACAATCATACATGATTCACTCCATAACACATATATTTTGTTTATGCAGAAACTCTTGGTTAGAGAGTAAAACCTGCAGTGGGGATGGCACCCACAACTTCACTACTGCAATAATAAAGAGTGCTCGGTTAGAGCTACATGTTTAGCCATTTCTGATAGCTTACCCTATTAGGAGTATCAAGATCTGTTAGATCTACCTTGCTAAAGGATTTTATAACACTTAATCTAAATGTTGCACCTGGTTAGAGGCTTTACAATTTATAGACTTGATTAGACTCTTTTACCCTGTTAAAGGTTTCTATTACAACTTCAAAATATTACATTAAAATCATTACAAATATCTGCAACTTTACATCTAAAATGTTCTAGCAAATTCTATGTGCTCAAAATAGATTACCTTGCTTATAGCATACCTTGGTAACCCATATAGTAACTGGGTAAACCCTTCTATTTACTTTGTTCTTCGACTGTTCTCTGAAAACCTTCTCGGTGACCTTTGTGCCTCTGTAACAGTCTTCTTACACTCATGCACACACACTTTAATTCTTAACTCATGTTGTATAAATAGATCTCTTATGATGGTGATCTATTCATTGCTTCGATCTTACAAATATGATTTATCGAATGAATAACCATGCAAGATATTTCATTGGTTAGATGACCTCAACATCATACACAATCTTTAAGTGCAATTTCCAATGTGATAACGGTTAGATGTGCCTCGATCTTGTAACACATTTTCATATGTATGTCCAGGTTCAATGAATGTGGTAACATGTTTCACTTGGTGTGTAACAACTCAGTGTGTCATCTTTGTTGCTCAGTAGATATGTAATGATACTCAGTAGACAACTCGGTGTATACTGCACTTTGAGACTACTTTCTTCTGTAATCGACTAGACTGTGCATATCGACTGAATATCTCGGTAGAGATAACCGACTAGAGTATATACAATAACTTTGAACATAAAACTAATGGCAACTTGATAAGTAGTAACAATCTCCCCTTTTGACATTAGTTGAGATGTTTGACAAAAACTACTTTCAAAGTTATAACTCAAAATCTATATACTTGCAAAATTTGACTAAACTAATAGTATGTACAATAGTCAATGAAATAATATATCCAAATATACTCCCCTTATCGATATACTATACAAAACTCTGAGTTTCCATGCTAGGTGATCAGTTCTATGTGCTTTGCTTACTATTTTGTACACTACTCGGATCACTGCTCTTGGATACTCTGCTTGCCCTGCTTGCTCTACTTGGTTGCTCTGCTTGGTATACTCCCCTTGTATACTATACTCCGAATACTATATCACTCCCTCAATACTGTATCAATACTGTATCACTCCTCTAGTATTATATCACTCCCCCTTTTTAACAAACATCAAAACTTAATTACCATTCGGGGGTGGTAACTGGTCAAAAATGGATTTGTACTTGGTCCGGGCTTCGGTGAGAGCGACAAAGAGTGTATTCTTTACACTGTCCATTAAAGAATTATGTGCTTGAATATCAGCCAATAATGATATTAAGCCATCTAGAGTGCTTCCCTCTTGTGTAGTAGATAAGGATGTGGCTCGATTGATCTGTTCTTAGACAGATGAAGGATGAGGAAGGAATAATGTCTGAAGTGTCATTATGTCCATCCTAATCTTGTGTTCTTCATTTCTTAGGTCCAATTGTTGAGCCATGAGTTGTTGGAGCTTTGTATAAAAATTATCAACTGAATTTGGCTATGTGCTCAACTTATTTGAGAGATCGGTGATCTCTTTCTCAATTGCCTCAGTTTTATTTTTAATGTCTTTAATGAATAAAGAAAATGTACAGAGTTTCTGAAATAAATAAAGAATGTGCTTGTGTTGAGGAGTCAACTCAGCAATAAATTTGACAAGTTTAACTTTGCCAATAGCTATAGCTTTCTGTACCTATTCTATCATTTTTGTAATGAGCTCCTTGTCTTTTAGTTTGCTCAAATACTCCGATGCATCTACTCCAGATGTCTCTATTTTTGTTAGGAGTTCATCCAGTTGAATGTGGATGGCTACATCTATTGATACTGTAGCTTCAGGTAGCATATCTATTAAGAGTGCTTTTACCTTCTAAAGTACATTATTTTTCTTTTGAATTGCCATTTGTTTCTCTTGTTTGGCTTTTGCTTTGCATAGCTCACCAAAATCAATGAGTGCTTGCCCCTTCAATTTTGATATGTCTACATTGGGGAACACTATTGGTTTTGACAAATCAACTTTAAAACTATGCTTTTTCATCTTCTTTTCTTTACCTTTCACTGATGGAACTAAGACAATGGCTTGTGAGGCTTGATGACACTCGATAGGTTTCTCGGTAGAGGCAACACTTTGATCAGTTACTTTAGCCTCTATAGAGTCCTTCGGTGTCTTGGTACTCGGTGTCTCAGTTTTAGCATTTGTATTGCTAGAAGGTGCTTGAGATGTCTATTCTTGAGTAGTACCTTCTCTTGCTGTAGACTTGTGACCTTCGGTGCCTTGCTCTGTGTCATGAGAGGTTTCAGTTGAGACAGGTTGCTTGACTGGTGGATAAGGCTGAACTTGTTCCAAGACTGATTCACTGCATACAAGTTTTGCATATGCATTGCCTTCTATCATTTCTTGTTCTGGTGCCTCTATATCCATGACATCTTCATCTATTTGAATGGTGGCAACAGGGTCTTTCTCGGTAACATTAGGATCTTGCTCGGTGACATCAATGATTTCAGCTTTAGCTTGCTCACTGGCATCCTTGATTTAAAATATTTCCTACCACTTTGCTTTTGTCTCATTTTCAACTTCAATGTATAGCCCATTCATCAGTTTTAAGGCTCTCTGTTTGACAGGAAACTTTGAGTTGTAGGTTGTTAGATGTTCTTTTATTTCAGCTACTGACATGTCAGGAAATAGATGAACCAGACTTCTCTCTTTGATCTATTTCTCCGAGTCCATTACATACTTCCACCTATTATCAATATGCAAGTAAAGTTCATTTGGAAGTGACTTTACTAGTTCTAATGGAGCTAACTGGAATTTTAGAAGTGTGTAGATGATAGCTTCTTCAATTTGTCTCTTCTCATCATTATTTCTGGTTTCATACTTTACATATCTAAATGAACCAAATCCTCCATATTCTTTCATATTAGCACAAAAGTTTTCAACACTATGTACATTTACCTTCTTTCTTTTGACAATCTGAAATTTGCTTGCATCCTCTGATTCGGTATCACTAGACTCTTTTGCCAAAATGAGTCTCCGAGTAGATTTCTTATAGGTCTTTGTTACCTTGGGAGCAGTAACACTTTTTGTTTTCTTACTCAGTGAGGCTGCAGATGCTCTTGTGTTAGGTCGCTTTGAAGGTGGAGTCGGTGAGGCCTTTGATGTGTCCTGTTTCTTTCTCTTCAACACTTTTCCCTTAGGCAATTCAGTTTTAGTGTTATTGCTGCCTCTTGGGCTTCAGATTCCTCTTTGGTAATGGCAATGGTGCCTTTGACAGGTGTAGAGGAAGAGTCTTCTCTGAATTTCTCTGACAATGCCTTTATCATTTTTGTTGTCTTTCTTGTAGCTTTGGGTACTACAATGCTCATCTTTACCTTTTCCTTTACTTCCTCATAGGTTCTATACCTTAGCTTAGTAGCATGCCTCAGTAATGTGAGAAATGCATCAATTTTCTATTGCATGATGTTAAAATCAATCTCATAACCCATAGGTGACAAAGATTGAGTTCTTGGTTCCACAGCATTCACATAACAGTAATCGGTGTCAACTTCAAAACATATATCATTTTTGTATTTCTCTACTAGCTAGGGTGGAATCCGGTACCTATTATGCATTTTCTCTTGAAATTTACTAAAGAAGTCATCCATAATATCATTGAAATTATCACCTCACTTCTTGATGAAGTCATTTATCTAATGGGTGATTGGTCGGTGTAGTTCCCAAACAACTTTACCGACTGATGAAAAGAATTTTTCAAAATAGAAAAACATGCATACCAGTAATGATCCAAACTTTAATGTCTTAGCCGAGTTGTTTTTCTTCAGCTTCCTGATGGTGTTCATATTCTCAAATAGGTTCTTCAGCAATACCTCACATAGATCAATTTTCATTCCCTTTTTCACAATTTTGTAGGCCAGGTCTACTGCTGCATAGGGTACACTGTTTTCCCTTGCTGATTGGAAGAAACAGTAACCCATTACTCTTATGGAAAATTTTAGTTCTTCATCAGTGACATTATTCAATTTCAATCCTCTACAATCTGATTCCACTCCGGTTAAACTGATCAATTCCTTCTATGATATCATCTTTTGGGCTCGAGCATGATCATAAATAGGGTAACCGATAATCAGATGAATGATCTCCTTGGTAATCTTAAATGGTTTCTCTTCTAGCCACATGAAATCATCGTGAACTCTGCTTAGAACAAACTTCACCCACTGGGGTTTGAAAACATGGGGATAAGTTAGGGCTTCAGTTAATCCCTTGATCTTGATGTGTTCATACTTGTTGTTCAATTTACCATCGGTGCACATCTCATCATAGGTGTCTTTAATTTCAACATGATCGAGTTCTTCAACATGACATTTGGTGAAGAATCTCACATCCTTGACTAATAGCACTCTGTTCGGGATGAGTGAAAAAGCGGTTTTGTCATCTGGTTCAAATGCAACTTTGGGAGTCAAAGAGTATTTTAGTGAGGGCTTCTCTACATTCTTGACAACTATGGGATCTTGGATCTTGGGTGCCATTGTAGATTTCAGATAAAAGATAACAAAGGATCCTTAGGGTTTCAAGACTTTCAAACGACTGATGCTTTATACTTAGCAGATAATGGCAACTAGATAAGATCGGTAAACTAGCTTAACAATGCGTTGAAATTGATGTAAATACCTTGAATTTTCTTTGTAGGAGGTTTGATCATCTTAGATTCACTTTTCTCTGCTCTCTCAAAAACTTGGTAAGTTGAAAATGACCGTGAAAATGCTTTTAAGTACACAATATGCATTATCGATCTCCATGCAGGTTAGGTCAAAAATATTAAATGCACTCGGTTCCACTTAATTTTCTTTCCTTTTTCCACTTTAACCGAGTAACCAAACTTCCTTCATTCACTGACTAGACAGGTTTCCTTTATTCACCGACTTGACAGTTTTCCTGTATAGTGCTTTAAAAGACTTTGATAGAATTTCAAACTTTACTATTACATCTTAATTATGCAGATTTGAATTAAGTACATGATAAAATAGGAATTGTTAAGATTTAACCTTGAGATAATGCAGTCCCTTCATACCTTTACCAATTAATTTGGAATAGGTGCACCTGACTCAGTAGGTAAGGTGCTTACTTCATTTGACACAATTTCCTTCTTTTTCCAAATCATCTTTAATTTTTGTTTTATTTTCTTAGTGTCTTTTCTAGGTTGATCTATGCAATCTCCAACTAAATGTCCAACTTTGTGACAATGAAAACATGCCATACTAGGATTTCTCCATGATCTTCGGTTGTTCATTCCAAACCTTATAAAGCAGTTGGCACTTATATGTCCATATCTTCCACAACATTCACACCATATCCTTGTATTGTAATCCCATGGTACTGCAGAATATTGTCGGTAAGGATCTGTGTGAGTTTGGTAACCTCTAGTATTTGCTTGGTGTGCATACCACATATAGTTCTCTTTCTTAAACCAACACTTCTCGGTACTATGTCCACATCTATTGCAGTTTTTACAAAACCCTTTGAATTTTACCTTCTGATAATTGTTCATAGACTGTCCTACATTGATTAGATGTGTGACCATATTTATTGCAATTGTAACAATAACCATTGGACTTAGTGACATTCGATTGCTTACCTTTTTTGATTTGACACATGTTGGCAGTGTGACCTTGATTTCCATAGTAGTTGCAAATAGGCTTCTTTCTTTTGATGTTATTCTTGTTTCCAGCTTGCTTTGATGATTCTCCTCTCTCGGTAGTATGAATTCTCTTCTCAGTAGAGTCTTTTCCTTTGTAACCGAGTCCTGCATCCTTGTTGGGTCTTCTTGTATTCAGTTGCTCATCCAACATCTTTGATGCTTCATAACTCTTCTTGAGTGTTTCTTTGGATTTCTTCTCTGATTCAAGTTCATCAGTCAAGCTTGATACTTCAAGTTTCAATGCTCGATTCTCATCATTTTTCAAAATTGCTTCATGATGTGCATAACCTAGTTGATTTGACAGATTTTGTTGAATTCTAGTCAACCTTGTGATTTCATCATTCTTATCAGATATTAAGATTCCAAGTTGTTGTTTCTCTCTTTCTAGATCTCTTACTTTATCCTCGGTTGTCCTCAATGCATCAAGATTTTAAGTCATCTATGTGCTGAAATGTTCATGTTCTTTTTTCATTTCTTTCAGTTGATTAGCTAGTGCTTTGTTCTTTTCTTTCAATACTCCAATCATTTCTTCAGTCTCTTTAGATATACTGTTCTCAGATGATGTCTCAATTTGTTCCACTAACTCTTGAGAGTCTTGCAAATCATCAAATAATCTTCTTCTCACTTTCAGAGATTTTTGCATTTGCCTTTGCATGTCTGCGATCACTTGATTAGCATGATCCAGTTCTTCTTGCAGATATACAATCCTCCAAGATTGTTTATAGCCTTCCATTGATAAGATCTTTCTCTTTAGGCAATTAAACCCTTTTCCAAGATTGAAGCTCTGATACCAACTGTTAGGCCCAATATGGAAAGCTAATGTACTGAGAGGGGAGGGGTGAATCAGTACTCCAAAACCTTTCTTTAATAATAACTTTACTGTTATGCATAAACCAAATAGTGCAGTAACAAAATATAAAGCTAAAACAAATAGATAACAATCATACATGATTCACTCCATGACACATATATTTTGGTTACCCAGAAACTCTTGGTTAGAGAGAAACACTGTAGTGGGGATGGCACCCACAACTTCACTATTGCAATAATAAAGAATGCTCGGTTAGAGCTACATGTTTAGCTATTTTTGATAGCTTACCCTGTTAGGAGTATCAGGATCTGTTAGATCTACCATGCTAAAGGATTTTACAACACTAAATCTAAATGTTGCACCTGGTTAGAGGCTTTACAATTTATAGACTTGATTAGAGTCTTTTACCCTATTAAAGGTTTCTCTTACAACTTCAAAATATTAAATTAAAATCATTACAAATATTTGCAACTTTACATCTAAAATGTTATAGTAGATTCTATGTGCTCAGAATAGATTACCTTGCTTATAGCATACCTTGATAACCCACATAGTAACTTGGTAAACCCTTTTGTTTACTTTGTTCTTCGACTGTTCTCTGAAAACCTTCTCGGTGACCTTTGTGCCTCTGTAACAATCTTCTTACACTCATGCACACACACTTTAATTCTTAACTCATGTTGTATAAATAGATCTCTTATGACGGTGATCTACTCATTGCTTCGATCTTACAAATATGATTTATCGAATGAATAACCATGCAAGATATTTCATTGGTTAGATGACCTCAACATCATACACAATCTTTAATTGTAATTTCCAATGTGATAATGGTTAGATGTGCCTCGATCTTGTAACACGTTTTCATATGTATGTCCAGGTTCAATGAATCTGGTAACACATTTCACTAGGTGTGTAACAACTCGATGTGTCATCTTTACTGCTTGGTAGACACCTCGGTGTATACTGCGCTCTAAGACTACTTTCTTCTGTAACTGACTAGACTGTGCATACCGATTGAATATCTCGATAGAGAAAACCGACTAGAGTATATAGAATAACTTTGAACATAAAACTAATGGAAACTTGATAAGTAGTAACACAGTTTTGGGCAAGTGCCTACAAAAAGATAATATCAACATTGAGGACTTAATGTGAAGGGGTAGAAAGACATATTTATGACCATCCCTTCAAGTACAGTTTTTTTTTTGGAATGCATGCAATTAAAGAATTTTGAACCATTGAATGTGGCAATGATATAAAAATGCATCAATTAAAGAATTCTTAACTATATTTGTGTATGCTAGAAAACAAGGAGCATGTAGAAATGAAAGGCATGAAATCAATTTAAAATATATTATGAATGAGGGATATTATTAAAGTAATGACAACAAAATTGGGTTTTTGAAAAGGAAGAATGTATTAACTTACCGAAGTGTCCATTGTGGATTGTTGTGAAGATTCAGAGGGAGCTGATGGAGATGACATATTGGATTGGGTTCTTTAAAATCGAGAGGAATGGCAGCACTAAAAGTGCATGAGAGTACACATCTATTAACAAACTCTTATAATGTTTTGTAAGTATATGTTTAAATTTTTCTAAAAATATAATATTGTACAGGTTGTCCTAAAATAAAGCTATTGATAGATAAAGTCTTGTGCACAAATGAATAACTTAGCGACATGGAAATAATTTTGCGTATTTTAATTAAACTATAGAAAAGAAGGCATTTCATTTGCAGAGAAGATAGATGCACATCGCAAGAGAAGCATGGATTAGCTAACTTTAAGTGCACAAATGGTTTCAGTTCCAGTGTGAGGAAAGGAGTGTTGTCATCTAGACTAGTATATTGCCTTGCAGAATAAAGTTGATTTTGATACTATTATGAGGTTACAAATTTCCTTATTATAAGACAGAGAATGACATAATGGATTAAGAAATTCTAAGCTAGGGATAACCACCAAACTAAACCCTAATGAATCGAAAACTTGCACACCAAAAACAATGCACACGAAAATGAGGAATGGAAACCAAAGAACAACAAATTTGCAGTCACTCATTTCTTTTAATAATCATCTTAATTACAAACTCATTGGGAGGTGTATCAGAACGTTGGTGTAGATATTGTCCCATGCCTATATGATCCTAGTACAAGGTTGAAAATTTTCTTATTAGAAGATATATAATTGTTGGCAAATGCACACTCCAGTGAGACATTGTAGGTGATTGAAGGTTTTGCCATTCATGGCAACCTTGCAATCCTATGACACTGGCATTACAATTTACCGGCACCAGAAAAGACAGACTCTACACTGGCACACAGTCCACTAGCAGTGAAAGGAAGTATACTGACACCCAGGCCAACAGGAATTTTGTTTATAATATATTTTGTAAATTATTGTTAAATCATTGTAAGCTAACTTGGCAAGTTGTAAAATGACTCATATATGTATGAGATCATTATAAAACATTTGTAAGGAAGTAGATAGGTGAAATAAGGTAGACCTATTATGCAAATATAGGTTAAGGGTTTATGTATGAAGCAGAGCTAAAACCGGTACTGGATCTAGCATAGCAGATGTTATTTTGAAGCAGTACAAGACATTGGATTTGCATAATCCATTTTGTAAGTCAGTGAGACTTCCCATTTTTTAATTGAGTAGTGAGCTCTAGGCACTTGGCCTTCTTGCATGTGTAGGCCCCTATTGTAAGAGTAATATTCACTTATTGGCCAGTAAGCAAATATTGTGGGTCACAAATCCCACCGAGGTTTTTCCCACATCGGGTTTCCTCATTAAACTACTGTGTTATGGTGTGTTTTCTTGTGGTTATTGTTATTCCTATTTACTACACTATTTTAGTTTACCGATAGACAGTCTTGATATGCTTTTCATGTTTTAAATTGAAGTAAAGTCACAAACCGATAAGATACTAATTCACCCCCCCCCTCTCAGTATCTTTGGGAATCCTAACAATTGGTATCAAAGCTTCGTCCTCTATTTTTCAGAAGCCTAATAGCTTGAGGAAGATCTTGACACCAGTAGAGATGAAAAACTTGATGAAGCAATTAGAAGGAGCTCTCTTAGACTATGATGCAGAAAAATTGAAAAATATCAAACTTGAAGATGATCTAAAGCTTGCATAGGATATTATTCAAGCACTTCAATAAAATCTTACCATTGCAAGAAACAAGAGAAGAGAACTTTGTGAAAAGATGCAAAATGAGAATGATGAAAAGGAAACTCTTAGTGATCTGATAAACAAGCTGAAACAAGAAAACATCGCAACAAAGAATGAGATGCAGGATATGACTATGATATTTTGTAAAGAAATTGAAGATAGAAAGAAGAATGAAGAAGACCTGACTAGAAGACTAAATGATGTTGCAAATGAAAATACAAGACTTAGTATAAAAATGATATGTTGAAGACAGATCTGATGCATGCACAAAATGACTCAAATGAACTCATGAGAATGAAAGGTATCTTGGAAAGAGAACTGGCTACTGCAAATCAACACAAGGAAAAATTCAAGAAAAGCTTAGAAGAACTTGGTGACTTGCTGAAGAATCAGAAACTAAATGGTGACACTAATGGCCTTGGCTTTGAAGTTGGTGAAAGCTCTAGTACTGCAAACACACAAGATCATAGCAAACCAATAAGACAACCTAATGTTTACAAATTTAATGGCAAATGCTTTAACTGTAACAAGTATGGTCATAGAGAAAATCAGTGTAGATCTAGAAATTATCAAAGCACTAATACACCCATCGATCAATGTTCTAAATGCAACAAAATTGGTCATAATTCATAGAATTGCAGAATGAATGTAAGATGTTATGTTTGTGGAAGATTTGGACACTTATCTAATCAAAGTAGAACACAAACTGGCATAGGATATGGGTGTAAGGAAGTAAAGTAGCGGAAACAACTTCCTACACTAACCTTGAGAGGAGGGTAATGCAAAACTTTTTCAGATCATTACAACAGTTATAGAAAATAGAAATAGATATAATAACATTCATACCACAACACAATGATTTACGTGGGGAAAACCCTTTCGGGAGAAAAACCCCACCCTCCAAAAGCAGCTCAATATTTTATTCAGCAATCAAAATAGATTACAACATACTTGCAGAGCAAGCTCTTCGTAGGAGTACCACTAATCAGAGATTCAGAGGCAACTCAATAGCCATAAGACTCTTACACACAACCTCTATCTCTCACACCTCATAAATAGGAGATACAATACAAGAAACCGTCAAACGGTATTACAAAACCATGGGCTAAAACCACCCAATAAGGTGTAGCCGACCTTATCTCCCTTCTAGATGCCCTATGACATGTTAAAGCACACATCAACACATGTCGCTCCCTTTTTACAGCTCATTTATGTATTCGATACAAATTATTTTTCCTATTTTAGGAGTACAAACTTCCGGAGGCCATAACTTGAGAACCGGGTGTCCGATTGACGAACCGTTTGAAGCGCCGGAAAGCTCGCGAAGTGCTCTATCACCTCGTAACCCGCTTCACCGGTTACGGCCACTTTTCAGGGCATTTCAAAGCCTCTAAAGTCCCCAAAATTAAGTTTAAATATTTTATTGTACCCCTCCAAGACGAAAACATTAATATCTTCAAAACTAGCTGTGACCTTGCGACGCAACTTTACCGGAATGCTTATCTAGCCAACCAGAAGCTTTAGGGAGAGTTTTGCACCATTTCGTGCTCAAATGAAAACTTACTATAAATAGTAACCTCGCATAAATGCAAGGTTGAGACACCATTTTTCCCAACAAATCTCCCACTTGTCGAACACCTTGCAAGAGCGGAAGGGAATGTCAACACAATGAATCAATTGCTAGGGGCCATAAGGCCCATAGACTCTGAACACCATCTGAACTTCTCTGTGCTCACAGGCTTAGTTAAAGCATCTGCAACATTCATCAAAGTTTCCACCTTAACCAGCTTCACCCTACCATCTTCGACCATATCTCTAACAAAATGATACTGAACATCAATATGTTTGGTCCGGGCATGAAATGTCGGGTTCTTAGCTAGGCTAATTGCACTCTGACTATCACAGTAAACTGTCACTGTACCTTGTTTTATTCTGATATCCGAACATAGTCTCTTAAGCCAAATGGCCTCTTTACAAGCATGAGTAGCTGCCATATACTCTGCTTCAGTAGTGGATAAAGCAACCACCGCCTGTCGCTTACTCATCCAACTAATTGCACCACCAAACAAAGTAAACACATAAGCACTGGTGGATCTTCTGCTATCAATATCACCTGCCCAATCTGAATCCACATAACCATGGATATCAAGGGAAGTCATGTCTCCAACTGAATTACCATGATAACACAAAGAATACTCTGAAGTACCCTTCAAATATCTGAAGACTCTTTTGACTGCATCCCAATGAACTCTACCAGGATTAGACATATATCTAGAAAGTACTCCCACTGCTTGGGCAATGTCTGGTCTAGTACAGACCATAGCATACATCAAGCTTCCAACCGTACTCTAGTAAGGCACTCTGCTCATGTCTTCCATCTCCAATGGGGATGTAGGACAATCTAAAACAGATAGTTTCGTTCCAACTGTAAAAGGAACACTCAATGGTATACAATTCTGCATGTTGAACCTCTGTAACACTGAATTCACATACTTACTCTGGCCTAGCCATAGCTTTCTGTTCGCCCTATCTCTTCTAATTTCCATCCCAAGAATGTGCTTTGCTGCACCAAGATCTTTCATTTCGAATTTAGCAGCGAGCTGAGACTTCAGTTCTGAAATCATACCTTTCCCTTTGCCAATGAATAACATATCATCAACATACAATGCAATGAATAAGAAATGATCACCATAAGATTTATAATAAACACAGTGATCTGATTTAGAACGTTCAAATCCCAAACTCAACACATATGTATCAAATTTTTGGTACCACATCCTAGGACTTTGTTTGAGGCCATACAAAGATTTCTTCAATTTACAGACCAAATTACTTTTGCCTTTCACCACATAGTGCTCCGGTTGTGTCATATAAATATCTTCCTCCAAATCACCATGAAGGAAAGCAGTTTTCACATCCATTTGCTCAACCTCTAAATCATAAGTAGTAGCAATAGAAAGCAAAAATCTAATGGACGTCATTTTTGCAACAGGAGAAAATATCTCACCGTAATCAACACCCTCAACCTGAGAGTAGCCTTTTGCAACCAATCTTGCTTTATACTTCTCAATGCTTCCATCTGAACCAATCTTTTTCTTGAACACCCATTTACAACCAACAGGTTTTCATCCTTCAGGCAATGGTACAAGATCCCATGTATCATTCTTTTTTAAAGCTGCCATTTCTTCCTCCATAGCAATCTTCCAGGATTCTGCATCATTTATACCTAATGCCTCTTCTACAGATTTCGGTTCATCCACACTAGTATTCAGAGCAAAAATACATCTTCAATCATCAGGTGAATACCTTTCAGGTGCTTGTCTATGTCTTGTAGACCTTCGGACAAGCTGAGTTGGAGGATCTTCCTCCTCTTCTAAAGATTTAGAGCTAGACGAGCTCTCCTCAAATTCTTGCCTATCTAGGGGTCTCGATTCAACTCTTTCAGGTGTAGAAGGAAGTTGAATCACATCTTCCTTTTTAGTCTGTTCTGGCTGCAATGTAACAGAAGGAGACTTAATTTCTCTAAAAATAACACTTCTACTGTGAATTACCTTTTGTGCAACAGGGTCCCAAAGCTTGTATCCTTTCACCCCATAACTATACCCGATGAAGATACATTTCACAGCCTTGTTCTCCAACTTTGTTCGCTTCTCCTTTGGCACATGTGCATATGCCTCGTAACCAAAAACTCTAAGATGTCTCAATGAAGGCTTGTGACCTGACCATGCTTCCATAGGCGTTTTATTAACAAGAGCTGATGTGGGAGACCTGTTAATTAGGTAGCAAGCAGTGGCAACAGCTTCAGCCCAAAACTTTTGTTCGAGACCAGCACCACTCAACATACTCCTAGCCTTCTCCATCAGTGTCCTGTTCATTCTTTCTGCAACTCCATTCTGCTGTGGAGAATACGGAGTTGTCTTCTGCCTGTTAATTCCACAGTCTTTACAGAATCTATCAAAATCATTAGAGCAAAACTCACCGCTATTATCAGTTCTCAAACATTTTATTTTCTTTCCAGTCTGCAACTCAACCATTGCTTTAAATTCTTTAAAACGACTAAAAACTTCAGATTTACTCTTTAGAAAATATACCCATGTCCTTCTACTAAAATCATCAATAAATGAAACATAATATGTGGATTTTCCAATCGAAGAGACATCTACTGGACCAAACACATCAGAATGGATAAGATCCAAAACACCACAAGTTTTATGAGAACTTGAGTAAAACTGAACGCGGTTTTGTTTTCCATAAATGCAATGCTCACAGAAATCAAAGTCAAGGTTACAGTCATTCAAACCTTCGACAAGGTTTTTATTTTTCAAGGTCCTTAGACCCTTTTCTCCAATGTGGCCAAGTCTCTGGTGCCATAACATAGTCTTCTCTGCAGGTAACTTTGCTTCAGACGAAAGAGCACCCTTAGGTACCCAAAAACCATTTCCATCTGCTAAAGGTGAAACCTTCAAATCTTCTAGTGAAGTATCCGCAGATTTACTTTTTACAGAAGTGCTATTACATTCAATAGTGTATGCTTCAAGCTTATACAAAGTGCCAAACCTGACACCTCTAGCAACTACCATAGCACCCTTAATCATCTTACATCCTGCTTCAGAAAAGACTACCTGTACACCCGCATCTATCAGTTTTCTCACAGATAACAGGCTTCGTTTTAATCCAGGGATATGTAGCACACCATTAATCCCTTTTATTCTACCATCAGAAAACCTGATTCTAACTTTACCTCGACCAACAATGTCTAGATGTGAATCATCACCCAAGTACACCTTACCTCCATTAAATCCTTCATATTCAGAAAACCAATCTCTATTGGAAGTCATATGAAAAGATGCACCTGAGTCAATTAGCCAGGCATCATTACCTGCATGAGTCGCCAAAGCCGCAATAAAGGCATCGCCATCTTCCTTGTCGGACTCAGAATCAGAATCGAACTTTTTCTTTTTCTTCTTCTTCTTTTCTTCTTTGCAGTCCTTACGGATGTGACCCGGTTTACCGCAATTCCAGCAAATGACTTTGGACTTTCCAGGGGATTTCGATCTCCCTTTGGATTTGGACTTGTCGCGCTTCTCATTCTTCTTGCCTTTCTCCCTAGGTCTTCCACGAACGGTTAGGGCTTCCTTTGAACTGATGAATACCTTCCTTCGCATCTCTTCACTGAGTAGGGCACCCACCACATCTTCAGATTTCAAAACAATAGAAGTACTATCGATAGCCATAACAAGAGAATCCCACGAATCAGGCAAAGAGCAAAGCAAGATCTGACATTTCTCCTCCTCGTCCATCTTAACACCGACTGATACTAATTGAGCCACCAACATATTGAATGCTTCCAGGTGGTCTGCAATTCGTCTGCCCTCTTCCATCTTCAAGGAATACAATTTCTTTCTTAAGAAAATTTGATTTAATAAAGATTTCACTTGATACATCTCACCAAGCTTAGTCCATAGCTTCTTTGCAGAGTTTTCTTCATGGACATTGATTAGAACAGAGTCTGCCAGGCACAGTCTGATTAGACCCTTGGTTTTTCGGTCCATAACATCATATTGAGCTGCTGCAGTAGGATCTGAGGGCCTTTGGACATTCGCATCAACAGCATCCCAAAGATCTCGATCTATTAGCAGATCTTCCATCTTCAGCTTCCACATCTCAAAATTACTTCCATTAAATTTCTCCACCTCTATTCTCCCTGACGAACTCGCCATCTGAATATTCCTGCAACAAGATCAAAAAGTGTCTTCTACACAAGCTCCCACTCAAATCTGGATTAGTTCAAAAAAACCCAACTGCCCACAATTGAAACCAAAGGTGATCAAGCTCTGATACCACTTGTAAGGAAGTAAAGTAGCGGAAACAACTTCCTACACTAACCTTGAGAGGAGGGTAATGCAAAACTTTTTCAGATCATTACAACAGTTATAGAAAATAGAAATAGATATAATAACATTCATACCACAACACAATGATTTACATGGGGAAAACCCTTTCGGGAGAAAAACCCCACCCTCCAAAAGCAGCTCAATATTTTATTTAGCAATCAAAATAGATTACAACATACTTGCAGAGCAAGCTCTTCGCAGGAGTACCACTAATCAGAGATTCAGAGGCAACTCAATAGCCATAAGACTCTTACACACAACCTCTATCTCTCACACCTCATAAATAGGAGATACAATACAAGAAACCGTCAAACGGTATTACAAAACCATGGGCTAAAACCACCCAATAAGGTGTAGCCGACCTTATCTCCCTTCTAGATGCCCTATGACATGTTAAAGCACACATCAACACGTGTCGCTCCCTTTTTACAGCTCATTTATGTATTCGATACAAATTATTTTTCCTATTTCAGGAGTACAAACTTCCGGAGGCCATAACTTGAGAACCAGGTGTCCGATTGACAAACTGTTTGAAGTGCCAGAAAGCTCGCGAAGTGCTCTATCACCTCGTAACCCGCTTCGTCGGTTACAGCCACTTTTCAAGGCATTTCGGAGCCTCTAAAGTCCCCAAAATTAAGTTTAAATATTTTATTGCACCCCTCCAAGATGAAAACATTAATATCTTCAAAACTAGTTGTGACCTTGCGACGCAACTTTACCGGAATGCTTATCTAGCCAACCAGAAGCTTTAGGGAGAGTTTCGCACCATTTCGTGCTCAAATGAAAACTTACTATAAATAGTAACCTCGCATAAATGCAAGGTTGAGACACCATTTTTCCCAACAATGGGAAGGCTATTCAGAGAAACAATGTGACTTGTTATGCTTGTAACAAGATTCAACATATTGCAAAATTCTACAGAAGTAAGGCATCACCAGTAAGTAACAATGGTGCTAGTTTGAAGGGTAAAGAAAAGGTTGAAGAGGTAAAGCAAGAATTCTCAAAACAATGGATCAGAAAGTCAGATCTAAATGGTGATAGGAATACTCCTCCACTAGCAGAACAGAGTAACACTCCACCGACAAGAGACTCTTCATCTAACTGAAGAAAATTCTTTTGAGGGTTTGGCAATCAAATGTGAAACATGCTATTATTCCCTCGGTTGATGGTGAGAAGTTGAAATTACTTCTATACTGGCAGATAAGTTAAGTCATTACTTAAACCGGCAAGCATTAAATGGGGTGGTTGGCGAATTTAACATTATAAAACAAGTGTTTTGGCTCCATTTTCATTTCACCGAGCATTCAAATCTTTGAGAGAGCGAAAATTCCTGAGCAAAGGCATTCCAAGGAAAGAAGTGAAGCAATTCATCAAGCAATCATTCCTAAGGTAGATAAAGGTATTTATAAATCATGGCTTCTTCATCTGTTCCCAAATTCATTGCAAACCCTACTATTATCGAAGTGATCAAATGCCCTAGACCCATATTCTAGTTAGTTCCCGAGATTGCCAAGAAAGATGGTAATATTGGTGCATTTTCTCAAATTCCTAAGGGAGTAGTTTTTTCTGAAGACACTAGAATGTATAAACATTGTCATATAGAAGAATTAGGTGATGAGGAAATTAAGGATATGTATAAATCTATAATTTGTGATGAATCTGAAAATATCAAACCTGAACACAAGATAGTAGAAACCCTAGGTTTCACTGAAATTCTTAGTATCCCGGATTTTCCCAAGGATGTTATAAGGATAGTACTAAGCAGGGTACATGGTGCATTCTTCTTGTTGGACTCAGTTCACAAAATCACAAAAGAAGCAGTAAAGGCTGTGACAGGGTTGCCCTCCACTGGTAATAGACCTGATAAAACAAAGAAGGTCTCAAATGACCTAGTGATTAACCTAACTGGTGCAACATCTGATAAAAGATTGTTAAGGGTAAATGATGTAATGGATATCAATGTCAGATTCATCAATATGATCTTAGGCTACAAAACCACACATGCAAATAGGTTAAACTCAGTCTCTATCTTATGCATAAAGAGTGCCTATGACATGGTTAATGATAATGTAAGAATTGATGTGTGTGAATGGATTAAAGATGAACTAATTGACAATTTAGGAAAGATAAAGAAAGACAAAAAGGGAACATTCAGATTTGGAAACCTACTTATCTATTTAATGCTACACATAACCAAATGAGTACCCGTTATTGGTAATACGAATCTTGGTTTTGATATACCGGTAGGCAAACAACTGTCAGATTTACTAAACAACATGGGAGAGAACAGAGAAAAGAAAATAAATGAGTATTTTTAGGCATTGAATGCCCGGATGAAGACTAGAGTTAGATTGTCACAAGCAATTGTTAACAAGTATAAGGATGAAATCTATTTTGTTATAAAGAAGGATGAAATCTGGATGGAGGCATTTATCCCAAGAACCATCTGGGTTAGTAAAATGGGATATGAAACTGATGACCACATAATAGAAATATATGCAAAAGCCCTCCTAGAAGCACCTAAGGAACCTAAAGAAGAGGTATTTGGTAGTGTTGAGACTATTGAAAAACAAATCCAATCAAAGAAAAATATTAAAAAGGTTGAAGCAGTAGTTAGAAAAGGATCAAGGCAAGCAAAAGCCATTAAGGAAGATGTACTTAAATGAACTGGTATCACTGAAGATGATTTAGAAGCACTTCAACCAAAAACTCACCTTTCACTGGTTGGAACTTCTTCAGAAAGTGATATACCAGCTACATTCAAAAGACTTGAGAGAAAAAGGAAACCTTCACCGATATCTTCACCTTCCCCTAGAAGGACAAGATAGAAACAACAGGCAGTAAGGCCTCCAGCTAAGAAACTAACTCCAAAGCAGAAGATAACTCCTAAGAAGAAGACTCAACAAACCATAGCTCCAATTGACAAACTTCTCAATGAAATAATAGAGGATGGCAAGCTGAAAAACATTAACAGATTATATGACTCATTATCGGTTGATGACAAGGAGAAATTTGAAAACAGTGTAATCCTACACTTGGATGTTTACAAGAAATTTCTTATGCAAGTTGTTGATGAAATACCAACAAAACTATACAAAAGACTTGAAGCTAGAAGACAAGCTATTGTTGAGCTTGATAAGAAAATAAAAATTGAAAAACTACTTGTTGTACATCCTGTAAACTCGCCTGAAGAAATAGATCAATTGATCTTTGAGGCTAGCTGGTCAGTATTTTCAACTGCACACCGGCATGTAGCATTGATGGTAGGTAGAGTAAATGAGGTAACTGAGGAAACTGCTAATGCATGGGACATATTCCTTGTAGAGAAGGAAAATCGGGAAGAGTATCAAAGCCCTAACCCATCAAGGTATATCAAAAGGATAAGGGAAAAGGTAAGGTTGGTGGACCACCTAGCATAAAAGTAACAGATAACTTATCCCCACTACCTCTAGATACTCCACCGGTAGTTACTACTGACAATCAACTGGCTAGTGAGAGTATGGACATACCATAGGAGGACACAAATCTTGACTCTGAGGTGTTATACACAATGAACATTGACACTCAGAAGGTCAATATTGTGGTAGATAAGGATTCAATAGGGAAAATAGATGTGACAAATGAGCCACCAACAACAGATAGCACAGAAGGTAAACCAGTAGTGGACATCACTAGGAAACGGGTAGAGCAATAGGCTCCCTCACAGCAATAGGTTCATGCAGAGATAGTGCCACCGGCAACAGCTGAGAAACTCAAACCTTTTCTTAAAGAAATGCAAACACAAACTGACCTACCAGAGGTCACTACAAGCAAAGAAGTTACTCCCACCGACAGAATACAGATTGTTGGTTCTTCTATTGTAGATTTCAGACCAACAAATGTGACAAAAGTTCTTTTGGATTCTATCAAGAAGATAACAGAGTGTAGCTCGCAAGCATACAAAGCAATTGATGACACAATTCCAATTTTGAAAATGATAGCACCCAAGTGCAATATAGATAATAAAGATTCTTTGAATCAACTTGACACATTGTCTAAGTATATTACTGACAACATTGTGACAGTTGAACAAATAAATGAGGAAGCATTCAAGGAGAAACTAGAGAAGGAAAAACAAAAATTCTTTGAAGAGGAAATAAAGAAGTGTATGAGAGAATTTGACACTCTTTTACCACCACTATGTAGTACACTAAAAGAATTTAAAACTTTGTACAAAGATACATGTAAAACTAACTTTTTGACAGTAGATATAGATAAGAAGATCAGCAAGGTACAAGGTACAAGAGGAAATAAATCAACTAGCTGATAATTTCATTAATTCATTTGAACCACTATCAGTTTCTGAGCAGAAAATAACAGGTTTTGAGGAGGAAATTCTTAAATTGGAAAGATAAAAGGAAAGAATAAAAGGAAAGGCAAAAGATCTAAAATGGAGAGTTAGTCCAAAATTGGACTACCTCACCTCCTTAAGAAAAGATATATCTGAGGCTTTAATTCAAGGATAGAAAACACCAGCACAACAAATGCAACACCTCACTGGTACAATTCAGAGGATAGAGGCTGCATTAAAAGACAATAAGCAATTCACTGAGAGCCTAAATTTGGTATTGGCAGACCTTTTTCAGATTGTAACCAACCGGTTACAAGGATGAAGATGGAAACCACAGTCAATTGACACTTTGACAACCTTTGTCATTGATGCTAAAGGGGGAGTAGTGGTATGAGAAAAATAATCAGCAAATGGCTCATCAGCTTAGGGGGAGCACATATTCTTTTGGTACACAAATTTTTGGTAAGACAATTCTGGCAGAAACTTTTTGGATGACAATTTTTGGATTTTTCTCATTAGTGTTGCCATCAATGCCAAAGGGGGAGAATGTTGGAAAATGCACACTCCAATGAGACATTGTAGGTGATGGAAGATTTTTTCATTGATGGCAACCTTGCAATCCTATGACACTGGAAATACAATTTACCGGCACCAGCAAAGATAGACTCTACACTGGTACACAGTCCACCGGCAGTGAAAGGAAGTATACCAGCACCCAGGGTGACATGAATTTTGTTTATAATATATTTTGTAACTTATAGTTAAATCATTGTAAGCCGACTTGGCAAGTTGTAAAATGATGCATATATGTATGAGATCATTATAGAACATTTGTAAGGAAGTAGATAGGCAAAATAAGGTAGACCTATTATGCGAATATAGGTTAAGGGTTTATGTATGAAGCAGAGCTAAAACCGGTACTGGATCTAGCATAGCAGATGCTATTTTGAAGCAGTACAAGACATTGGATTTGCATAATCTATTTTGTAAGTCAGTGAGACTTCCCATTTTGTAATTGAGCAGTGAGCTCTAAGAACTTGGCCTTCCTGCATGTGCAGGCCTCTATTGTAAGAGTAATATTCACTTATTGGGCAGTAAGCGAATATTGTGGGTCACAAATCCCATCGAGGTTTTTCCCACACCGGGTTTCCTCATTAAACTACTATGTTATGGTGTGTTTTCTTGTGGTTATTGTTATTCCTATTTACTACACTATTTCAGTTTACCAGTAGACAGTATTGATATGCTTTTCATGTTTTAAATTGAAGTAAATTCACAAACCGGTAAGATACTGATTCACACCCCCCCCCCCCCCCCTCTCAGTATCTTTGGGAATCTTAACAATAATGATATAATGGATTGATAAATTATGTGCCAAGGACAACCACCAAACTAAACCCTAATGAATTTCAAAATTCCACACCAAAAAAAATGCACACAAAAATGAGGAATGGATAGCAAAGAACAACAAATTTGCAGACACCGATTTCTTTTAATAATTGCCTTAATTACAAACTCATTGGGAGGTGTATCAAAAGGTTGCTTGAGATATTGTACGATGTCTATATCTCACGTATATATGAAGGGCACTGAAATGGATCACATTCTCATTTTAATCTCAAATCTCCATCTGTCAAAGGATACTTACAGTTTATGCCTGGTCAACTGTAAAGGTTGATAAAAGCCAATACAAGTTATAGAGCAGTGAAAGATTCTAAGGAAGACCTAAACTCCTACTCGATATTTCAAGGAGATGTGTTCTTTGATCGAAGTTCTAGATTTCAATTGTAATTTTGAGTTAACATTTTTTTATATACATATTAAGATAATTGTATTAAATTTAAAATATTTTAATTATAAAACATTTTATTGTTCAAAGCTTATTTAAATAATTAATCAAAAAAATTACTAGACTAAAACAGTAAAGGTGTGACCATAGGCAAAATAGAAAGGTTAAAATTGCTTGAAAACCAAAATCACCACACTGGTAAAACTAAACGGTAAAAACAACATACCGTAACAGAGATATGTGTGTGTCATCAGATAAGTGTAGAATATGCATAACATCACAATACATAGAAAAATCAGCACAAAGTCAAGGTTTAATCTTATAATTTGGTGCAAAAGCTTCTAATTAAAATAGGTCAACATAAATCTCAACGGTCAATGAAATTTTTGGTTCTCAATCAGATGATATAGCTTCCGAAATGAAATAAAGAACTTTGTTAATTGCATTTGAGGTTTCAAAGCAAGCTATTTTGACTGACTGCAAAAGTTTTCTTAGTGTAATTTTAACACAATTTCTAATGTTTCCAAT
This sequence comes from Cryptomeria japonica, assembly GCF_030272615.1. Taxonomy (NCBI): domain Eukaryota; kingdom Viridiplantae; phylum Streptophyta; class Pinopsida; order Cupressales; family Cupressaceae; genus Cryptomeria; species Cryptomeria japonica. The sequence continues at coordinate 695,252,681 of NC_081405.1, read as the reverse complement.
GTAACAGGCCTCTGTAATTTTTAGTACTCATATGTATTCATTTATGTGTTCATCTCAATGGGGCAGAAGGAAACCCAAAACAAAGTAAATTAAAGAAAAACTTAAACAACATAGTGTTGTGTGGATATTTCTTTTATGTTACTTGTAATAGGTTCACCAAGAGAAAAAAATCCTAATACCGATTTATGAGTTCTACATATAAGAATGGAGTACAAAAAGTATGAAGAATACTTCAAATATCAAAATATAATCGAAATAAGAACTAAACCCCTGAGATCATGTGTAATTAACTCTAATCAATATCTACCCATGCAACCCATCCGTCTTGATTATCATTCCACTTAAAGATCTTATCTCCTAGCACAAAAACAAACCCTCGAAAGATAAAAATCACAAGATTTTCTTATTTTATGTATATTATGACATATTCATTGAATCAGGGTTTACATAACTTAACTATGGTGGTTAATGGTGTGTTGCATTTTTAAAGATGCTTCTTGTCTTTGATTTGATGAGAACGTTTTGTGCATGGGTTTCTTTGAATGGCAAGATTTTCAGAGTATAATTTCATGTCATTACGACATAAGTCTGAAAATATACGCGTGTGCAATGTCTTTCTCATTTTTCAATAAGATTAAAATGCCCTTGGAATTGGTGAAGGCCACCAGTTGGTAATTAATTCTAGCTAGTACGTCAGTTGTCATTTAACCTTTTTAAAAGAAGTCATAATGTCTTAAAGTAATTAAATGTAAAAGTAATTTTTTTAAAAAAAAATTGAATTTTTTATCTACTTTAACCAATAGTAATACGGAAAGATAATACTCAATTTTTTATCTACTTTAACCAATAGTAATATAGAAAGATAATATTTTTAAATTATTTAAAATAAAAATTAAATACAAACATTAAGATTTTTGTTTAAAAAATGTAATATTTTTTAGTGATTGGTTAAATTAATGCACAAATAAAATTTGATGGATGCAATAGTAATCTTCCTTGGCAGGTACTAAAAATAGTACCTAAATTATTTATGTTAAGGAGAAGGGTTCTAAGTATGTAAATTGTGTTGGCAGTGGGCCAACATCCCTCACGATGATTCACGACATGGTTTAACAGCCTCCTGTGGATTCTATAAGTCTAGTGGTTGTATTGGGCATTGACAGGTCGATCTTTTGGTGCAATGACAACCCTAGCTTGTAATAAGTGGTATCAGAGCTTGGTCATAGGTTCGAATCACGCAGGCCACAAAGAGTGATGCTAGGAGGGGGATTGGTGGCAATGGGCTAGCGTCCCTCATGAGGATTCGTGAAATGGTTTAACAACCTCCTATGGATTCTATAAGTCTAGTAGTTATATCGGGCATTGACAGATCGATCTTTTGGTGCAACGACAACCCTAGCTTGTAACAAATTATTTGTTAAAAATTTCAAAAATTTCAGTCATATTAATAAATTAAAATATAAGATATTATGTGTAAAATTATAATATAAATATAAAAAATATAAATCTCTTTCAAAATAATGAAATTAAATTTTATTATTTATATTTTTTCATTGAATTTTATTATTTATATTTTTTTATTGAATTTTAGATATTAAATTTTATGTCAAATTAGACCAAGTCTCCATCTGCAATTTAGTTTTACCTATATACAAATCACTACAAAATATACCGCAAAATGGTGACTTTAACTTTTTTTTTTCAGATTTTCCACTCATGAAAGAGAGGACATAAAAAAATAAAATTATTATCTGTATATCTAGCATTTTAAATAATTTTTTGATATTAATATGTATGCTTTTTATTAAATATTTTTATATTGAATATTTTAAAATGTAGATTTATATTAAGCCATTTAGAATAATTAGTAGTGATCATGTTGAGTATTGATTATTTATTAGCTATGTCTAGATTTTTCTTTTATTTTGAAACATCCTTGAGAAATTATTTACCACTGAATATAATTGTAGAGGAAAGTAAACAACTTTTAATTAAAAAATAAAAGTGGATCAAACACATTCAACACTCTAACAAAGGAGTGGCCCCTTCTAATAAAATTGAAATTCTATGAATATGGATACTTTCACCTAGCGTCATTATTAAACTTAGGTAGGCATCTACCCTTTATATTATAAATGTGTTTTCAATATAAATTTCTATAAATATTAATTATCATTAATCCAACCGATCTTATGTATTAATGCCATTTGAAAAATGAATATCAACCATTATCTTGTAAATTTGATTATTACTGCTATTGTATCCTTTTGTTACTCATTTTGCAGGATTGAAAACCTGGAATGCATATCCTTGTGTATATTTAATGTCCTCTAATCTATGTGATGAATAATGATGAACTACTAAGGTCCTAATCGGTACTTAGAGAGCGAGTGTGAATCAGTACACACAAAAATTGCTTCAACACTTAATCATATTAAAACGCAACTAACCAGTTGTCTTCACCACTATACTTAACCATAGTAATACCGGTTAAACAGAAGTACTTCGGACAGCTAAACCGGTTAAACAAAAATACTTCAAACAACATTCAACAGATCTCAAATCTTGATGACTACTTTACCGATATAATCATGCATGAGTTGCATCAATCATACCACAATCATTTTACACTACATGCATATCTAACTTAGTCAAAATCACACAATCATCACATCAAAAACTCACAACCCATAACTCACAGATTTTTCATGTGGAAACCCAAATAGGAAAAACCACGATGGGGATGAATACCCACAAGCTTGTTTGTGAACTCTTTTGAAGTCTGCTCTGTTAGGAGCCTAGTCCGGTTAAAGACTTTAAAATAAAGGTTTTGTTAGGAATCGATTCTGTTAGGGATCACCAGGTTAAGGGATGGCTATGTACCCTGTTAAAGGTTGAAACCTTGTTAAGAGTTACCTCACTAGAGGATTTAAATAACTCAATGAACATGAGCCACCTCGTTACAAGAATTACAACAAAGCCTGTTAAAGATACCTCGTCAAGGGATTTACCTTATGTTGAAATGGTTAGAAGACATTAGGTAAAACACCGATCTGATAACAACACCTCTTGCTAAGGCAGATCCTTTTCAGTTCCTCTCTTCTGCAATCACACTCTACAAATTTCTCACTCTGGTTTGGCAACTATCAAATCTCCAACACGCGGACACAAACACAACTTTTTCCAACACCTGCAATAAAAAAACTCATCGACCTTATAGACAACAAACTATGTTGGTAACATAAACCTTAAACCCTAAATATTTTAGGTTTACAGTTACAAGCGATACAATCCTGACCATCCAAACATATTACATAGAATGAAATGATCTAAAATAGATCTCAAGACATTCTGCATCATCCAATCTTCACTGCATCTAAAAATCAATAACCCATCACGTGCTCTTCAGGCACTGCTAAGAAAAACACTCATTCCAGAGGTAGGTATTCAATGGATTCAATCTTCACACACAAGAACCACAAAGAAATCCTTCCCGTGCACACAATTGATGTGGAATCTTGATCCTTATCATTATTCCTTAACTAACTGGTCACAAAACATCATCGGTTGCATCACACAGGCCAAACGATAACCCTAGCATTGAACTGAGACTACCAACTGGTAGTCACACTTAGTGAACCCTGACACCAGTTCGCTCCATCCTGGTTGACCATAACCGCTTCCAATCTTCATACCGGTTCACCTACTTGAGCACTTATTGACATCAATGACAACATACATTATCACCGCTTCATCATATTCCAACACTATGTTGTTGGCTTAACTAAGGTAATTTAAGAAAGAACATGATCAATAACCTAAACTCAACCTAGTCAAAAATATATTATTTAAATAGGATAATTTAATAAATTCTGGTGTGTAGTTGTTTGAATCGCTCATAAGCTTGGCTCAATCGACCACTAGTATCACTTCTTCCCCTATACACATTCATGTACCTAATAATATGCACTAACTTTATTAGTGGTAATCCACCATAATAACACATCATGTGGCCCCCAATTTTTCACTTTTCTTCTATCAAATTTAGCTATTTAGAATTTACCTTCTATTTGTCCTTTTGTTTTAAAACTAAAATATATTGATAGAGGCATGATTAATAATCAACAAGAATCTTATCTTTATCTAGTGATAATGGATAAGTGCCATGATTGTATATATAGATATATAAGATAAAAATTGTGATCTCATTGTTACAAAATAATGCTTTAAACCCACATACATTTAATACATTTCATACATTGTTACGAAAATATTGAGATAAAAGAATGCATACAAGCTTACAGAATCACCATAATGCAAAGATCAAAATATACAAGCCACAAGAGAACACAAGATATATCCTAGGAAAACCCTAATGAGGGAAAAATCCAACCTCCAAAAGTATTCATACTCCATTGTATTAATCATCCACAAAGAAATAACAGTTACAATGAATAACTTTGAAACATCAAGCCATTCAATGCATTCCCATGTGTCCAAGCATGAACCCACACATCCAATGCCATACTTCACAAATGCATTCTTCCAAAAGACTCAATACAATTACAACCCAAAACCACAAGCCAACCTTAACCACTAAACATGTGCTTGCTTATATAGACAAAAGCTAAAAACAAAACATCTAGTGGTAAAGTAAAACCATGTGCTTACCTACTCCCTTGACCCCACATTTAATATTAGGTACTAAGTTTTCTCTTTTTAAATATATTTCCCCAATATTAAATAATTATAATATAGTAATCCCAATGTTACAATACAACTCATCAAGTGGCCCTAGGAATATTCCAAGAAATCTCCACATGTTACACATCCATGTGCAACATCATATAATAAATAAAATATTACATTACATCTCCATGGGAAACCCACATAATAAATAAATTACAGTTACATTCCTATGCAAGGTGTACAAAACTTTATCTACCAACATTCTCGCACTTATTGTATACATTGCATAAGGGTCAATCAATGAGATACATCATCATAGCCATACATGTGAGCACTTGAATATCCAACATTCTCTCATGCTCCACCAAGTGACCACCATCTCAAGAAAGAAATTTTCTCATCCTCCAACTTGTCACCTATGGACGAAAAGAAACAAGCCAAGGTGAAGATGTACCAATCCATGAACACAAGCATAAAACCCAATGTGATAACAAAGGCTCCAAGTTGTTGGCATAAATAAAAAACCCACATGAATGGAAATGACATCCACAACGCATGCTAATACATCCAACCATCCATACCTCCTAGGTATAACAAATATCAGTAAACTGATGCCCACATAATATCAACCCATAAACCACTTGATCAAGCTCCTTGTATCCAAACCTATCAATCAAATACATGTACATATCTAAGAACTCCCACTACATGGGTAATACGAAACCTGAAATGAATCTCAAAACATATCAATTCTACCAATAAAAACTCATAAGAAGGTGTGACGAGTAAATCAAATATGTAATACCAAGAAGAATCACATTGATCCATGCATGCAACCCAACTGTTGCATACTCTCCCACAGTATGTCACCATCCCAAAACATGAGAAGAACATAGAATGAAGAGACACAACCTATAAACTATAACATGTCCTTCTACCAACACCTCAAATAAGCAACATTGTGTCGAGTATGATCCTCTCCAAAACACCCCAAAAGAGAAGCCAAAACAAAACCCAAAAACCTCATTCAATCTCTTAGATAAAACCAACATAAGTATCACGTAATTTTGACATGGATGTAAGCCTCCCATGACAAAGAAGATCAAACTCATAATAACCATTCCTAATGAAGGAAATAAGACCACTAAACCATCTCCTACCATCCTTAAAATGATATCATAATATGTAACCATATACACAAGGAGATAACCTTTCTAAACATCTCTGAAAATGAACCCTTCAAAACTAAACAATCTTCACAACTCAAGATCCATATCTATGAAAGATAAGCATAAACATAATGCACCTAAAAGGAAACAATGGGAAATACCTCTCAAGTTGTAAATTGCTAAGTAGACCAAGAGTGGGGAATGAGAATGTTCATCAAGATGTCCAAGTCATCATGACTCACACTAAGAACAATCAATTCTCAAGACCATATTAGGCGAATGCTCCTTGGACTTCCTACTGAAACAACCAACCGTCCCAACACATATCTCTAAACACAAGAGAATAATAACATCACCTACATCTCAATGTATCCATGAGCACCCATAACCAATCAATCCATGCCAAACTCCAAATGCAACATAGCACCAACATAAAGTATCAAGCAAATGATCATAGACTCAATATAAAGAGAGCCAACCAAGATCAATGTCAAAGCTCCAACCATGGAATCATGAACATAAGCATGACAACATGATCTAACCATCCTCTCCAAGGAGATAACATGCTAAATATAAACATATCAAATAATTGTAACATGCCAAAACTCTAAATGCATATCTAGAGTGTATCATGACATAGCAACAACTATGATAAAATGCCAAATGAAGGCATAAAATAATACCTCAACCAAGGACTCCATGAGTCTTCAAGATTTCAACATCCTCAAATATCATGAAGATCACAACTCCGAGTGAACATAACATGGTATCAAGAGAAATGTATCATGCCAAATTCTAAACTGGTAGTCAAGAGTAAACCATGACATAATAACAAACATACTATGAACCAAATATCACCTATAACCATCTCCAATCAACATTTAGATAACCATCTCCTACTAGTGCACCTGAAAATGTGAAAGAACCTTTGCAACAGTGGGATCAAGAGCTCCCCACAATCTACACACTAAGAAGATCATCCACCATCTAATGGTGAATACACATCACTGGCAACAACTCCCATTGAACTGTGATACCGATTCACAGATGGCATTGTGATAACAATATCCTACATGAAGAACATATAGGTATACACACATACAACTGAAAAGTCAATAACATCAAGTGTAACCATGAACTCTAATCCAAGAAGATACATACAACTGCCAACAAGACCACCAATCAAGAATCAATCCTACACCGCCAATACATCACTGTCAAAATCTCCCACTAAAAGTGTAACCAATGAATAACCAAGCTATCATGAATTCATGATAAACCACATGCTACAAGTCCCAAAACCAACTATCTAGCTACTATTAACATCATCCATGCTCTCATCTCAAAACAAACATACCAATGCACAAATGGCCATAGACAAGGAAAACTAACAAGTATGTACCACAATAAATAAAACCTGATGGATATAGATAGTCCACATTGTAGTCACCCCACTGTAATTAATAGGCCATGTATCCTACAAATCACATAACTCGTAGATCCAATCACTGAACATGCAAACCCATCATCACATTAGTAAACTATAAACAAATATATCAAAGAGAATAATCCTATAGACCACATGACTCAAACACCAAATCAACATCTAATCTAATTTGCCAAACATGTCCACACTCAAGAACCATAGTAAAGGAACAAAATAAGCATCAAGGAGATAATAACAACCTCCTAACATCCTCTTGTCAATGTAAAACAAGTACCTGCATACCAATGACATGATAATCATAAATAATGTTGCACCTGCCTCAACTATCACTCACATGAAACTCCAAGTCACATTATACCCTTGAATCTACAAATAATACTATGTTCAGTAAAAATCTTAACATTGTTCTCTATTTCTCATTCAGACTCCTCATTCACATTGATGGAGGCAGCGTAGGAGACAAGGATAAACCCTAATCTATCCCCTCTATGAAAAAATGAAGAGGGAACCCTCGAAACCCGAGAAAAGTCAGGGTGAGATCCACCATCGGACACTGACGCCCACAATGGACTAGTTCACACACGATCCATCATAGCTCGATTTGATCCGGTGGGGATAAGAGTAGCAGGGGAGCATATAGGAGAGCAAGTGAGAGAACCAAGCGGGAGTGTAGTTTCAAATTCTCCATTGCTCGTTGATGAATTTGATTATTATCCTTTTGTTACTCATTTTGCAAGATTGAAAACATTGAATGCATCTCCTTGTGTATGTTTAATGTCCTCTAATCTATGTTGTTGGATTAACTAAGGTAATTTGAGAAAAGAAATGATCAATAACCTAAACTCAACCTAGTCAAAAATATGTTATTTATATAAGATAATTTAATAAATTCTACTATGTAGTTGTTTGAATCCCTCATAAGCTTGGCTTAATCGGCAACTAGTATCAAGTCTTCACCTATACATTCAGGTCACTAATAATATCCACTAATTGTATTAGTGGTAATCCACCAAAATCATGCATGGCCTCCATTTTTTAACTTTTCTTCTATCAAATTTAGCTATTTAGAATTTACCTTCTATTTGTCCTTTTGTTTTAAAACTAAAATATATTAATAGGGGCATGATTAATAATTAACAAAAAAAATTTATCTTTATCTAGTGACAATGGATAAGTGCCATGACTGTATATAGATATATAAGATCAAAATTGTGATCTCATTGTTAGTAAATAATAATTTAAACCCACATACATTTAATCAATTTCCTACATAACCCATGAGAGAAAAGAATGCATACAAGCTTACAAAATCACCATAATGCAAAGATCAAAATAGAAAATCCACAAGAGAACACAAGATATATCCTACGAAGATCTTCATGGGGGAAAAGGACAACCTCCAAAAGCATTCATATTCCATTGTATTAATCAGCCATAAAGAAACAAGAGTTACAATGAATACCTCTGAAACATCAAGAACTTCAATGCATGCCTATGTATCCAAGCATGAACCCATACATCCCATGTCATGCTTCATAAATGCATTCTTCCAAAGGACTCAATACAATTACAACCCAAAACCACTAGCCAACCTTAACCACTAAACATGTGCATGCTTATATAGACAAAAGCTCAAAAAAAAATGTCTAGTGGTCAAGCAAAACCATGTGCCACAAAATCATGTTCTTACCTACCCCCTTCACCCCACATTTAATATTAGGTACTAATTTTTCTCCTTTTAAATATATTTCCCCAATATTAAATATTTATAATATAATAATCCCAATGTTACAATACAACTCACCAAGTGGACCCGAGAATAGTCCAAGAAATCTCTACATGTTACACATCCATGTGCAACATCACATAATAAATAAATATTACATTACATGTCCATGTGAAACGTACATAATAAATAAATGACAATTACATTACTATGCAAGGTGTACAACACTTTATTTCCCAATATTCTCCCACTTATTGTATACATTACATAAGGGTCAATCAATGAGATACATCATCATAGCCATACATGTGACCACTTGAATCTCCAAAATGATCTCATGCTCCACCAAGATACCTCCAATAAAACCAAATGACCACCATCTCAAGCAAGAACTCCTCTCATCCTCCAACATGCCACCTATTGAAGAAAAGGAACAAGGCAAGGTGAACATGCACCAATCCATGAACACAAGCGTAAAACCCAATGTGATAACAAAGACTCCAAGTTGTTGTCATAAAGAAAAAACCCACATGATCAAGAATAACATCCACAATGCATGCCAATACATCAAACCATCCATACCTCCTAGGTATAAACAATATCAGTAAACTCATGCCAACATCATATCAACCCATAAACCACAATCAAGCTCCCAATCTCAAAACCTATCAATAAATTACATACATGTCTAAGAACTCCCATTGCATTGGTAATACCAAATATTCAATGAAGCTTGAAGCATATCAAGTCTACCAATAAACACTTATAAGAAGGTGTGATAAGTAAATCATATATGTAATACCAAGAACAATCACAATGATCCATGCATGCAACTCAACTGTTGCATACTCTCCCACAATATGTCACCATCTAAAAAGATGAGAAGAAACATAGAACAAAGAGACACAACCTATAAACCATAACTTGTCCTTCTAAAAACACCTCAAATAAGCAACGTTGTGTCAAGTATGATCCTCTCCAAAACACCCCAAAGGAGAAGCCAAAACAACACCCAGAAACCTCATTCAATCTTTTAGATCAAACCAACATAAGTACCATTTAATTTTGACATGGATGTAAGCCTCCCATAACCAAGAAGATCAAACTCATAATAACCATTCCTAATTAAGGAAAACAGACCACTAAACCATCTCCTAACATCCTCAAAATGATACCATAATATGTAACCATATGCACAAGGAGATACCCATGCTATACATCTCTCAAAATGAACCCTCCAGAAGTAAACAATCTTCATAGCTTAAGATCCATATTTATGAAAGATAAACATAAACATAATGCACCTAAAAGGAAACAATGGGAAATACCTCTCAAGTAGTAAACTGCTAAGTAGACCAAGAGTGGGGAATGAGAATTCTCATCAAGCTATCAAAGTCATCATGAATCACACTAAGAACAATCAACTCTCAAGGCCATACTAGATGGATGCTCCTTGGACTTCCTACTGAAACAACCAACTATCCCAACACATATCTCTAAACACAAGAGAATAATAGCATCACCTACATCTCAATGTATCTATGAGCACCTGTAACCAATTAATCCATGCCAAACTCCAAATGCAACATACAACCAACATGAAGTATCAAGCAAATGATTATAGACTCAATACAAAGAGAGCCAACCAAGATCAATGTCAAATCTCCAACCATGGAATCATGCCAATATGATCTAACCATCCTCTCCAAGGAGATAACATGCTCCATATGAACATATTAAGTAACTATAACGTGCCAAAACTCTAAATGCATATCTAGAGTGTACTATGACATAGCAACAACTATGATAACATGTCAAATGAAAGAATAAAATCACACCTCAACCAAGGACTCAATGAGTTCTCAAGATGTCAACATCCTCAAATATCATGAAGATCAAAACTTCAAGTGAACATAACATGGTGTCAAGAGAAATGTATCATGCCAAACTGTAAACCGGTAATCAAGAGTAAACCATGACATAATAAAAAATATACTCTAAACCAAATATAACTTGTAACCATCTCCAATCAACATGAAGATAACCATCTCTTACTAGTGCACCTACAAATGTGAAAGACCCTCTACAGCTATAGAATCAAGATCTCCTCCAACATCTACACACTAAGAAGATCATCCACCATCTAATGTTGAATACACATTATTGCCAACAACTCCCACACTGAACCGTGATACCGAGTCACACATGGCATCATGATAACAATATCCGACATGAAGAACATCTAGGTCTACACACATACAACTGAAAAGTCAATAACATCAAGTGTAACCATGAACTCCAATCCAAGAAGATACATACAACCACCAACAAAACCACCAATCAAGAAACAATCCTACACCACCAATACATCACTGTCAAAATCTCCCACTAAAAGTGTAACCAATGAATAACCAAGCTATCATGACTTCATGATAAACCACATGCTACAAGTCCCAAAACCAACTATCTAGCTACTATTAACATCATCCATGCTCTCATCTCAAAACAAACATACCAATGCACAAATGGCCACAGACAAGGAAAACTAACAAGTATGTACCACAATAAATAAAACCTGATGGATATAGATAGTCCACATCATAGTCACCCCACTATAATTAATAGGCCATGTATCCTATAAATCACATAACTCGTAGATCCAATCACTGAACATACAAACCCATCATCACATTAGTAAACTGTAAACAAAGATATCAAAGAGAATAATCTTGTAGACCACATGACTCAAACCCCAAATCAACATCTAATATGACTCGCCAAACATGTCCACACTCAAGAACCATAGTAAAGGAGCCAAATAAGCATCAAGGAGATAATAACAACCTCCTAACATTAAACTAAGTCACCACAAATATGACTATGTCCTATCAATGTGAAACATGTATTTGCATACCAATGATGCCATAATCATAACTAATGTTGCACCTACCTCAACTATCACCCAAACTCCAAGTCTCAAACCATGTCCAACCATGTCCTCAAACCAAAGACAACCTACGTATCTATCACCATCAAAGTCCAACTCTGAAAAACACCTGTAAACTTGTACCCAGGAGGACCAAATATGATAATCAATTGTAGCATCATAAATATCTCATAAAAATATGTACTACCTTAAGGTTTCACCTCTTGACTCGTCTAGATGCACTCAAACTTACACCCCGAATCTCAAGCACCTACAAGTGTTCAAACAATTACAAACATCTCCATACTCATCAAATTGATAAAATAGTAGCACCACTTAGTATTGAACTAAACATGCTCTTCAATGCCTATTCGAAATCAAAAATCCAATTTCGTATGCAAAAGTTATGACCAAAATTGTGAAAAGGAGAACATATAGATTTTAGGCCCGAAAAAAATAATCAAAACAACACAACCATGAGACCAAACCTATACCAAATTGTATATCTCAGATTCAGATTTCCAACAAGTATAAGAAGTCCAAAATTCGACATCCCGAGTGAAAGTTATGCCAGTTGGAAGAAAAAGTCCAATTTCGCTATATTATAGGCAATACATGGACTTATAAATTTTGCCAATTTCCCAAAGTCCATATTCCAAAAAAAAATCTCAGATTGGACTAACAATCTCAAAATTATTTTTTTTTAAAAGTAATTTTCTGGGTGGGGCCCATTAGCCGAACCCCACCTCTCATCTCCCAATAGAAAAAGATATGTGGCAATTTATTTAATATTTAATATTTTAAATGTATTTAAAAATTAAATTTAAAAAAAAACTGCATGAAAAATATGTGGACGGATTTTTTTTAATTTTTATTTGGCAGTTTATTTAAAGCCGCAAAGAGCTGGGCAGTTGTAGTGGGGCCCCCTAATTGGGGTGCCGACACCAACAGGCAAGGCCCTGCTAGCTTGGCAGGCCCTGGGTCAGGGCATACTGCTTCCGTAGTACTAGTGACAATAGTATGCTATAGTAGTACTACGACAACAATACATTGTTGTTAGTTTTTGCAAGGGGTGTGGAGTTGGGGTCTCGTGACCCCCCAAAAATAATACATTTTATTGTTTTTCAATTTTTCTCTTTCACCTTTTCGCCCCCAAAAAATAATTTTTTTTAATAAATATTTTTGCAGGTTATAAAAATCAATGCCGACAGGACAAAAAATATTTTTTTAATTTCTGCAAATGCTTGTCATAAATTTGACGACCGTCACGGGCATCGACTAAATGTTTTTTTGCAAATATTTCAACTATGGTAAAATATTACAAATTTTATATCAATTTTTGTGTCTTGGCCAACCTAGATCCATGGTGAGGTCCATTTTGTCCCATGAGGCCATTTCTGAAAAATTTCCCACAAAATCCTCATTTAAATGTATATCTAAAGGAAACCCATTTGACCAAATATTTTCCAAACCCCAAATCTGCAAACAACCCATCACTACAAAAAACCTAAAAAGCTTAGATCTTCAATATAACAACTTTCAAGTGTGTTCCACTCAATCTAGAGTTATCATTCTAAATCAACCATGTAAGCTTTGATACCACTTGTTAGGAAATAATTCTTTAAACCCACATACATTTAGTCCATTTCCTACATAACCCATGAGAGAAAAGCATGCATACAAGCTTATAGAATCACCATAATGCAAAGATTAAAATAGACAAGCCACAAGATAACACAATATATATCCTAAGAAAACCCCCATGAGGGAAAAACCTAGCCTCCAAAAGGATGCATACTCCATTGTATTAATCATCCATAAAAAAATAAGAGCTACAATGAATACCTTTAAAAAATCAAGCCCTCCATGCATTACCATGTGTCCAAGCATGAATCCACACATCCCATGCCATGCTTAACAAATGCAATCCTCCAAAGGACTTGATACAGTGATAGCCCAAAGCCACAAGACAACATTAACCACTAAACGTGTGCTTGCTTATATAGATAAAAGCTCACACAAAAACAACTATTGGTAAAGTAAAACCATGTGCTTACCTACCCCCTTGACACCACATTTAATAGTGGGTACCAAGTTTTCTCTTTTTAAATATATTTCCTCAATATTAAATAATTACAATATAATAATCCCAATGTTACAATACAACTCATCAAGTGGCCCCAAGAATATTCCAAGGAATCTCTACATGTTACACATCCATGTGCAACATCACATAATAAATAAAATATTACATTACATCTCCATGGGAAACTCACATACTAAATAAATTACAATTACAACATTATTATGCAAAGTGTACAACACCTTATTTCCCAACACTCATTAGTAATGTTAAAAAATATATAAAAATTTCAAAATTAGTGATGGAAGCATGAAGAAAGACTAAGGATAAAGGATCATGAGAATCCATAACATGAAGTAAGGGTCAAAGGATCTAAGGTTTACAATGATATATGTAAAAATTGTACAAACCCTAAACGGATCATCATGGTAGCACAAAAAGGAAGGTATAATCTATTATGGATCTAAATATTAGTTAATAGGTCTAAATATTAGCTTAAAATTATATTTGAAATATGTGGGAAGAGGTAATCCTAGGGAAATTTAAGGATGTCTACGGTGGGTAAAGGATAGGCTTTGGATAAGGAACACCAAAATATAAAATAAATATCTATCAATGAATAACAAAGGGAAAAGAAAAAGTTATTGTTGGATGAGAAATCAAATATAGTTATGCTCAAAATTTGAATACATGACAAGAACAATAGTCTTAGTTCTTTCAACCTGCTTTCTAAACAGTAATTTTTTTGTGAAAATGCTAGAGATTAAGGGTTCAAAACAGGGGAAGCAAACAAATTTCTCCTATTTTTATTTTAGAAAACATAACATCACATCTATTGTGCTCCCTCTAAATTGATAAAAAAATAGTATTTCAATACTTTTCTCAATGAAAAATTATCTAACAGCATGTACTTTATTCTTTATTTTTTTCTAATTGTTTAATGAATACATGATCTTTTTAGTTATAAGAGACTTTTCTTTCTATTTAATTAAAAATGGATGTTTTGCTAGGAATGTGATTTTATTGACAAATAAAAAATATTTAAGTAATATTGAAAGGGCTAATTGCAAAATATGAATAATCGATTTAAAATATCTTTCTTTTAAGTAAATAAATAGTTAGATATAATATCATAATGAAAGTAATTAGGGGAGAGGATCGAGTAGATAGCTACCCTAACTTTGTGCACACTAAACTACTAGATAGTGTTGGTATTTTGGTATGGTTTTGTCATTGATGTCAACACCTACTAAAACAATAGCACATTGGAGATCCAACAGCATTCACCTGCAAGCAAGTAACTATTGCACAGTTACTGGTATATGGTTCACCGACAAGATATAATGATCACCGACACTTGGAATGATATGGAAGACACTTGGTAATATCTAAGACATCGAGTGGACATCTTATTTTAAGGAATTAATCATTGGTATATTCATATTTGCATATTTGCTTTTACCGGCAAATAGGTCTAGGGTTACACCGGCAGGTTTATCTTTTCCAGATAAGCATGGCACGCTATGGAGATGATTAATTATTGTTGTAAATGCATTAAGTCGACATGTTCAATCGGTTATTGCATCGGATATTATATTGTTTGTAAAATTTTTTTATTATAATATCTTGTAGAACCGACCTACTAAAATTGGTCTTAGGTTATGGTATAAATGTAAGATCTTATTTGTAAGATCAAGTGTGGAATGCGAAAAAGAATTGTGTGAAGGTATATGCGAGATTAAGCAGTGCTATACAAGAAGACATCATTTGAAGGTGAAGCTAGGTTTTTATAGAAGCATATTAGCATTACACCAGTATTGAACCCAACATATGAAGATGCTATTTTGAGCAGTACATTCTTATTGGATTTAACCATCCAACTGTAGTCAGTGTGACTCCCATTTTGTAATTGAGCAGTGAGCTCTAAGTTGTTGTCCTTTTTGCATGTGCAGGCCCAACTTATGTACACTTACTATCTGTAGTAGTATCTATTACTAATTATCAAATTGCCATTAGTTTTATATACAAAGTCATTCTATATTATAGTCGGTTAGTATTACCAAATCATGCAGTCGGTACACACAGAGAAGTCAGTATTAACAGTCTAGTCGGTTACAGAAAGAAAATAGTCACAAAGCCCAATATACACCGAGCTGTCTACCGAGCAGTAAAGATAATACACCGAGTTGATATACACCGAGTGAAACGTGTTACCAGATTCATTGAACCTGGACACACATATGAAAACGTGTTACAAGATCAAAGGACACAGAACCGTTTTCACATTGGAAATTGCACATATAGATTTTGTATAATTTTGAGGTCATCTAACCAATGAAATATTTTGCATGGTTATTTATTCAAGAAATCATGTTTGTAAGATCGAAGCAATGAATCGGATCACCGACATAAGAAGTCTATTTATACAACATGAATTTAGGGTTAAAAAAATAAAGATGTGAATGTGAGAAATGTGTGTACATGTGTGTATGAAGCAAGACTTATGTGATACATGAGAAATAACAGAGTATTATGATTGTTACAAAGACACAAAGGTCACCAAGAAGGTTATTAGAGAACAGTCGAGGAACAAAGTAAACAGAAGGGTTTACCGAGTTACTTTATGAGTTACCGAGGTATGCTATACGCAAGGTAATCTTATTTTGAGCACATAGAATATGCTACAACATTTCAGATGTAAAGTTGCAGATAGTTGTAATGATTCTATTGTAATATTTTGAAGTTGTAAGAGAAACCTTTAACAGGGTAAAAGACTCTAACGAAGTCTATAAATTGTAAATCCTTTAACCAGGTGCTACACTTATATAGTGTTGTAAAATCCTTTAGCAAGGTAGATCTAATTGATCTTAATACTCCTAACAGGGTAAGCTATCAGAAGTAGCTAAATGTAGTTCTAATCGAGCATTCTTTATTATTGCAGTAGTGAAGTTGTGGGTGCCATCCCCACCGCAATTTTTCTCTCTAACCAAGAGTTTCTACGTGACCAAAATATATGTGTTATGGAGTGAATCATGTATGAATGTTATCTGTTGATTATAATTTTGTTATAAGTTACTGCACTATCCTGTTTATGTATAACAGTAAGGTTCTTACAAAAGAAATGTTTTGGAGTACTGATTCACCCCTCCCTCTCAGTACATTAGCTTTCCATATTGGGCCTAACAATTGGTATCAGAGCTTGAATCTTGGAAAAGGGTTTAACTACCTAAAGAGAAAGATCTTATCAATGGAAGGCTATAAACAATCTCAAAAGATTGTGTATCTACAAGAAGAGATAGATCATGCAAATCAAGTGATTGCAGACATGCAAAGGCAAATGCAAAAATCTCTGAAAGTAAGGAGAAGATTATCTGATGACTTGCAGGATTCTCAAGAGTTAGTGGAACAAATCGAGACATCATCTAACAACAGTATATCTGAAGAGACTGAAGAAATGATTGGAATGTTGGAAGAAAAGAACAAAGCATTGGTTGATCAACTAAAAGCAATGAAAAGAGAACATGAACATTTCAGTATACAAATGACTAAAAATCTAGATGCATTAAGGATAGCTGAGGATAAAGCAAGAGATCTACAAAGAGAGAAACAAGAACTTGAAGTCTTAGTA
Organism: Cryptomeria japonica; assembly: GCF_030272615.1. Taxonomy (NCBI): domain Eukaryota; kingdom Viridiplantae; phylum Streptophyta; class Pinopsida; order Cupressales; family Cupressaceae; genus Cryptomeria; species Cryptomeria japonica. The sequence goes on along the minus strand of NC_081405.1, from coordinate 695,235,013 downwards.
TCTGATAAGAATGATGAAATCATAAGGCTAACTGGTATTCAACAAAATCTGACAGATCAACTAGGTTATACACATCATGAAGCAAATCTGAAAGATGATGAGAATCAAACATTGAAACTTGAAGTATCAAGGTTGAGCAATGAACTTGAAATAGAATAGAAATCCTAGGAAACACTGAAGAAGAGTTATGAAGCATCAAAGATGTTGGATGAGCAACTGAACACAAGATGACCCTACAAAGAAGGAGGACTCGGTTACAAAGGAAAAGACTCTACCGAGAAGGGAATCTGCACTACCGAGAGAGGAGGATCATCAAAACAAGCTGGAAAAAGGAAAAACATCAAAAGGAAGAAGCCTACTTGCTACTACTATGGAAATCAAGGTCATACTGCCAATATGTGTCAAATCAGAAAAGGTAAGCAACCGAATACCACTAAGACCAATGGTTATTGTTACAATTGCAATAAATATGGTCACACATCTAATCAATGTAGGACAAAGTCTGTTAACAATTATCAGAAGGCAAAATTCAAAGGGTTTTGCAAAAACTGCAATAGTTATGGACATGGTACCGAGAAGTGTTGGTTTAAGCAAAAGAACCACATATAGTCTGCACACCGAGCAAATACTAGAGGTTACCGAACTCACACAGATCCTTACCGACAATATTATTCAGTACCATGGGATTACAATACAAGGATATGGTGTGAATGTTGTGGAAGATATGGACATATAAGTGCCAACTGCTTTATAAGGTTTGGAATGAATAACTGAAGATCATGGAGAAATCTTGGTATGGCATGTTTTCATTGTCACAAAGCTGGACATTTAGCTGGAGATTGCAGAGATCAACCTAGAGAAGACACTGAGGAAATAAAAGAGAAATTAAAGATGATTTGGAGAAAGAAGGAAATTGTGTCAAATGAAGAAAGCACCTTACCTACCGAGCTAGGTGCCCCCACTCCAAATTAATCAGTAAAGGTATGAAGGGACTGCATTCTCACAAGGTTAAATCTTAAACAGTTCCTATTTAAGTATATACTGAATTCAAAATCTGCATAGTAAGATGTAGGAGTAAGTTTGAAATTCTATCAAAGTTTTTGAAGTACTTTACAGGAAAGCTATTAAGTCGGTGAATTCAGGAAGCCTGTCAAGTCGGTATATGAAGGAAATCTGGTTACTCGGTTAAAGCCCAAAAAAGGGAAAGAAAGTTAAGTGAACTGAGTGCATTTAATGTCTTTGACCTAACTTGCACGGAGCCCGATAAGGTATTTTTGAGTACTTAAAAGGTTTTTCATAGTCATTTTCATTCACCATGTTTTTGAGAAGCAGAGCAGAGTGAATCAAGGCGATCAAACCATCTTCAAAGCAAAATCCAAGGTATTTACATCGAATCTCATTGCATTGCTAAGCTGGTTTACCGAACTCATTAAGTTGTTATCTACTGAGTGTGAAGCATCTACCATTTGTTAAGTTCTCAAACCCTAAGGTTCCTGTGTCAATTTTTATCTGAAATCAAAATGGCATCTAAGATCCAAGACCCTATTGTTGTCACTAATGTAGAAAAGCCCTCACTAAAATACTCTATGACTCCCAGAATTGCATCTGAATCGGATGACAAGACTGCTTTTTCACTCATCCCGAATCGAGTCTTGTTAGTCAAGGATGTGAGATTCCTCACAAAATGTCATGTTGAAGAACTCGGTCATGTTGAGATCAAGGATGCATACGATGAATTATGCATAGATGGCAAAATGGATAACAAGTATGAGCATATCAAAATCAAGGGATTGACTAAAGCCCTAACCTATCCTCGTGTGTTCAAACCCCAGTGGGTCAAGTTTGTACTAAGCCAAGTGCATGATGATTTCATGTGGCTACAAGAGAAACCATTTAAGATCACTAAAGAAATCATTCATCTGATCACTGGTTACCCTATCTATGATCATGCCCGAGCACAGAAAATGATATCACAAAAGGAATTGATCAGTTTGACTAGAGTTGAATCGGCTTATAGAGGTCTGAAGTTGAACAATGTTACTGATCCTGAACTCAAATTCGCCATCAAAGTAATTGGTTACTGTTTCTTCCAATCGGCAAGGGAAAATAGTGTACCTTGTGTAGCAGTGGACTTAGCATACAAAATTGTTAAGAAAGGCATGAAAGTTGACTTGTGTGAAGTATTGTTGAAGAACTTGTTTGAAAATATGAACACAATCAGGAAGCCGAAGAAGAACAACTCGGCAAACACTCTAAAATTTGGATCACTACTTGTGTGTATGTTTTTCTACTTTGAGAAGTTTTTTCCAACAGTCGGTAAAGTTGTTTGGGAACTACACCGACCAATCACCCATCAGATCAATGACTTCATCAAGAAGTTAGGTGATAACTTTAATGATATAATGGATGATTACTTCAGCAAGTTCCAAGAAAAAATGCATAACAGGTACCGGATTCCACCATAGCTGGTAGAAAAATACAAAGATGAAATATGTTTTGAGGTAGACACCGATTACTATTATGTGAATGTTGTGGAACCGAGGACTCAATCTTTGTCACCTATGGGTTATGAGATTGATTTTGACATCACACAATAGCAAATTGATGCCTATCTATCATTGTCAAGGCATACTACCGAGCTGAGGTATGGAACCTATGAAGAAAGGAAAGAAAAAGTAAAAATGAGCATTGTAGTACCTAAGGCTACAAGAAAAGCTACAAAGATGATTAAGGCATTAACTGAGAAATTTGGAGAAGAGTCTTCCTCCACACCTGTCAAAGGAGTTCTAGCCATCACCGAAGAGGAGATAGAAGCCCAAGAAGCAACCATAACACTTAGCACTGAATTGCCTAAGGGAAAAGTGTTGAAGAGAAAGAAATAGGACACTTCAATGGTCCTACCGACCCCTCCAACAAAGAGACCTAACACAAGGGCATCTGCTGCATCACCGAGTAAGAAACAAAAGACTGTTACCATTCCTAAGGTAACTGGAACTTACAAGAAATCTACTTGGAGACTCATTTTGCCAAAAGAGTCGAGTGATACTGAATCTGAAGATGCAAATAAATTTCAAATTGTGAAAAGCAAGAAGGTAGATGTACATAGTGTAGAAATTTTTTGTAATAATCTAAAGGAATATGGTGGATTTGGTGGATTCAGATTTGTTAAATATGAATCCAGATCAGCTGATGAAAAGAGGCAAATTGAAGAAGTTGTCATTTGCACACTTCTCAAATTCTGAGTGGTACCATTAGAAGTATGTAATTCTATTCCTAAGGAATTATATGCACATATTGAAACCAGATGGCAATATGCCCTAGACTCAAAGAAACAAATCAGAGAAAGAAGTTTGGTGCATCTCTTTCCTGATATGTCAGTTGATGAAATAAAAGAACATCTGACAAACAGCCAAACTCAATTTACAGTAAAACAAAAGGCCTTGAAATTGATGAATGGCCTGTATATAGAGGTAGAGAAGGAAACAAAAGAGCAATGGAAGACCATCTTTCAAAGAAAGAATGCTGGTGAACAATCTATAGTGGAAATAGTCGATGTCACTGACCAAGAGCCTGATGTCACTGAGCAAGACCCTGCAGACACCATTCAAATAGATGAAGATATCATGGATGCAGAGGCACCTGAAAAAGAAATGATAGAAGGCAATGCTTATGCAAAACTTGTCTCCAGTGAATCTATTTTGGAACAAGTTCAGCCTTACCAACCGATCAATCAACCTGCTGCAACCGAAGCTCCTCAGGCTACAGGTGAAGGCACCGAAGGTCAAAAGTCTACAGCAGAAGGTACTTCACAATAACCAACCTCTCAAGCACCTTCTAGCACGGAAAATGTTACAGCTGAGACACCAAGCACCGAGACACCAAAGGACACTACCGAGGCTAAATAAACTGACAAAAGTGTTGTCTCTACTGAACAACCTACCGAGGGTCCTCAAGCCTCTCAAGCTATAGTAGTGGTTCACCCAGTGAAAGGTAAAGAAAAGAAGTTGAAAAAGCATAGTTTCAAAATTGATTTAACAAAACCAATAGTGTTGCCCAATGTAGACATCTCCAAACTGAAAGGGCAAGCACTCAATGAATTCAGTGAACTATGCAAAGAAAAGGCCGAACAGGAGAAGCAACTGGCCATTCAAAGGAAGAATAAAGTACTTCAAAAGGTAAAGACCTTACTATCAGATATGCTACCTTCAGTTACAGTATCAACCGATGCAGCCATCCATATTTAATTGGATGAACTCCTCAATCAGATTGAGACATCTGGAGTAGATGCATCCGAATACTTGAGCAAACTAAAAGACAAGGAGCTAACTGCTAAAATGATAGAGGAAGTATAGAAATCAATTGTTGTTGGCAAGGTAAAACTTGTCAAATTTATTGTTGAGTTGTCCCCTCAACTCAAGCACATTCTTTCATTATTTTAGAAACTCTGCACATTTTCTTTACTTCTTAAGGACATTAAGAATAAAACAAAAGCAATTGAAAAAGAGATCACCGATCTCTCAAATAAGTTGACCCCCAAGTCAAATTCAGTTCAAGCTTTTATACAAAGCTACAACAGCTCATGGCTCAACAATTGGAACTGAGGAATGAAGAACACAAGATCAAGATGGACATAATGACACTTCAAACATTATTCCTTCCTCATCTTTCCTCCATTCAAGAACAACTAAACTGAGCCACTTCTCTCTCTACTACAAAAGAAGGAAGCACTTTAGATAGCTTAATTTCATTATTGGCTGATATTAATGCTCATAATTCTTTAATGAATAGTGTCAAGGATGCACTTTCTATCGCCCTCATCGATGCCCAGACAAAGTACAAATCCATTTTTGATCAGTTGCCACCTCCCAATGGTAACTAAATTTTGATGTTTGTCAAAAAGGGGGAGTATATCATATTATATCATCAGGAGTGTATAGTATTCAAAGTATCAAACAACCGGAGTGTAGTATACGGGGGGAGTATACCGAGCAGAGAATGAGTAGAATATGCAGAGTATCCAAGAGCAGTGAACCAAGCATGAACAAAGGAAAGAACAGCGATTATAGAGTTTTGTATAGCATATTGATAAGGGGAGTATATTTGATTATACTATTTCAATGACTAATGTATATACTACATGTTTAGTCAATTTTGTAATGTATACAGATTTTTTAGTAATGACTTTGAAAGTAGTTTTGTCAAACATCTCAACTAATGTCAAAAGGGGATATTGTTACTACTTATCAAATTACCATTAGTTTTATATACAAAGTCATTCTATATTCTAGTCGGTTAGTATTACTGAATCATGAAGTTAGTACACACAAAGAAGTTGGTATGAGCAGTCTAGTCAGTTACAGAAAGAAAATAGTCACAAAGCCTAGTATACACCGAGCTGTCTACCAAGTGTTATTTCATGTCTACTAAGCAGTAAAGATAATACACCGAGTGAAACGTGTTACCAGATTCATTGAACCTGGACACACATATGAAAATGTGTTACAAGATCGAGCCACACAGAACTGTTATCACATTGGAAATTGCACATACAGATTTTGTATAATTTTGAGGTCATCTAACCAATGAAATATTTTGCATGGTTATTTATTCAAGGAATCATGTTTGTAAGATCGAAGCAATGAATCGGATCATTGACATAAGAAGTCTATTTATACAGCATGAATTTAGGGTTACAAAAAAAAAAAGATGTGAATGTGAGAAATGTGTGTACATGTGTGTATGAAGCAAGACTTATGTGATACATGAGAAATCATAGAGTATTATGACTGTTACAGAGACACAGAGGTCACCGAGAAGGTTATCAAAGAACAGTCGAGGAACAAAGTAAATAGAAGGGTTTACCGAGCTACTTTATGAGTTACCAAGGTATGCTATAGTCAAGGTAATCTTATTTTGAGCACATAGAATCTGCTACAGCATTTCAGATGTAAAGTTGCAAATATTTGTAATGATTCTATTGTAATATTTTGAAGTTGTAAGAGAAACCTTTAACAACGTAAAAGACTCTAACCAAGTCTATAAATTGTAAATCCTTTAACCAGGTGCTACACTTATATAGTGTTGTAAAATCCTTTAGCAAGGTAGATTTAACTGATCTTAATACTCCTAACAGGGTAAGCTATCAGAAGTAGCTAAATGTAGTTCTAATCGAGCATTCTTTATTATTGCAGTAGTGAAGTTGTGGGTGCCATCCCCACCGCAATTTTTCTCTCTAATCAGAAGCACTTGGAAAGTTCAAACTGTTCAAAACAATGGTTGAAAATGAAACCGGTAAGAAAATCAAATGTTTAAGATCAGATCAAGGAGGAGAATTCACATCTAAGGAATTTAATACATTTTGTGAAGTGAATGGAATCAGAAGACAGCTATCAGCACCTCAAACACCACAACAAAATGGAGTTGTTGAAAGGAAAAATAGAACTATCTTGGATGCAGCAAGAAGTATGTTATCAAAAGAAAACCTACCACATGTGTATTGGAGAGAAGTAGTCAGCACTGGGGTCTATACATTCAAAAAAGTTCACATCAAAGGTGAAATCGGTAAGACCCCTCATGAACTATGGTTTGGTAATACTCCTACTCTTGAGTATTTTAGAATTTTTGGAAGTAAATGTTATATCAGAAGAGATGAGTATATTGGAAAATTAGATCCTAGAAGTGATGAAGGAATATTTCTTGGTTATTCATCTAAGAGCAAGGCATATAGATGTTTTAACAAGAGATTACAGAAAATTGTTGAGAGTACAAATGTAAAGATTGATGAACAATTCAGAGGAACTTCAAGGTACATAGACTCTGAACCGACAACAGAAATTTTGACAAATGAACCTACTCTAAATCCACTGGTACAAAATGCAGATCCAGCTACCCTGGTACCATCTAAGGATTCCACAGTAATTGAAGAACAACAACAAACTAAGACACCCTGGTATGTAAGACTGAATCATTCTGAAGATCAGATAATTGGAAACAAATTTAAAGGAGTTATGACAAGAGGAAGATTGGCAAATGAAGAGGTATGTCTTATTTCTCAAATTGAACCATCATCTGTTAATGAGGCACGTGAAGATAAATTTTGGATTAAAGCTATGGAAGAAGAATTAGAACAAATTGAGAAAAATAACACTTGGACATTAGTTCCCCGACCTAAAGATAAAAATGTAATTGGAACCAAATGGGTATTTAGAAACAAACTTAATGAAGATGGTAAGGTTGTCAGAAATAAAGAAAGACTAGTGTGTAAGGGATATTCTTAGAAAGAAGGAGTTGATTAAAATGAAACCTTTGCACCGATAGCTAGAATTGAGGCAGTCAGATTATTTTTGGCTTTTGCAGCACAAAAGAACTACAAAGTTTATCAAATGGATATTAAATGTGCACTTTTTAAGGGAGATCTTGAAGAGGAAGTCTATATTGAACAACCTGATGGATTTTCTTTGATAGATGACAATGATATGGTTTGTAGGTTAAGAAAAGCTCTGTATGGACTAAAACAAGCCCTAAGAGCTTGGTATGCAAGATTGGATAAGTATCTTTTAAAGATTGGTTTTACTAAAGGAAATGTCGACAACAATTTATATTACAAAATAACTAATGATGACATCTTGATTATAGAAGTATTCGTTGATGATATAATCTTTGGAGGAGAAGATGGATTATGTAAGGAATTTTCTATTAAAATGCAGCAAGAATTTGAAATGTCTATGATTGGAGAAATTAAAAAAAATTTAGGATTGCAGATTTCATAGATTGACAAAGGTATATTCTTGAGTCAATCCAAATACCTAAAAGAGTTACTAAAGAAATTTGGGATGGAGAACTCTAAACCGGTAAGCACACTTATGACTACAAATGACAAATTATCTCAAAGTGATGAATCTACACCTGTTATTCCAACTAGATACAAATCTATGATAGGAGGTTTACTGTACTTGACACAAACCAAACCTGATATTATAAATGCAATATGTATTGTTTCAAGATTTCAAAATAATCCTAGAGAAAATCATGAATCAACAGTAAAAAGGATTTTCCGGTACTTACAAGGGACTATAAATCTTGGATTATGGTATCCTAGAGATGAAAATTTTGATCTATGTGCATACACAGATGCAAATTGGGTAGGAGATGTGGATGATAGGAAAAGAACCACCAGCGGAGCATTCATTCTTGGAAATAGATTAGTTTCTTGGTTGAGTAAGAAACAAAGTTGTACATATTTATCAATAGCAGAAATAGAATATGTTGCAGCAGCAACTAACTGTACATAGGTACTATGGCTTAAGCAAATGTTGAAAGACATAAAGGTAAAATGCAAGGAACCTATTACTATATATTGTGATAACACTGCATCAATTGATATATCTAAGAATCTAGTACTACATTCTAAAACAAAACATGTTTCTATCAAACTGAATTTTCTAAGGGAAAAAGTTGAAGAAAAGGAGATAAAACTGGTTTATGTGAATACTAAGGAACAGCTTGCAGATATTTTCACTAAACCTTTTCCCAAGGAGACTTTTGAATATCTCAGAGATCATCTTGGAGTCATACCACCATCGGTAGAGACTTAGGAAGTTGATGATTGTCATCAACCGGTAGAATTAACAGAGAAATATTTTACTCCTGTCTTTGATGAGGAAGCTACTTCTCAGGGGGAGTAGTTGGTATATTGAATTGATTGGTATTTTGTATATGAACTTAGTTTTGTTGTAACTTTGGCATTTGATGTCAAAGGGGGAGAGATATCTATGGAAAAACACATTATCTTTTGAGGAGAGATTGGTATTGAAAAACTTTGGATAACACATGTTGCTCCCGGGGGGGAGAGATTGTTGTTTGGGAGAGATTATTACTCTTTGTATGTATTTTGATTTCTGGCTATGATTTTTTTGGAGATTGTTTCTTTTTGGTATTAGGCATTTATGTTTTGGCACTTTGATGGTTTTTCCATCTTGTGTTGCCATCATTGCCAAAGGGGGAGATTGTTGGTATTTTGGTATGGTTTTGTCATTGATGTCAACACCTACTAAAACACTAGCACTTTGGAGATCCAACAACATTCACCGGCAAGCAAGTAACTATTGCACAGTTACTGGTATATGGTTCACCGACAGGATATAATGATCACCGGCACTTGGAATGATATGGAAGACACTTGGTAATATCTAAGACATCAAGTGGACATCTTATTTTAATGAATTAATCATTGGTATATTCATATTTGCATATTTGTTTTTATCGGCAAATAAGTTCAGGGTTACACCAACAGGTTTATCTTTTCCAGATAAGCATGGCACGCTATGGAGATGATTAATTATTGTTGTAAATGCATTAAGTCGACATGTTCAATCAATTATTGCATCAGATACTATATTGTTTGTAAAAAATTTTTATTATAATATCTTGTAGAACCGACCTACTAAAATTGGTCTTAGGTTATGGTATAAATGTAAGATCTTATTTGTAAGATCAAGTGTGGAATGCGAAAAAGAATTGTGTGAAGGTATATGCGAGATTAAGCAGTGCTATACAAGAAGACATCATTTGAAGGTGAAGCTAGGTTTTTATGGAAGCATATCAGCATTACACTAGTATTGAATCCAGCATATGAAGATGCTTTTTTGAGTAGTACATTCTTATTGGATTTAACCATCCAACTGTAGTCAGTGTGACTCCCATTTTGTGATTGAGCAGTGAGCTCTAGGCTGTTGGCCTTTCTGCATGTACAGACCCCATTTATGTACACTTACTATCTGCAGTAGTATCATCTGATTGTGGGTAAGGTTTCCCACCATGGTTTTTCCCCTTATAGGGTTTCCACATACAAATATTGGTGTTATGTGTTGTGGATGACTTTGTGTTTATGTTTCATGCACTAATCTTTATCGGTATAGCAATTAATTGTAAAGTTGTCTACCAGCATACTTAACTAGTTTACCGGTATTAAGCATTAAGTTGGTTAAGTTGTTTTTGGTTTGAATTTAGTTGACAACTAATTCACCCCCCCGCTCTCAGTTGCCTCTGGGACCTAATAGATAGTACATCATAGTTTTAAGATTTTTTTTTGGTTTCTTTGTATTTGACTTAAGAACTTAAAGATATTGTTTTAGCTTCTAGATATTTAAAATAAATATGAGAGTTGTTATGTGCACAAAGGTCCAAAAGTGGGTATTCAAAGTTGTTGCCTAATACCCATGTATACACATCACAATAAGCATGTGTTACCACCACCAAAATATGTTAGAACTCCTTTAATACATATTCTTGTTGAAATAAATGTGTCAACCAATACCTATTCATAGATGCCCATGTATTCGTCTTCTATGGCCACCAAAAAAACTTGCACAATTCTCCTAATAAAAAACTAGTTAACTAAACATGCACATGTGAATGTCTATTGTTAGATGTGAAATATTTCACTAGGGTTTTAATATACATGCATTATGAAATGGTTATTAGAACATAACTACTAGATCCTTTCCTTGAAATATATTAATTTGCAAAGTTGAAAGTAGGTTTTCTCCCAATATTATGGCTTACATGACATTTAAGAATATTTTTTCCCTTAAATTGGTCTTTTTATAAATTTTATCTATGTTTTTTTATTGTAGGTACAAGTAGAATGTGATAGCCTACCACTTGCTCTAAAGAGAGTTGAAATATCTAAAGATAATTATTACTACCATAACAAAAATTAATAGTCATTGTGAAAAAAAAATGGGAGAGAGAAGGGAGAACAAGAGAAACAAAGAGAGATATGGAATAACATGGTTGTTGGTCTTCAATCAAACTAAGTTGAGAAATTAGTGAAGAAAGTGAAATTTAGACCAAACAAAAAGAAGAGGGAATCCTCACTTGGTGTTCAAGATGAGATAAGATGAGTCACTGAAAGGAATCGGGCAAATGGAATGAGAAATAAAAAAAATTGTGGGAGTCACATTGTTCTATACTAAATAAAGATTTTGTAATGAGTTGCACAAATAAGTGAACTATTATTTTTTTATTTTAATTCTATGAATGACCATGGAACATTAAAGTATAGTGGTCTAATAAAATTGGATGTTCCTATTGCATCTTTATATGTGTTGTGTTACCTTTCTATAATTTTGTAGTTTGTTTTTGAGTTTGAAGTTCCTATCACTTTCAAGTCAAAAATAGTAGGAATATTTTGTTGGTTCAGAATTTGACTTGCATTAGTTTAGTATTAGAGCCACAATATCTAGAAAGAAAATAATCTTAAATGTGTCTCAAGGAAACCTTAGAAGGAGTTAATTGTAGAAGAGCAGTCTATAAAATCATAGGATTTGAGTTCTAGAAGATTGTGTTGTAGGATAGAAGACACCTATAACTATAGAAGGCTTGAACCATAAAATAATATTTTGTAGGTGAGAGGATACCTATGATTGCAGAGGTTAGAGAAGGAGGCACACAACATTGCTTGAGACTATGAGATGAATATAAATTCAAAGGGAAAGATGAGATGGGTCATGAGGAGGTTCACAATAATCTCATCTTGGAAAATTATTGGGATAAAGTGGAGAAAATAAAGCTTCTTGGGAAATTAGAAATGATTGCAAGTAAAATTTATGCATTGGAAGAGAAGTGTTATACTAATAATTGTATGATTGTGAGACATGAAAAAGAAGTTGAAGATAATGAATTTTCTATAGAGACATGTCTCATGGAAGGCATTACAAAAATAAATGAGGATGAGGAGATAAGTGAAGTGGTTACTAAAATGAAGAAGCAACAAATGAGATTGCAATAGTCTAAGAAATTTCACAATATAGAGAATTTGAGACTCAATAATTAGAGGTTGAAGAATTACCTGAGAAAGTGATGACAAATGAGACTTTTAGCCCTTGTATTCTAGTACTTATAAAAGAAGAAGAATGGACAATTTTCATAGCTACTAGAGCAAATCATTAGATTACAGTCCGAGATAAGTTTACTGATGAAAGAATGGATAACTTTATAAATTTCTTGATAGGGCAAGTAAGTAACATTGCTAATGTGTGCAGTCACAACAATTTATTTGTTCATTGCATCCAAACTACTCATTTTTGGTTTGTGAACTTCAAGGATTTGAATGTGGATGTTCCTAGTACCAAGGAGGTATTTGGATATTACCACAGTCCTATCCATAAAGATTGATGATCATGGATTAATTGTGTTTTGTAGGAGGGTAATTGCTTTTGTATACCTAGGGGGTCCATGAGAGAGCCTCTTTTGAAAGAAAGTTATTGTGTCATTTTTATGGCCTCATAAATAGGAGCACATGATTTATTTTATCTTTAAGGGAGCCTAATGTAGGAGCATCAGCCCATATTTCATTCATCTTATTTGGGTTGTTATTTATTACAAATTTTGTGTTTGTTGAGTAGAGGGAACTGATTCCTTTATAGGTTGCCTAAAGTTGTGGGATTTTCTTTGTCCCTATTCGATGGAGTTGAATTTGGGATCACTAAACCACCATCATTCTACCATTCGCTAGATTTAATTTTGGTATAGTTAAGGGTTGCTAGTATGGGTGAAAAACTAGTGGTTAGGAAAGAAAAAATAGTTGTGGAATAGGTGAAAACATGGAGAGGCAGAAGGAATGAGAGGAAAAAGATTGTTACTAGTCAAAGGGAGAAAAATAAGTAGAGAGGGGGAACGATGGGAAGGGAGAAGCATGGAAACAAGAGTGAGAGGAGAAAGAGACAAGAGACGGAAGGGAGAACAAGAAAAGTAAAGAGAGACATGATAGAACAAGGTTATTTGTCATCAATCAAACAAAGTGGAGGAATTGGTGAGCAAACTGAAATGCAACCCGAACACAAATAAGAGGGGATTCTCGCTTGTTCTTTGAGATTAGATAAGATGAGTTAGTAAAATGAATTTTGCAAACAAAATTGAAAATAAAATTATTTGTTGGAGCTATGTTTTCTGGTTTGTTCCTTCACATTGGCATATGCGTTGTAAGAATTTTGGCACTAGTTGCACAAAAGAGTGAGCTACTATTTTAATTCCATGAATGACAATAAAAAATTAAAGTATATTGGTGCGATCAAATTGGATGTTTTTGTCACATCTTTATATATGTTGTGCTACTTCTTTATGACTTGGTAGTTTTTTTTGAGTTTGTTCAGTTCCTGTCACTTTGAAGATAGAAATAGTTGTAATATTATGTTGGTTTGGTATATGATTTGTATTACAATTGAATATTTAAATTGATGAGACTAAGGTTGAATAAATTAACCTCCCACAAAGGATCAATTATAAGTGAAAAATGAAAAAAGAAAAAGAAAAAAGACTAATTAGAAATCATAGCACGATCTAGGTGTTCAAAAATCTTGTCAAGCATAGCTCATAAAATATTCCACATACAATGATGACAATGACTGTTTGGTGGCCCATATTTTCATAGCAACACAATCAAATTTCTCTCCTCTAACATTCAAACACATCAAGAAAAAGAGTTTTAGGATTCTACCTTCCACATTTTTATGGTGATTAGTACAGTTGTCAAACAAGATCACTAAGCAATTCCCTTTTCTTTTGCAAACAATAATGAATGAATCATTGGTTTTAACTAAGATTGAATAAAACCCTAAATTTAATCATCTTCAAATGTGATATGAAGGTGGCACTATTCACTTCTTACCATTGATTTTATTAAAATAACCTTGCGTATGAACAATATGTAAAAATTGTTTATTCAAGATGAATAGTATGATATCTTGTCATTTTTTATTTCTTACATTTTTTAAATTAAATTTGATGAAATGAAATGAATTGTATTGTTCATTAAATAACCATTATTAACCATTGTTAATTATTGGATTGAATATTAAAGCTTTCCATGACAACACCATGCACACATGATCAAATATCAACTTCTGTATATATGAAAATGTTAAATGATTACAAGTGTATATACATACAAAATATGGCATAAACGCCAACTCAAACAAAGTGTATGTCTATATACATGAATGTATGTCCATATAAAAAATATGCATTACAACTAGACATGTAAGCATCCAAAAAATTGATCATCTTCGCCGCAAGGCTCGGCTCTGAAGGTTCCTACATTCTTCTTCTTCTTCTTCTTCTTCTTCTTCTTCTTCTTCTTCTTCTTCAATCATATTTGCATTCAATTACCTTTCCCTTGTCTCCAACTGCACTACCAGATCCTAAATGACATGTATAATTATTATAAGTTATTTAAAATATTCATTCAATCATATTTGCATTCAATTACCTTTCCCTTGTCTCCAACTGCACTACCAGATCCTAAATCACACAGCCCTGCACTCATGCTACTTGTGCCCTACAAGAGTAAAATAAGATATACATGCAAGTTACTACATAATCTAATTAATACCAATATAAATAATTAGCATGTATGTACAATAAAATACAAATGACTACATGCAATAATATATGTACCGTAAAGCTATCAAGGCCAAATGAAATGCCTGTCAAGATGCCCTCCTGGATCTGTGTCAACTCCTCCTCTATCATAAACTATTAAATAGACCATGTAAATAAAAAATTGTACTTAATATTATCTAGATTATAAATATTCATTTAAAATATGGAATGAACTATGAAAATACAAATCTTACCACTACATCATCAATGTATGATGAAGGTGCCTCCTCACCTCTAGCATGCGAGGACCCTCTAGGGTATCCTTGAGTCCCTCTCATAACATGTAGTGCATCGTGCATCTCATGCACCTCATAATTTGTAGTGGCATAGGAGGATCATCAAGTTGTCCAACTAGACCCAAGCATAGGTGCCCACACATGACACAACTATGGGGCATGCAAATGTGTGGAGTCGAGGAGGATGTGTCAGTGCCACCAGATGCACCGCTACCATCAAAAGTAGGCTGAGCTACTGCCCCAGCCTGATAAATAAAAAGGATACTCAAAGAGTGCATAGATGATATGGTCTATGACACCACCTCACAGATGATATCTGGATGTTGCACTAGAGGTGGGGGGACATATGGGCCCTGGACTACTCTGACTACCCCAGGTCTATTTTGGGGCATACCTAAACCAACACCTTGGAAAGGTTGGATCTCAAAGTAGTTCACATATTCTCCTAAAACAAACTCAGCATACAATTTTTTGATGAAGTAGAAGGGGACATCAAGATTGTTGTTGGGTGGTTTATTGAAAACCATCCACCAACGATCCCAAACTTTTTTCATAATATCATCATTTATGCACCATTTAATAGAAAGTTTTATTTTTTGGGGGTCTACGATTTGACCAGTACGGGGATTGACAAACAATGCAGCGATAGCGGTTTTGGATATCTCAAGATCCTTTATCTTCTTATAGAAAAAGCCATCTTCATATTGTTCCCTCATAAAATCTTGCCACAAATGAGCGGCATTGTGATCCTTAGTGATGATTTGTATATTTTTTATGATGGACATGAGGGGATCAAACATTGGGTTCAAGCGAGGGATCCTATGATATACATCTGCAATCCCCCTCAATTGGCTCAAATTTTGTGCAATTAAATCTTGAATTGAGGGGGGGTCTGGTTGTTGTGGTTGTGGTTGATCAATGTTTTCACTATTATCCCTCATTTTTAACCTAATTGAATGTAAACAATTAAATTTAGTTAACAAATTTGGACAATTTTGTATTTGATTTAGAAAAACCTAGTTTTCATGAAAAAAACATATTTTGAATGAAAAAATAAATAAACATAAAAAACAATGCAAAAATTTGAATGAAAATGATGAAAAACAATAAAAATCCTACCTTTTATTGGATTTTTTTGCAAATTTGGGTCACAAAATCGGATATCGGATTTGATAGAAATCACACAGCCTATGGGTGAAAAATAACCCACGGGCTGTCATAGTCCACTTATATTGTCTCAGAAAATAGGATATCTGATTTTTATAGTTAATTTTTTTTAAAATAACATTATATTATATATTATTATATTATATAATATAATATAATATAATATTATATAATATAATATAATATAATATTATATAATATAATATAATATAATATAATATTATATAATATAATATAATATAATATTATATAATATAATATTATATGATGTATTATTATATTATATATTATATAATTTAATATATTATTATATTATATAATATAATGTCTACGGACATGTAGTGTCGCAGTTAAAACACTTCATTGGTGAAGCGCCCACCAAGGTTCAAACCCCTGTTGAGCAATTGTGCTCACAGGCCTTGTAATATCTCTCACAAAGATCTCTCTATATCTCACCAGACCTCCATCTCCATCTGAATGGGGTAAATAGGTCCTCATATCATCCTGCCCTTCCCTGTGATCTATGTGTTATCTGCAAGGAATTGGAGATGTGTGCAAACATGATGAGGTTTGTCACTACATGCTAGATAAGGGAGCGCCATTCCTGGATGCTAGCTACAAAGAGAGAGAGAGAGAGAGTAGTTTTCATCAGTAAAATTATAGTTCATCAAATTTAAACAAATAATATGCATAAATAAGGAAATCATAAAACACCTTACTTGGATCTCCCTCTCACTAGTAGGGGTCATGGAAAGGAAACACCTGAGACTGGGACCCACTAGGCTCTCCATGCTCGTACTGTCTCTGTGCAATAGGCATGGGCCGATGGGGACTATAATTAGGACCCCTTATAGGGTCCTTCTCTATCTGTGATGGGAGGCTCAGTGGATCTAGTGCTATGGTGTCTTCCCTGGAGTGATGAGGAGTTGCATCTGACTCATCCTCCTCAACCTCCTCCTCATCCTCCTTGTCCTTCTCATCCTCCTCATCCTCCTTCTCTTCTTCCTCATCCTCATCATCATCCTCTTCCTCCTCCTCTCCATCCTCCTCATCATCTCCATCCTGATCATCTATTCCCTCCTTAGATGTATCAGGTCTCTCCTTGTCATCCTTCTATCTCCATGGTTCGGGATTCCCTCTAATATAGTTTGATTGAAAGATGGCTCTAGGGTATATCCTCCCCCACCATCTTATGTACCACCAATGTGCACTCACATCATCTCTATAATCCATCGTGACATCTCGATCTAATCCATCTGAATCCGTGATATCAATCTCATCACTCATAGGCCTCAAAATAGCTCTTGGCCTAGGAGTCACGTGTGAGTGTCGGATGTAAACAAGCACATCAGTAGGAACACATTGCTTGAACTCAAACTGTTGCTAGACTTGGTCTAAGTAGAAGGGAATGACTATGTGACTATACCTTCCCTCCAATAGATGGTTCCTCTACATGCAAAATAATTGCCTATGTATCCATGCCTAGATATACATCCTAAGGTAGGGTCTCCATATGATCATACCCATTGTCAATCTATCTAGACTCAATCTCCAATACAATAGATCCTTGAACCACCACTCATGGGTAAGTGAATAAGAAAATACCCTAGGCTTCTCTAAAACTAAGTTTGTAGGGACTCCAACAAGCCTACTGCACATGATATTATCAAACATCCACACCTATAGTAGTGTGCAGGTCATCAGATTGCACTCCTATCCAAAAAAATACCCTCTAAGGTCCTGATAGAGATGTGCAAGCAATCTCTGACCCCAAGAGTATACTCTCTGATGTCTCTCCATGGTCCTAATCATGTAGTTAAGATCTCCATGCATGTGGGTGTTGTACCCATTAGGGCACACGGCTAATGAAATGGTAGCGATCATGAGCTGCCTCACCAGTGGAACCTCATCGATTGGGTGTTGGAGCCAACTAACCATGATGTAGCCCCTTGTCTCGTCGGGCATCACTCTCCCTACCTAGTAGACCTACTCCCTCATGTACTTGGCAGCGGAGCAATCAGCTCAATATCTAACAGTCTCTCCTCCGATGGGAAGGTGCAGAACATGGTATACATCCTCAAGGGTAACCTTCATCTCCCCCATAGGTAGGAGGAATGTCAAGGTATCTATATCGCACCTCTCCATCAATGCCATCAACATCGTAGGATGAAACTTGATGGCGGGCATAGTTATCACATACCATAAGCCTACAGCATGGAGTAACTCATATTTCATCACTTCACACATTATAAAGTTGATCCCTTTACCCTAAGCATGCCCCTTTTCATCTTATTCCTTCAATAAATCATTTAATCATAAACCCTAATTATGTATTATTTCAACCTTTAAGGCCCGATTTTGTATATCAAAACATCTCAAAATCAGTTGTAACTTTGGGATTCTCTCTAATATCATCATATCTAATGGCCCTTAAAATTTGGTGAAAAGTTGGTTAGACCATGTTGAAAGTGCACATGATCCTCGAATTTTTTCCCAAAATTTTGGGAGCATAATCCTATGATATAAAAATTCTTAACCCCAAAATATTGCTGGGTAATTCAAATCCTAGGTCAGCCTAAAGATGAAATTAAGATTTAGGATTTCATACTTAAGAGCTCTCTTTCTTCATTTGAAGGGGTCTTCTTCTAAGAATCTAAGAGAATTTTTTTGGTGCATAAAGAGACTTCTTTGCAGCGAAAGAGTATATCTTTGAATTCTTCAACAACATTCAACATTCATCAAGCATCATTTCATCAATTGGGGGATTTTGAAGATGTACGAGAATAATAGGAGATCACCAACTGAAGATTGGTTTGTACCTCTCCCCTAGGGCTGGGTATGGTTTCATGTTGTTTCCATTCCTTTATATGATCTTCATTTTGATTCATATTCATGTTGTATATCACTTTGCATCATGGCTTCAAAGAATTTACTTTATCAATTATAAGCAATTAGGGTTTACTCTTTAGGGTTGCTCTAGATTGTTTACTTTCATTTTAGGATCTTGCACACATGAAGTTCTAGCACACACATTTTTAGTATATTATCGGCTATTTGTTAAGGTGGGAATCACCGAAATCAGGATTTGACTAAGGAAAAGCCCTACATAGCCACCTAAAACCTTCTTTTTCAGCTACAGGTACATGTTTGGATCCAAGCATCGCTAGAAGTTTTAGGACCAACAGAGCGCACAAAGGTTGTCCCAGGGTTCAAAACTCATCATAAACCCCTACAACAAGGGCATGACACCTTGGTCCTTCCCAAGATAGGGGCGTGGCACCCTAGTCCTGTCTATTTTAGTAGAATTTGGCAGTGCAACAGTTTGCAGATCCTAGAATCCACTCCTTCAGTTGCAACTTTAGACTTGCAGAATCTAGACAATGACATGGCACCCTAGTCCCAGACATTTTTGCTCAGATTTCAGACATATGTTCACCTCTGATTTTGCTTCCTAATCCATACTTCTCAGCAATTTATTAGTTGTTTTTTGTTCTACATTTCCAGATTAGCGTTTGCTTGCTTACTTGCACTTTAAGTTAAATTGCATTTTGAATCATTCATCTCCCTCATTTGTAACAAAGGAATAGAAACCCTAAGAGGTAATGCATAGATCCCTCTTTCTCACAAGAAGTAGCTAAAGTGTGTTACCTCCCTAGGCTCTTTCGTATTATGTGGGTGTGTGTGAGAGTGGGATTAGGATTTTCATACTTAGTCTCACTTTTCCCCTTACATAATTACATTCATTAATAATATAACTTATTAACAATTGTAGATAACATCCCCACACTTCTAGGCTTTTTCACCTATAACCAAAATCCCTTATTCATCCTTTAAAAATAACCCTCACCATGTAATAGTAATGAGGAAAACAATTTACCATTGTAATTATCCATTCTCCTTGATGCACCTTAAAGCCACAACAATGGGATGAAAGAGATATATTTATATCCTATACAGAAGTAGAACTATCAACCACAACCACAAAGATTCCAATAATTAATTGCACTTAGTTTTGACCACTTGGGATAAATTTTGTCATACCAATTTCAATTACTCCATCAATGCCTATATTGGCTTCAGAAAACAAATTTTTGTTTAATATTAACTCCACTCCATCCACTGCTTGTCCAATCATTTACATACCATCTAATGACACAATCTAAAATCAAAGATAAAATAATCTCAGTTCAATCCACAAAAAATTAATTTCATTCATAGATCACTTCAAACATTAACTATCAAAATGTGGACTATTTTGTAAGAAATTTCTTTTAAAAGTGTTGATAGTCAATAATAAAATAAACATGATAGTTATGACTAATTATTGAAATTGATAGTTATGATTGCATTTGACTAATTATTGAAATTGATAGTTATGATTGCCTGTTAAAATGGAGATTGAATTTATTACCTTCAACTCATGAATTTTATTTTGTATTAATGCATTACCGCAATAATAGAGTACCATATATTTTTGAACATGATACTCTTTGATAAATGCTATGTTCTTAAGATGGAGAAAAAAATAGAAAAGAAAGACAATTCTATTTGATGATAAAACCATTAAAAAATGCCTCTTATTTATAGAGGACTTGGAATTGATTACATGCAATGTAGTCAAGGCACATGGTAGACTATGAAAAGGAAGTCATGCTAGAAGTCATGCTAGAAGTAATGCTACAAGTTTATGATTTAAATGTTGGTAGATATGTAAACTTCTACATCAAATATTTAGTTTGACAATATGAAGCCTTTGCATAAATGGTGGGAAGAAATTAATGCCAACAAACTCCCCCTTACTTTATATCGCAAACTAATTTGATATCAATAATTCCCAAATTTTTTTGTAGATGTTCAAAGTTTTCCTTTGGTAATGCTTTAGTGAAAATGTCTACCAATTGATCTTTAGACTTGCAAAACTCAAGGTAGACTTCTTCATTGTTAACCAATTCTCAGATGAAGTGGTACCTCATATCAATGTTCTTGCTCCTATTGTGAAAAACATGATTTTTTGACAATGCAATTGCTCAATTTGTATCACAAAGGATTTGTGTTGCTTATTTTTGATTATGTAACAAATTTGACAAAACTCGATGCATCCATATTGCTTGACATGTTATGGAAGTTGCAACTACATATTCTTCTTCGACTAATGAAACTGTCACTATTGGTTGCTTCTTCGATGCCCATGACACAAATCCTAATCCAAGATGAAAGACATATCCAAATTTTCTCTTGATGTCATCTATGCTACCTACAAAATCACTATCAGTATAACCAATAAAATAAAAATTATTAGTTTTGGAATATAGAATTTCATATCCTGGTGTTCCTCCAACATATCTTAGTATCATTTTCCCAACTTGCCAGTGGGAATCCTGAGGTGACTCCATGAATAGTGAGATCAAACTAACACCATACATAATATATGGCTAGTAGCTGTAAGATACATCAAACTTCCAACAAGTCTTTTGAACATAGTTGGATCAACATTTGATCTCTTATCCTCCTTGCTAACTTTGTTCCTGTTGCAACTGGGGTTGATACTGAATTACATTTAGTCATTTTAAATATTCTTAACACATCCTTGACATATTTGGATTGGCAAATGAAAATACCCTTATCAGATTGAATAAATTAAATTCCTAAGAAGTATCTCATCAAAAATGATAACTTTAAAAAAACCCCTCTCAAAATATTGCATAAAATCTTGGCAAATATTTATTTATTTATTTATTAAATAATAATTTTTATTGGCGATAAAAGAAAAATATTAATTTTATTGGTGAATTTTTTTATTTCAATTTTTTTGGTAAGAAAATATTGGCGAATCTTGGAAAAGAATAAGAGTACGCATTAATTACTATTGCAAATCCTTTCATTTTAAAAAATAGTTTCTTATAGAAAAGTAGAGGCCTGGGGGTGGAAATCATTAATGTGTTTAAGGGGTAGACTCTACTTTATTTATTTTCTACAATTAATTTAAAATAATCTAATGACCCTCTTTGTATTTTGTGAGATAAAATATACCAAAAATTTGTAATTCTCGTAGGGTAAAAAGTTGATTTTAGACCATTGATTTTCATTGAGGTCGAAAATTCAAAAGCAATTTCAACCCCCACAACCATTACAGTTTGTAGGTACAATTTACCTCATGGAATACAATGAAGGTCATTAGATTTTTTTTTTGTAATCAATGGTGACAACTAAAGATTTATTATTGGCAAATTAATTTAGATTTTTACAATAAATTATAAAATATTGGTGAATATGATCCAATCATGTATTAAATATTGTGGTGAATCTTTAAGTTATAAAAATTAATAAAATAAATTGTCTGATGATTTAAATAACACTAAAATAAAAATTTATAAAACTGTAGCGATTCAGGTCACCTTGAAAGTTGAACTTATTAGCCAAATTTTGATTCCCAAATTTCAAAAAATAGCCAATTGGCAAATATTAGCCACTAAAAAAATCACTCCTCATCAAGCCCAAATTTGTCATCTCAAATTCTTTTTTCATTGCTGACTTGAACATGTCTACTGACAAATTTCTAGCAAAAATTAAATCATCAACATTCAAACACACAATCAAAATTTGACCTTTCTCATTGATATTTATATACAATGTAGGCTCACTATTACTTATATTGAATCCATTTCTTATCATATATGGATCAATCCTATTATACCAAGCCCTAGATGCCTATTTCAAACCATAAAGTGCCTTTTTCAATTTATATATTTATTTGCATGCCCATTTACCTCATAACTTGGTGGTTGTTGAGCATAAACCTCTTCATCAAGAACACCATTCAAAAAAGTTGATTTTACATCCATTTGATAAACTTTCCAATTATTATGTGCTGCCAGTGCTAAAATTATTCTAACTATATCGAGTCTAGCAACTGGATAAAATGTTTCATTATAATCAATCCCATACTGTTGTGAAAATCCTTTTGTGACCAATCCTCCTTTATGTTTTACAATTTTACCTTCAGCATCAAATTTAGTTTTATAAACCCACTTGACTCTTATGCAATCTTTACCTTCAGGAAGATTCACTGATTCCCATGTTTGAATTTTTTCAATTGAGTCAATTTCTTCATCCATTGCCTTGATCCGATTATCTTCTTCTATTACTTCTTCAAAAAACATTGGATCATAAGAGAATAAAGAAAAATTTGAATACAAATCTACATTATCTTCTCCTTGATCATATATCTCTTTTAAGATTTTCCTTTTCTTACTTCTATACCTAGGTCTTAATGATGCAAGCGTAGAATCAGACTCATCACTTGTACTTGAATTTGGAGTGGGCTGATCTGGAAGATCTGATGGTGCTCCTTGCACAAAATTTCATGGTGGAGTTCTTGGTGGTGTTTTAACTAAATAACCTCCTTGTTCCTTTTGTTCTTCTTCACTGTCAAATATTGGTGGTCCATTTGTGACTATTTTGTCATCATTTCCATCCCATGATTCTTCTTCCTTGAATTAAACATCTCTACTAATAATCAATTTATTCGAAATGGGATTATACAATCTATAAGCTTTTGATTTCTCACTATAACCAATAAAAATACATTTCTCAATTTTATCATCTAATTTTCTTCTTAGTTTAGAGGGCACCAATGAATAAGAAACACATCCAAAAATCCTAAAATGAGATACACTATGTTTCTTACCATTCCATGTTTCTTGTGGAATTTTTTCCTTCACATTTTTTGTAGGACTCCTATTCAAGATGTATACTACACAGGCAACTGAAACTGCCCAAAAAACATTGGATAAATTCTTGGCATTCAACATACTCTTGACCATCTCCATTATGGTTCTATTCTTCCTTTCTGCTACACCATTTTGTTGTGGTGTGTACCTTGTTGTAAATTATTTCTTGGTCTCATGATCTCTGCAAAAAACTAAGAATTCATTAGAACTAAATTCACCACCTCTATCAAATCTGAGTACCTTGATATATAGGCCACTTTGTTTTTCCACCAAAGCTTTAAATTCCTTGAATTTTTCAAAGGCTTCCGACTTCTTCTTGAGAAAGTATACCCATGTTTTCCTACTGAAATCATCAATAAATGTTAGGAAATATATGCTTCCATTCAAGAATGGAGTCTGCATTGGTCCACATATATCAGTGTAAAATAACTCCAATGGTGCCCTTGCTCTATATGAACTTCCTAATGGAAAAATTTCTCTATGTTGTTTTGCCAATATACTGTACTTTCACATGAACTAGCTGGATGTTCTATGACTGGTAATCCTTTCACCATATTTTTCTTTTGTAAGAAACTTAAACCTCCAAAATGAAGATGACCATACCTCAAATGCAAAATTCATGTTTGATATTAACAACACTATCTTGAAATTGACTTCTTCTGCTCCTTGAAAGCAATGAATCTGGAGAGGGAACATTCAGTTCCTTGTCATCTTAACCTTTACAATCAACCTGTCACTAGGATTTCTATCCAAAATTATACAAACATCATTATCAAAGAAAAATTTATACCCTTTCTATAAATTAACTGACCAACACTCATCAAACTGTGTTTCAAACTAGACCCAAAATAAACATCAGGAATATGTCTCTTTTCTCCACTTTTAGTTAAAACATTTATAACACCTTTTTTCATTACATATACTTTACAATCATTTCTCAGTTTCACTTCTGATTCCAAGGAATAATCCAAATTAACAAATAACTCTTTATTTCCAGTCATATGGTTGCTACATCCACTATCAAGAAACCATATATCCCTATAAATTTCTTCAGAAACACTATAGGTTGTAAATTAAATTCTTAAAATAATAATCAGAAGCACCTAAGTAATTAGCACCATGTTTGTCCATCTCTTCTTGTTTCTTCCTACATTCATATGAAAAATGACCAAATTTGTTACAATAATTACATTGAATTTAGGATTTGTCAAACCTTGTTGATTGTTGTTGGTTTCTCCCATGCCCTCTATTATTGAAACTGTGATTGGGACAATTGGTCCATTCTTCTTGATTTGGACTCATATGTCTATCTCTGCTTTTGCCTCTTCTTCTTCCTCTGTCAAATGACACCTGTGATCTAAAAGCATTTTCCAAAGAGGAATTGTTATTCCTATTCATTTTGGATTCATGAGATAAAAGTGATCACATTAACTCATCTATAAAGAGTCGTGTGAAATCCTTAGACTCCTCAATAGAAACTACAATGGCATCAAATTTTCTAGGCAAACTATGTAAAAAAATTTCAACAACTTTTTGATCAATCAAAGCTTCACCATATGATCTAATTTGATTAACCATATTCAATACTTGATTAAGAAAATGATCAACTAAATCTAAATCTTTCATGCAAAGATTTTCAAAATCATGCCTAAGTGTTTGAAACTTAGCAAATTTAACCTTTGATGTCCTCTGATATGAAGTTTCTAATATGTCCCATGCTATCTTAGATTTTGTGGCTACATAAACCTTAGGAAAAGTAGATTCATCTAATTCTTGTTGAATGAGAAATAATGCTTTTACATCTTTTTTCCTATTATTTTTTAATTTATCTTTATCTTGTTGTGGTAATGCTATATATGTAGCCTCATCTGGTGGTTTAAGAAACCCTTTTTCAACAAGATCCCATACCTCTTGAGAACAAAACAAAGTTTCCATCTTTATAGCCCAATATTTATAATTTTTACCAGTAAAAATTGGCATTTTAGGTTGTTCTATACTACATGTTGAAGACATGTGTTTTTGTTATTGCTATAGAGATAACTTTGGTTTGTTTCTCTCCTTTTGTTTACTATAATTTTGCACTTTTGCAATAAGTGCTCTGCAATTTTACAATAACAATATGCTTTTTGAAGAAAAAAATACTGGCTAAGACTCAACTAAACATAAAACTATCTTTCCATCCCCAAAAATGGAGCCAAACAACATAATACTTCAATTTCACTTGTTTCAATAGAAAAAACTACAACCCATGATTAGCTAGCTCTAATATTTAATTTTTTGTACCATAATCATCATCTTTTTTTTGCAACCTTTGTTTATAAACAACAATATTTTCTTCTAAAGTGCAACACAACCTCTAATCTGCAAGATTGATTAATAAATTGATTCTTTTACCAAACAATGATTACCTCCTTTCAAACAATTAACAGATGTCTCTTCACAACTTCACATGGATACCTTGTGTCTTCTTTATTTGCAGCATCAGAAACTGACAACATTCTTTGGCAACAACGACCTTTAAAGAGATGGCTCAAGCTTCTTCCAACGATCTTGTAATCTCTGGCAGCTTCATTCAACTACTACAACAACTTCAAGCCAGTAATCTCCTTACTCAATATCTTCAAACATCAACTATTGTCTTTCTAGACAGTTCAGCTCTAATACCAAATAGAAGGTGGAGCAGAAAAATAGAAAAGAAAGACAATTCTATTCAATGATAAAACCATTAAAAAATTCCTCTTATTTATAAAGGACTTGGAATTGATTACAAGCAACATAGTCAAGGCACATGGTAGACTATGAAGAGGAAGTCATGCTAGAAGTTTCTAATTTAAATGTTGATAGATATGAAAACTTCTACATTAAATGTTTAGTTTGATATTATGGAGCCTTTGCGCACATGGAGGGGAGAATTTAATGCCAACATGTTCTCAAGCTTTTCACAAGATTCAATCATATTTTTTCCTAAGGATATTTGATGCAGGGCCCTTCTCACACCTACAGACAGGTACCAAAAGGTTTTCTTTAGACCCTTCAAAGGATAACAAGGGTCCTACAAAAAAAAAGACTTGACACCTTAAAGGTTTGAACTATTCTCAGCTCCTCAAGACTAGCACCTAGTGAAGATGAGTAAATGGCTTCAATATCTCCAACACACCTCTCCATGACTCTTTCTCTTGGGGGCCTATATTTGGTCAATTCATGACACCTAGGCACTATCCTAAACATTGGTTTTAGGCTTTGACACCAATGCCCTATACTTCCTTTGGAAACCTACCCACTTGGCTAATAGCCCTCTTTGACAGGTATTTTGCCCTTAACTCCAAAATATTGAGCAAAAACTGGAAAAATATTTATCATTCCATATACCCTTTACAGAGATACAGTTATCCCCCAAAGGGATTGGCAAGATCTACAATGTATGGGTTTGAACCCTTTAGAAGCCTAGAGGCCTAATTAGGGCTAATAGGCCTCCAATTACAAAGCAACTCCCATTTATAGACTCTTAACCACCAAAAAAACTTCATGAGCATGTGGTGGATCACAAATAACCTCTAATTCCATGGTTTCACACCTAGAATCCACCGCTATAAGATTTTAGGGTGACTATCCTAATTTTGTCCAAGGTAGTCACATGGAGATGCCTACCTAGGTTCGCTTCATTCTCTTCACAGAAAAGTCTCCCATACAAAAACCCATGGAAATATTAAATTAAACTATCCAATCTTGTATTCCACCAAAGAAAAGACCTTCTAGATGGGTGAGGTGCAAGATATGGCCATTATTTGGCGAAACCCTAGCCAAACCCTGGTTTTCCAGGTTACAGTCAGTAAATAAAGAGGTTCTCACTGCTCACAGAGGATCAAGAAATCAAAAAAATGCCAAAAAAAGGGTATCTCAATCCTCTACCTACTCCATGAACAAATTTTCTAGAACCAATCTGTACAATGACATACAAACAATAGCAAGATCAGCTTTTCAGGGAAAAAATCAGTTTTTTGTCTTATTATGCTTCCAAACTTCAATCACCAACAACTCTAATCTTGGGAATCATATCCAAATTTTATCTAGGACTTCTCCAAATGGTTTCCAACCTAATTTTGAAGAAGTTGGAGCCATTGAGAGGCTTACATCAACCAAATTTCAAAATGTTGCACTTTTGCTTCCAAAAGTTGCATTTTCAAATATTGCATTTTTGACAAAAGTTGTCAACCAAAACAATTTTGGGATCCACACAACTTGGATCAACCAAACACCACATACACACCCTAAAAGAATTCAAAACATCAAAAAAAACCTCATTCTACCCCTATTTACCAAATTGTCCAAATTGGCTTATCAAGATGCTTAATTTGGGACATTGGTTTACAAGGTGGGGTCCTTATTCAAGAAATGAAAATGCACAAACCAAAGACATTCAAAATAATCCTAATCCTCATCCTCTGATCCATAAATGTCTTGTTAAAGAGGTGCCCCTAGACCATACTCCCCGAGAGAAGAGATCTCAATCTCACTTAGATCAGGGTTTGGAGATCTACACTATGGTTGGAGATTTGGTTTTGTCATCCAAACTGCTTCAGAGTCTGGTTTTCCCTGCCAAGCCACCAAATACTCTTTGTACTCTTTTTTCCTTGTTCTCTTTGTGACTCTATTGTCCAGAACCTTGCTCAATTTTGGTGGATCATGCTTTGGAATATCATCATCTGCTACAAGCTGCATTGGTTCCTCATCTTCATTACCATTGCCTTTGTAAGGTGTTAGATCACATACATTGAAAATGGGTGATAATCCAAGATTAGGAGGAAGTTGGAATTCATAAGCATTCTCCCCATACTTCTTTACAATCTAACATGGTCCAATCTTCCTCTGCATGAGCTTTGTGTGTTTTCCTTTTGGGAGCCTCTCCTTCTTCAAATGCACCCATACTAAGTCCCCAACATCAAACTGCACATCCCTCTTTTTCTTGTCAGCATGAGCCTTGTACTTCTCTGCAAATTATTGGAGATGAAACTTCACTTGATCATGTACCTCCTTGATGGCCGAGGCAAAAGCTTCACCACCTTTACTAATGGACTCTTCTTTAGGTAAATCCCTCAACTCTAACACACCTCTTGGGTGAATTCCATACACAATTTGAAAAGGAGATTTCCCAGTGCTTCTATTTATGGTGTTATTGTATGAGAACTCTGCCTATGACAGTATGTTGTCCCATTTTTCTCCATGTTGTCTTATCAAGCATCTTAATAGGTTCCCTAAGGACCTATTGACAACTTTAGTTTGTCCATCCATTTGGGGATGGTAAGCTGATGAGAAATCTAGGTTGGTTCCGAGCTTCTTCCAAAGGGTCCTCCAAAAATGTCCTATGAACTTCACATCCTTGTTTGAGACTATGTTTAGGGGTAACCAATGTATCTTGACTATCTCTTTGAAAAACAAGTCTACAACATATGACGCATCACAAGAGGTTTTACATGGCAAGAAATGAGCCATTTTGCTAAATTTGTCCACCACTACAAAAACATTGTCATACCCCTTCCTTGTCCTAGGCAGACCAAACACAAAATCCATGCTTATGCTTTCCCATGTCCTAGAAGGAATGGGTAAAGGTTGATACAAACCTACATTGGTGGATTTCCCTTTGGCTTTTTGACAAATCACATGTTTCTACAACCCTCTGAACATCTGTCTGCAACTTAGGCCAGTAGTAGTGTCTTTTCACAAGGTCAAGTGTCTTGTCAAGGCCAAAATGACCTACCATTGCTCCACAATGTTTCTCCCTAATAATATTCAGTCTCATTGAACACTTAGGTATGCATAACTGTCCACCCTTGAATAGCAATCCCTCTTGGATCAAAAACTCAAAAAAATCAACATGATACCTCTCACCAAAAGACTCACATACCTTGTAGATCTCTCCAAAATCTTCATTAGCATCACACATGTTCTTCAAGGAGTCAATCCCAACACTTCCCATCTTAATTTGGTTGATGGTTAAGACCCTCCTTCTTAAGGCATCTGCAACTTTTTTCTTGACCCCCTTTTTATGCTTGCGATTGAAGGTGAAGGCTTGTAGGGTCTTTACCCACTTCATGTGCCTGTGATTCAACTTCTCTTGACTATTTATGAAACATAGGGCTTGATTGTCAATGAAAAATATGAACTCCTTTGGCAATAAGTAGTGCCTCCACTTCTTCAATGACTAAACTAAAGCATACATCTCCAGATCATAGGATGAATATCTCTTCTTGGCATCATTTAGTTTTTCACTAAAAAAGGCAATTGGCCTTCCCTCCTGACTAAGTACTACCTCAATATCCATGTGGCTTGCATCACATTCCACTTGAAATATCTTTTTTAAGTTTGGTAGGGTAAGGATTGGTTGTTCTGCAACTTTCTTTTTCAAGGTCTCAAATGAGTCATCTACCTCCTTGGTCAAACTGAACCTGCACTTTTGTCCTCCTTTTATGGTGTCAAGCATTGGTGCACAAACATGACTAAATCCCCTTTTTACCTTCTAATAAAAGGTTTCTAAGCCATGGAAACTTTGGACATCATTCATGGTTTTAGGTGTTGGCCAAGACAGTATAGCACTTACCTTCTCATGGTCCATTTTCAACTCACCTTGTGAGATTACAAAGCCCAAGTAAATGATCTCCTCCTGGGTGAACAAACACTTATCCAAGTTTATCATTACCTACTCTTCATGTAACCTTTTGAGGACCATATCCACCTATTTGAGGTGATCTTCCCTTGTGTGGCTAAAGATAAATATATCATCTAGATATACTATTACAAACGTGCCTATAAACTCCACCAAGACCTCATTCATCAACCTCATAAAGGTACTAGGGGAATTGGACAACCCAAATGGCATGACCTTCCACTCATACAACCCCTCATTGGTCTTAAAAGCTATTTTCCATTCATCCCTTGGCCTTATTCTAATCTGATGGTATCCACTTTTTAGATCAATTTTGGTAAAATATTTTGCACCCCCCAAGCAATCAAGTAGATCCTCTATCCTAGGGATTGGAAACCTATACCTTATGGTTATCTTGTTGATGGCCCTTGAGTCTGTGCAAAGCCTCCAAGTGCCTTCTTTCTTGGGTGCCAAGATAGAAGGTACTGCACATGGGCTTAGACTTTTGCCAATTAGCCCTAATTCTAGCAACTCCTCAATTTGTCTTTCCATCTCTGCATTTTGGTCTGGAGTAAGCTTGTATGCTACTTTATTTGGTAGGGTAGATCCAGGGATCAAATCTATGCAATGACTTATTTCTCTCACCGATGGTAGGGACCTTGGCATTCCATCTGAGATGATGCCTTTGTACTTGTCAAGTAACTATTTGACTACAAGATCTATGTGCCTTTGTCCTTCTTCTTTCCTATTTGCAAACTTCTCCTTCTTTGTCACCTTCGAACTGGAAATGAGGGCATAACAAACTGCATCTTTTCTACAATCTCCTTCATGAACTGCTTTCCTTCTACCAACAACACTTTGGCATCCTTCCCCTTTGGTTCCATCTCATTCTCCATCAGAGGTAAAATTTCTATCACCTTACCATCTTTGGTAATTGAATAGGTGTTTCTAACCCCATCATGATGAGCCTTCAAATAAAACTGTCATGGTCTCCCAAACAGGAGATGACATTCATCCATTTTGGCTACATCAAATAGCAACCTAACCTTGTAGGATCCAATCTGAAACTCTACCCAAGCCTTATCTTCTACCACTTCTTGTTGACCTTGGGTGAGCCATGAGACCTTGTAGGGGTAAGGATGTGGAAACCATCTCAACTTAAGCTTCTCTACCATTTCAAGTGACACAAAATTATCAATAGACCTAGAGTCTATAAGGACCTTGCATACATTTCCTCCTACCCTATAGGTAGTTTTGAAAAGAGACTTTCTTTGTGGGGGATCCTTATCAAGTACCTTCATGATGGTCACTTCTCTCCTCATCATTAAAGCCTCTGCTCTTTCAGGGTAGCCATAGGTATCAAGAGCATTGACACTTTGATAGGTATTTGCACTTGCCACACTTTAGCAATTAGATTTCTACACCAAGTTGCTCCTCCTTTCTCCCATGGAACTTGTAGCCTTCTCTGAACACCTATTGGACATGTGCCCCTCTTGGTTGCAATTGTAACATCTAGGAGGTCCTCTACCTTGGGATCTTCTTCTAGAGAATGGTCTTCTACCCCTAAAGATCCTTCTTCGATTGTAGCCTCCTCCTTGGTTGTAACTACTCTCTCCTCTGGTGCCTTCTTGAATAGACTCACCTTGGTATCCAAAACCATTTCCTTTGCCTCAGAAAGGGCTTCTTCCCCCTCTTTGTTGTCTCCCTTTTCCTCTGCCATTTTTCTCTTGCCTTCTCTTTAGGTTCTCCTCCACCTTAAGTGCCAACTGAAAACATTTTTGGACTATCTCTGGGGTGTGGAGATTCAAATATTCTTGGATGGAAAATCTCAGTCCATTGAGATATTTCACCACTTTTTTATCCTCACTCTCCTTTACCTTGTTCTTCACACATAACTTCATGAATTCCTCAGTGTAGGAACTCACTTCCATCTCTTCTTGCTTCAAGTTTTGTCTCCTCTTGTGCAATTGGACATTATATTCCACTGGAATATAGGCTTCTTTCACCAAAGCCATCATCTTCTTCCAAGTAACAACTCTTCTCTTCCCCTATTTCACCCTCTCATCTTGGATGAAAGTCCACCAAGTCAGTCCAACCCCTTTCATTTTGGATTGGGCCATTTTGACTCTTTGGTGCTCTGGTGTGTCTTCACTCTCAAATAAATTGTCCAAGGAGTCTATCCACTCCATCACTATATCAGGTTCCATCTTACCTGCAAACACTCACAGATCCAACTTCACATCCATTTTTCTCCTTTCCATGGACTTGAGGACACTCATCAGGGGTCTCTGGTCTACAGGAACCTCTAGTTCTTCCTGCCTAGGGATCTCCTCTTCATCCCCTTCTTCAACTCCTCCAAAGTCTCTCTCTCCCCTCTCCACTTTGCCCTTCAACTGGTCTATTTCATTTCTCAAGGCCTGATTCTCAGCCTTGATTTCTCTTCTCTCTGCCATCTACTTCTTCACCAAGACAACCAACTCAACATTGGTCATCCTTGATGGGAGGTCTTGGGATCCATCTTCCTCTGACATCTTGTCTTCTTCTCCGGTCCAAAGGACACTCCTAAGCTCTGATACCACTTGATACAGAACCCTTCCCACACCTAGGGACAAGTCCCAAAAAAAATTCATTACACCCTTCAAAAGATAACAAGGATCCCACAAAAAAAATGATATCACACCTTAAAGATTTGAAATACTCTCAACTCCTCAAGACTAGCACCTACTCAAGATGAGTAAATGGCTTCAATATCTCCAACACATCTCTCCATGACTCTTTCTCTTGGGGGCCTTGGATTTGGTCAATTCATGACACCTAGCAACTATCCTAAACGGGTTTTAGGCTTTGACACCAATACCCTATACTTCCTTTGGAAACCTACCCCCTTGGCTAGTAGCCCTCTTTGAAGAGTATTTGGATTTTAACTCCAAAATCTTGAACACAACCTCAAAAACTATTTACCATGCCATATACCCTTTATGGAGTTACACTCATCCCCAAAAGGGATTGGCAAGATCTACAATCTAAGGGTCTGAACCCTTTAGAATTCTAGAGGCCTGATTATGGCTAATAGGCCTCCAATTACAAATCAACTCCCATTTCTAGATTCTCAGCCACAAAACCAACTTCATGAGAATGTGGGGGACCACTAATAACCTCTAATTCCAGGGTTGCACACCTAGAATCCATCACTATAAGATTTTAGGGTGATTGTCCTAATTTTGTCCAAGGTAGTCACATGGAGATGCCTACCTAGGTTCACTTCATTCTCTTCATAGAAAAGTATCCCCTGCAAAAGCCCATGGAAATATTAAATTAAACTATCCAATATTACATTCCACTAAAGGAAATACCTTCTAGATAGGTGAGGTGTAAGATATGGCCATTATTTGGTGAAACCCTAGTCAAACCCTGGTTTTCCGGGTTACAGTCAGTAAATCAAGGGGTTCTCACTATTCATAGAGGATCAAGACCTCAAACCAATGCTAAAATAAATTTAACTCAATCCTCTACATACTCCATGAACAAAATTTCTAGAACCAATATGTACAATGACGTACAAACAATAGCAAGATCAACTTTTGAGAGAAAAACTCAGTTTTATGTCTTATTATGCTTCCAAACTTCAATCACCAACAACTCTAACCTTGGGAATCATGTCCAGAAGGTATCTAGGCCTTCTCCAAATGGTTTTCAACCAAATTTTGAAGAGGTTGGAGCCATTGAGAGGCTTACATCAACCAAATTTCATAATGTTGCACTTTTGCTTCCAAAAGTTGCATTTTCAAACATTGCATTTTTGACAAAAGTTTTCAACCAAAACAAGTTTGGGATCCAAAAAACTTGTATCAAACAAACACCACCTACACACCCTAAAATCCTTCAAAACATCAAAACAAACCTCATTCTACCCCTATTTACCAAATTATCCAAATTGGCTTATCAAGATGCCTAATGTGGGATATTGGTTTACAAGGTGGGGTCCTTATTCAAGACATGAAAATGCACAAACCAAAGACATTCAAAATGATCCTAATCCTCATCCTCTAATCCATGAATGGCTTGTTGAAGAGGTTCCCTTGCATGAATATCAGTCTTGCAAGACTTGGAAAAACCTAAATCTCAAGACATTCACGAATGTCCAACACTATAAACTAAAAGTTAGTTGACACACTTCTCAAATTTTGACAATTATACAACATAAGATCTTGGACCCCACATCCATTAATTTAATATTCTTGAGGCATATTGGACCTATGAAAGCTAGTATCTCCTTAAGCTTTGGACAACCCTGAATTCTTAATTCTACAATCTTTTTCATAGCAAAAAGTCCTTGTTTTTAAATTTTGACAACCATCCAACTCAAAAAAATTTATCATCACATTTATATCAAATGTTATACTCTCTAAAAACTTCATACTTTTGAGACACAAGGACTCAAACTTGAGCTTCCCACAATAAGAAATTTCAAAGTATATAAGCTTTGCAAGATCAAATATCCCTGACAGACTTTTTAATTTTTTACATTTTGTAATTACAAGACAATTTAATGTCTTTACCATTGTTAAATCCACTTCCACAAGCTTTTCCATGCAATGAAGTTTGATAGATTGAAGACTTGGATGGTGCATTCTACTAATTAAGATCCTCAATACACATTCTTCATTGTTGATTGTAGGAATGAAGGGAGAGTAGAATAAGCAGATAAATAGAGTTCAGATTAAACAAGAAAACATTGCATCTACTAGGCTTCATCTCATATATTTAGCCCTAATCACATTCAACAGACACATATTCATCAAAAAAATATAATATCTACTGATTGAGCTATTGGTCAATAACCCTGAAACACCATTGAATTTTCGTCTTCTATTTTACACAACTTTTATAGATATGTTGAAATGGACTCTGCTAAGGGAGTGCAGACCAAAAAGATCATCATTGCATATAGAAGGATGAGCACATTTTGTGGAGAGCAATTCAAATATAAAATAATTTTTTTAAAGAACCCACACTCTTTGAGGGCACTGTAAGGAGAACGATGATAGGTTGGAGTAATCAATATGAAATCTAATTGAATCCATGGAAGATATATTCTTTCTCTTTGTCTTTAATACTGAGTCTGATTGTCGATGAGGAAGATGCAAAGGATACAATATAGAGTTGATATGATAGGAATAGTGGCAAATATTAATTTGCATATGATTGTGTACAGTTAGGTAGTTGGGATTACTTCCAACCCTCCCCTTCATCTCAACTACAATTCCAATTTCTTCCTCACTTCTTTCACGGATGCTTATGCATCTAAGATCTTTAAATATTAGAGATAAAACCTAGGAAATCCCATTATCCTATTGGGATGCTTGATAACCATGAGCTAGGCCCTCTTGGTTACCAATTCAACATAGGTTTAGGTGCGATTCACTTATTTTATCAACACCTCCCATAGAGTCAAATTACTAGTGCTTGGAGATCATAGTTTAGGTGGGTTGTGTTGGCCTCAAACATTGGTTACACAAATTACATAATGCATTCAACAATATTTCTTCATTACCTATTGACCACTTCACTAATCGTTTTATGACTTTTGACAACACTATCCTTGATGCAGCCATAACTGATAAAAAATCCTCAAAAGACTCAATCGGCTTATGCAGTGAGGGAGACACAATGGAAATAGAAATAAGACATAACAAATTCATATAAATAGATCATATTCAAGCCATAGAACTTTCGGCAATCATCCGGTAATTATCAGATTATCATCAAAGAACATCTGATAATTAACTGGTTACATGCAAGCTTCAAGCCAGAAACAACCCAACCGAGACTCTAAAGATCAACCAAATCACAACATGCAAATCTCAAACCTTATTCCAAGTTCTACATCCTCTGCCCCTACAAATGATTACATAACATCATATTTATACCTACCGGAACACATCCGGGCCGGCCTCAAAAGATTAAATTCACCAATGCAGGAAAATGAAACGTGTAATTAGGTCGGCCGTAGGATTTAAGAAATCTTTTTGGAAAATAACAACCAACTGATAAGGTTTAGCAGGAAGGTTGGCCACATGCCAAAGAGCAGTAGACAAGACCCAAGATGAATCCACAGGCCAAGAATCACATTGGTAACGAAGGAAAACCAATCGATAAACACAAGAACTATCACAAGAAACCAAAAACAGCCAACAAGAAGAGATAACGGACCGGAGAAAAACCCAAATGAACTAGAAATCTGGATTCAACCACATGAAACCGCCAGGAAAGTGCAAACAAGATCTACCATGAAGAACATGCAACTACCAATACATACCAGTAAGAATACTAAAACTACACAAAAAACTAAACAAGAACAAAACTGAAAGGAAATGTTTTTTTTTTGGGTTGATACAAGATTGCTCATCGACCAGGGATGCTCCTGCATTAGACAACTGTAGCATCCTAAAATTGTGACACCTGCAATTTCGACTGCATTTCGGTCTTCACGATGGCGACGCAACACGCAACCTGAATGGAGACCCCAAAACCTGTTTATAGCACTAAAAACTGCATTTTCTTGCACCCTGGCCTGAACCTCCTTTGCACCCTACTATCCCAGGAGGTGGGACCAGAGCGCCCAGTGCCTTGGTCCTTCAGGACCAGGGCGTCCAGCGCCCTGGTCCCCCAGGACCATGGCGCCCAGCGCCCTGGTCCCTGGCCCTATTTTGGGCCTGGTCTCCTTTGGTACTTCGGGTCTTTTTGTTTGCAAATTGGAAAATATCATTTCCTGGTCGACCCAAGGTCGGAAAAATTAGTCTATCAGCCCTAATTGACAAGTATATAAACTACATTTTCTCTCTCATTTTGGGTAGAAGATGAACATATGTGTAAATGATACTCAAGCATTCAAGCATTCAAGCATTCCTTCTAAGTCTCCATTCAAGGATAAGTGTTGCATTCAAGACAAGGATTCAACCATTGAAGAGGAGATCACATACTACATATTACTTACAACATACGACAAACAACAACATCTATACCTTCACACATAAGGATACAAACATCCTTACAACAAGGTATTAGTACTTGTTTTACATTACAAACATTTACATTTATAGCATTTCTCATTTCTTGGTTAATTCCAAAACTGGGGTTTGACCTAAAGGCAAACCCCTAATCCCTAACCCCCCAATCGTCTTCACTTTTTTGTGTGTAGGTTGCAAGTACACAGCTGAAATTGAAGATCTGGAATCCTTGTGCAGAGACGAATAGATCCCCCTTCATTTCGCAGATTTTTCGGAGGACCGTGTGCACACCGGGCGCCATCGTCCCGTCAACTTTCGCTCAAATTTGCAGGACAGCGCCGTATCGACATTTTACTGCTAATTCCAGGTCCGCAGCTTCATCCTATATCCCTATCTCAGTTTATAAGAGAATCTTTCTCACTTTCTATGCATTCCTAACTTAATTCTTCTATCGACATTCTTTACAAAAGAGGGTAGCCTTGCTGTCTTGACCCTTGAAACTCATTTAGAATCCAATCTTGCCTTGTGTGGGATCGGATCTTGTGGGTTTCAACCCCTCTTTTGAATGTAAAGTCTCCCAAGTGAAAACTGTCAACCCTAGCGACCTCCCTTCTCTCTCCTTGGAGTTGGAAGAGGGGAGAGCAACTAGGGTTCGATCAATTTTCCGCTTTACATTTTGGTGAACCCGACGTGAACATCCTTTCTGATTTTTCATGATTAGATCTGAAAATTGGATTCCTTGATTACATTTCCATGTTTGATCTTTTGCGAAATTTTAGAGGTTAATTGCATAAAAACCCTAAAAGTTTCTTTTTAGTAATTAAACTTGTGAAATATTTAATTGTTAATGCTTGCTTCAGATCTGCCCTTCTGTTACAAATTATCAATTCATATTTGTGCTTTAATTTTGAAAATTAAGTGGTTAAGTGTCAAAACCCTAATTTTTGAAACCCTCTTGATTCAACCTTTGTCCGACAATTTCACTGATCAAAACATCTCCAAATCAGCTGTAACTTTGGATTCCGCAATAAAATCACAATATCTTTCATCCCTAAAAATTTGGAAAAAAGTTGCAAGGACCGTGTGCACTCCGAGTGCCATCGTCCCCGACATTTTTTCCAAAATTTCGGGAGCAAGATCTTACTGTATTTTTCTGCTAAAATCCAGAATTTTGGCTGATTTTATCAATTATAACACTTTCAAAATTACAGTCAAAGTTGGTCTTGTGATTTCTTGGTTTAAGGCTTCTAATCATTCAAGAATCATTGAAATTGAAATTTTGTGTCAAAATTGTGTTTCTTACTATCCTAAATCTGAAAAGTGTGTTTGCATTCATTCGAAATTTCAGTGCTTTATTCAAATTCTTGCATTTTGTGACTTTTGAAATTAAATGCTTAATTACAACAACTTTAATTTCCGCTTTTAAAATTGAATTTTGCATGAAATTAAGTCAATTTTTGAATTTCAAAACTTGCATTGCTCTTAACATTCCCTCTAAAATCATAAAATTCAGAATTTCAATTTCCCTCTCTTTTTCAAAATTCAAATTTTGCATTTTTCGACAATCTTGGTAGGGTTCAATTTTGAGATTGCAACTTTAATTTGGCCTATCTACAGATCGTAAAATCACTCAATTTTTTCAGATTAGCTTTAAAATCATCATAACTTTCATCCCTACAAATTTCAAAAAAAGTTGCAAGGACCATGTGCACTTCGAGCGCCACGGTCCCGGACATTTTTTCTGAAATTTTGGGAGACTGTCGTGATTGCATTTAACAGCTTAAATCCAAAAGATTGGCTGATTTCACTGAAAATTGCTACCTCTAAAATTCAAAATCTTCTCTTTCTAGTGCATGAGTTTTACAACAATAAGCCCTACTTACACTATTCCCTTTAGACGAAGCCATAGAATTAAGTCTTTCCGAGGTTTAATTACTGAGGAGATGGAACCTAATTTGAATAGCCTTTTTAACGAGGACATGGGTAATTCCTCTAATCCTCCTAATGATGAAGAAGCTCTCCATGAGGTTTCTGTAGAACAACTTTCGAAATTGGATAATCAATTTGACGATTTTCGACAATGGATGTCTCAAGAGTACCCTGATAGTCAAGCTCTTCCTTTAATTGAGGGTCTAAAACATATGCTTCAAAGTGATAAGAATGGAATTGATATTTTGCGTGGTATTGCACACATTGTGGATTTGAATGCGATGCCTATGAAAAGTTGTGCTGAAACTTTAGGTTATACACAACCTCCCACTCAAGTCAATCATTCTATTCCTTTGACAACTTCTATTGCTAGCATACCTACTTTTACATCAAACATAATGACTACTTCCATACAAGACATTCCCCCTATAATCACTTGCCATGGGGGCAATCCTTCTTCTTCAATTAACCCTCTTCCTTCATTCAATCAGACTTCTTCATTCATTCCTTCAATGAGTGTCCCTATTACATCTTCACAAATGAACATGATGCAAGGGGGCAATTCATTTAACCATTCCATTCCTCCTTGTAGTGTTCCTCCTGTCCAATCATCTCCTATGACTAATTATCATAGAGTCCCACCACCTTATTCTTTACCTTCTTTCAATAACATAACACCTCCATCTCAATCTAACACATCTAATATGAACTCCTCGACTGAAGCGACCATAAACAATCTTGCACAAACTATCTCTTCGTTACAACAACAAATTGCCTCTATGAATCAATCTAAGTTTAGTGTGCCCACATTTGATGTTGCGAGCCCACTTTCTCTTGACATTGTTCAAGCTATCCCTCCTAAACATGTTGAAATCCCGCATTTGGAGCTTTATAATGGTAAAGGTGATCCTCTAACACATGTTAAGACTTTTCAAACAATTTGTACTGATTTTGCTTATGACCAAAGGTTTCTTGCAAAACTATTCACTAGAACATTAAGAGAAAAAGCCCTACAATGGTATTGCTCGTTGCCTTATTATTCTATTACTTCTTTTGAACAACTTGCAAATGCTTTCATTCAACAATTTCAAAACAATATAAGTCCTAAAGTTACTTTGATTGATTTAATGCATTGTAAACAAGGTGTTAAAGAAAAAGTGACTAATTTCATTGGTAGATATAAGCATTTGTATGCTCAAATTTCTTTTCCAGTGCCTGACAATGATATTCAAAGAATCTTTATTTCTAATTTACAAAAAGACATTCGAGACAAACTTCTATTTTCTGAGTTTACTTCTTTCCAACAGTTGTGTGCAACTCTTCACAATTATCAACTGACTGTGAGTCAAATGGAACAATCACATCCTATGGCTCCGAGTGATAAGGGTGATAGCAGTCAACAACCATTTGGAAAGTTTAAACCGAACAGAGATTCCATCAAATTCAATGAAAACATCATCAACAACAATGTGAATGCAGCATCAGGTGTGCCTCCTATTTCTAAGTTTTTCAAGAAAGAAAGAAAGTATACTCCTTTGAATGAATCATTGCATAGTATTATGAATAAGTTATTGGAACAAAATGTGCTTACTCTTCCTCCTATAAGGCAAATTGATCCTACAAAGATTAATTCACCTTATTTTGATAACAAATCTTTTTGTCAATTTCATCGTCAGCCTGGGCATGATACTGAAAAATGTTTTTCTTTAAAGGGTAAAATTCAAGATTTGATTGATAATAATACTATCTCTGTTTTTGGAGTGAATGATAAAGGCAACACATCTGTAGCTCCTCCTAACCAAAATCTTCAGATCTTTACTGATCCATTACCTTCTCATACCTCTAATGCAATTGAGGCTAATGATTCCTCTCTCTCATCTGATGGTCTTGTGTCTATGACTCCGAATGTGATTAACTTTGTAGAGCAGCAAGAAAACTCTAAAGAACCTTCCATCACATTTGATTCTAGTGAAACCATTAGGGCACCTGATGGTCCTTTATACATAGTTGCAAAAGTCAATAATACACCTTGTCGTGGAGTGCTTATTGATCCTTCGTGCATGGTTAATGTTATTACTGAGGAATTACTTTTTACTTTGCAATTGAATCAAGTGATCTATGACAAAACAGATGTGATTGTGAAATTATTTGATGCATTTTCTTCTCCTGCAATTGGTTCTATTACATTACCTATTGAAGTTCATAACAAATCCCTTGATGTGAACTTTGCTATTATTCCTTCATCCGAACAATTTCGTGTGAAGCTTGGCTATCCTTGGCTATCTTCCATGAAAGCTATTGCCTCTCCTATTCACAAGTGTTTGAAATTTCCCCATAATGGTGAAGTTGTTACTGTCAATCATAGTCTCTTTAAACCAGCTAAAAGAACCTCTAGTGTTCCTATTGATTATTTTTGGCCTAAACAATTCCAATCTCTTCCTCCGCGAAGTGATCATTTTTTCAAATCTTATCAAAAGTGGAAAACAGATATGATCCTATCTTTAAGTGAACCTAGAACACCCAAACTTGATATTCCTATCGTTCTTGAGAAGGAAATTCTTCCTTTGAAAGATAAAACTAATGTCTTTCCTCAAGAAGATTCCCAACCTATCCCTATGGATGTAACTATGTCTATGCCTAAAAAGCTTTCTAAAAGTAGACCTATACCTCCTCGTCATGATGGACTTGGTCTCCTTCCTAAACCAAAAATTCCTCCTTTATATGGAGCAGTTCCTCCTCCTTCTTTTTATAGAGAGAAGAGACCTTCTTCTTCTCCTATTATCCAGCCTAAGAGACCACAACCTAAACACCCAAGTGATAAGGATGAGAACATTCCTCCTCCTCAATCTTCTCCACTTCCTACTAAGACTAGACAAAATCGTTCTGCACATGAACGCCGACGAAAACGTCATCTTAGGGCTCAAGCAGCCGCTTCTCAAACTTTACAATCTCCAAAAACACCTTCAACAAGCATTATTCCATTTTCTCCTCAACCAGAAATTGAGCCAAAATCTCCTAAACATAAGATGCATGATGGTCTTGATCCTATGCGAGTTAAAGATCCTATTTTTATAAATCTTGATGATGATATAGATGAAAATGTTATCCATGATGAAAATGCTACTCCTCTTGCTTCTGATAGTGAATATGAAATTGTTGATATTGATAACCATTTATCTAACGAATTTTCTAAAGCACTTATCCTAGCTCCTAGACAAGAACAACATGGCTTGGAACATGAACATAGCCCTTGTTTGGATCTTGTGATAGCTCCATCTGCTGTGTTGGATGTTCCTCCTCTAGCGTGTTCCCTGCCTTCCCGAAACATTGATCAACAAGATCGGGGGGTAGATGACGTGCTAGACTAGTTTCATTAGCATAGCAGATTCTCTCCTCCTCTCTTTTGTTACTTCTTATATATGTTATTCTCATTCTTCTATTTGTTGTCCTTAGTGTTGTCTACTTGAGGACGATGCAAAGCATTGAGATCTCTTTTGGTCTCTCTCATGTTGACTCAAAAGACACGTGTTCCCTTCTTCTAAGTGACCTTCCTTGATTGGGGAATGAAGAACAATTATGCATACATACATATGATATATATACATGAATTATCATACAGCATACTGACCCCGAGGAAAGCGAAGTCACCTTGTGCTTTGTGTTTTGTGTCTATTATCCTTGGGTTTATCTCACACTTGGGGGCTAAATCTTTGCGATAACGTGCTCCTTTCCTTTCTCATTTCTTATGTGTATCACTACGTTAAAACAATCACCCCCGTTGAGGCGTGTGTGATCGCTTTAACGTAGGGGGGCATACATCCCGTCTATCCTTTCAAGATACTTGAAAATTTCTTGGCGAACTTAGCTTTGCCTTGAAAATTTTCGGTATTTCTCTTGCATGACTCATAGTGAGGGAACCTTACTACTGACAGTCATGGTTCTCCCTCGTGATCTTCCCTTTTACTTTGTCAATCGAAGTCGTAAGATCCTTAGTCCACTGGGGGCTTGGTGTGTCTTGCCTCCTTGACGTGGTGAAAGTCTTTCAATGTTGTTTGCTTGTACTTTACCGGAAGTATGAGCATACATACTCCCGCTAAAGTGGGGGCTAAATGTAGCATCCTAAAATTGCGACACCTGCAATTTCAACTGCATTTCAGTCTTCACGATGGCGACGCAACACGCAACCTGAATGGAGACCCCGAAACCTATTTATAGCACTAAAAACTGCATTTTCTTGCACCCTGGCCTGAACCTCCTTTGCACCCTGCTGTCCCGGGAGGTGGGACTAGAGCGCCCAGCGCCCTGGTCCTTTAGGACTAGGGTGCCCAGCGCCCTGGTCCCTGGCCCTATTTTGGGCCCGGTCTCCTTTGGGACTTCGGGTCTTTTTGTTTGCAAATTGGAAAATATCATTTCCTGGTCGGCCCAAGGTCGGAAAAATCAGTCTATCAGCCCTAATTGACAAGTATATAAACTACATTTTCTCTCTCATTTTGGGTAGAAGATGAACATATGTGTAAACGATACTCAAGCATTCAAGCATTCAAGCATTCCTTCTAAGTCTCCATTCAAGGCTAAGTGTTGCATTCAAGACAAGGATTCAACCATTGAAGAGGAGATCACATACTACATATTACTTACAACATACAACAAACAACAACATCTATACCTTCGCACATAAGGATACAAACATCCTTACAACAAGGTATTAGTACTTGTTTTACATTACAAACATTTACATTTACAGCATTTCTCATTTCTTGGTTAATTCCAAAACGGGGGTTTGACCTAAAGGCAAACCCCTAATCCCTAACCCCCCAATCGTCTTCACTTTTCTGTGTGTAGGTTGCACATACACGGCTGAAATTGAAGATCTGGAATCCTTGTGCAGAGACGAACAGATCCCCCTTCGTTTCGCAGATTTTTCGGAGGACCGTG
Source organism: Cryptomeria japonica (assembly GCF_030272615.1). NCBI lineage: Eukaryota > Viridiplantae > Streptophyta > Pinopsida > Cupressales > Cupressaceae > Cryptomeria > Cryptomeria japonica. The sequence goes on along the minus strand of NC_081405.1, from coordinate 695,190,924 downwards.
TGCATGCCGGGCGCCATCGTCCCGTCAACTTTTTCTCAAATTTGTAGGACAGCTCCGTATCGACATTTTACTGCTAATTCCAGGTCCGTAGCTTCATCCTATATCCCTATCTCAGTTTATAAGTGAATCTTTCTCACTTTCTATGCATTCCTAGCTTAATTCTTCTATCGACATTCTTTACAAAAGAGGGTAGCCTTGCTATCTTGACCCTTGAAACTCATTTAGAATCCAATCTTTCCTTGTGTGGGATTGGATCTTGTGGGTTTCAACCCCTCTTTTGAATGTAAAGTCTCCCAAGTGAAAACCGTCAACCCTAGCGACCTCCCTTCTCTCTCCTCGGAGTTGGAAGAGGGGAGAGCAACTAGGGTTCGATCAATTTTCCGCTTTACAACAACCTAGGTCAGAATGAACAACCCATGCTCATTTCTAATCCAAACATCTTCTTTATCTGCCAACCTCTGCTTTGGCTCCTTCAGAGCCTCAACCGGCTTCTCTAACCTTTGACTACCTTTGTTTTTCTTTATTTTCTTTAGATCTGCACATTCTCCCTATTTACTACCTTCTTTCTTCTACCATAAGAATTTATCTAGTTTGTCATCATCAACTTTCTATCGACCGGTTCCATCACGACTCATCTGTCATATCCTTCTACAAACTCATGTCACCCTCCAGTATAACCTCTGCAACTGGTTCTATCAGATCTTTCTTCAAATCCTCCCGTATAACTTCTGCAACCAGTTCTATCAATCCTTCTGGTATAGCCCCTATCAACGGTTTCTCAGTAGTGCAACTTCTCTCAAGACTCAATCTCTTCACCTCCTTCTATTTCTCCTTCAAAGAAATCAATATGAACTTATGCCCATCCTTTTCAATGGTAACCAAGTTTCATCTATAGTCATAAATAGCTCCTCTATCATACTGCCAAGGTTTTCCCAGCAAGACATGACAAACACTCATTGAAACAACATCACATAAAACTTCATCTCTGAAAGGCCCATGATGGTACTAATGAAAGAATAAGGATTCAATAAACTACTAAGAGGGGGGGTGAATCAGTAGATAGAAAACTGACATAAAATTTTTACCACACAAAAATCAACCTCTCAAAGCAAACTCTAAACTGACTGGTTTAAACACTAAAGTTCAAATGAAATAATACTGACAAGTTAAACCGGTTGACTATTATAATAGACTAACAGTAAAACATCTTTGAAACTCTCAAAACCTTTTAACTGAATTATTCAAATACTTTACTGACAATAGTAAATGCATATTTTAGATTGTTGTCAGTTAACATGACATCAAAGTAGATTTAGCAGTTAAGCAATTTAACCATAGTAAACATAACCACAAAAACATTCACCACTTAACACAATATTTTTGTCTTGGAAACCCAAATGGGAAAAACCATGATGGGGATGAATACCTACAAGTATTCTGAACTCTTCCAAAGTTCGCCCTGTTAGGAACCAAGCCTGTTAAAGCTTTACAATAAGTCTTGTTAAGAACAGATCCTGTTAGGGACCACCTGGTTAAGGTATTCACTATAATACCCTATTAGAAGAAATACCCTATTAGGAGTAACCTCGGTAGAGGATTTTAAATCCAAGCTAATGGCTCACTTGGTTAGAGGATTTGAATAACACCAAGCTTGTTAGAGCTTACCTAGTTAGGGGATTTGACTGTTGTAATTGTTAGAAAACAATAGGGGTTTGTTGATCTGTTTGAATAGCACTACACTTGCTTGTTCAGATTCTTTTCATGCTCCTATCTACCTTTATACATACTGCAGATACATCATCTGGTTCAAAAACCACACTCTCTTACTCTCAAATAGAAATTGCCAACACAACAACAAAACAACTCATCGACCTTATAAACAAATCAATAGGTCGGTAACACATCACAAACCCAATTCTCATAGAGATTACAAACAAATTAGTTCAATTATGACCATTGGATTACATAACAATCACTGCACATCATTCAAGATATCCTTTACCACTCCTTGATCATTGCTTCATCAAACACTGTAACTCATCACGTAGTTTACACTACGTGCAATGAAATTGCTCATTCCCAAGATAAAAACCATTATCTCTATGCACCAAAAACCATTTGAAGATTCATCTCATACAACATTCATATGTTTCATAATCATTACCGCTCATCATTTGATCATAAACCAATACAACCGATTCACTAAACTCCATCAGTTAGGGTTTATCATATCAACAGGTAGGGTTTACCCGTTGATCTCACTTCTTCTTTAGTAATACCAGATTCCTTCACAAGCTCACTTACCAGTAGCAAAATAACATTATTATAACATCATTACTGGTTATAATTGACATCAATGACAACATAACATTTCATTAATGCAATCTTCATGGAAATGCCAACAATCTCCCCCTTTGGCATTGATGGAAATACAAGTATCAATACCCTTGATTGCTATGATTGTGAATAGGAATCTTGGTTTACATTTTACCATGTATTCACCTTCAATTGAGTCTCCATGTCTTCAGCTAGTAACTGGCTATAGATCTTCTCTCTGTCAATCATACAATTCTTTTCCCCAATCATATAGTTCTTCTCCCCCTTTGACAACAATGCCAAAGTGAAAGTAAAACATGCAATGTCAAACTTCACTGTTCAGCATCATCAACCTGCAACTTGATGCTCCCCCTGTGGAATAACTCCAATCTACACCAATCCTGCTATAAAATTTTGCAATTAGCTCCAGGACTGATGTATTTCACATCATGCTCTATTGACCTCATGTAGGGGTACAACCCCTAGCTGACTTCTAAGGTACTCAAAAGTAGTCTTAGGAAGAGGTTTTGTAAAGATATTTGCTAGTTGCTCCTTGGTAGAAACATGCTCCAATAACACATCTTTACTCTGCACTCTTTCTCTCAAGAAATGATACTTCAGCTCAATATGCTTGGTTCTTGCATGCAAAACAGGGTTCTTTGAAATATTAATGGCACTGGTGTTGTCGCATAAGATCTTTACCGGTTCTGAAATCTTCATCTTGAATCCTTCCAGAATGTGTTTCATCTAGATAGCCTGGGTACAATTCATATAAGCTGCAATATACTCATCTTTAGCAGTGGACTGTGATATGCAACTCTCCTTCTAGCTACTCCATGAAACAAGTCTTCCTCCAAGAAAGAATGATCCACCGGTTGTGCTCTTCCTATCATCAACATTACCTGCCCAGTCTGCATCTATATAAACCTTCAAATCAAAGTTACCTACATATGGATACCATAAACCATAGTCAATAGTACCTTTGAAATATCTAAATATCCTTTTGATTGCTATCAAATGTGTCTCCTTTGGATTCTTTTGAAATCTAGCAACTAAACCAATTGCATGAGTAATATTTGGTCTATTGTGAACAACTAGTTTACAGTCACTCATTCCAAATGTCTTCAATACCACTTTCACATACTTAGACTGTGTGATAAAAATACCACTCTTCATCTATTGTATTTTCAAACCTATGAAGAATTTTATCTCTCCTACTAGAGACATTTCAAACTCACTTTTCATCTCATTTACAAAGTCATCACTCATGTCATCATTGCCTCAAAATATGATATCATCCACAAACACTTCACTAACCAGTATCTTATCTCCTTCATATTTGAGATATATGTTGTTGTCTTCACTGGTTCTTTGAAAACCTATCTTCATTAGGTGTGAATGTAACCTTTCATACCATTCTCTTGGTGCTTTCTTTAACCCATATAGTGCCTTGTGCAATTTGCATACCATGTCCTTTGCATTAGTCAAAGCATAACCATCTGGCTGCTCAATGTATACTTCTTCTTCCTGTATTTCATTAAGAAATGTTGACTTCACAGCCATCTGATATACTTTGAATCTCTTATGTGTTGCAAATGCAAGTAAAGTCTTAACACCTTCTAGTCTAGCAACTGGTGCAAAAGTCTTGCCGTAGTCTTCTCCTTCTTCCTGTGCATAACCTTTGCAAACCAATCTAGCTTTGTCTTGGACTACTACACCATCTTCATTCAGTTTGTTCCTGAATATCCACTTAGTACCTATCACATTTTTATTCACCAATCTGGTTGCTAGGGTCCATGTGTTGTTCTTCTCAATTTGATCAAGTTCCTCCTCCATAGCTTTAATCCAGTGATCATCTCCAAATGCTTCCTTAGCGGTTCTAGGCTCAATAGTGGAGATCATGCAAGAATTCTCTCTAATTCTTCTTCTAGTTAAAACTCCAACATCTTTATCTCCAATAATCTAGTTAGGATTGTGATCAAGTCTCACATACCTCAAAATAATATGATCATTATCTTCAAGTTCTTCTACTTCATGATCATCATCTTCTTCAAAATCTACTTGTTCTGGTTGAACTAGTACAACAAAATTCTCTTTACCAGTTTCAGGTTCACCGGTTCTAGTTCCATAAATAGAATGCAAGGATCTTCTTCCTTTTACTCCACATTGGTTTCCCCTAAGACTTTAGGATACTCATCCACTCGAACATCAACACTTTCAATGATTCTTTGTGTCTAGTTGTTGTAACATCTATAGGCCTTACTCTTGGTGGAGTAACCAAGAAATATGCCTTCATCACTTTTAGCCTCAAACTTGCTAACATACTCACCTCTCTTAATTAAACATTTACTGCCAAATATCTTAAAATAACTGACATTAGGTGATCTACCATACTAGTATTCATAAGGATTTTTATCCTTACCTCTCTTTACCAATATTTGGTTCATAGTGTACACAGTTGTGCTAACAATTTCTCTCCAGAAAGTTTTTGCTATACCTTCTTTTATCAACTTCGTTCTTGCAGCTTCAACAACTAATCGGTTGTTCCTCTCTCCAATACCATTCTATTGTGGTGTCCTCGGAGTATAAGATGCCTTTTGATACCATTTTCTTCACAATATCTAATGAATTGTACAAAAGTGAGTTCACCACCTTGATCAATCCTTGGACACTTTATCTTCTTGCCACTTTCCTTTTCAGCTAAGGCCCTGAATGCCTTTAAATTACTAAAGGCTTCTATTTTATCCTTCAAGAATGTGACCCACATCATTCTTGAGCAATCATCAATGAAGATCATAATGTATCTGTCACCTTGAATACTTTTAGCCCTTATTGGTCCATAGAGGTTTATATGAACCAAATCTAATAGATGTATTGCTGAAAAAGATTTTCTCTTGAAAGTTGAGGATGTCATCTTTCCCAGCTGACATTCCTTACACAGAGCATTAACTAGTTTTTCCAACTAAGGAAAACCTCTCACTGACTTGGACTTACTCACTTTAACAATGTTATCAAAATTTATATGACAAAATCTCCTATGCCAAAGCCAACTATCATCTACTTTAGCAATTAAATAGTTGTTGACTTTAGGATTTAGGTGAAACAAGTTACCTTTAGTCTTCTTGCCGGTTGCAATCAGATCACCTTTTCTCCCATAGATTTTGCACATACCATTCTTAAATTCCAATGGATAACCTCTGTCATTGAGTTGGGCTACACTTACAAGATTGTGCTTTAATACTTCAACCCATTAGACATCATCTGCACTACTCTTTCCATTAAGAGAAATAGTTCCCTTACCTTTTACCATGCAGGGTGAGTCATTGCCAAATCTCACAACTCCTCCATCAAATTCCTTCAAGGTAAGAAACTTGCTCCGATCACCGGTCATGTAGTGTGAACAACCACTATCAATGATCCAATCAGCAGAATTATCCATGCAATGTGTCCAATCTTGTTGCATGCAAAACATTTCAAAGGTAATTTACCTCTATACTTACCAGTACCTCTAGTCAACCACTTGGCCAACAATGCTTCAAGCTCAACCAAATTGTCTTCATCATCAACTTGTTTGCTAGATCTAGATTTGTAACTATGACTGACATCTCTATTTTTTCTCATAGATGGGTTAGAAACTTAAGCTCTAAATGCAGATTTAGATTTTTGAACACTACCATCATAACCATTTAATTCAAAAGAAGTAAGCTTACCAATGATGGATTCAAGGGTTACCTTAGTTTTGTCAATTGACTTTATCTCTTGAATGGTTGCAACTTGGATAGGGTAGACTAGTAGAAGGGTTCTCAACACCTTACTAATCACTATGGCATCTTCCACTTTACCACCAACACTCTTGATCTCACCAACTATCTCTTTGATCCTATGACCATACTGTTGGATATTCTCACCTTCAGCCATCAGCATGTCATCAAATTTTCCTCTTAGACTCTTCTTTGGCAATCTTCACATGCTCATCACCGCTATAGATCTCTTCAAGTTTCTTCCATACTTCATAAGAAGTCTCCAGACCATGGACATCAACATACTCTGCATCAGAAAAAGAACTAGTAATGGCCTCCAATGCTTGATTGTTATCTTGTTGCTCTTTCTTTTGATCATCAGTCATAATCCCACTAGGTAAAACATATTGAGTACCAAAATGTTCCTAGTATTGACTTCCTAAACTCTTGATATAGATTTTTTCATTCTATCACTCCATATCCTGTAGTTCTCTCTATTAAACTCCAGACCTTCTTTCTTCATCATGTTATTCAAGATCTTTACCTCAAGTTGTTAGGCTTAGACCTTAGAGGACCTAAAATGCTCTGATACCAATTGATGGTATGATGAAAGAATAAGGATCCTATAAACTATTGAGAGGGGGCGTGAATCAGTATATAGAAAACTAACATAAACTTTTAACCAAACAAAAATCAACCTCAACTCTAAACTGACTGGTTTAAACACTGAACTTCAAATGCAATAATACTGACAAGTTAATCCAGTTGACTGTTATAACAGACTAATAGTAAAACATCTTTGAAAATATCAAAACCTTTTAAATGAATCATTCAAATACTTTACTGACAATAGTAAAGGTGTTTTTCAGATTGTTGCTCGTTAACATGATATATCAAAGTGGATTTAGCAGTTAAACAATTTAACCATAGTAAACATAACCACAAAAACATTCACCACTTGACACAATTTTTTTGACATGGAAACCCAAATGGGAAAAACCACAGTGGGGATGAATACCCACAAGTATTCTAAAGTTCTCCTTGCTAGGAGCCAAGCTTGTTAAAGCTTTACAATATGTCCTGTTAAGAATAGATCCTGTTAGGGACCACCCGGTTAAGGGATTGACTATAATGCCCTATTAGAAGCAATACCCTGTTAGGAGTAACCTCGGTAGAGGATCTGAAATCCAAGCTAATAGACCACCTAGTTAGAGGATTTGAATAACACTAAGCTTGTTAGAGCTTACCCGATTTGGGGATTTGACTGTTGTAATTGTTAGAAAACAATAGGGGTTTGTTGATCTATTTGAATAGCATTACACTTTCTTGTTCATATTCTTTTCATGCTCCTATCTACCTTTACATATACTGCAGATACATCATCTAGTTCAGCAACCACACTCTCTTAGTCTCAACTACAAATTGCCAACACAACAACAAAACAACTCATCGACCTTATAAAAAAATCAATAGGTCGGTAACACGTCACAAACATAATTATCATAGAGATTACAAACAAATCGGTTTAAGTATGACCATTAGATTACATAACAATCACTGCACATCATTCAAGATATCCTTGACCGCTCCTTATTCACCACTTCATCGAACATTGTAACTCATCACACAGTTTACATTACATGCAGTGAACTTGCTCATTCCCAAGAAAAAAACCGTTATCTCTATGCACCAAAAACCATTTGAAACTTCATCTCATACAACATGCATACATGTCATAATCATTACTACTCATCATTTGATCATAAACCAATACAACTGATTCGTCAAACTCCATCGATTAGGGTTTATCATATCAACAAGTAGGGTTTACCAGTTGATCTCACTTCTTCTCTAGTAATATAGGTAGAAAAACAACATTATTATAACATAATTACTAGTTATAATTGACATCAATGACAACATAACATTTCATTAAAGCAATCTTCATGCAAATGCCAACAACCCAGCATTGAAACTCACCAAAAACTGCTCCTTTATCTCTATCTTTTGATCATCTTGTAACCAACTTACCTCATAAGGACAAGGGTGCTCAAGCCTCTTCAGCCCAAGGTTCTTAGCCATCTCCTTAGATACTAAATTATCAGTACTTCCACTATCTATAATGACCTTGCAACACTTACCACTGGATTTGCATACCTTTCGGAAAACTCTTTCTCTGAGTAGATCCGGTATCCTTTCTTCTTTACATAAGAGATTATCCTTGCTCTAGTGCACAGTCAGATACGGTACCATCTATTTCTTCACTTGCCACACAACTTCTTAACATTCCTTGCTTACATTCATAGAATCTATGTCTGGTTTCTCCATACTTGAAGCATTTGATAGGGAATTCTCTACCGATACTGTTGCTACCCTTCCTTGGTGTCTTTTGTTCCAGTTCTTTTCTCCACTTAGGTTTTCACTCCTCTTCTTCAACTAGTTTCTTCATACTATCATTCATCTTGAATTTCTCCTTTCCCTTATTTGGTTGTCTTCTTCTCATCTTCTCCTCAGCCTTCAAAGCATATTGGTAAGCTTCTTCAACATACTCATCGCATCTTGAATGTTAAAAGAAAGCCCATTCATGTACCTTGCCACCTTTTCTCTGTCCATCTCTCTATGTCCAGATATAATTACCACCTTTTATAATTCCTTAGTATATTCCTTCATAGTCATGTTTTTCTATTTCAGGTTTTGTAACTTCTTGAACAACTCCATTTCATAGTCTCTCGGTATGAACTTGGCTTTCAACCTTGCAACCATTTGTCTCCACTAGGTGATCTTAAATTCACCATTCTCCACTCTGTCTTTCTGCAACTCTTTCCACTACAAGGCAACATGCCCTTTCATCTTGTTTTGTGCCAACTGGACTCTCTGTGGGTCCTTAACATCCTCAAACTCAAAGTAGTCCACCAACTCTCTATTCCAATCGATCATATCCTTCAGGTTTAGCGTTATGAAAAAGTTAGAAACCTCAACTTTATGCACTTTACTTGCTTGCGCCACTACTTTCAGGAATCTTTCCTATCTCTCATCTTTTGGTCCTTCAGCTTCCTCAAGCTCTTCACCGGCTTCCTCATACTGATCCTCAGAGTTAGGGTTTCTTTCCAAACCAGCCAAAGCATTCTGGATCACATTCCTCACTTCATTCTTGAAGTCTTCCATCATCTTCTCTACCCTTCGAGGGTTTGTTCTCCTCAGTGGCATCTCTTCTTCCCCTCTGATGAACTGCCTCAACTCGGTGATTTGACTACTAGTTTCATTTGCCTCCCCTCGATGATCTATTGAGCACACACACAGCCTGTCTCCAATCGACGATCTTGATAGTTCTGATACTTAATATAAGTACAGATCCAATAGCCAACAAGATGAGAGGGTGGGAGTGAATCATACAAACTTAATCATCCATAAAAACATCAGATTCAAGCTCGACAACATATATCAGTCATATAATAAAAAACTGTCAAACATGCAAACTCAAAAGCATATGAACAATATAAACCTCATAACACCAGATTTAACGTGGAAACCCAAATAGGGAAAAACCACTATGGGATTTTGGACCCACTAAGAAATATACTCTTCTAGAGTATGCTCGGTTAAAAGAAAATCCTATTAAAGATTACAAACACATTGCTAGATGTGACCTGGTTAAGGGACTTCCCTCAGATCCGTTAGGATCTTCACTTTGTTAGAAGTGACCTTGTCAAAGGATTTCAAACACTCAATTAGAATGTCACCTTGTTAGAGGATTTACATATAAGACTGTTAAGTCCACTCGATTAAGAGATTTCCTATCACTTTCACAAAATAACAGTAATACAATCTATTTGCAACTTCACATCTGAAATGCTAAAGCAGATTCCTATTTGTTCAATACAATCTAGACATAGAACTAATCTTGTCTATCTATCGAGCATCAATACTCTGTTATTCTAACAGGTCTTCAAGCTTCTGTGCTTAGTAATCACTATGTAGCATCCCTGTGTGTACACTTGCTTGCATACATCGTTTATCAATAGTTCCTTATTTATAAACAATCTTCTAATCGCTTAATTTCCTTGATCACATTTCCCATGATCAATCATAGCCATCAGATCTTCAATCTTGTCCAGGTTCATTGTATCTTTCAATTTGAAAATGTTTTACCCCACCTTGGAACTTGCACAATCACCTTGGAACTTGTGTTAGGGTAATGCGGTTCAATCTGAGCTATAGATCTTCTTGTCGACTTTCCATTGCCTTAGATTTGTTTAACAAACTTCTTTTATGGCTTGCCAATCATTGATCTGCTCCAGCTCATCAGCATCTTTCATTAAATATCACATGTAAACATTTAATGCATTCTGTTATAGCTCGGTTACAACTCAATGAATACTAAACTTCACTCGGTAGACATTCTGTCTTCATTAATCGACTGCGATAACCTTAGGGTTTACCGACTAGGTTCCTTAGGGTTTACCGACTAGGTTCTTTGCTTGATAACATAGTATAGTATTAACCTTTACATTTTACAACATATGTATGATGTTAAAACAATCTAAAACATCAAGATCTCATCATTGTCTGACTCAGTAGAGTTGCCCATTCAATAACTTATCCCCTTATTCATTATATTCTTTCCTGTGTCTTTACCGACTTTTTTATAATCTTCATATCATATTTCTTAAGATATGGCAACATCATACTAAATTAGAAAATCAATTTCTTGACATCAATGACAAAATAATAATATCAAGATAGTAAAATATCTTTAATCAGTTATGTCCATAATCATCAACAATCTTCTCAATATCCTTGTAATATTGCCAATAATCTCCCCCTTTGGCATTGATGGCAAAACCAATTAATTTGACCTTAAAAAAAATTCGGATTGCTATGATTCTGAAATGCTGAAATGCTCTCCCCCATACATCAGACTTCTCTTCTATTTTCAGTCTTTATTTCAATCTGTAGTCTTCTCTCAATCTTCTTAGGTCTTCTCCCCTTTTGGTAGATCTTCTCCTTCTTGGTCTTCTCCCTTTGGGTAGGTCTTCTCCTTCTTGGTCTTCTCCCCCTTTGACAACAATGCCAAAAAGAATAGAACTAAAACATAATTTCTTTCTGTAAGAAGTTATTTCCTACTGTTGTGTATCAACTGAGTCTCAGTCAGAGCATTTGTTTACAATTCCTGTTCCTTGTATCATTTTCTATATTATCCCAGTATTATTTCCAGTACACTTTTAGAAAAACATTCTAAAGTGTATCACTCCAGCATCCACTCCCCAAAAGATATTCAATAGAGTCATCGAAGTGATGCTTTCACCAAACTCGGTTAGTGAGTAAAAGATAGGGGTAGGACCCATAACTTACTTCTGAGATATTCAAAAGTGTCCTTTGGTAGTGGCTTGATGAAGATATCAGCTATTTGCTCCTTTGTGTTGACATATTCCAACACCACTTTCTTTTTTTGAGCTTCTTCTCTAAGATAATGATATTTGATAGAGATGTGCTTTGTCTTAGAGTGCATAACAAGGTTCTTTGAAATATTAATGGCACTAGTATTATCACAGAATATAGTTACTGGCTCGGTAACTTTCTCATTTATACCTTCCAACAGTTGTTTGATCCATGCAATGTTGGTACAATTCAGTGCTGCTACAACATATTCAGCTTTGGCTGTTGACTGAGAAACACATCCTTGTTTCTTGCTAAGCCAACTCACTAGTTTTTCTCCTAAGAAGAAAGCTCCTCCACTTGTGCTTTTTCTGTCATCAATGTTGCCTGCCCAATCAGCATCAATATAAACTTTTAGATCAAAATCATTTCCTTTCTGATATACTAAGCCATAAAATTTAGTGCCTTTCAAGTATCTGAAAATTCTTTTGATTGCAGTCACGTGTATTTCCTTAGGATCTGCAAAAAATCTTGCAACAATACCTACTACATGTGCTATATCTGGCCTGTTGTGAACAACATATTGTAGTTTTCCAATCATGGATCAGTAGAGTGTCTCATCAACAGATGCAGATTCATCTTTCTTTGATAGTTTATAGTTGGTAGTCATGGGAGTACTTACTAGCTTTGAATCCTCCATTCCAAATTTCTTCAAGATTTCCTTTATGTATTTGGATTGAGTAATGAAAATCTCATTTTTCATTTGCAGTATCTGTAAGCCTATAAAATACTTTATCTCACCGATTAATGACATCTCAAATTCTTTGCTCATTTCATTTCCAAAGTTCTTGCATAAAGAGTCATTTCCACAAAATATAATATCATCAACAAATATGGCTGAGATTAGTATTCCATTTTCATCATTCTTCATGTACATGTTGTTGTTCTCACTTGTCCTTATAAAACTAATCTTAATCAAATAAGAGTGCAATCTTTCATACCATGCTCTAGGTGCTTGTTTAAGACCATATAAAGCTTTGTTCAATTTACATACCTGATCTTTATTATTGTCATCAACAAATCCTTCAGGTTGTTCAATGAAAACTTCTTCTTCTAATATTCCATTCAGAAATGTAGATTTGACATCGATTTGATATACCTTGAAGTTCTTGAAAGCAGCATATGCCAACAATGTTCTAACTCCTTCAAGTCTAGCACAAGGTGCAAAAGTCTCACCATAATCAATTCCTTCTTCTTGGGCATAACCTTTGCCAACCAATCTTGCTTTGTTCTGAATGACCTCACCTTTCTCATTTAGCTTGTTTCTGAAGATCCACTTTGTACTGATTACATTTTTGTCCTTTGGTCTTGGGACCAGTGTCCATGTGTCATTCTTCTTGATTTGATCAATCTCTTCAGTCATAGCATTTATCCAATCTTCACTGTTAAATGCCTCTTTCACTATTCTCAGTTCAAATTCAGATATCAAACATGTTCAAAGCAAAAAAACAACAGAGGTTTCTAGAATGTGCGTGTGAAAAACCTAACCATCTAGATGCATCAAAAAGGATTAGAAGAAGACTTGAGAAAGTGGAGTGAATGCGGTGGTTGGAGTAGTTAGGATATAGAGGCAGGGGAGATTAGAGGAGTCCAGCTGGACTCCACGTACGCCAACACTCCCCCTTAATCTTCACAGCCATATATGTCTACAATACCAATTCCTTCTCTGAGGTGTTCAAAAACATTATTTGCAAGTGGCTTTGTGAAAATGTCTGCTAGTTGTTCATTAGACCTGCAAAACTGAAGATATATGTCACCATTGTTCACCAATTCTCGAATAAAATGATATCTTGTATCAATATGCTTGCTCTATTTATGAAAGACATGATTTTTAGATAAAACAATTGTGGAATTGTTATCACAATAGATTTTAGTAGGTTCTTCTTGTTGATGCCCCAAATCTGAAAGTACTCTCCTCATCCATACTGCTTGGCACATTGTTGATGTGGCTGCAACATATTCTACTTCAGCTGATGAGAGGGTGACAATTGGTTGTTTCTTTGATGCCCAAGAGATAGTACCGGAACTAAGATGAAAGATATACCCGAAAGTGTTTTTTCTATCATCCATGCTACCTCCCCAATCACTATTTGTATATACAATCAGTTTGTAGTCATCAAAAGTTGTATATATAATCCCAAAACTCTTTGTTCCAGCTATATACCTTAAAATTCTTTTCCCATTTTTCCAATGTGATTCTTTTGGTTTATCCATGAATCTAGAAATAACACTAACCCCATACATAATATCCGGTCTTGTGGCAGTTAGATACATGAGGCTGCCAACTAATCTTTTGAATAAAGTTGCATCAACACTAGGACTTTTGTCATCCTTACTAAGTTTTAAACCCAAAGCAATGGGTGTAGGTGTTGGATTCACATTTGTCATCTTAAATATCTTCATCAAATCATTAGCATACTTGCTTTGACATATGAAAATGCCTTGATCAATTTGACTTACCTCCATGCCAAGAAAGTATCTCATGAGCCCCAAATCAGTCATATCAAATTCCTTTTTCATGGCTATCTTGAATGAGTCAATGGACATGTTACCTGTGAATATCAAATCATCTACATACAAACAAACTATCAAGATTTACTTTTTATCATTCACTTTGACATACAAAGTTGGTTCATTGCCACACTTGCCAAAACCATTGTTCACAAAATAAGAATCTATCCTGCTGTACCAAGCTCTAGGAGCTTGCTTCAAACCATATAGTGCCTTTTTCAGTTTGTATACCTTATGTTCTCACCCCAAAATTTCATAACCAGGTGGCTGATTTACATACACTTCTTCTTCTAAAATACCATTCAAGAATACTGATTTAACATCCATTTGGAAAACTTTCCATTTGTTTTGAGCTGTTATAGATAAGACCATTCTTATTGTATCTAATCTTGCCACGAGTGCAAATATTTCATTGTAGTCTATACCCGGTTGTTGTGCAAAGCCTTTGGCCACTAGTCCTGCCTTGTGTTTCTCTACTTTTCCATCAGCATTATACTTTGTTTTGTAAACCCACTTAACTCCAATCACATCCTTGTATTTAGGAAGCTCATCTAGATCCCAAGTTTGATTCTTTTCAATGGATTGGATTTCTTCATCCATGGTTGCAATCCATTTGTCATCTTTAACAACATCTTCAAAGTAAATTGGATCAACTTGTATGAGGAATGCAAAATTAGTGCATATATCATCATTTCCAGCCTCTTGGATTTCATCATAAATCTCCCTTAAACTACGTGTCTTCTTTGAAGTGTTTATGGATCTTGATCTTAGTGATGCAATGGTTGGATTAGAAGATTCATTGTTGTTATTACTAGCTAGTGTTGTAGCATTTGGAGTGCTAGGTGCTCTAGAAGGTGTTGTAGGTGCATTTGCTTATGTAGTAGGATTCTCAACTTGAGTTTCATTCTCTTCATTCTCTTGTGGAGCACTAGCTACAATTGTAGTTGTTTTGTCTATGTTGCCATCCCATGCTTCCTCTTAAACAAACTCAACATCATGGCTTATAATCAACTTCTTTGTGATTGGATTGTACAACTTATATGCCTTGGATTGTTCACTATATCCCACAAATATGCACTTCTCTCCTCTATCATCTAGTTTCTTTCTCAGCTCTTGAGGTATCAAGGAGTATGTCACACAACCAAAAACTCATAAATGTGATATGTTATGCTTCCTTTTGCTCCAGGCTTCTTCTGGTGTTTTATTTATCATTGCTTTTGTTGGACACCTATTTAATATGTATACCAAGCATGCAACCGCTTCTGCCCAATACTCATTGGGTAGATGTTTTGCTTTTATCATAATTCGTGCCATTTTCATAATTGTTCTATTCTTTCTCTCAGCATCTCCATTTTGTTGAGGAGTATACCTTGCTGTAAATTGTTCATTTATGCCATTTTCTTTGCAAAAATTCTGAAAAACAATTGATATGTAATCTCCACCTTGATCAATTCTCAATGTTTTAATATAGTATCAACTTTCTTTCTCAAATTTTGCCTTGAACTCCTTAAAAACAACAAATACATCTGATTTATTTGTCAAGAAATAAACCCATTCTTTTCTACTGAAATCATCAATAAATGTCAAGAAATAAAGCTTTCCACTTATGGAAGGTGTTTGCATAGGTCCACAAAGGTCTGAATGTACTATCTCAAGTGGATGTTTTGCCCTATAAGACTCTCCAATTGGAAATTGTTTTCTATGTTGCTTTGCCAATATGCAACTCTCACATGTGGTCTTAAGTGGCTCTATTGGTGGCAGCCCATATACCATTTTCTTCTTGTATAATAGTCATAACCCTTTGAAGTTTAAATTCCCAAGCCTTAAATGCCATAACCAAGTTTCATTTTTATATGAGGGTTTGAAAGCTAATTCAGCAACCTTTTGTAATCCTTGTGGCTCTACAAATGGTTCACTTTGAATTCTTAATGGAAACATCCTATTTTTTGTCATTTCAACTTTTGCAATCAGCCTATTGCTTGGTTTCTTGTCTAGAATCACACATTCACCATTTTCAAAGTATATTCTATATCTTTTTTGTACTAGTTGTCCAATGCTTATGAGGTTGTGTTGCAATCCAGGAACATAGTATACATCAAAAATATGCTTCTCTTCACCTTGCTTAGTTCTTATATTAATTGACCCTTTGCCAATGATTGAAACTCATTGATCATTTCCCAATTTTACTTTTGATTTTACTAAGTCATCCATTGTTGCAAACATCTCCTTATTACAACTCATATGATTACTACAACCGCTATCTAGGAACCCTACTTCTTTGGAACTCTCTTGTGCTACATTGCATGTTATCAATATGGTGTCTTTCTCACTAGTGTTTATCTGATTTTCATTTGTAAAATGTGCCTTTTGCTTGTTGATATCATATTGCTTTTTTCTACATTCTGATGCAAAATGCCCAAATTTATTGCAATAATGACATTGGATGTTTTATTTATCATACCTTTCTCCTTGATGGTGGCTATGAGAATGATTGCTCCCCCTTCCTCTTGTTGATGTAAAATGGGCATGTGGGCTTGATGTTGGTCTTGTACTTTCAAATTGTGTATTTTCTCTTCCTCCCCTTGGTGTAAAATGTCCTCTACCTCTGTTGTGATTTGATCTCCCTCTTGTTTTGCCAAAAGAAAGTTGAGTCTTGAATGCATTTTCTAATGATGATGTCCCTGATCGATTTATTTTTTTCTCATGCACTAAGAGTGGCCCCATTAATTCATCTATTGATAGTTGAGAAAGATCTTTGGCCTCTTGAATGGCTATTACAACTGCATCAAACTTGCCAGGCAAACTTCTAAGTATTTTCTCTACAATCTTTTGATCTTCAATAGTGTCTCCATAGGACCTTAACTGATTTACTATTGACATTGCATGAGTGAAAAATGAATCTACTGAATCTAAGTCCTTCATTTGCAGATTTTCAAAATCCCTTCTAAGTATTTGTAATTTTTCCATTATTACCTTGCATGTGCCTTGGTATGCTATTTGCAAACTGTCCCATGCTTGCTTTGATCTTGTGGCAACTGCAACCTTTGGAAAGATTGATTCCTCCATTGCTTGTTGAATGAAAAATAGTACCTTTGCATCTTTCTTCTTGTTTTCCTCTAGCAAATCTTTCTCAGCTTGTGAAAGTGCTTGATATGCTTGTTGATTTGCTGGTTCAGGGAACCCATTTTCAACAAAGTTCCAAATACCCTGGGAGCAGAATAAAGTTTTCATTTTAATACTCCAATAGTCATAATTTTTGCCATTATAAATTGGAATTTGTGGTTGTGAAATACTTCCACTTGTTCCTGCCATAATTTTTTAGAAAACTTTGCTTATGCTTTTCTTTGTTTTTCTTTGTCTTCTTGCTATAGCAAAAGGGATTTTTCAGTAGTCACCTACTCCAGTTCAGGCTTCTGCACTCTTCAATAATCCACAAACCTTTCTCTTATTTCCCTGCTCTAATACCACTTTTAAGGGGAGAAAGAACACAAGACAACAAAAAACAAAGAGATATAATAACATATAAGCAATTTATATTATTACCAAAAACATATTATATAACAGTTTATATAAATGTCTTCACAAAACAAAGCTGCCCATGACTCCTTTCTACATTAAACATTCATTCATTCATTCATAAAACAAAGTATTACATTTTGCTCTCTTTAAAACAGAGCCTATTCACAGCAAAAAAACAACAGAGGTTTCTAGAATGCGTGCGTGAAAAACCTAACCATCTAGATGCATCAAAAAGGAGTAGAAGAAGACTCGAGAAAGTGGAGTGAATGCGGTGGTTGGAGTAGTTAAGATACAGAGGCAGGGGAGATTAGAGGAGTCCATCTGGAGTCCACGTACGCCAACATGCTTATGTATTTGTATTGGAATCAATGAAATTAGCTTTCTATGTTGTAGCATATGTTCATCTATAAATACAATTTCTGCTCTGTGTTTTATGTCTTATATTTTATGTTTATATCATGTGATTGATTCATCCACCTCTCGCAAGTCAAAGCAGTCAGTGTTGTGTTGAGTGGAAAGTACTATAAAGATGCCTCTTGTGAGATATTTTTGTTTAATAAATCAATTTATACATCTCATAATAATATTATATACAAAAATAAGTGTTAAATAAATCATTTTAGGCAAAGAAAATTTATATGTTTATATATTTAGTTATTTTTATTATTAATAAATAAATTTTATATAATCATTTAAAAAATAGTGTTATACATATTAAAAAAGTGTGTAGAAATAATCACATGCTTAAAGTCAAAATAAGCTAGCAATGTGGAACATAAAAATATGACAAAGTCGTTAAGTAGTAAGAGCTAGGGCAAAGGGAGGAAAAGGATCTTGGTCATCTCACATCCATCATAAATTCACTTTGATTTCACATGTCCAAGAGAAATAGCAAGTGCTAGGAAATAAAATTTACTGTAATCAATCCATCCTAAAGTACCTCCCATTCGTCATTCAAAAGTTTATTCTACAAGTGGCAAAGATGCAATGTCAAAGAGAAAGTTGAAGCCAATTCCAATTAACACGATCCATTTTTACAATAGGATCAAAAGTCTATAAGTGATTCTACCAATCATCACGAAAAAAAAAAGAATACGCTCATGACTGCTCCCTTGAGGGGGAGCAACCCTTAGAGAAGAAGATAGAGAGGAGCTATAACAATAGTACAAGGGGCATTACCCCTATGATCCAAAAGCATCTATAAGTGAGCCACCTCAAGTGCAAAATTATTATATTACACTTGAATATTTACTAACACAATGGATAAATCATAGCTTTAACATATAGTGAAAGATGACCATCCATAAAATGATTGAAAAAATATATTTCTATGGAAACAAAAGATTAGACTTGATAGGTTTTTCTCCTCATTACACCTGGTTACTCTTTAACAAAAGCCTTTTTTTCCCTCATATTAAGAAACCCACTATAGTAAACACACATCTTTTCCCACAAAGTTCTAACCCTTCATAAATGCAAATAGAGTTGGAAGGACCTTCGCACATGTGGTAAACCATCTTGAGGTGGGTGGGAGGAGATAGTCAGCCCGTGGAACCAATTTAATAAGAACTTGCAAAGATAGCAGCCATTGTTCAAGGTCTTGCCCTAGTTATTATTGATCTAGTTGACTCAACCAATAATAGTATCAAGAGAACCTTAGTTCTCCACTACCATACTTTTCCCCGCACAATTTGAGATACTGACTATCTATAGAATGGTGTCTTTCCCACCCACACATGACCTATTAGAATTTCTATTTTTTCATATGCTAAATATACTTTCCATCTTAAAATAATATAAATTTTGAGTGAATTTATGGTGGATGTGAGATCAACCCTCTAAAATAATCATATGTCAAGAAAAAGGTTCCTACCAAAATGGCTTCAAAATTTTGTGTATCTAGCTCCAAACATTCTAAGCTCTAGTGAAAACCAAAAAAAGGTGTCTGAGAAACTCTTAATGTTCACAAAAGGACATGGGACATTAAAAATTCCTAAATGGGAAAATTTGGAGATTATAGGGAGGCAATGATAAAAATGCAACAAACATAGTGAGCCAAATTTCATTTTAGAATTATTGATCATATGATGTGAAATATGTGTTGCAAAATAAAATTTGGTGACTACATATGTTACTATAAATTCAAGGTGGAAAGCATGAGAAAATGAGGAGACAGATAGTGGTACCCTTACGAAAGCTTATAATTTTGAAAAGTGGTATTTGGATACCACTTTTAGTTTTTCCACCAAGGTTCACAAGAATTGATAACAATTTTGAGAATTATATTACTCAAGATGTCCTCAATAGCCATATCAAAATTTTCATGGTCTTCATTAGAAAGATAAAACTTGACCTTAGCTTGAATCTAACAAAGTAGATTTCTAAAAGTTTTTGAAAAAAGGTCTTGCGTTGCTTTAATCCATTTTTTGAAAAACTTTAGAGCACGAACCCAAGGTTTCTTCACAAGAGGATAATTGTTTACTTGAAATACAGGGGACCACCAAATATGTTTTTAATTTGTGGAAAGACCATTACAAAATCTATAACCATTCTAGAATAGCCAAGGTTTCATGGCCCTTCTTGAAGTCACTAAATAATTTTAATCACAAACCTCCCTTAATTTATACATCTTTCATAATTAGAAGGTTATGAAGTCTAATCCCCTCTCAACGTAGCCAACCATTTGAATGAACAAAAAAGATATAATGCCACCACTAAAAAAATCCCAACTTCATCCCTCCACAACACAAATAATCTACTTAGTGTAAAGAGTCAAACCTAATAGCAAGGTGGATAGTAATCCCAACTCCCCATAATCATGGCGAAGGAAAAAAAAATCCTAAGACACATGATGAAATCCCCTATGATTTTTTGAAGGAGACCAAAAATTCATGAAGAACTTTTCAAAGTTGCATGTGGAAGCCTTAATGGGACCCAACATGAAGAATAATACAAATTAGTCGTAGCAATAATATTAGAATAGACTCGAAATGGATTTGCTAGAGATAAGGGTTTAGTGAAAGACAATATTTTTCAATTTTGGTAAGAACAACTTGTCACAAAGATGTTGTGGGTGCTTGGAAAGAAAATGTATATCTAACAACGTAAAACATTTACCATAAATAATCCATGTTCAACAATAGAAATTAATCTAAAAGGGCATGGGTAGGAAAGATTGTCTATCACATTTTTTCTTTTTCTATTGAATGAAAAATCCAAATAATTTACAAAAAATACTCTCCTCTTGCAAGATAGTGAGAAAAGAGTCATCCACAAAATGACCATTAACAAGCTATGTTAGGGAATTAGGTAGAGATATACCTTTAATTAGTCCTTGAGACACAAAACGAGTTAAAAGGTAACCAGTCCTTTAATAGAAAGCACATATAAAGTTGAAGTTAAAGGACAACCTTGATGATTGGACTCAAAAAACAAAACAAAACTAGATTGTTGACCACTAGCAGTAAGGCGAGAAAAGGTTTTTGCAAAGAGAATTCTAAAAAATTGAATGAATTAAGGTCCAAATACTAAAACATGTACAACATATCAAATATAAAAAGCCAAAAATTTTGTCATTATCCTTAGAAAAATATATTTTTATGAATAGGTCTTGTAGTTGAGAACATTGTGCCCATTTCATACCTTCCCAAACTATAATTATACTATCTAACATGTATCTATATTCGATAAGAACAATATATCTAGCCTTGTAATTTAAAGGAGAAAGGTAATTGGCTACTGGTTAAAGGTATTCTTCGAGCCTTATTAGGTATTAATTTAATATTTTCTCTATCAAGAACTCTTTCTAATTATTTAGAATGGAAGGCTATAAAATGGAATTTATGCAAGTCATCTCTAACACAGTCTGAAAGGGCATTATAAAATTCACAAGAGAAGCCATCACAACCAAGGGCTTTGTCATTGGCCATGGTATGAATCACTTCTTTGAGATTGTGAATTAAGAGCAATTGATCATAAAAGGCTTTTAGAGTGGAGGAAATCCAAAAAGGAACAACCTTAGGGCACTATTGTAAGGCATGATCACATTCATGAGAATTTTCTTATTGCATGAATAATTTCTCATAATGATTGACAAAATCCTAAAGGTTATCTAGAAGATTCCTTAGAACACTCTAGCCATTTTTTATCTATTTTATTGCATGCCAAGTATGGTGAGCTTAGAGAGCTTAAAAAAATCTATGGAGGCTCAATCCACAACCTTCAACTAATGCTATTTGGCTATGATTTGAGTACCTCTAGCTAAATGAATGTCATCAATTTTCTTATGATGACAAAGGTTAACCACCTTAACTTGCAGAGAGAGAGAGTTAGCTAAGAGATATAGTATCCTGATGAAGCTCCAAGGTGGTGTACTAATCTAGATGGCATTAAAAGATGGAAAATTAGTATGCATATATATGAAGAAAGTGAGAATTATGCCTAATGAATATATTCCACCAAGCAATTTAACCAATTCATCTAAGAGGATTTGGACTCTAGGTTCCACACCCATCTAATGTTGTCTAATGAAGGTTGATGAGTCAAAATAAGTATTCAAGAATGATATTTGTTAGCCTTAAAGGTGTATGCACTTGCCATTTAATATTGAACTTGATGGGATTATGGTAAAATGGAGTGCAACCCAACAAAATCTCAATCAGAAGTGGAAAATTTTGGAAGAAGGAAAAAATTGATTGAGTAGAAACCATAGCATGATCTAGATTTTTATAAATATCTTGTTATAAATAGCTCAAAACATATTCCACATATACCAATGATAATGATTATGGTGGTGGCCCGTGTTATGATAAGTAGAAGACCATATTTATTGCACATGTAGTGCCATGCCTCCCTCTTACTGGCTATCTAACATAAAGTTAAATTCCCACATTTATCATATGTTATTTCAATCATATGAAAATATTTGTTCATAACTTAAGTTGTAATGGAAAATGAACTATTCTAATCTATTGCCACAATAAGAATATTTCAACATAATCATTAGAAGCATAAATATATAGTGTTACAAAAATGATTCTCATTGTTTAAGAGGATTTATATATCACACAGTTAGTGGATTTATATATCACACAGTTAGTGGATTCAAAATCAAGATTGACTATATACTAAATCTACTTAGGAGAGAGAAACGAGACAACTTCTCCATGACCAATATGACTACTGTAAGAAAGAGTTGGTTGATCAAATGAAATGACAAATAGCAAAAAGAAAAAAATTATAAATCTTGACCTCCTCTAAACAAAGAACATATAAAAACTAAAAGAATTTAATGAACATATTTATTAGGGAAGTAAATCAAACCTTTAATGTTTCAATTATTAATTTTTTTTTAACGAGAATCAATAAATTTATCATCACTATCCAACCCATTAAGAGAAAAATAATAATCCTATAAAAAAAATTCTTTCAAAAAACAACCTAACTAGACATTAGGAATTGATAATGTTTTTTTATACAATGTATTAGCTCTCCTCCAACCACCTAGATGTGACACAACATCAAAAACACATAAGGAAAGAGGGAGAATGAACAATAACTTCCATGTAAGAAGATAAGATGTTAATGGTAGTATTTAAGAGAACCTGGTCTTGGAGGAAGTGTCACAGTGGAAGAACTTCTTTCCCCTTATTAGAGGGGTTTGACACCACTATCCACCACAATTTAGCAATTAGGTGGCTAGGATTAAGA
Organism: Cryptomeria japonica; assembly: GCF_030272615.1. Classification (NCBI taxonomy): domain Eukaryota; kingdom Viridiplantae; phylum Streptophyta; class Pinopsida; order Cupressales; family Cupressaceae; genus Cryptomeria; species Cryptomeria japonica. The sequence goes on along the minus strand of NC_081405.1, from coordinate 695,167,693 downwards.
GACATTTTTTCTTAAGGAATACTCATGTATTTTATGTTTCACTATTGTACTCTATTTTTTTCCAATTTTTTGAGGAGGAGTTTCAACGGGTTAGGCATCTAGTTTATTTCAAGTAACAACGGATACTTGAGGCCTAAATCTGATGCTGTATGACTGTATTTAGATTTTTTATTGTAAAATATAAAAAAAATTATAAAATTATTTTAGTATATATTTATTTTTTTTGATTGGTAATTGGCCGAAGCCTGAATAGCTTTTGACTGGAGCTATGAACCAGTGGGGACACAGTAGGGGGCCCCATCCCCATTACATATCTTTGAATTATTATTATTATGTTTGATTAGATTGACCCCAAGACCTTCTCATCCTATAGAAGGCCAAGAGTCACAGCTTAGAGTTCCATTAGATTGACCCCAAGACCTTCCCCATCCTATGGAAGACCAAGAGTCACAGCTTAGAGTTCCATTAGATTGACCCCAAGACCTTCCCCATCCTATGGAAGACCAAGAGTCACAGCTTAGAATTTCACTTCAAATGTCCCTATTGGGAGTTGAACTTGGGTCTCCACGGTGAGAACCGAGTGTTTTAGCCAGTTAAGCTCAACCCCTTGGACTATTTTAGTATATAATTAATTTATATAAAATATTTTTTAATAAATTATTTCTTAGAATAAGATTTTCGAATGGATGACCTCAAAAATTCTTTAACATGTAGGGTTGACCATCAAATTTAAACATTGCCCGGTAAGATTGCGACTTATTTTAACAAAAAGTTAGTTTTGTGCAAATCTGCAATATTCAATGCGATAATTCAATAGTAAATCTGATCTCTCTCCGCCGATCGTTTAGATGTGCTCTACACAATTGTTGGGTATTGCAATAAGATCGTATCGGACTCAATTTCAGTAACCACTAAAGCCGGAGGTCAATAGAATGAATTGCCATTGGCAATGTTAACTACCTTTATTGAATACAATCACAAGCCAAATCCCAAAAAGTTCAATTTTAGAACTGAATATATACGCATCCTAACGAAGAATATCGATCTCAATGCCACCAGAAATTCTTATCTACACCACTTGAACGTAGTGCAGTGTATACATAGGGTGGACCTTCATGCAAGAAATCACTCTACCAACGGTGCATGTTAGGCTTGTGGAGGCTTCAAAAAAGATTTCGTTTGATATGGAATTGAAGAGGAGGATGGAAATTAATGGAGATTAATCAGGAGACTTGTTGCTTCCAGTGAAATGGATACCTTTTCCATAACTTTGTGATTCCTTTTGTGAAGTAAGATTGTTCTAGTAGGCTTTTGAAAGAAATCATATTCAAATTATCTTGACAGTAGAAAAGATTGGTGTTGAGTTTTCCTTGTGTAAAAAATATAGCAGGCGTTAAATCTACATGATATTATATAGAAGAATTCTACTTGTGTTTTCCTTATGTGAAAAGTTGATATAGTCATATGGAAGCCTCAAATCGATAGGAAATATTAGGGAGAAATTGATGCAATGTTTTTTTTCCTTTTGAATATTAGTCAAGGGGTGATGGGACTCAAATAGAAACATGATAGTAAACTCTTAGTGAAAATGTTAGTGTTCAAGTAGTTTTCAAGACAAAACCAAGCTTGCAACTGCTTTAGATCTTCTTTTGCTCTGTATAAGATTAAATAGAAGGGACAAAAGGGAATTAGCTGAAAAATATAAGCAGGTCGATACTATGTGGAAACACTATTCAAGACGAAAGACAATTGGTGTTATTCTTGTTCTTATTATGGCCTTGATGGGTTCAGACTTACCCACAGTTTCCTCAACTAGAGAAAGGAATTGCAAAGAGTTTTGTGGGGACACTCTTCTCCCATACCCATTTTATACTAAGTCCAGGTCTTGTGGTAGAGATGGGTTCAAACTTGAATGCTACAACAATTCAACTCTGAAGATTGAATTGGGCAAGATTCTCTACCATGTGACCTCCATTCTGCCAAATGGTATTATTGTTGATATCATGAATTCTAATTGCTTCCCGAACCTAGAAAGCTTCAGGATTGATGGCAAGCATAACTACGCAATTTCTAAAGATAACTTTATCCAGTTTTCCAGTTGCAAGAATAGAACAACTTGCAAGTTACCGGATTGCAACCTTCCTTATGCGAATGTTATACAATGCAAAGTTGTGAATCCCTGCTGCTTCTCTCTTGTATATGACAAGACATGGGAACCCGGAGTGACTAACTTTGACCGATTCTCTGAATGGCAATGCTCGAAATTCATTAGCTGGGGATTTCCAGGGGGAACAAATTACACTTCAATAACAGGGCTAAAACTGGAATGGGGTATCGCCGGGAACTGCACGAGTTTTCAATGTGATGCAAATGCACGTTGTGAAGCAGCCAGAGATGTGAAAGCTGGTGTGAGGTGTACTTGTAACGTTGGTTACGAAGGAAATGGGTATATTGAAGGCAATGGATGCGTTAAAGGTAATTTTCTTTATAATTGCATTTAGTGCTAATACCACATTGTTTTGTTTCATGTTGATCATAATTTATGTATATATCCTTCCTTTATGTTCCAAATTGATGTCTCAATAGAATTTAACATCAAATCTACATTGAATACACAGCGTGATCTTATTGCAATCAGGATCATTTTGACAAAGTCTGTCAGTGCTTAAACTTTTTTATTAGGTATTTTTTAGTTGTTAGTTATGAATGGAAAGAGAGTTTTGAAAGGATTTCAAATTTTTTATTTTTTTATGTTTATTTATTTATTAGATAAATGTATTTGACAAGATCTATCCAAAAGAAATTACTGTTTGAAGAGGGTTTTCTATCTCCCCTTTTGTTTGAATCCCAATTGGAAAATCAATTTAATCAGTGCACACAGCAGTGCAGCCTGAAGAATACAGATAGGTGACATTGGTAAATACAACTAGGAACAAAGTTTCCATAAGATACTTGTTCCCATATATTATGAGATCTCTCTTATATTAGTCAGTCTGTTGGTGCAGTGTCAATTCAGTTATTGCATACGGTATTTTCCTCAACTGTCTTTAATTAGATTTGAAGAAAGGAGAGAAACTTATTACCTATAAGAGAAATTTATGCATTCCTTCCAGATTGGATTTAGATTTGTGGTTGAATGCTGTATAGATGACTTTATTGTCTGGCAGAACAATTAGGGTTTACTGTATGACAGAACAATATAGAAAAGGAACTATGGCAAAACAAGATCAGTGTTGGTTCTAAGAAAATAGCTTTTCTGATGAAATTGGTAACAAAAACATAAATGGCTTAGAGGGTTCGTGTAGTTGGGCTCTCAGTTTCCTAACCCTGGATCTAGAATCTTGAATCGAGACTGGTTTTTCATAGTCCAAGTCTATTGTTGCATATTATTGCCCCATTTCTAGTACTCTTCTAACTGATAGAGAGAATTCAACTTTGCAAGCTTGGCATAAAGTTTACACCTTCCTATGGCTAGGCATGCTTCACATGCAAAACATTTCCAAGACCACCAGTTACATGCATTTTACTCCCTCCCATTGTCTCTACATTGAAATTTTTCACTCTCAAGTGTGATTTTTAGAATATTTTATTTTTACTTTTAAACAATGTGCAAGTGAATGTCGACAAGAATTTGAATGAACCAGTTCTCTGTTCAAGGGAATTGTGTGTGCTTTTACCTGTACCTGTAATGGTTTTCAAACTCTGCCATGAAATATTTTGCACATTGCAAAGTTGTACTGTCATCAAGGAAACTCTCGAATTAAATATCGTAAGTTGAATCCCTTATAGATCAGAAGTTATGACTGAAAGAATCATGTTCCTTTTAGTTTATATAAATCTGACTGATGATTTTTTGGGCTTCAGTATGCACAAGGGATGGTAAGAAGCTATATGATAAGGACTGCGTGGATTGGATCAGAAGCAATAAAAAAATCCTTGAGGCTGGTACGGTACATAATCCAGGAACTTCGATTGCAATATTGAAATTAATATAGATAGGATAACATTCTTTTCAAATAAGTTGCAGGTTACAACTCCTCTATTTGAATTCAATGATAGATGATTGAATGTGATTTGAAATATTGATATAAAAGAATAATACAATTTATCAATGACATGAGATTTCCATAATTCATAATGACATAAAAATTGTATTGTATTTTTTATTCAACTAATAACGTTTGTTTGCATCAATAAACACTACACAGTTGAATTTAGAAGCACAATACAATTTACAATCTTTCCTCTTTTAACATAGTATAGTTAAGAAGCATTCTTTCTTGAATGGGTTTTATCAGAGCTGGCGGCTGCAGCAGTATTGGCTGTAGGAATCATGGTCTTCGTAGCACTAATAATCTGGATGAAGAGAAATACCCCAGCTTGGAAGCTGGGGTGGAGTTACAAAAGCCAATGGGCAGGTCTCCTCGCCAACCTGGATGAGAAATTCAACACGGAGCTCTTTAGCTATAAAACCTTGTACCAGGCCACGAATGGCTTTGCAGACTCACAAAAGTGTGGCCATGGCTCTGTCTATGCTGGTTGTCTCATAGACGGTCGCCATGTGGCAGTGAAGCGCATGCACTGTTGCTCTACTTCTTCACAGCAGGGGCGCCTCCAACTCCTGAATGAGATCAGCCTTATTTCCAGCATAGAGCACCCCAACCTGGTTCGCCTGTTGGGCTGCTGCCTCGAGTTGGAAGACCCAATTCTAGTATATGAGTTTGTGCCCAATGGAACCGTAGCTCAGCAACTTCACCGGGAGCACGGGGATTCTCTCGTACTGTTCGACTGGAGAAGCCGATGTGCTATTGCTGCAGATGCTGCTGGAGCCCTCGCCTACCTGCACAACAACCTGAAAGCACCTGTCTACCACCGAAACATCAAGTCTTCCAACATACTTTTGGACTCTGCCTTCGAGTGCAAGATTGGGGACTTCGGCCTCTCCAGGTAGAATTTGTTTTTAAAATTTGTTTTTAATTTTGATTGCCTCTCTGGTATATGATGTTATTACTCTGCATTATAGGTAGTGAATCTCATTATTTTTGGATAAAATTTTGTAAGATTTTTATATGAAATCTTATATAGACTGTTTTTATCTTGTGAGCCTAATTGTGGCGAAGTTGATAACTCATAAAGACTTAATCAAGAGATAAGTTTTATTGAACAAAATTTAGTACTGAAGTTTGAAGATTGAAAGACAGCCCAGAAGACATAAACATTAAGAATATAAGATCAAGAAAATCAAAACATTTAGAATATATGATCAAGAAAATTAAAACATTAAGAAGACATAAACTTTAATAATATAAGATCAAGAAAATTAAAACATTAGAGGAATGGAAAGTGAAGGATTAAAAAGCTTTTAAATACATAATAATACAAGAGGCGAGGGATGATTTATAAAAATAAATAAAAATCAGAGATAACTGTTGAAAAATTTTAAATCCAGATTGTTGCTATAATAAGAAAACACTTCTACTTTTTTAATTGTACTCTCGATCTAATCTACAACTATTTCATTTATTTACTATTACTTCCAAATTTTTAATCCGTGCTCTACTTTTTCTTTAATCTTTTTGAGTCATATTTAGATGCTTCGCTCTACTCTTTGTTTAATCTATTTGAATCATATTTAGATGTTTCTCCCTTCACTTTTCAGTGCTTCATCATATATTAATTTAATAACTTAGAATCTTTCTTTTGTTTTCATTAATATCTTATGTTTTATTTCATTTTCAGTGTTATTATATTTATTTTTATTTATAAAATGAATTTGAGAATCATCTAAAATAATGATTAAAATCATTTTTTTCAAAAAAACATATTTCAATTTTACAAACTATGAAAACCTTGTACATTATGAAAATGTGAATGTCAATTTTAAAAAAAAATAGAAATTTTAATATCATTCATTCTAATCGTGGACCGACACATGATTATGCATTCTTTTTAGTTTTTAGAGAAATTGCAGATCTTGAAAGCATGAAACCATTTAACAATTTATTTCCATTGTATTTCCAGGTCAGTGATCTTTGATGGTGGAACTCCCATCTCTACCACACCCCAAGAAACCCTTGGTTACCTTGATCCAGAGTGTCTTCAGACCCACCACTTCTGTGATAAGTCAGACGTGTATAGCTTTGGTGTTGTGTTATTTGAAATCATCACTGGTATGAAAGCTGTGGACTTATCAAGAGAGAGAAAAGACATCAATATTGCCACATTGGCAGTTGCCAAGATCAAGGCTGACTCCTTTGATGACATCATCGACCCTTCTTTACAGGTCACTCACCAACCACGTGTACGAGCAATGGTGCAAAGGGTTGCCAAGCTAGCATTCAAGTGCTTAGAATATGAGAAGGAAAATCGACCAACCATGAGAGAGGTGGCAAGTGAACTCTTGGCAATTCATAGAGAGAACGATGTGGAGTTTGAAGGCAATAAAAGCCCTAACAAGTTTGCATTTTAACCTAAATCTGTCTTAGGAACTATGGCCGAGAAAGACTTCTATACCCTTACATAGTTACAGGTTCTTAACAATACTAGAGCATTAAAATGCTTTTGAAAGCTCTCGTATATATATCTTAACACAATATTTTGTTAAAAGATTTGAAATATAAATACAATAATTCTTAGCAACCACGAAATAAAAAATAAAAATCGTGTCTGTTCATACATTGTATTAGTTCCTTATTTCTTAATCTTTTATTATTATTTTACTGTGAAATCTTAATGAAACTAATTTTTAAGACATGTTTAGACTTAATGTAATTTGAATAAGTGTTGGGATTTAGTAATTATGGTGTTTTATTTTGATATATGTTTGTCGATTTAGATAATAGTCATTTATGAATTAGATTTATTTTACTTTATTAGGTGAAATCTTTTATTGGTCATTATGTCTTTGTCTTGTTTGATGTGTTTATCAACATTTATAACAATTGAAGATTGCAATAATCAATTATCGTCATGCTTTTAAGAAAATAATCTGTTATACTAGAAAGCATCCTTAAAATAATAATAATATGATAATTTTCATAAACTAAAGGTAGGAATCGTAACTTGTGGATTTAGCTTTTTTACTTTTCTTAGCTCATGATCATTGGTATGCTTCATCAAAGATAATTTATTGCTAGGAAGTAATCTTAGATAATTTGAGTTGGATAGATAAGTATAGTGCTAAAAATAGAATATAATAAGTTTGTAGAACATAATGAACAATCCAATATAATCTTTAATCAAGAATAATTTAAGTTTCTAACTAAATGAAATTTGATGAAATGTTTGCAATGAAATCATGCTATTAACATGGTGTATAGACTATTCAATGCAAACATAATAAATCTACTAGATAGAAAAATAATTTTCCATATTAGGATGATAGTTCATGATAAATACTTAGCTTGGGAAATTCATGCAAGAATTTATCTTCATTTCAAAACCTTTGGAGATCAAATAACATAAAAAAAAGGTATGTGTTTGGTCTTTGTAGAACTCAAGGAGAAATGGAAATATTTAGGGGGTCAAATTTAGGCTATCTAAAAGCTAAAAACATACAAATTGAATAGGATCTAAGAAAAATCTTAAGAAAAGATATAGAAAAAATCACAAGGAAGACACTGTTATGATATCTCAAGTATCAAGTAACATAGCAATGAAAATAAGGATTGAAGATGGTATCCTAGCTATTCAAATTGCCATAGAAGTCAATAAACATGAAAAAAACTACGACAAAACTTTAAGAAACAAAGAATCTAGATATTCCATTCTTTTGGAACTAAAATATTTTTTGACAAGAATATTAGAATTTTTAGACTATTAAACCACATGTTGCACATGCAATTCTATGGGTACAACAATGGTAGTATATACTTTTCTTAAATACATATAACAAAAAATATAATAATTAAACGCATGACCCATTGAAAAGATTAGCATAGTCAAGGTTGATATTATATGACATTAGATAACTTCTCATATCAAATCTACCTAGTATCAAGAATTGTGTGCAAGCTAATATTTAAGTAACCATTATTGAATATTAATAATATTCTTTTAAGTACTTCAACACAAGTATATGGTCTAATAATTGAATGCATAAATAGTAGGGATTCCATGTAGAAGGGGAATCATGTAGGTGATTTACAGTTTTTCAAGTAGCCTAGGACGTGAAAATTATAAAAATAACTTGGTTATGTTCCATTTATTAAACCTATCTAGGTGGTGAATTTAGCAATCACCAACATGAAAATAGTGAAACTATAAGACCTCCTTATTCTAGCTATCTAATTATAAGAGGTTTCTACATACAAAATCAAGTCTAATACAAAAGCTAAATTATATGGAAACACAATAGGGTATAAATAAGGTCACTGAACAAGTTGAAATACACTATAAACAGAGCTTATCATTATCCTCTTGATAAGATCACCATCTAGTAGATCCTATAGCCCACTCACAAATTAAATTTCTCATTTTTTTAATCATGACTAAAGTCAATAAAAATGCTCTTCTAATAGAATTACTAAGCTATACCCTTGGACTAGCTCCCTTTGAATGCTAGCATGTAGGTGATGGATGCTAGGAATTATATGCTTGGCTTGGACATTTTTTTTCAACATGTATATGATGGATGTTAAGATTCACCATCTCAGTAGCTGCAATAGGTTGTCAGAGAAATTATCAGCAAATGTATATCTAGTCAAGATAATTAGATTATTTTAATGTATGATAGAATTTCATGTCCTTTTCAACAATTATCATGAGAAATATGGAATTCTTATTCTATCCTTCCAGTTGGTAGTGAGTCAAAAAAGTGAAATAACCCATAATGTATTTAAGATGTAATAAAACTTTTCTTTTCTTATTAGCATAATTATAATAGGTTTCAAAGGTTGAGAGATCTAAGGAATGTGAAAAGTATGGATATAATAAGGTTGCATTATGTTTGTTTGACCCATATATGCATACAAGAAAAACAAGTGAATAATAGTATAACGAATCTTGGAGTTACCTAGATTATGTCTAGCTTGGTACCTTAGAATATTGGATTGAATATCCTCATCCTTGATAGGATACCAAATCTAATTTGGATGGGGCGGATAGGTTTTTATTATCTACATGATTTGGGTTGTATTGCACCCTAGCATCGAAGTCACCTATTAGAGGAGATACACCAACTTTAATGGACAACCACCTCAAAGTTATTTGTAATTTAATTGTTAAAGTTATTGTACTACTTGAAACTATCAACAATGTCCTCTTTTTGAATCCTTTAATTGTTGTTTGAATCATGGTTACCATTTCTTGCATCTCATCAAATTTTAAGTCCAAATCTTCCAAAGTACCTTCTTTTAATCTGCCTCCTTTCCTTCTTTTATCATATTTTTATAGCACCCATATTAGCACTCATAGTAACTTACCCTTATAGATCCTAACCAAGGTCTTAGAAATGGAACTAGTGTTAGCAATAAATCTAAAGGAGATGGGTTGGCCCCACAGCGCAACGGTCGTTGCAACTCCGTATTATCATGAAAGTCTTGGGTTCAATTCTTCGAATCAACTTGTTGCAAGTCACTATTTATGGTGGACCATGCAAGTTGACCAACTATCTTAGAGGTTCCCAAGATGTCAGAGATAAGGAGTGTGTTTATACCCCACTTAATGTGAACGAGGTTGCAGATGGTATGTTCAAGGCTATAGACATGGGTAAGTTGCTAGGTCACTTTGATTATGACAAACTATGGTAGAAAGTTTATGGAGTTGGTGGTAGTAGAAACTAGTCAACAATAGTAAGAAAGATAGGAGAAGAAGGTGTGTAGGAGATAAAGGTGTAGAGTTTAGAAGGTGGTTAGGTGATTCTAGGCATGGAGGATGCAATGGAGAGATAAGGATGTTGTTGAGAAATAAAGATGCCATGTGGAATGATAAGGAGAAAAAAATGGTCTGATGAGGAGAAATGGAGATGCAACTAGTGGACTGATAAGGAGCCATGGAGGGACAACGAGGCACGAAGTGATATTGAGGCGCTTAGTCATCCGTAAATTGGCAAGCAAATCATAGACAAATCTAAGATGTGTTAATACCTTAGCATATTCACCATGGGGATGGGGTCCCCCATTATTACCCCACTAGTTCAAAGCTCCAATAAAAAAGTGATAAAATGGGTGTTGGCCCTTCCATCTTTTTAACTATATAAAAAAAAAGAAATCTAAAGGTGATAGACTAGAGTTATGTTCCCAAAGGATTTATCCTAGTTGTAGTCTATAACCCAAACTCGGCCCTATTAAGGTGATGGCAATATCTATTCTGAATCTACTCTAAGCATGCAATCAATAAAAAATTATTATACACACAATTGGGATGTAGAAAAATAGATCTCTTTATACTAGTATCTTAATATATAACATACATTTATTATGTCTCCTTTCAATATCTATCTTCTATCTATATTTGATCACCTTAGTCATATACTTATATTCTTCTTAGTCACTCTTAATTCCCTAGTGACTATCTAACCTATCTTATACCTATATCTTCCTTGGAGTTATAGACCTTTGATGATATCTCATCACTAATCTATTCCCTATTTTGTATATCCTGAAACTTTGTTTTCCTAATACACCCTTATCTCAAGCTAGATCAATGTTTGTAGCCTCTTTTCTAGTCAATAGACACAGCAAGCCAAAAGAGAGTGTATAGCTCAACTACCCATTTGTTAGAGAGAGTGAAACATGTAGCTGGTGTATTTTATAATGTGTCCTCATATGAACTAATCTTAACAAACCTTAGCAAGATTAAATAATATATGAAAAAAAACATAAATAGCCACTAACATAAGGAAAATAGCAAATGTACACTAGCACTCATATCCCAAGCTCTAAACATAATTACTAACAAAATATGCAAGAATTTTATAAGATATGTTGAGGAGAAAACATCAACGCAGCCCCTAACTTGACCAAAAAAATGCAAGGCTTCCATTAATCTTCCTATCAATTGGAATTAATAGATCATTGAACCATTCCCTGCATCATCAAAAAATAAAGTAGAAGACACTGTCAAATGAGCCATAACATTTAAATGAATCCTTGTTGTTTTATAGCTAAATTTCAATCCATCTTTCTTCTACCTCTTTATCTAGTAGACTATTCCCCTCATCCTCAATCATCCCTTCTACATCATCTTTTCCATCTCATCCTTGATGTCCCCATCTACATCATCTTTGCCATCTCATCCTTAATTTCCCTATCTACATCATCATTTTCATCTCATCATCAAACTCTATATGTATATCATTTTTTTTATCTCCATTTTCTTATTCATTCTCTACATTTACATCTATATCGTCTAGCCACTTTGAGTTAAGTTCATATTTGAAACATAGTTTCCTAATCCACATCTTAATTATTTATAAATAAATATTTAAAACGTGAGATAAAATATTTTTTATATTTTAAAATTTATAATTAAAATTGGCATCCGAAATATCACAAATTATTAGTTTATATTATCTTCAAATTCATTACAATTTACTTGCTATTATTGAATGAATATTAAATATATTAATATGCATCCATACTTAGGCCATAAAGTAGGACACCCATTTATGTTGGTACCTATTACTAATTGTTTTTTATTAAGATAAATGGGTTTTACAGGGACCCAAAACCCAAATCCATCCAAAAAATAAACATAGTAACTAGAGTCTAACCAGCTGCTAAACAGCAACAGAACCAGGGGACTCACCCCAAAGCAAAAAACCACAAAAAATAGACCTAAACAAGATGCACAAGAAAAACAAACTAAGAAAGAGCTTTCATAAGATCAGCATTCTCCTGGAGTTATTTTTAATGAGTCCTGGTAGAAGGTCCCGTGGATGCCTGCACCTCTTGGTTTTTCTTAGCCAAGTTGATATCTGGGGATCTCTTAGCTCTGGTCATCTTCTCCTTCTGAATGGCGATTTCCTCATTGACCCTTTTGAGTCCCTCGACACTCTTATACATGGATTTCTTGCTAACCTCCACCAAACCCTTAAGTTGACTTTTCAGCTCCTGTATTTCTTTCTCTAGCCTGTCGATTTTAACCTCATGTTCAGTCTTCATAACCTTAATATCTTTCACAATTTCTTGGGACAACTTTAGGATTTTTTCAGTCTTATCTGGAGTTGGATTCTCAGTGAAGGTGTCAATGAGATCCTTAATCCCCTATTCAGCACATTAATTTCCCCCAAAACCCATCGGAAGCACTTCTCTTGATACGTTAGTGAATTCCCCGGGAGCTTATCAACGTCCATATCATCATCTTTACTCTCACTGGGGTCCACATTGAGGGAGATTTCAAGTTTAATTTCATTATCCTCCTTTTCAAGGATCTCCACCTTTTTTCCAGTCTTCTATATTTTCAGATTTTGTGGGCCCAAGATCTAGGGTTTCAAACGGAGGATTTCTTTTTTGAGCCCATCTAGGTGGGTTTTTTCTACTGCTACTAGTACTAGGAGTGGTCTTCTGCAAGGGACCCTCATCCTTTGAGGGTTTATAATCTAAGTCATCTGACACATGGACATCATTCCAATCCATAGCCATTCCGGCCTATTACTATTACTATTTTGTTATGTATAGGTATTTGACAAATTCATTTGTGAAATTCAATACATACAAGGAATAACAATATATATTAAAATAAATATTAATATAAATGATAATCCAATTTTGGAACACTTCTATTTGGAGTATTAAAATAATTATTTGCATTGGATTCAACTTGTAATCCACTATACACTTGTTGGTCATCTCTCAAAATTTGTCCAAGGCTATTTAAAGTCAAATTGATAAGAGAGTTGATCAACGAGAACTTGACTCATATAATTTGACAACTATGCCTAAGGAAATATAAACTACTTATCCTTAAATAAATATGTATATTATTCATTTAAGAAAAATTGTTATAGAAGCCTATAGTTGGTCAAATTTATCCTATGAATTACAGTATGACTCCACATATGAGGTCATTTTCATAATCCTATTGTTTGACCTTTAAATGCATTAATCCAACTGACCTAGAATTTTTCAACCATATGAAACCCAAAATGGAGAGTAAAATAAAAGATTCAATTTTTAAACATTAGAAAACTAATTCTACACATCTTCTACATTTTGAATTTTGTAACACAAGCACCTGCAAAATCAAACAACATAGAAGAACACCTTCCACAAATGAGAGCTATAGAAATGAATGATCTATTACTCAAAAGGAAAAAGTACAAAATGACTTACAATTATACAATGAGGTGCTTACAAAGAAAGTACAAAGATAAATTTAGGATAACTAAAGTGCAAGAATGAAGAGATAAATAAATCTCAACTCTCTCTAAACTAGATGCATAAAAGCTAAACTAGATGCACAACTAAAATACGCAATCCTATGTAACTTTAGCAGAAAAACAAAAGAGCATAACTACTTATAAAAAAACAACTAATAGCTAAATATTCTCTAACAATGCATCCTTATTCCATCATCAATCTAGGAGTTAAGTACATATATCTTTTATATTTAATTTCCATAATATCATTTCAATTTATTATTCTAAACTCATTTAAAATGAAGTAAATTATGTTTTTCATTTGTTAAGCTTTTTTTATGTGGGGAGTCATTTGGTTTAGATGTCATAATCAAGAGGCATCTCTTTTGTCAAATTTACTTAAGACTTACTCTTGGCCTTATCCATTGGATATACCCAATCTAAATTTGGATGAAGTAATTAAATTGATCAATTTAATAAATATATTTAAATATTGATGTCGATTTTGAGACATAAACATGTATCTCCTAATAAAATTATAATGATTTAACAAATTAAAACCCCTTGATATTCAATTATACATTGTCTATATAGTAAACTATATATATTAAAAAATATTTTATTCGCTTAAAAAAAATCATGTTGTCATTATGTCCAATATGATATGTGTCCCAATTAATAAAAAGAAGGATATGCTCGAACCTTTACATAACCACTAAACAACAAAACCTAGGGCACATGTAGAGTGTGTAGCTAGCCAAAAATTATTAAATTAAAAACACCAAAACCAGTGAGGAACCACTAGACAACTAGAAAAAAAACCAGAGATAGAACCAAAGAACAAAATTAACTAGCCAACCACCAAAGACACAAAAGAATGGTCTAGTGAGCAAAGGCTTTACCCTCTTGCCAATATTTACACAATCCAATTACTTTATGAAAGAATTTGTTTTTTTGTTCTTAGAATCCTTAATAGAGGTTGGAGTACCAAAATATAGTGCAGCTTTGACCACTGAGGTAGGGGGCTCCATCATAGCAGAGGGATACATCGTATGTCTCTTTCACTTTGCTTTTCTTTGATCAATTTCCTCTTGAACAACCTGTAAGGAGGCCAAATTCTTCAAGGCCATCTTCTAGCTCAGCATAGATATTTCATCAATTTTTTCGTTGTAGGATCTCCTAGCTCTCCTTCAACTCCACCACTACCTTGCTCTCATCCCTCTGAGATAAATTTTCACTTAGGTCATTCAACATCCCCTTAACCTTGACCCACTTCTCTAATTTGCCAACCATATTACTAGTAGCCTCCAAGACTTGTTCATCTTTTTCCTCCATCACCCGTTTATCAACCCTAACACCTGCCTCAACCATTACCTCAAGACTATTAATCTTTCTTATAGCCACATCAAATTGTGAGAAGAGTCATTTAATAGCCAAGTCTTATCACCCAATAATATCTTTCAACCTACACTTTAACATCCAAAGTGGAGGGACTAAGATTGGGTTTGGAAACATCTGATCAAGATGAAAGGGGGCAACCTCCTCAGAGGCTGTGGGAGACCAATCAGATTCCAAGGCTAAGGAGAAACCAATTTCCTTATAAGCATCCCCCTCATCTGATTCCAGTAGCTCCACTTCCTTAGGTAGAGAGCTAGGGGAGATTTTCTATTTTAGTCCCCTGATAGGGTTGAAGAAAGTATTAGGAGCACCCAAGAGCTCCACCACTAAATTAGAATTTGATAAGGGGTTACGGGGAAATGGCGTGGGCCCACTAGAAGTTATAGAGCCTAAGAATTAAACCTTAGTGAAGGGGAAGGGAGTTTTTGGATGTGTCTCTAACAACCAATTGAGTCAGAGAAGAACAAACCCAAAAGGAAAAATTCATTTTTACGATGTACCTTAGGTGGTTTAGCATAGGGAAGGTTTGGGTATGGAACCTTTTAAATAGCCCATCCAGAGACAAGTATTTCATAACTAATAGGGATTCATCCTTCCAAATTTCAAGGAGGTCCTTTTTGTTATACTTTCTCTGTAACCTCTAAACCCCTTCATCAAGCTTGAAAAATCTCTTAAATTTGAATCCTTATAGGATCCTTCTGGCTTCTTTGGAAAATTTATTCCATCCTGTGGTAAACCAGTGATAGCAGTGACTGTGTTCAGTAAGATTTTGAAAGCAACTCCCCCAATATTCACCTCATCCTTCTCCCAACATATTCAGTGTTTTCAATAACTAAACACATCATTTCAATCACTTCATTAAATGAGGATTGAGTAAATAGAAATAAGACCAAATTTCTAGATATCACATTTTCATTAGTTTCGATTTTGGACTATTGTTTTGAGAGAGATCACTAAAGAAGAAAAAAATTCAATTAGATAAGTATACTACCAAATCAAACTGCATTCAAGATTGTTATATAATCCAGATAATTGCTGAAGTATAGACTATATTTAATAAAAATATATTTTATTCATTTACAATAGTTCATGTTGCCATTATGTCTAACATGGTCATTGTTTTTTATAACTAAACACCTTGTTTCAGTCACTTCATTAAATTGGAATCAAATAAATAGAAATGATATCCTGGTTTTTATTTTCATCTTGAATTATTATTTTCAGATAATCATTACAGAAGAAAAAAATTCAATTAAACGAACCTATTATCAAATAAAATTCCATTTCAGATTGTTATATGTATTTAAAATGTTCTGAAAATATTGCATTCAATATATGTATATGCTTTTAAAAATGTTCTTCAAAAGTTGCCTTACAGATTGAGATTTACTTTTTAAAATATTCTAGAAACATTATCCCAAATAGAGATTTCCCCTGAAGATTGCGAGTTATTTTATTAAGAAAAAATTCATTGGTAACATCTAAGTTGACGTTTTAGGTAAGCTGTATATAATTCTTGAATATTGCCATCAAATTTAATTAAACAAGTTTATTATTTTGAAATAGATCAGTACAGATTTTTTTTTAAAAAGAAAAAGAGAAAAAGAAGGAAAAGAAAAAAGAAGAAAGAAAGAAGAGTCAATTAAAGAAGTCTACTGTCCAATCAAACCCCATTCAAGATTGTTATATGTTTTCCAAAATGTTCCAAAAAATTGCATTCAAGATTGAGTTATGCTTTTTAAAATGTTCCGGAGAAGTTGCATTCAAGATTAACATTTAATTTTTTATAATGTTCTGGAAACATTATTGTAGACAGAGAGCTCCCCTAAGATTGCAGATTCTTTTATTAAGAAAAAGTTTGTTGGAGATATTGACAATATTCTTCATTTATAAATTCCAAATATGTCAGTTGATAGCTTAGATTAGCTGTATACTATTCTTGAATATTGGAATAAAATCTTACAGTCCTCATTTCTAGTCGATAGATGGTCTAAATAAAATGTTTTGTGGAGACATGTATCCATTAAAGATGGCGTCCAATAGGGTTGGACAGTTATTGGCGGTGTTCTCTACCTTCATGGCATGCAAATACAGGTCATATCCCAAGGAGATTTTTTAGATTGGGATATATGCTAGGTTTATACTATTTCAAAAGAAGAAAATTGATCCTACGTGCCGAAAAAAAATCATTTCCAAACACTTGGACATACTGCGATTCATACATTGCGTTAACATGTACTGAACCAGTCACTATTCAAGGACAAAAGAGAACTTTCAAAGAAATGTATATATCACTTATGATTGTTCGGGATTGTTTGGCTCACTAAAGCGAAAAGTGGCAGACTGTTTGATTTCAATTGCATTTGAGATTTTAAGCAAAATTCAGCCAGGGACTTAATGCTGACAGTATAAGTTGGGCTTTCGGAGGTTTCAACAAGATTTGATATGGGATTGAAGAGTATAGAAATAAATCCAGATTAATTTGGAGATTCGCTGCTTCCAGTGAAATTTTCAGGCAGGAGAATAGGTGATTCCAGCGAATTCAATACCTTTCTTATTCTTTCTGTGAAGAAAAATTGTTCTAGTAGGTTTTGGGACCAAATCCAAATAATCTTTCAAGTATATATAATCAGATTATCTTGAGAGTAGAAAAGATTGGTCTTGAGTTTTTATTGAATGAAAATGTCTAGCAGGCCTGAAATCTACATGATAGCATATAGAATAGCTGTGCTACCGTTTTCTCTCTTTGAAAGGTTGATGTAATCATAAGTAAGTGTTCAGAAGATTATGGTATCTACTTTTGTCCTCTTGATGGTGTAGAACTCACACAGAAACATGATAGTGAAGTCTTGTGAAATTTTGACAGTTTTGGAGAAGTTTTCAAGGCTAAGTCCAGGCTTTCAAATACTTAATGTCTTCTATTACTCTGTGTAAGATTGAATATAGGGGGAAAATGCGAGTAAGTTGAATAATATAAGTAGAGCTCAATACCACCCTGTGGAATTATTCAATACAAATGGCATTTTGTCTATCTTTTGCTGTTACTTTGGCCTTGATGGGCTCAGGATTAGCTCAAGTTTTTTCAAATAGAGCCGACTTTAAATTATCTACTAGAGAAAGCAATTGCAGTGAGTCTTGTGGGGAAGCTCTTATTAAATACCCATTTTATACCAAATCCAGGGCTTGTGGTAGAGACGGGTTCAAACTTGAATGCTACAACAATTCTACTCTGAAGATGGAAATAGGCAAGCGTCTCTACAATGTGACTGCCATTCTCAACAATGGTATAATTCTTGATATCATACATCCTAATTGCTCCCCGAATCTAGAAATCTTCAGGATTGAACGCAATCAGAACTTCGCAATTTCCAAAGACAACTTTATCCAGTTTTCCAGTTGCAACAATAGAACAACTTGCAAGTTGAAGAATTGCAACCTTCCTTATGCGAATGTTATACAATGCAATGTTGTAAATCCGTGCTGCTTCTCTCTTGTGTATGACCAGACATGGGTGCCCGGAGTGACCAACTTTGACAGATTCTCTGAATGGCAATGCTCAAAATTCATCAGCTGGGGATTTCCAGGGGGAACAAATTACACTTCAATAGTAGGGCTAAAACTGGAGTGGGGTATTCCCGGGGACTGCAAAAGTGTTCCATGTCATAAACATGCACGTTGTGAAGCAGCCAAAGATGTAAAAGATAGTGTGAGGTGTACTTGTAAAGGTGGTTACGAAGGAGATGGGTTTATTGAAGGCACTGGATGTATTGAAGGTAATTTTCTAGGCCTTCATTTATTTTTCCTGGTTTAGTTTTTTAAATCTTATGCATTTTCTCGTATATGCGAGCTATCGTATGATTGCTTTTATAAACCCTATTGACTTCTTGTTTTCAAATAATTAAGTTTACTTATGATTCTCCTTTGCACGAGAATAATGCAAATAATATTGTCTTTACTGTGTTATGGCCTTCGTTTTAGTCGACAAACACTTTTGAAAAGATATCAACTAATATAATTAATATTATACATTAAATACTTTATTATTTTCACAATCTAAAATCAATATGATACTTTAATAAATAATAATAATTAATTTTTCAGATTTTAGTAATAATATATATTTTGTTAGTTAATACTTTTTATAAATAGTGTTTACTAAGATAAATGGTTATTAAAGTCTACAACTATTTTTATGAGCTTATATAATATATCTATCTATTATAGAAGTAAAAAGTGTAAGTAAATATTTAATGACAAGATAATTGCATTTTTAAAAAGGTTCTCTTAAATGAACATGCTAAGTAAAGACAAATGTAAGCATAGAGAAATAAAAATAAAATCAAACCACTTAGAATAGCTCAAAGTACTACCAAATATGTTATATTAACAATATACAAATGCTCTAAGTTCTCTAGAATGAATCCACACCCTACACATTATCCAAGCACTTAGTGAACATAAATTTAGAGCGTAACATTAATTCAACAAGATATTGCATCATGGATGACACCAGTTGTGGGAAATGTTGAAAACTTTGATGGAATGGAAACATTGCTTTTGTCTTGCAAAATTCATGGAGAGTGGAGGCATGTACAAACTTTCACACATCACATATTCAAATCCCTTCTTATTGTTCCTATTTATAGGAATTGTCAAGGGAGATTACAACAATTTATCCCTTCTGAGATACTACATGTGGTGGGGAATTTTCTTTATTTAAATAGATTCAAAACATTTTTGGTATTGTGCATTTTGGGATATTGTGTGACGATTTTTAGTTGATTGAGAGTGTTGTTGAGAGAAATTGGAAATTTCTATGTTGTTGGTTTGTTTTTTAATAATTGAGAGAGATTTGGGAGTTAATTGCAACACAATTGAGTGTGGCCTTTATATGGAAGGACTATCATTTTTTTTAAAATATGTGTCCAAGTGTTTGATACTATTAAAGTATAAATTTAGGATGTCATAAGAGGTTTTAAAGAGGTGTGTGGAAGTGGCATCAAAGCTACTACATTTCTTGTCAGTCCCTCCATAGAGATGGCACTTCTTAGGATTAAGTTGTCATCAACCTCATAAATGTCATGATATTCAGTTTGGTGCAATGGTTTTAGCCATGAAGCTTTACTTGCACTATGTGAAGTTGTGAGATATCACTTCATAAAATACTTCAATTGTTAGCTTTCCATTTTTATTTTTTCTTCTTTGCAAAAATGTGTTGAGAAATATGCTTAACCCCCTCTTCATCAAAGGCTTAAGTATGCATTTCATAATTATTTTTGTGTTGCTACCCCTTACCTCAACCATGTAGTCTCCTCATCAAAATACCTTGGCCTCTCATTAAAACCCTAACCCCCTCATACCAAGAGGGGCGGAGTGGGGGGGGGGCGGGGGGGTGCCTTTGTGGAATATATATTGTCATCTTTTAAAACCAAATCTATGAGAAAATCCCTTTAGGCACACCTAAAAATCATTTTGGGATATGACAAAGCCCCTTGATTGTTGAATTGGGCCCTATTAATTCTCTGCCTACTCCTAAAAACAGGCAACATTATGTCTTATTCCTCTAAAAAAAGGTAATTTTGGATAAAGGGAATTTTATGAAAAGTAAGATTGAAATAGCCCTATGGTGTCCCAACCCACCTCTCCACCTATGAGCTATAAATATTTTTGATGGGGAAAATACAAAAGATGAAACTATTATGTCATCAGGAGAAAGGAGGTCCATGAGGTTAGCTAAGCTTTTGGTAGTGGCCAAAATTGCCCCAACCTTTGAGAAAACAAGTCTTGAGGAGAAAAAAGAGAAAAAAAGTGACAACCCTTCTTCTAATGAAGATGAGAATGAGGAGGCTACTAAGGAATATATAGACATTACCCCTGAGGACTCCCTATCCTATTCCTCTCCATATAACAGGCCCCTATAGTGAAGCCCTATAAGTCCTAAAAATTCTCATAAAAAAATATAGGGATGAGTGTGATGATGAGGAAAATGATAAAGTGATGATTGGTAAATAAAAATACTAGCAGTCTCTTTCTATTAAGGTGGAATAAATTCATGCCACGAGAAAAAAATAAAAAACTCCAAAGAATGTATGGATGTGCCAATAGCAAGGAAAAAATTGTCTCCCTTAAAACTCCCTTGGGAAAAATATTAAAATTACCAATTCCCTTATGCGAAAGATGGTTGTGGGAGTGGTGATTGTCAAATTATATATTAAGAAGAATGTAAAAATGCAGTAAAAGAAAGATAGATTAGTTGATCGAAGCAAGGGAAAAGCAAGTACCCTAGCTATAGGATGGGAAACTACTCTACAAAAGATGGTAGAAGACCATGAATCTCTTTACTAGAGTGCTATGTGGTCTCCTTTTTAGTTGTTTTTTGTTTACTTAGTTGTTGTTTTTTAACTTAAATGTTGTGGTGGTTGTTGTTCTTTTAGATGCTATTCTTAGATAATGTATTACATGCTCTATATATGTAATTATTATGTCTAGTTGTCAGCTAGTTTTGCTTGCTTTTCCTTCAAAAAGTTATTGTTATTTTTTATCTAATGTAATTTTTTCTATATGGGGTGGGGGTCTTCCCCACTTATCCTAATATATAACATCCTTGTTAAGGTGTCTTTAGGTTCTTAAGGTGTTAGTGGAAAATAATGTGTAATTATATTTCATCTATAGTTTAAAAATATGTTCTTAAGGTATAAGAGGTTCATTGGCAATAATAATTAATTACTTATGAAAAAGTTAATTATCTCTTCAAGTTGGGAACTTGGAAAGGAAGGAGAGGCGAGTTATGGCATTCAATATATGTGTTCTTTTGCTTCTCCAATTTGGATGTTTAGAAAGGAGAGAAAGGTGACTCCTAACTTTCCATATTGATCTTTCAATATTGATGATTTTTTATTTCTTTAATTTCTCAAGTACATGTCAAGACTTACCAAAAATCTCATTTTTGTTAATCAATTTCTGGATCATAACTCTAAGATTGAATTTGATAGTAATCAAGATAAAATTATTTGTCTTATCAAAGATAAGTCTAAAAATGAAAAGATTGTTGCTAGTACTACTGAAATTGATAAAATGTTTAGACTTATACAATTGCTAATAATCAAGCCTTAATGACTAAGGAAAATGATCTTTCAATGTTTAGGCTTGATATAAGATATCTTTGCAAACCTGATTTTAAATCCATCCATTTGCAAAATTTGTGTTCAGCAGAGATGTATCCCTTGGCTCTGTTCCAAAGCAACATGTCCCATAGAGGAGAGGGATTAGAGAATGTAGTGCCCATTTGCTGGGAAATGTTTGGGGGCATTATCTTTCGTTGTCCATGGAAAAAATCGCTTAAAAAATGAAGACTTGAAGTCAGTCGTAAATAATAAACACATTTTAGGTTGAAATTTGCATGATTAGAACTGCTTTTGGACTGAATAATGAAGCTTCTTAAACGGTTTTCAAACTCTGCCATGAAGTATTTTTGCATATTGCAAATTATTGGGCTGTACTGTAATGAAGCAAACTATTAAATTCAATTTGTAAGTTGCATCAAAATTATTGTTGGAGATTGTAATCATAACCAGTTTTATTAATTGTGCCAGATGATCATGTCATCTCCGTATCATCCAGATCTGCAGTTAATCTACAACTTAAAACTCTAACATCATGACAGATCTTTCTTGGATTCGAATAGATCTTGTCTAAATGACTCCTATCAATCCACTGTCACATCTGCAATCTCACACGCTTTGTGGTTTTTTGAAAAACATTATTTTATGTTATCTTCTCCTTGTCTGTGAGTGTTCAATTTTCTATATATTGTTCATGTCTATATTTTGTATTCACTCTCTGATTAATCCAGCTCCGCAGAACTGTAAGTTGTGAGCTGTATAAGTCTATTAAATTCTACAAAATATGAAGCTGTTAAACTTTGTGTCTATAGAAGGTTGTCATTGTGAATGAGCCGAAGCTCAGAGATAGTATTATAAGAGTATATTTTGATTAATATAAATCTCAATGTCTATTTCATGACGTTTAATGCAATTTATGTTTCTATATCTACTCCCGTTTCTATCCTACACTTATCTCAGAAGTTATGACTGAAAGAAATATGTTTCTTATAAATTGATAACAATGACTGATATAACTTTTTTTTTTTGTTGTTGTCTAGTGTGCTCAAAGGGTGGTAAAACGCTATATGGTAAGGACTGCAAGGATGACTCGAATAGAATCAGGAAAGCAATCCTTGGAGCTGGTATAACATCTAATCCAGGAACTATGATTGCAATATTGAAATTTTAAAATTACAAATGGAACTTGAAGTCCTGTGAGTCAATTTCCTTTCATTCAAATACTGGTATATACAAATATAGCCAAAATCGTAATCAGCTTGATTTGGCAGTTTTAGAATCTTATGTTTACTTTGATTGCTTTGGATGAACTTGGGAAGCAAGCTCTTCGTCAGAATTATGTAGACTTCTCTATTGTAATAAATTTCCCAATCGGCTCATACGTATCTGGAGTAAATCTTGTAGGTGGGCAGAGACAGAGAAAAAATAAATAGGAGAAAAACAAATTCAGAAATTATATTGATCACCAACTCAGAAATTATATTGATCACCATAAAACATACATTTACTGATTCCTAACAGCTCTGCGGAGCTGGACTCTTCTGAGAGAGTAAGTAGCCATTTGCATTACATTCAATGTATAACCATGGTGAGGGGATTCTCATTGATGCCTTGTCTACGCGGCAGTTGAGAAGATAAGGCAATATTAAATATTAGAAACATCTAGAGTGGCCTAAGATACATCCAGAAAGTAGTGGAAGCTTCTGCATTTAATGCATAATTTGACAATCAAGTCTGTAGTCGGCAGGCAGTGAAAGAGTTGGTTTTACCAAAAATAGTACTAACCTCAATTTCTTTCTTGACTTTCTTCACTGATGTGGTAGCATAAAAATTTTCAAATACTAGTAATCGAATCTAGGAAATCTCATGCTGCTGTTGGGATGCTCTTACCACGAGCTCTGGCCCTCATAACCAGTCCATCTTAGATTCAAGTATGATTCACTTGTTTTATGAACACCTCCCATTGAATCACACTGCAGGTGCTCGGGGACACACTCCAGGTGCTAGGGGATCCTAGTTTTGATAGGCTCTGCTGGCCTCAAACGTGCTTACACAAATCCAAAATGTTTTTTCAACAGTTGGGGCTGTACTTCAAAAGTTCTTCATCTTTGACAAGATTTTTGCCTTTTTTCTTGGCTGCGGCCATCTCTACTTCTCAAATCTCATGCCTTACGACTTTTATAGGCTTCCACTATTCTCCTTACTTTGATGACTTAAGCAACATCAATGGCTTTCATTTCATTCTTTTGCAACTACCTCCTTGCTCTTGCTCATCGATGTACTAGTATCTCTTTTTCTCTTTGACTCGTCTCTGCCTCTGCATTATCTCCACACAATCTGCCATTTCCAACTATCTTTGACTACTACTTCATTTCAACCACGCTGACTTTTTACCAGATTCCTCACCAAAACAATTCTCCTTCATCAAATTCCATCGATAGTGACTTTTCAAACTGCATTTATAATTCCTTTCTTAGCGGCTCTCTTTGCAGCTGGGTTTCAACGATTGCATCAAACTCCACGATCTTGTAACTGCAGCGATCCAACAAACAACATGTAGATCGAGTTCCACCAACAAACTCATATGCTCAGCAGTCAACACATCTAATAGCTGAGAGTTTAGACGGCTCCCCCAGTCCTATTTGCGGTCACTATCTCTGGTACACTTGACATCCAAGATCTTCACCATTGGCTCTACTAACAGGTTGAAGACATTAGACAGAACAAGCTATTTTTATATTGACTGGAAATACATATTACATCTATGATGGAGCTACAACTCTTCATAAAAATTAAATACCATTACATTTGACTGTTTCCACAGCCTATTATAGCTCTACACAGCTGGACTCAACTGGGAGTACTGAACATATACAATGCCTCTTATTTATAGAGGTCTTGGAACTGTTTAGAGTTCTGTATATTCAAAGCACATGTTAAGGCTATTGACTCGAGGTCAATGCAGGAAGATTCTTATTTAACTGCTGAACATAATTAGTTGTACGAAACCTGTCTTAAATGTTTAGTTTGACAATGTGAAAATTTTTTGCCCGAAAACTTAATGTCAACAAAGTCCCCCTTAATTTTGATCACATATGCTAATTAATTGAATGTCCCTTATAATCTAGACAAGATGGGTCTTGTCAAAAAGTCTTATTAGGTACACATTTACAACGCTTATGCAAGTTCTGTTTAAGTGGGCTTTAGTGTGCTACTTCAGTCTTCTGACTTTCTCTCATCATAATCATCTTGGTTTTTTATGGCTTACCCATAACCAATAGACTTCTCAAATGATTTCTAGCTGACCACAAACTCTTCTCACAAATAGTTTTTAGCTAACCATAAACTTTGCTCTCAAATGGTTTCCCACCACAGACTTCAGATACTAGTGGTTTCTAGTGACCATGAAACTTTGTATTCAAGTGGTTTCGGCTTACCACAAAACTTGTAGAATTTTGAACCTGACCTATCCTCTCTGAACTAGCTGATTAGCAAACAATAACAGCAAAAAGAATAAATTGCAAAAAGAAATCACAATTCAGAATAAAAAACAAAGTGCCCTGTTTTTTGGAATTGCACACACCAATTTCTTTATTGAAGCTTAATTAAAAAATTACATAGAGGCGGTATATATAAAGAATTTGCAGCCTAGAAGAATTAATAATTATTGCAGTTCTAAATATATTCCTAGCATTGCATGGAAAGCTACTAAGGCTCTCAAACTAAAAAAATAAACTACTCCCTAAATTAAGAATACAATAAGTGCATGCACAGCATGCTTTATTTACTAAAAACAAACTCATGCAAAAAACAAAACTAAAAGTGAGGATTATTGCATGCTAGAGTACATGCTTTATTTGCATGAATAAACAAAAACTGATTTAAACTAAAAATAGCTTATGCATGGTGATGAATGGATAGATTCATGTCCAAATTGGAGCTGCATGGAGCTGCATGCTAGAGCAGCATCAGTTATCAACAAAACTCACATGCAAGTGGTTTTCAGTTTACCATGAACCTTAGAAGATAGGGAAACTAACTTATAATGCACACATATTTTTTTCATCACTGTGGCCTTCTCCTTTTGTACCTATATTGATTATTGAGTCCACATGAAAATCGATCCATCTACCGAATCACATGGGTAACTAACTGCTATGCTCGCTAGTTCTATAGGAATCATTTTCAGATACATGATTCATCAATATTGTATACTACAATCTCTAGAATATCAGATACCACCAATCATGCATCGTTTACAACAAATCAGGTACAATAAGCATTTTGATCCCATTGAGACACGCTACAAGTACTCAAAAGATCCTAACTTCTGTGGGCTCTACAAACCTCATACACAAATTCAAAAGTATAACGCTACCACAATCAAAAATATCACTCATTGATCATCTGCACAAAAAACAAGTCCAATGTTTAAGCCCATTTACATCTCAAAGATCCTTGTTTTACCTCTTTTCTTTTTCTTTGTGGTGATATCAATAATGCTTTGGTAATACAGATCTAGACATCTTCAATCTTTTCAATGCCTTCAACTCAGCTGCGGCTGACTCTTCTATATCTCCTCAATGTTCTGCAAATCCTCTCTTTACTTTAACAAGTTCATGAAAACACCTTTTACTTGGCTTTTAACCTTCCTCTTCTTTACCACTATCTGGCAGCTTCTTATGAGGCTTGAGCACCTTGACAGCTTCTTCTTGTTCCGCGATCTCAAATATTCTCTGACTAGATCCTCCACATGTTACGATCTATCTTCACATGACTTTGACTAAAGCAAAAACATTTCATCAACAAGTTCCTCAATTATTCTTCTACAACACCCTTTTGGCGGCCAGGTACTTTGCTATAAATGTTGCAAACACCAACTATCTTGTGCCTGCGGGCATGCTCAAGGTTTTTCTTTGCTTCATGTTTCTCATATAATTTACTTTACATCTTTTGCTAGCCACAAATTCTTTTAAAAAAAAAACTTTTATCAGCTAAAAACAAATACCTTTATCCTCTGTTCTGACGGCTAGACTTGAATCTGTGGAACAAACACGTCTTCGAATCCCTTGCTGAGCGTTTCTTTCAAATGATACAACTTCTGTCTTCTTTGAGAGTGGCTTGGCCAGCAAAAAAAACTCTCGGTAGTGGTTTCTACTACGGATTCCTCTTTGACTAGGACATTTTCTCCTATGATTTGAGAGGTCTTCTTAGATTCAGGCTGCTGCTTCTTCTAACTTTTTGAGCAGCTACTATGGCACCCTTAATCTTTTTTCTTATTTCTTTCTCTTCACCCACACATCACAAATCAAACAAACTAAGCTTCAGCTGCTTCTTTAAACACTTTCAACGACAACTTAACACAACAATCCTTTTGACAGGTCCACCACACCAGATGAAAATGAATGTCTCTTATTTGGGCAGTGGGCACAAATCAGCGATCTGTTCTTTAGAACAGCTGCAACATTTTTCAGATTTTTTCTTCACCAATCTGCATTATACAGACGGCTCAACCAAACCGAATCGAGGCAGCTCTATCTGCAGAAAGAACACTCCTCACCCGTGGGTGAGGATCAATAGGCTTTTATTTCAGACAATAACTTTGGCAACTTCTTGTGGGGTGATCTTCAGATCAGCACTTACTCATATTCATCTACCTCCCCAGGCAACGGATAAAACATTCGGCTCTGATACCACTTGTAGATGGGCAGAGACAAAGAAAAAAACAGGAGAAGAATAAATTCAAAAATTATATTGATCACCAACTCAGAAATTATATTGATCCCCATAAAACATACATTTACTGATTCCTAATAGCTCTGTGGAGCTGGACTCTTCTGAGAGAGTATGTAGCCATTTGCATTACATTCAATTTTTAACCATGGTGAGGGGTTTCTCATTGATGCCTTGGTCTACGCGGCAGTTCAGAAGATAAGGCAATATTAAATATTAGAAACATCTAGAGTGGCCTAAGATACATACAGAAAGTAGTGGAAGTTTTTGCATTTAATGCATAATTTGACAATCAAGTTTGTAGTCGGCAGGCAATGAAACAATCAGTTGTACCAAAAACAGTAGCTTACATTGATTGCTTTGGATGAACTTGGGAGCAAGCTCTTCGTCAGGATTATGTAGACTTCTCTATTGTAATAAATTTCCTAATCGACTCATACGTATCTGGAGTAAATCTAGTTCACCTAGGCTATCCAGGAAAGAACGTACAACAGAAAATTAAATGGTGTGCAATCATTTCCCACATCCATGAAGCATGTCGCACATTGATCTAGTGCAAATTTTGACTAGCAGTAGGTTGAGTATTTCTAGAAATAAGCTGCACCACAAGAAGGCGGCTAATATGTTGTCACTTATCAGCGCCATTGATGCGGTGCAAGTTTGTGCGATATTTATTTTGAAGTAAAAGGCTAACCAGCAGCACAAGGGTGAGAAATTTATCTCAGTAGGCAGATACTATATAGAAAAATATTACGCAATGTGAGAAAAATAGCAAATGTAGAAAATTTGTAAAGAAGAACAATAGTACATAACACAGATTTATGTAGAAAAATCTAGTAAAAATATACCTGTAAAAAACTATGCGCAAAATTATCTTTGGAATTGATTCTCAGGAAATACAGACTTACAATAATCTTCAAAACATGACTTTGAGTTGCATAAAACAATGAGTTGAAGAGTCCTACTTGAAGACAACTTACTAAATATGGTAAGTAAAACACATGTCGAAATTACTACATATAAAAATTTCCTAACAAAGCTTTCTATTTATATAGTTAGTCTCAAAAAATGACTCAAACTAAGAAGGCCATGATGACTAGTGGATTAAATGACTCAACTAGTGGGTAATCCATGATGATGCAACTACTCCTACCTAAAAAGGCCATGATGACTCAACCACTACTAGATGGAAGTCCAAGATGACTCAGCCACTGCAAGCTAAGAACCCAATTTAAACTTCACATTCCAACACAGAATAACATCCGTCACAAATGAAGAAATCTGCATCATTCATGTAATGGACATTTCCATTGATAGTAAGCATCAAGAATGGAGTAAATCTCCGCCATTGATCTAGCGGACATATCCATTAACAGCCTATACAATCTAGTGCAAATTATATAATCAATCAAAACCAAAACCTAATAGGTGGTTTTTCTTCTGGAAGATTTCTTATGAGTAGGAAACCCAGCACAGCAAAATTATTTTATGTTCCTTCAGACATGCGCCTATAAGAAGTTTTACATATTGCGTGAACCATATAAGTGCTTTAAAACATAGATGAAGATAAAAGAAATTAATTATAATATTAAAAAAATTGTTAAATTGCGATCTGAGCATTACATGTGCCCCCCACTTGACTATTAATCATACAGAATATGAATTTCCCACGTTTTCAATACTTTATATTGTGACAATTCTAAATTGTTAGTTGCCAAGATTTCTTTTTATGAAGAAAAATATTTAGTACTCGTAGTTTGTCAGCAACATTCTATTTCTTCTCATTATTTTCTGTCAATCATTTTTCTTATAAAATGATTCCATATATTCTAATGTGCTTTAATCAAACATTATAAGTTAGATTCATTGGAAATATATCGTATTAGGACCGTAACTATCAATTTTTACCATCTTTTGTACCAAACCAACAATTAAACACAATCTCTATAATCACACTACTTCCTTATAACATGTCTACATTTTTTTTTTCTATTGTAAATATTGCAACTATTGCTGTCTTTTTGCACATCTAATTTACTCTTCTTCCAAAAAAAAAAAAATTACATAATGACTGGTAGATCTTCAATAATCAAAATATCCAGCCAAATTAGAAACCACGAAACAATGTAAATTCAAAATTTTATTTTCATTGGTTCCTCTTTCATAATAGATTACATAATTTAAGGTGTCACATACATATTCAATTTTCTTTTCACAAATTGCTTTGGAAATATATATTCACAATTGCCACTATATGTGTATTATTAGGTCTAATATAGCCTATTATAGATATCAAACTGCTAATTATACTAGCGAACCTAACAATTTTTTTCAATTTTTTCTTACATTTTAGTTCGTTGTTTAGTCGATCATTTCCTTTATGAACAAGAAAGGGAACACCCATGGGTTGAATATCTTGTATCTCAATGCCTACAAAATCATCTATAACTACCTTTTTGGGTTACACAATCTCATTTAATATCCATGACCAAATAAATTTTGAATCACCAAGATATTTCTTAGCCCGAGGATAGAGTATACGTGCATACATAAGCTGGCAGGGATGACATTGGAGATATTAGAACTTTGGCTTGTGCACAATTTCTTAATTGATGATGAGTTTGTTATAACTCACAAGGCAAAAATGGGCATGGATCCTTCCATGTATGAGGAAGTCACTGCTCGGGTGCTAAAGGAAATCAATTTTGATAAAAAACGTATCACCCGTAAGGAGGGAAGAAAACAGGTAAGAGAGAATAGTCTGCTCCTCTTCCCAGAATGGGATATTGTTTCTCTATTGGCCCTAGATGCAGTAAGAAGGCAAAAAGATGAGGTTTTCACATCAGATGAAGAAGCAACAAAAGCAATTTGTGGGTCAGGCTTTAGCCCAAAATTTGAGACCCTATCTATTTGGGCAATGGCCCCAAACACTAATAAGCCACAGGTTGCAGAAATAATTCAAGAGATAAGAGAGAGCTTAATTGTTAAAAGGTTATCAGATACATTAGCCCCTGAAGTAGCAGCACTAGCAATCCACACTCTAATGTTTAGTCAAGCTACCACAAAAAGATTGCAGGCAAGATTTGATAAACTGCAAGAAGATCACATGAAGTTGACGGTTGCATACAATGAGGAAATGATGGAAACAACCCCGTATATTTCAGCATCAAAATCTCCAAGTCCTGTAGAATTAAGTCCTTCATCCCATCTACAGCTGCAAAAATTACTCAGTTTAAGAATGCAATAGCAGGGAAAATTGAAGATTTAGAGGAGCAATTGATGGAAGCCAAAAATACTATAAAGAAGGAAGCTCTCATAGCCATTGAAAAGTCCTTGGGCATAGCGTGAAGAAGGCTATAGAAAGATTAGATGACACACATCCCTCTTACAAAGGGCTCACTACTACTTAAAAGAGATAAAAGGAGAATTTTCCACCATTAAAGCCAATAATTGACGAATGGAGATCAAGGAGTCAAAAGGCTAACTTTCATGTGCAACATTTCAAAGTATGACCAAAATATTCCCCCTGAATTCATACCTACAAAACAACCGATCTTTGTTAATGCTCCGCTATTCAACCAATCTAATTTTATCCTTCGTTATTCTCATTTGTAGCTTGACTCATTCTGAAAATTTCAAATGATTATTCCATTTTTTATTTTTTTCAAATAACTATAAATACAAGATTCTTGTCCAATAATTCATGTTGTACAATTTTTTTTCATAATTATAAATTTTAAATATAGTACTATAGTAAAAAAATAAATGGAGCACTATTACAAATTATGAATTTGTGCACATTGTTAGTTATCTTTCAAATTTATGTTTAATATTTTACCAACTTTCCAAAAAAGCTCAGATTTCCAAAAAGCCCAGAGGGCCTAAAGACAGACAGTATGAAACTAAATCCCTGAGTATGCATTGAAAGGGAAACCAACTCCAAAGCCCTCAAAAAATTTATGGGCTCAGAATGAACATAAGTTTTTCTTATAAACATTAAACCTTATGAAACCTCCTCAGTCATTCAAAAATATCTTCAAATTTTGAAGCTACAATAACGAAGTCATAGCAGAGTTTATGAGAATTTAATTTTAACAGAGAATTTTTCTTTTAAAAAACCAAAAAAAGACCAAACAGCCAACTAAAGGCTCTGTAACGGCCTCAAAGGAAAAAACCCCAGCTTGAAACGCCTATCTGATTAAGACTCTTCATCTGGAACTGGTTGAGGCTTTGGAGCATGACCTCTTCCAAAGCCTCTACTCGGAGGACAACCCCTACCCTGGCCAGAATTGCGACCCCAACCTCTACAACCACCTCGCCTACCCTATTCTACTTGGGGTTCCTCCTCTTCTATTTTTGAAGACAAGACACCATTAAGTCAGGCGAATTCAAGAAGCTCTTCCTCCTTGCCCAAATCTTCTGGATTTTCCTTGAGAAATTGCCATTTCAGGAATCTGAGACCCATACCTGCAAATGATCTATGCTTATCAAGGTCCTTGTAAGTAAGATCAAGCCAAAAAGGGTAGAATTTGATGAGCTCACTGGGAACCTTGAAGAGAATTCTCTCACTCGATCGAGGAGCCCCTGACTCATGACACGCTTTATTAAGAACCTCTTGTAATTCAAGAAGAATGTCATTAGGGAATAGCCTTTTGGTGAGGGTCCAGACTGCTTGTTTGTCAAGCTTTAAATCCATGAGGGAGGCGACAAACTGAGATGAAATACTGGTGTTGTCACAGGGGTATTACTCCATGCTAATATGTCCACTACCAAGGATGAGCTTTACAGTCGGGATAACCGATGGCTTGAGATATAGGAGTAGCCTCTTCAGTCTTAAATTCATGATTTTCCTAAAGGAAACTTGATAGGTGGAAGCCGAGAGAGAAATGGGAGTGTCTGCACCAAAGCATGAGGTTGTCCTAGGGTAGACACTCATTATGAATCCAAACGGCTCCTCACCAAACATAGCTTCAAGAGTCTGTATCACCTTAATCTTCTAGAAAACAATTGCAAAGATAATCTAACTGACAATCGAGGGTCTAAAGCATCTTAACCTATTTTGAATGCAATTGCAGAGATAGAGTAGTTGATAAACTTGCAAAGGAAGCTTAGTAAAGACTTGACAGTACTTTTTTCAACATGCATTAATGAGAAATGCCTTGCAATGAATTCGCCTTCAAAGGTGGCAAAGGATATTTGTCTCTAATCATGCCAAATCTTCTAGCTAAAGGGTTAATCTCTATCATATGGACAACGCATTCCTCGTACTTAGAATGACGGCGGACCGCAAGTTGTCTTTTCGAGAGGTGAGTGGGAGAATTCGATTGTGGCAAGACCAAGAATAGGTGACACTAGAGATGACATGTTTGTTTCAAATTTTAAAGTTGACAGAAAAGCTTGAATTCAAAGAAGTAGTCGTTTCACCAAACTTTAACGCCAGATGTAAAGTCTGAAAATTTGAAAAAGAAAACCTATGCTAAGCAAATTATATTGACTTTGGGAATTGCTGCCATGCTCTCACCAAAACAAAGGAAGCCATCTATTGTAGATTTTAAAATTATGGTTTGCCTCTGATAGAAGCTTTGGCAAATGATGAAGAAACTCTGTAGGTTACCCTTGGTGATTGCCTCCCTACTCCCACTAGTGTAGAGAAATGCCTTCTGCTACAAATTTTGAGAGAACATCTGCCTCTGTATTTGCTTCTCTATAGATATGTTTAACCTCATATTGCTCTAGTATAGCCAGATTGTCAATTATGCTATCCAGAATTGTCTATAGCCGCCAGTTTGGGGTTTTCTTCAATTTGATTGCATTGATTGCTATTTCCGAATCTCCCTCCACTATGATGTTTCTTAACCCATCATTGAGGCAATCCAGTAGGCCTAACAGTAAAGCTTTAAATTTTGTTATATTATTGGTATCTGGTGGCATTAGCTTGGCCATTTTTTCAATAATTGACCCAGAGTAGTCTCTAACCACATATCCTATACCTGAAGGGCCTGGGTTACATTTGGAGGCTCCATCAAAGTTTAGTTTGAACCATCCTTGCTTAGGAGGAGACCATATAGCTTCCTTTTGAGCATTAGGTTTTTTCCTAAGTGAAGGAGGAATCTTGATTCCTAGCCAGTTATTTCTTATACTTTCATCCCAAGAAGAATTTTTTTTGGACGAATCTGTTGAGAAAGCTAGTTTGCAGTTTACTATCTCAACAATTGAGGTTTCAATTGAGCTTAAAACTGATTCAAATATCCTTGCTTTATTATCAAAGGCTTTTTGATTCCTTTCTTTCCAAATTTCCCAAACAAGGCAGGACGGAGAAATTTTCAAAATCTGGCTTAAAGTGCTTTCCTTAGAAGAAAGAGGTCAGCATTGAAAGAGGGGGATCATATCATTAGGCAAGGCTGATATCCACCCCAATTTTGCACAAAGCCATCGCCAGCATTTTGAGGCAAAGGGACAATTCAAGAGAAGGTGATCAATTGTCTCTGCATGGGCTTTGCACATGATGCATCTCGAGGGCCCTTCATAGCCCATTTTAGTAAACTTTTCTGCAGTAAGAATCCTCTTTTTGAAGGCTAACCATGCAAAGATCCCTGCTTTTGGGTTGATATTACTTCTCCAAAAGAGCCTAATTGGAATATCCTATTCCTCTTGATTTTGAGAGTTAGCTAGGATTCTGTAGCCATCTTTGGCATTATATTGACTTGTTTTCAAGGAAGCCCAATTAAGAGTATCTTTCCCTTTTCTAGGGTTAATATTTCTTACTCATATAAGATCTAAAAGTTGTAAAATTTCAGCAATTGGAGTAGGCAATCCTTCTATAGGCTTCTAGCTCCATCCTTGCATGCTAGAGGTCCTTTCCAAAACCATATAGTCATTGACTTAGGATCCCTAGTGTTGCATAAGCCAATGATTTTTTATTGGAATGTTAAGAGAACTTTCAATGCTTGGGTATCCTCCCCATGAATCTTCCCATAAGAGGTTAGAGGTTCCATCATGAATATCCCAACACAAGGAATCTGAAATTAAGTTTCTACAAGAGACAATGAAGTTCCAAGTTCTAGAACTCTTCAAATGAGAATTAGCTCTAAGGAGGTTTTGGGGATCCTCATCTAGTAGATATTTAGTTGCCATCATCCTAACCCATGTTGCTTTGGGATCTTTAATGAACTTCCAAACTAGTTTAGCTCCTAGGGATTTATTCTGCGGTTTAAGATCTTTGATTCCTAAACCCCCCAAAGATTTAGGTTTGATGATTTTATCCCATGCAATTAGGGAAATTTTTTGTTTTTCTTTAGGATTTTGCCAAAAAAAAATTCTCATCTTCTTGATGATGAAGGAATTTTCACTGGAAGTTAGGGATAAGAAGGATAAAAGATAAATGGGGAGAGCTGAAATAACTACTTGGAGCATAACTAATGTGCTAGCCCATGAAAGCCATTTCCCCTTCCAGGAGCTTGTATTTTGTTCCATTTTTAGCTTTAGTCGGTCCCAAATCTTAGTGTTCCTCAATCCTCTATCAATTGGAATGCTCAGATGTATACATGGGAGTGTGCCTACTCTACAATTAAAAATTCTTAGAATCTTAACCTGTATGGGGATAGGAGTGGAGAAAAAGAAAACTTTTGATTTTTCTTTGTTGTTGATTTGTCCTGAGGCCTTCCCAAAGGATTCCAAAAGTATTTTTAGTTGAATTGTTTCCTTGACTTTTGCTACACCCAGTAGAAGGTGATTATCATCTGCAAATTGTTGATGTGTGACAACATAATTTGTGGTTACTTTGACTCCTTCCAAAAGGTTGTTAGATTGTCTTGATTTAATAGCCCTCCCTAGAGCTTCTGCCATGATAATGTAGAGAAATGGAGAGATGTGATCTCCTTGCCAAATGCCCCTTGAAGAGGAGAAGAAACCTGTTGGCTTTCCATTTATCAAGATTGAAAATTTGGGTATAGAAATGCATTCAAAAACCCAATTGAACCATTTTTTGTCAAAACCAAAGGCCTGCATTATTTTGCAAAGGAACTACCAATCCACATTATCATAAGCTTTAGAAATATCTAACTTGATTATCATACCTGGTCTCTTCATATTTTGAAGAGTGTGGGTGGCTTCTTGGGCCACAATGACCCCATCAAGAATTGAGTGGCCAAGGACAAATCCAGTCTATTCATCTGATATAATCTAATCCATAAGGGCCTTCATTTTGTTTGTCATGACTTTCGAGAGGATTTTATAAACTATATTGCAGAGTGAGATAGGCCTGAAGTCCCCTAGATTAGATGCTTTCTCCTTTGTTGGAATAAGGGATATGAACGTATTGTTGATTTCTTTGAGCAAGTCGCCTGATCTTCTTGCACATTCCAAGGCCTTAGCAAGATCTTGTCCTAAAATATGCCAACATTTCTTGAAGAAGTCAGTAGGGAAGCCATCTGGGCTAGGAGCCTTTCCAAAAGGAAGCTGATTGAGAGCTTGAGATACTTCTTCCAATGAAAATTTCTCATTTAATTTCTAGTTTTGTTCATCTAAGATGATCTTTGGAATCAAGGCCAAAAAAAATTCCTACTCTATCAGGTGGGAACCTTCTGCATTGTTTCGAAGAGTAGAGTAATATGAAATTATTTCTCTCTTAATCTCTTCAGGATCCTCTATAGTTTGGTTTTGATTCAAGTCCAATTTAGAAATCCTATTCTTGCTCCTATGAATCTTTGTCACATTGTGGAAGAACTTAGTATTCTTCTCACCCATCTGAAGCCAATTCTCTCTAGACTTCTGCGTCCAGAAAATTTCTTCTTTGAATAGAATATCCTCATACTCCATGAGAAGACTCTTTTCTTGTTCAAAGGAGTCTTGATCCATACCCTCAGAAATAATTTTAGCATTTAGAACTGCCAACTTTTCTTCTACAGATTTTTTGGAGGAAAAAATGTTTTTAACATGTTAAGAATTACATTGCAACAGCTTTTGTTTTACAAGTTTTAACTTTGAAATGAAGCAATAAAGTTTGAAGCCTTCAAATGATTCTTCTTTCCACCAATTTTCTATCAAAGTTAGAAAATTTGGATCTTTCATCCACATGTTCTCAAATCTAAAAGGAGATTTGGAGGTATCAAGGACACCTTGAAGGGTCTAGCATAATGGGGACGTGGTCAAATCCTGAGCAGGCTAGACCTGAACACTCAAAGAAAAAAGGAAAGGATCAGAGATCCCCCAGCCAGAAAAATCTATCAATTTTCTCTAGGATATTACTAAAACCTTTTCTCCTATTTGTTCATGTAAAAGAATCCCGTGAATCAATTTCTAATAACCCATTCCTATCTATCCAATCATTAAAATCTTGTTGAGATTTGCCTAACCTGATAGCACTGAAATCATTCTACATTTTTTATTAACACAATAATACACAATTAAATTTATATTAATCATACAAAAATAAATACTATAATTGATATTAATAGTCTAATACCTAAAAAAATGACTTGTATCCATAAACATAACCAACTCAATTATAAAAAAGAATACAATGAAAGTACTTTATCAAAACATTGTGTTTTGTTACACTTAAAGAATCTACAATACAGTTCTACACGGTCCAAAACTTTACTTTGCAATGTGAGTAGAAGAAAGGATCAATTTGTCATATAGTTTAATTTCATATGCATCAAGTTACTAAATGCTCCGTAATTTTTTTATAGAAGAATTAAGAACATAAAATTATTATCATCTTTAATATTATCAACACAGTAAACTAATAAATGAATATTGGGATTTTATTCAGGGCTAGTAGCTGCAGCATCAGTGATCGTTGGAATAGCATATTTCCAGGCACAAGTAATCCGCAAAAGGAGGAGAAACTCCCGAAAAGGTAAGAACCAGTTGGCAAGGCTCCTCCCTAGCCTACGAGAGGAATTCACCACAAGCCTCTTCAGCTACCAAACCTTGTACAAGGCCACCAAAGGTTTTAACGACACACAAAAGTGCGGCCATGGTGCCTACGGTACCGTCTATGCTGGCCGCCTCACAGATGGTCGTCGTGTGGCAGTGAAACGCATACACAACACCAATACATTCTCACATGAGGGCAGTCGACAACTCCTCAATGAGATCAGCCTGCTTTCCACCATAGAGCACCCCAATCTGGTTCGCCTGTTGGGCTGTTGCCTCGAGTTGGAAGACCCAATTCTAGTATATGAGTTTGTTCCCAATGGAACCCTAGCTCAACACCTTCACCAAGAGCACGGAGATTCTATCCTACCGCTCGACTGGAGAAGCCGCTGTAACATTGCTGTCGATGCCAGCGAGGCCCTTGCATACCTGCACAGCCTGAGCCCACCTATCTATCACAGAGATGTCAAGTCATGCAACATCCTCTTGGACTACAACTTCAATTGTAAGGTTGGAGACTTTGGCCTCTCCAGGTATACTTTCTGTTCCATTCTTGCCATAGATTTTTTAACTGCATTAGTTTATCATGGTTTATGATATCAGTGTACATCAATTTTTAGTTTTATTTTCATTCATGTGCTATGATCCATCGGCAGGATGTGAATGAGCTAGAGAAAATAATCATATCAATATTTTGGATCAATTTTGACAATTCATAATTAAGATGAGATTGAGATATAGGAAAGAATCTTGTCAATGTTTTAAATTATATTTCGTGATCTATCATTAAGATGAGATTGAGGTAGAGAAAAGAATCATATCAACATTTCAGATCATGTCCATCAAGATGAGATTGAACTAGAGAAAAAAAATCATAAAATATAAAGAATGAATTAAAGTGAACTAGAAGAAAGAATCATAAAAAATATGAAATATAATTCAAAATACTGATGCTATAAAAAATGATACACAATCAAGTCTAGAGATCAAAACACATTGATGTGCATAGATTATCCAAGTTTTCTTTTCCTGGCATAGCGTTTTGTCCCAGTTTTTTGCTTATATAGTAGCATGAATTTCTTATGGTTCATGATATCAATGTACACCAATTTTTAGATTTGATTTTCATTCATATAGTATGATCCATCAGTAGGATACAATTGAGCTAGAGAAAAGAATCATATCAATATTTTAGGGCAATACTCATCATCAGGATGAGATTGAGCTACATAAAAGAATCTCATCGATGTTACAGTTCATATTCAGTGATCCATCATCAAGATGAGATTGAGGTAGAGAAAAGAATCATATCAATGTTTCAGATCATACTCCATGCTCCATCATCAAGATGAGATTGAACTAGAGAAAAAAACCATAGAATATGAAGTATCAATTGAAGTGAACTAGAAGAAGAAAGAGCCACAAAATATGAAATATGATTCGAACTACTGATGCTATAAAGAATGATATACAATTAAATCTAAAAATTTAGACACATTAATATGCATAAATTATCCAAATTTTATTTTCTTGGCATAGACTTTCTGTCCCAGTTTTTTGCTTGTGTAGCAGCATGAATCTCTTATGGTTCATGATATCAATGTGCATCAATTTTTAAATTTGGTTGTGTAATATATCTTTTGAGTATCAACATTTTGAATCATACAGTCTGATCTACAATCACAATAAGATTGAATTAGAATAAAGAATCATATCAACATTTTAGATTATATTTCATTATCCATCATCAAAATGAAATTGAACTAGAGAAAAGAATAAACGTTTGAGATCATACTACATTATCCATAATTAGAATGAGATTGAAATAGAAAAAAAACTTATCAAATATGAAATATGAAGAAGATTAAATTAGAATCATAGAATATGAAATACAATTCAAAAATCGATATCATAAAAAAGTTTCACAATCAAATCTAAAAATTGATAGACATTGATATGCATAAAGTATCAAATTATTTTTTCCTGGCTTTGGTGGAAGCTTTAAAAATCTGTGATTCGTTTCTATTATTTATATTGGCAGGGTTGGGCCATTCGATGATGGGACACACATATCCACCGCACCACAGGGTACACCTGGTTACCTCGATCCAGACTACTTCCAGACCTATCAACTCACCGACAAGTCTGACGTGTACAGCTTTGGCGTGGTGCTTATCGAAATCATCACCGCCATGAAGCCTGTGGACTTCTCTAGAGAGAAAAAGGACATCAATCTTGCCACGCTAGCAGTCTCCAAGATCATGGCTCACTCCTTGGATGACATTATTGACCCTTATTTGCATGTAAATATCCGGCCACGTGTACGAGCAATGGTACAAAGGATTGCAGAGCTGGCATTCAGCTGCTTGGCAGCTGACAAGGATAACCGACCCACCATGAGACAGGTGGCACAAGAACTCCTGGCAGTTCGGAAAGATGGTGATCTTGACTTTGAAGATTTGTTGTTTCACACTCCTCCCACTGAAAGCCCAAAGAAGTCAACAAGTTCATCTGAATCTATCCTAGCACTGTGGCCCAGCATCAGTACAATTCCCTCAAGCAGTACAATTCCCTCAAGTAGTACAATACCCCCAGAGAGCCCATTTTTTGACAGTTCAATGAACTCTACACAATCAGATAGTTAGCATGCTTTTAAAAGTTTTTTAGTTTAGCATTCTTTGATCTAAAATTTTGTTTAAAGGTATGAATATATATGTCAGAATTTGTAAAAATTATCAAGATTGAAGCGCAAAATAGCATCCCTTCATGCATTCTAATTTCTAACATTAAATAGACCTCTATATAGAATACTCATAAAGATAGTTGGTTTCCTTGGGAGAGAGGATATTCATCTTTGATGCACTTTCATTCTTAGACATAGGCTACTAGTTGGCACATGTAAGTATATAATGCCAAGTGTTAGAGAATTCGGTAGCTATTGTGGAATGCTACAAAGAATTCTTGTAAACGAAATGTTGAAGCTCAACAATACATAATTTAAGATTGGACTATAGATATTAACATGGTTTGAATACTTAACATTGATGTATTTTAATTGATATGAATATCAAATTGTAAGTATGAAATTGATATATTATATAATTGTTGTAGCCATTTTCTGAATATTTTTAATACTAATCTAATCTATACTTTCTCGTCATGGATGGATCTATAAAAGATCTCCATTCTAATGAGTAATTGTTTAAATTGAGATGGTTTATGCATAAATACATTGTCTCCCTACTTTTCAATGAACAAAAGTTTATAAACATGGATGGTACATATTCACTAAGTTCTTATCTTTGAATATAAATTATATCTTAGTTTATAGATTTGAATTTACATTTATAGGGAATAGTAGAATGTTATGCTACTATTCAATAGTGGTAAAAGAGAACACAACATTATCATCATTAGACTATGGTAAGTATACAAAATTTTAAGGGATTGATTTATGCTCATTATCTTTGCATAAATAACACCATTATCTTGTCTTACATGTTAGACGTAAGTGTGTGATGATATTATTGTAAAATCCTTAATTACATCCATTGATGGTTTATGGATGCTTCTCAAAATGTTATGTTCTTCTAATGTCTTACTAGTATTATCTTACTTGTTCCATATTTAGCTAATAAAACCTTTTACGTATAATTACTTAATATTGTAGGTGATAATAATTTCATTTCTGGAACTAAAACTATATTGTATTCAAATTGTAATGTTGCAAGTTGATACTTGTTAACAAATCAACTACCAATACACCAAAAGCTCAAACTATTAGTGAGAGCACCACCAGAGAGGATAGGGTTTCAAGAAGATTTGAGGGTCCCATGGGACAAGAATTTAGCCCCCTAATTCAAGAGATTTGTACTAGGCACAATTGATCACAAGGTGAGTAAGTTGTCAGCAGGAGTCGAACCCTCCCCAACAAAGTTGTCAATTTTGTTAACACAAACCAACTGCCACTACACCAAAAGCTCAAACTATTAGTGAGAGCGCTACTAGAGAGGTTATGATATTGAGAAGGGTTTAAGATCGTATGCAACAATAGTTTATCCCCCCAAGCTAATATGTTTGTATTAGACACAGTCAACCACAAAGCAAGTAAGCTATCACCAATGGGAATTGAACCCTCCCCAACAAAGTCACCACTTTTATTAACCTAGACCAATTTCCACTACATCAATAGCTTGAACTATTAGCGAGAGTACCACCGAAGAGGTTAGGGTGTCATGAAGGGTTGAAGATCCCACGTGACAACAATACTTTTAGGTATCCACTTTGAATTTGAGAGTAAAGGTTGTCTACAACTACATGAACTCAAGGGGTAAAGTTTTTGAGAGTGTTTAAAACCTTGATATCAAAATTATCAAATGAATTAAAGGAAGGGTACTAAAGTTGTATTGAATTGTTACATAATTGTATACTAAATAGAAGGAAACACTAATTTAATTAGATGGTATTGTTGAGATTAAGATAAAACCATCTACAATCATATTGTGTAGTATCTCTTGATATATTATTACTAATAATTACAATCATAATTAGTTCTAAATGGTGAGTGCAAATATTTTTTATAGTTGGTAAACTAGACTACTCTAAGGTATTGGATTTCATGGATTGCACCATAAGGAAAATGAATTCAAAGGGTTAAAAATATTATTTTTATTATTATTGAGTGTACATATACATATGATGATCTAAAGGATATAGTGTTTCCCATGTATGTTAAGTATGAATCAAACATTGAATATGCTTAAAGTATAGAGGAAGAGACACCTGGAGTCTCCTTCTATGGCAATGGACCCCCTCACCTCTATTGTCAAGGCTACTTTGAATTCGATAACTCTGGCCTCTAGGAAAGATTCTAAAAAAAAGTTTTTCTGTAAAAGTTAAAGTTGGTTGCACTATGAATGGCAAGATGATAATGCCCCCACTTAGTAGACCATTCCTTTGTGTCTTTGGTAAGTGGTTGGATGTTGTATATTTTTTGTTCCTATGCTTAGTGGTTATGTCCTCGTCATCTGTTGGTTTTAAGTGTATTTTGATCTTCTATGTTTTTTGGCTATGTGTGCACTTCTCATGTGCCCTAGGTAGTTTCTCTTTAGCAGATATGTAAAGGTTCGGGCTTATCCCACTTAAATTAATCAGAACTATTGATCTGTATGGATGAAGATTTTTGTGTTGCCTTGTTGATTCCTATTGTGTTCCATTCAAGAGGATGTCATATTGTAGTGGTGCCTCACTTGAAGCCATATAGAGGATTTTGCATAATTGATGCATGGTGGCAATAGTTTTACTATTATTATCTAGGGGCATACATTCCTTATCAATGTCTTATTCTTATAGTAAATAAATATTTCCTAGCAACTTTGTACCTATGTATGTTTTGATCTCTATGCATAGAAGGGGCATCTCTAGGATGCTAGTATTATTGTCAAAGCATAATTGGCCCTAATTCTCATGTGTAAGAGAGCCTTAAGATTTGTAGAATATTAGTGTATTTATTAATTGGATGGGGTCTCTCTATAAGAATTCTAGGTATTATTTTTTAGAGAGATTATTTGGAAGTGGATATGTAGATAGTTTTCAAGTAAATAATGTCCTTGTAACCCAAGCCTATAAAGGAGGATTTAGGGAATAGATTTAGGATTTGCAAACTTTTCTAAACTAGATCATTTTTTCCTCTTCATTTACTATAAAATTTTGGGCCA
This sequence comes from Cryptomeria japonica, assembly GCF_030272615.1. NCBI lineage: Eukaryota > Viridiplantae > Streptophyta > Pinopsida > Cupressales > Cupressaceae > Cryptomeria > Cryptomeria japonica. The sequence goes on along the minus strand of NC_081405.1, from coordinate 695,124,542 downwards.
AAAAAATGATAATCTAACATTACCAATCTTACCTTCTCTAAGGTTTGTGATATTTGGATTTCTAAAATATGCTCCAATCTTGGATGAAATTTTAGATTCTCTATCATATGGCTTGTCTTAATGTGAATGTGAGAGAATCCCTCTAATTATTTTTGAAGTACAAAAATTAGATTTTATGTGTGGAACACTATGGCATTGTGGCTTGGATTGGTGATAAGTATACAAATGTATCTAAGGCTCAATGACTAATGAGGAATATTTTTCCTACAAATAATGGCATGAAAAAATTAGCCATGACATAGCCATGAAAGAATTAAGGAATCCTACTAGATTTGTATTGTATATTTATGCTAAATTAAGCCATTATGGTCTAAAGGTGTTAAAAAATTAGGATCTAAGGTTTTCTTATACATTTGGAAATAAATTATGCCAACTTTAAATGTGTGACTAATAGTAACTCTTGTCAATGATGCATCAAGAAAATTTGAGGCAAGAGTGAAATCACTACATAAGACCACCTTAGGATCCTAACCAGTGAAACCATGTGTCAATCATCCTAATAACTTGACGTGGGCAATGCCCACACTCTCTTAAGATGATATGGGCATTAACAATGCATAAATCACAAGGTCAAATGTTTGAAAGGGCAATAATTGATATTGATAATAATAATCATAAATATCTCACATTCATGGTTGTTTCAAGGGTTTTTTTTCCAACAAATCTTCATAAATGCCCTACCTCCACATACTAGATATATGCATGTACAAAGGATGGTTTGTTGTGCTATGAAAGTAAAAAGAGAAGTGCTTACAAACATGTCAACTCAAAATAATTGAACTACCCATTCAAGATTATAAACATAAATATTCACTTCTTCATTCTAGAAGGATTGTCATTTTGTTCTAATAGATACTACTAATTCATTAGATTAAGATGCATTATTTCAAAAAAACTCTCAATAATACTTGTCATTGTAAGCTTATAATAGATTATCTCATTATTGGTATCCCATTGCAAATTAAAGTGTGATTGCTAGTTCTACTTGTTCGCATCCCCTTTATTGAACTTGCACACATTATTTTAATTTTTTTCATGTTTACAACATTAAATTTTTTTCTTTTTATTTTTAAATATTTAATATTTGTTTTCTTAAAATATTCATTTTTATGATTTCATCCTTTATAATATCAATATTCTGTTTAATTACCTAATATTTATGAATTTATTATCATATTTAAATTACATAGTTTTTCTTACTTTTTATAAACTTATCATTAACTAATTACTAAATTACTCTTATACACCAATATTACAAACACATTTTATTTTTTTAATTGACCTTTTTATACCTTAATAATTACTCCTACAATTGACATTTATTGATGTAAATAAATTTAGATCAATCATATCATTTTCGTTTGATTAGCCCAAAACAACCTAAAAGTGCTCTGTACCAACAACTGATTTGTTGTCGCATTGATATAGATGTGAGATTGTGCCGTTCTATTTTAGTTGATTAGATTTGAATCTAATGATAGATGGGATGAAATTTGTTAGCTAGACAGCATGCAAGATGGTAATCACAATTGTCACTATCTATGAGTTTCAAACTTCTCTAAAGCTAGATTTGAACGTTGGCCATTGGACCGTTATGTTATGTCTTATGGAGGGTGGTTAGAAATGATCAAAAGATAACCTAATGTCAGCTCATACACAAACAGATCTCAATTAATTTCACTTCAATTCCGCTTGTTTGGACTCGCTACATTTAGCTCTTAAATTTCTTATTCTGTTTGGTAGTTTTGTATTTCCAGATGGTTCAGAACAGAAAATTTGTCACATTGAATTCAAAAAAAGAAAGCCTCCTAAACATCAAACTGCTGCTACGATTGGGATTCGGCGAAAACAATTTTACGTTAACTCCTTGCAAGAATCCAACTTGTTTGAACAAAAATCAGTTAGTTGAGTTGCAATATGCAATGTTGGGAAGCCAAAAATTAAAATGGTCAACAGGATTGAACCACTTTTGGTGTTTTCTTTCGTTTCATTTCATGTAAAAACAGCTTATTTTCTATGATTGGGGATGTATATACAATGTGTATATAGTGAAGATCATCATGTCGGTTAATCTGCCATGACAGTGCATTAACTGCTTGGATGGAAGAAAATTATGCCCACTTGCAAAAAATCTCATTTGGGGCAGCTGGGTGTACATATGTGTAATGTGTATAAAGTTCTACTATTCAAGGGCTCAGGATATTGAAGCTTCCTACAGTATGAGAGAAATGATCCAAAATCTTGAAGCAAATAATAAAAAAGATATACATACATACACACGTTTGTGTATATATTGCATAAGATTGATTGCTTTTGTAAACACCAACCTGAACTGTATGAGCAGGCATTGATATTATATGGAAATATTTCAGATAAATGGCCCCAAATATCACTCTTGTAATTATTTTGTCTTTGTTGGCCTCATACCTGCTTCAGGTTTGCTCAAATACAACTATTCCTCATGTATCTGAAAGCAAATGCAATGAGGTTTGTGGGAATACCCCAATTCCATATCCATTTTATGTTGGATCCAGTGCCTGTGGTAAAAGTGGGTTCAAGCTTGAATGCTACAACGATTCTACTTTGAGGATTAAATTGAACAATGTTCTCCACGATGTGATCGATTTTAATGATGATGGAATTAGTCTTAACCTCTCTTGTTCTAGCTCGGTTGCAGACTTCAGTATCCAGGGCATGCCAAACTATGCAATTTCCAACCAGAACATACTTCAGTTAGGAGAGTGTGAGAATACAAAATCTTGTCCCTTGACACAGATGCAATGCAGCAATGGTGAGAAATGCTCATTTGGAAGAAGTTGCTGCTACCCTCTCATGAATGATTCACTTTGGCCAACTTACTCACATTGGCAGCGTGGAGCTTCTAACTTCAGCCAGTTTTACCCCATGCAATGCAAGGTTTTCACTAGTTGGGTGGCTCGTAGTTTGACTCCTAATGTGGATGCAGTGTTTGGGCTGAAATTGGAATGGGCAATTCTGGGAAACTGTAAAAATGCTCATTGTCATGTCAATGCACGATGTAATTCAACCACGGGTGTGAAAGGTGGTGTGAGATGCAGCTGTAATCAAGGTTACATTGGAGATGGATATGTCGAAGGCAAAGGATGCATAAAAGGTAATTTTCTTGCCCTTCATTTAGTTTTTCTGGTTCCATTTTTGAAAACATCAGCAAAATTAATCCTCTTATATGTCAGCTATTCTATGCTTGTTTTTATTACTCTGATGGCCATTTTTTATAATTCATGTCCTCTCCTCTCTCTGTTTCAAAGAAGGGAAATGGTTTTTTGATGGGGTGGAAATGTTCAATTCTTGCCAATTTCTTAGCTTTGCTCCATATGTATATGTTTCAGACAATAGAAAGTCCAAAGTTTCAAAGTCTACTTTCCCTTGCAAATCCTTATCTTTACTGCTGTCTTTTCTTTTCATGATGAAATGAGGCCTTTATCATGTTTCCACTTTGACTGTTTTCCAGGAATTGTGAAAACGACCAACATAGGGCATTAAATGAGCATCACAATCAATTGCATTAGTCAATTTCATCAGCAGAGACAACAGGTGTCGCCTAGTTATATTAAGAAACCAGTCACTATGACATGACATGCTTGTAAAGAGTTACATTAAGAAATTTGCATACAGTACTAAGGACCAGGTTATCATAGAAGGCATTTGTTTGTGATATCATGATATCTCCATTCCTTTATCAGTCATATGACGAGTGCAAATACCATTAATTTTATGTAACTATTGAGTGCTCTATTGAAGAAAAGGGGGGAAAGACCGATTAGTGCTATAGGAATTTTCTTTGCACCTTGTCGGCCATATTTCAATAGCTAGGTGGACACTTCCAAGATGAGTTTACTTATTCCTATTAGGCTGAACAACCTCTAAAATCTAGTACAGAAAAACATGACGAGTATTCGTTCTAGGAAAATATGTTCATCTAACGAAGTTGGAAGAGAACCAATAATAATTTTAAGGGGTTGGTGTGGTCAGAATCTCAATTTTCTGCGTAGGAATATAAATTCTAGAACACCCATCCAAACTCATGATGGTTACTTTTCCAAGTCTATTCATGCATGTTGTTGTGGTGATACTAGCATCCCTGTTAACTTATTGAGATTCCATCTTCGCAAGTTCACAAAATTCCGGTACTGGATATGGTTAATCATACTTCCCATGCAAACAGTTTCCATGACCACAACTTATAGGTTCATTCCATTCCTTTGGCTTCCAGATCTATACTCTGAAATCTAATGGGTAGCAGATTATTGCAATCCACCTTTGGGCCAGAATGATTTCTAATTTATGAAACTTTAAAGCATCGATTTGTTTAGGTATATCAATTAAAACCATCATAAATTTGAAATACAATAGACTAATTTGATAGGAATTTAAAACTCGAATGTCATTGTTTATTAGTTTAATATTAAATAACACAATTAATAATTAACGTCATGTGGGTCATCATGAAGACCAACATCAGTATCATCTAGATAAAACAGAGCAACCACATGCGGCTCCACTATGAGTAGCACTAAAAGTATGTTGAATATTTGACTCCACAAAGAGTGAAAAGAAACTTATTCAAAAATAAATAAAAAATAAAATAAAAAAATGAAATGTAAACTTTAAGATGTTAAAAATGAAACAGTAATATTTTTAGAGTGAAATGTAATATTAAAAACTTCGTAGCATTTCAATTGCCTTCAACAACTGCAATTGAAATAATGGTTTAAAAGTGACCTATGACATGTGTTGGTTTGTAGTATGAGGTTAAGTGAATGGATTGTGTAAGGTATCCAAAATATATGTGAAAATTATATATTAACCAACATACTAGCTACTTATATTTTTTTGTAAATTTATTTTTTTAGGACTTGGACAACATTTTGAAAGTTCACTTCCTTAGTACATTATGTAAGGATGCTAGCAATAAATTATGCATTCTTACAATCTATGGCTTTCAAAAACATTGTTCTTGAGGAGATACTAATTAATAGCAAATTTTTCACACCCGTCTATCTATCAAAAACAATGGGCACTCTTATTTGTTTCTACAAATTCCTAATGGAATCCAATGAGCACCCTTATTTTCATAATTTTTACCTTCTTTGCTAGTAAACTACTACACACCTTCTTATAACCTAAGCCTCCTTACATTTTTTAAGCCTCATTAATTGTTTTCAATATATCTTGTCAATACAGTGATAAAAAGAATATTGAAGGATAAACCATTTCCATAGCAACATCTTGTAATACTTTATTCTATAATCTCTCTAATTTCATTTTGAATCTCTCTTTGACTCCCCCTTGTTCTCTTCACACTATTGATCTCATCTTCATTCTTGTGCAAAAATGGGAAACTCTCCTACAACATTAAGAAAGATGATATGAAATAGAGAAGTGGAAGCTTCAAAGATCCCCCTCCTCTCCTCAAGGCATGCTCTGATCTACATGGGAAACTTTGGCATTTTCTTCCTCTTACTATCTAATATATTCTATTTAATAAGTTGGCATACTTTTACTTTTTAAGACATGTTTTTATTTCCATTTTTTGAATGACACAAAATCATCTTTTACTTAGTTGTATGAGTTAACATACTTCTAATTATGAACATTGTACATTCAAACAAATATCCCACCCCTTTGAATTTATTGTATCACTTGTAAATGCCTCCACAAAGATCCACCTAGATTGGTTTTGAAGTTGGGTTGACAAATAGAGTTAAAATTGACCACCATAGACTCTATAACAAGATAAAAAATAAATATTAAACAAAAATAGTCAAATTTTTAGTTTATATAATATATTTTAAAGCTTCAAATTAATATTTAATATTATTATAAAAAGTTTAATCTTAAATATTTATATTTTATTTAATAGAAATACAAGATATTGATGCATGTATATATAATATAAATTAATACATAGTTAATTTAGTAATGATTTTACAATATGCTCTAAAAAGTTAATATACATGTATTATGTTTGAGTTGTAGACTCTAGGGTCATATGAAAAAATAAAGATGACTTTTTAAAAATAGTATGCAAGATAATGAGCATGCTTGAATATTGGGATATGAGATATGATCAAATGATAAACAATAGGGATAACTTACAAACGCACAATGACCTCATTTCATAGACAAAGTGTGATGTAGCATGCAAAACTAAAATGCCACAAATATTAAATGACCTAGGACAATAAGTATATAAAAGTTTTAAAAATAAGATATAAATACAGTCATATCTAACAACTAAAAATTCTAGAAATAACACGATTAACTTAACATTTGAATAAGTCCCCACTAGGAGTTTCCTAAGTACAAAATCATTACTAGGTAAATGACATTATTCACTTTAACAAACCCCGCCTTGAGTGCATCTTAGGGAGAAGGAATTATTATAATAATGTTGCAAAAAATAATGATGGGTCTCAAATACAAGGAATTTTAGGTAACCATGTACAAATGATCTCTCAAATAGAGAAAAGGAGAAAAACCACTAAAGAGAAAATCCATCTCCAAGAAAGAGAATGCAAATGAAGATAATATAAAAGTGATAAAATGATTAATGTATGGAGGTCTCATCAACAACCACCAAAATCTACATCCATCACGAGGGTACAATTGATACCTACTCCATAAGAGGAAAAGAGAGACTATGTATCCCCCCTGTAATGGGCAATCTCTTATAAAAATAGAAAATGTGTGAGGGAAAATGATGATCCAATGTTTGCAAATAACTTGTCTCCCTTGGGAAGAAACAAAACCAAGCACAAATGAAGGAATGGTTCCAATTTAGGATAGGAATTGAAAGATAGAAACATGAATAAGAATGATGTTGTCTCTTAAAATTACTTAGTTGTCTAATTTTTCATGAAGGGTGAAGATGTTACAATCCAATTAGTTACATGTCCGATTAGAGAAGAAGGTGACAAAGCAAGACTCTATAGAAACTAATGTTGAACAATCTCCAAAGGCAATGATGGTTTGACAATAGGGGCAAAATAGCTCTCATCAAAGAGGAAAGATAACCCCTCAAATGTGTCCTCCAAATCTAAAATACAAAGATGGTCTTGATGAACTAAAATGATGGAAGCCTCAATTAGTGTCTCTACATAAGGAATCAATGAAGTTGGAGGTAGATAAACTATCTTTGAAGGGGAATCAATAACTTATAAAGGAATATTATCCTTATTGTTTGAAGATTTAAATTTCTTCAAAGAATCAAATTCCTAAATAGTATCACAATTATAGGTTACCTTTCTTGAAAAGTGAAAAGGCATGAGACAATCTTAATTAGGATCATCTAGGAATGGTTAAGTATCAAGATATCCATATATTTTTTAAAATTTAATCTAAAGAGCATTATGACATTCAAAATAAAGAGTATACTTCAATATGACATCATCAACATGCATTTCTACAACTCCCAAGACATGATTTCTTTTGCAATTCCAAAAATAGTTATTACTAGCTACACTAGGAGGGAAACAAGACCATACAAATGTGACAAGAAATGAAGCTAATAAATATTTTTTATAATGTCATGTCTCCATTGTTTATAGTTTCTATTTTTCGAGATGATCATAGAAGGATGAAATAAAAAAATCATCACAAACTATAAGAAATATCAAAACTTACAATGATATAACTCTCAACATGCAATCAAAAATCTCAAATATAATAAATAGTATAAATAAATCCTTCCCAAAATGATAGAACCTCTCTAGAAGACAATATGTCCAAGCAATCATTCACAATGTCGTATAGTAAAAAATTGAATAACATATACTTGGGGTTGAATCTAGAAAAAGTGCATGGGCACAATGGTAGAGATCCTTAATACCTTTCCAACACTACAAAAATCGTGGTTTAGTTGGAGAGTTTTGAAAAAATTTATGAGCTCATATGTACAAAAGACAAAAATCTAACTTCAGTGAGCAATAAAATTCACTTGCAATCCTAATTTTATAAAACTGCATTTCCAAAGGTATCTCATTTGTAAAAAATTAATATCCCATTTAAAATCTATGGCCTAAAGAAAAAACTACCCATTTCAGTGATGTAGTCAAGATCGAAGGGTCTTACCAAACTACCCAATCTTTCAGCCTTAATATGAAAACCAGTACATTATGTGGGAAGAAAATCTGAAAGATATATTTATGTCAACCTCTAGACATAAATTCCAAATATAAAATACCCCAAGAACAATAAAATATATTAAGGATTTCAAAAAGAGACAAAACTCATAAATTTTAGAATGGTTCTAGGCACTTCAGACCTAAATGGCTTCAAATCTTCTTGTCATCACACCTTCTTGGCTTCACACCTCTTTTGAAATGTGTTTTTTTTTCTTTATTATACAACTCTTATGGCTTAATTGAAACCCACAAATACACCTACAAATTATTTTTCCTCCTCCTTTCATTCTCCTCTTGGAAAACTAATTGCCTATGCTCTTCCTTATGCAATTCTTTGAGCAACGTGCAAGTTCTTTCTCCAACCTTGTTGTAGATTGATTTATATTAATGATATTTAAGGATTTATTTTATATATATTATAATTTTGAGGCATCACAAAGGGACACCAATATATGCCCTTTCATATCCCTCCATTTGTCTTTTGATCTTCCAATGAATACATGCATGAAATTCTTCATTAAATACTTCTAAATATGGCACTGAATCTTGCTAAACTATATCAAATGACTTTTTGTTATAAGTTAATTCTAAAAGTGAATAAAAATAAGAAATAAGTCAATATCTTTAGTAAATTAAAGAGTTTTTAATTATTTTCTCAAAATCACTAGCTTTTCCCTTCATTTTAGGCACCTAAAATGAAAGAAAAAAACAAGAATGGAATTCCATAGGACAATCACCTTATTAAAACTTATTTAATCATAAAAATTGAGAAAATTAATTTATTTCTAATTTATAATATGCCAATCAATTCCTTCAAAATTTGAAACCTTGAAATTATGTAATATAATACTTGTATAATCACATTAATCGTCCTATTTGCCCATTATTTTTTAAATAAAAGACAAGTCTTGATAAAAATAACATTTTATCATTCAACACCTCAAACTATGATCTTGAAGCTCCAACTTACACAAAAAAAATAAAACATGAACATGATTTTTTTTTTTTTTTTATTTTTGTGATGTAGGATGCTTGTGAGCCTATATGACCATACATCATTCAGGCTCTGAGGGGGTAAAAATTGGTGCCATGTACTCAATCACTAGTCACTAGTATGACTGTCAACTTAAAAATTTATTTTTAAAAAAGAACCATCAAATGACAGTGACACTTCCCTAGCAATGGATGGGTACCTAATGCACACCCTTCATAGTATGTCGCATACTTAATTTTTAATATGACCTCATAGGTATAAAAGGGCACTAACCTAAATAAAGAAAAAAAAAACAATTAAATTTTTTTTTTAAATTATCGATATATTATGTATTTATGAAATCCAATTTAAAATTACAGGGGGTAATATAAAAATGTATAGGGCTTGTGTAGGAGGTGATGCAGACACCAAAATATTCTATAAATTATATCAAAATGACCCAAAGATTTTGACAACTGAGATATCAAAATTGCGGTGCCATATTATATGGATGTACAACCAAGTATGGATCTTTATAGATCCATACTACTAGAAAATGGTAAAAAATTCCTCTATTTCTCTTGATGAAAGTGTTAGATTTTGATGATTTGAAAGTCATCCCCATTTTTATTTAAATTATTAGCTACCTCCTAGATCTAGTGAACTGATATAGCTTGAAATCCTTATAATTTCCACCAAATATATTTGATTTAGATGAAATAAAATCTAATCATGACTTCTTAGATGTCCTGGACTTAATGGTGAACTCAAATCGCCTCTAGTATGTGCCAAAAATACCTTTAATAGAAACCCACAAAGAGGCAAACCCCAAATTTGATGTTACTTTAAATTTTATGTGACTCCTCATGTAACTTTATGATGTTTTGAATTAAGTGGAAATGACCCTAATCCATACAAGTCAACACTTAAGACATTTAATCAAAAAAATAGGCTTGGAGAGCAAGCCCCCATAACCAAAGTGCCTTAGCCAAATAAACACAACCGACAGTAAATAGTACAATCTTGAGAGAAAGAGTCACAATCAAAAAAAATCAACAAAGCATCTAAAACTAAAAACAATCGAATAGACTATAGGGCCACTAAACAAGATTTCCCCGACTATCTAAATCATCTCTTAAATCCTCCTCCCATGGCAACAAGTTTTCTTTCTTTTGTGCATTTAGTCTTCCAACATCCTTTATAGCAGCCCCCCCTTCCATTTCTTCTTCCTCTCAATCTTCTTAGAAATAGTCACAACCTACATAACACATTTTTGCATAATGAATCTATAGATCTTTATTTGGTCCTATATACTGCCCTCTAACTTCCTTATTCAATCCCTATTTCTTTCACATCCCAAACAATTTTGAGGTGTCCCTAGGTTCTCAACTCTCAAACTAAGGTCTTCCATCTTCACAACAATTCTCTTCCAATCATATCACTCCTTAGGCTCCCCTTCAGCATCTAGGTCTTCATCTTCTCCATAATCCTAAAGGTTGTTTAATCCTTCCAAATCTTGATTTAATTGCCTTTCCATTAGTGACAAGTAGTATAGAGAGTCTTTCAAAACAAAATCAACTAGGTCCTTTTAAGTTTTCTCACTACTTTCAGAGATAGTTTTGTTGAAGCTGGAGTCATCAAATTGATGTTCACTCTTCTCTTCAAGGAGGAATTCATAATGGCCTTGAAAATTTTAGTAGCCTCAAATAACTTGGCTAGTCTAGCTGACCTACACTCCTATGAGGATTTGGTAGTGTTATCTTTAGTAGGATCATTGTCATACAATTCAATGGAAGGGGGGAGAGATATAGGAGTTTTGTCCTCAGAGGACATACAAATTGTTTTACCCTTACCACTCATAGGCTTAGAGAGATCAAAACTAGGGTTTTTTTTAATTTTCTTCCCTTTACTTGTGATGATATTGGGTCCAATAGCCACAATTAGAGGGGAATTATTACAAACTATGTTTGGATTTTGCTACTTCTGCAAGTTTAGTAGATATTTCCTCAGAGAAATGGCATGTGAGGAAGACAATGCTTCATTTTAAAAGTGATTCTTTTTTTATAATTGGATGTCAAAGGTTTTGGTCTTTATTGTCAAGTGAATTATGAGGGGGGCTCAAATTCGCAACAAGGGTATTTTCCAAATATAAATTGTAAAGAGTGTAAATTAGACCTTCATGCAATGGAGGATAGACCCCTTTAGACACACATTTGCTCATAGAAAAAAAAAACTAGGGGTAACTTACAAGTTTATGATGACAGAGGTGATTTAATAGAGGGAAATGATAGATATGAACTATGGTGAATCTTCCTTCCAATGTAAAGTATTTAATAATATGGTAACTTATAGCACCTTAAGGAGAAACCCATTCTTGTTTCTTTTTAGGTGTTGACCTCTTTCCAAGAAAAGCTCTATGTTAGAGAAAACAATAATCAACTTTACTAAAAGCAACCAAGATCATGCATCAAGGAATTGTGATATTTACAAAATCTATCTCTCTCAAACTTGCAGCTATTATTTCTAGAATCATTTCAAAATAACAACGTGGTTTTGTTCTAGGGAAAGAGACTTTATAAGGGGCATAACTTTCTCATAAAATCCTTTAGTCTATCCACACAATCAATCTTTTAGCCATAATTACAAAGTTGGATATGATGAAGGCTTATGATCACATGAATTGGGATTTTCTTTATAATTTAATTCTTATTGGATTTGTTTTTGGAACAAAATGGTGTAAATGGATTCTATCATGTATTACAAAGAGCCAAATTTTAGTTTTCATCAATTGTAATCGATGCGGCTTTTTCAATTCCTCCCAAGGAGTTCATCAAGGGGATTCCATATCCCCTTTTCTCTTTATTATTCTAGTAGAGGGCCTAAGTAGATTCATCAGTCATCAAAATTTAGTACAACTATGGAAAGGAGTCACAATTCCAAGTTCACAAATCTCAACAACTTATATTCTCTTCGCTAATGACACTCTTTTGTTTGGGAAAGCAACTATGGTGGAAGCTCAATCAATCAAATCATTCCTTGACAACTATTGTATGATATCAGGATAAAAAATTAATCCCACCAAGTCTAAGGTGTTCTTTTTAAACACCAAGCCCTTAATTTTTTATAAACTACAAAAGTTCTTGGTCTTTATATTAGACTATTTTCCTTGCAAATACCTTGGCATTCCCTTTTTGTGGGATAAAAAAAATCTTCTTATTGGTCCTAATTATTTTCCTCTATCCACAATAGGATTTATTTGTGGAAGAGTGAGTGGTTTTGTTTTGCTAGCAGATTTTTGATGATTAAATCGACGGTTTCTACAATTCCAAATTACATCATGTTAGTCCTCCAGGTTCCCAAGGGTATTATATTTGCCTTGGGACATAAATTAAGATCCTTCCTCTAGAAAGGAATTGTAGATAATAATAATATGATCTCGTTGGTTTCATGGGATAAAATATACAAAACTACATTAATAGGAGGCACAGGTATACATAATTGGAAGGCAAAAATCTAGCTTTGGAGCAAAACTAGCCTGAACTTTATATTCTAAATATAGATCTAAATGGGAAAAGATAATTCAAGCTATATAGCTAGATACAAATGATCCTAGATGAATTTTCACAATAGCTAATCCTCCTCCAGGTTTAAAATGTGGAACTTTCTCTTAAAATGTGAGGTAGTTATCCTTCTCACCTTTCTTGGGTTATTCAACATGGGTCAAAGGCTTTATTTTGGGAAGAATTATGGGTAGGGAAACCTCCTCTAGTAGAAAACCATTCATTAGATGAAGCCGGTATAGTGTGTATAGATGGGTTATCAATAAATTGATCATCTCAAAGGGATGTTTTCACACAAGATGGTGCAATACAATTGTCAATATCACCCATAGGTGCCTAGTCATCCAAGGAAACATCACTTTTAGATGAAGATACAATCTCTCCATACAATTGTTTAATGTTGGTCCAAGTAATGAAAAGCACTTATTGTTCTTTATGTAATGTAGAGTTTCCTAAGAAATAGTAATACATATTAGTCTATAGACCATATCATTACTATTAAACCATGCATTCTTTTGTTTATAGTCACTTAGCTTGGGAATGAGTCCAAGGGAGATAGAGTAGTAGATCCCACTCAAGGAAGTGAATCTTTATCCCTTATTTCCAGGGCAAATAGTTCTCCGAAGTTATCTTGACAACAAAAGGATTTAAATAATTATCAAGAGACATGATTAACCCCCACCACCCATCTCCCTAAATAGAAATTTATCTTAGTTCATGAATACACAAAAGACAATAAGAGACACTCCCCAAGAGAAGTAAAATTTCATTCTTTCTAATAACTGCAATCTTCAATACCTTCTAAAGATAGTTCATGCTCTTCCATCCTAGCTCTTGTGTGCTCTGATACCATGTAAAAATTGTAGTTGATCCTTGCAAAACAGAGTATGGATTTGGCAAGAAGAGAAAAGAAAAACTTGCAGATAAAAATTTAAGTAAGAACAAAGCTGCATAAAATGAAACTCTATCATTTACAATCTACAATAATGTATAAATTACAAAGACAACAACCAAAGAAAATATTAATCGTGGATGAAATGAAGGAATGCAGGAAGAGATGGAGAGGCTTTAATACTAAACAACAATCATCCTTGGATAGATTAACTTAAATAAAGAATGCAACATAAGCTCTATGTAAATAATGAAGAAAACATGATGTTGCGCTACAAGTTTTTTTGCCGAAAATATTACCATGTATTCTTGTGAACTATGTAAAAACAAATTTGTTCTTGCCCCTCTTGGTAGGCACTTCAATACCCTTCTCTATTGCCCTGAAGGGGTCTTTGTACAAAGTTTTTTAGATCTTGGTATTTTCGTGTGGGCCTTCCAAAGGTGTGGATATTTTTGGTGTTCCCATGGGCCTATGGTTGGGGTTTGAAGAATTCTTTTGGGAATTTTATATCTATATCTTCTATACCCCTTCCTCTTTGTCCTTGTTCGATTCTATCACTACTCTTGAGAAGGTAATCACTTTTGCTTATGTTGGATTTATTCTCTTGTGCTTATTTTGGCTTTGTTGGGCTATTCTGCTATAATAGGGAGGTCCTTACTATTGCTTTGGTGGGTGTATTGATCATTGTTGTTTATCTTTATGCCCTACATGAGGCTTTGTGTCCTAGCTTAGAGTGGTTTTAGAGACCCTTTCTTCCTCTTCCTAGAGGGTTTTGTTTTGATGATCCCAAAGGGGGATTTTACTATTGTTGGTTGTCTTCTTGAGGCTTTTGAAGATGCTAGGTATTTTGTTTCTAGTGTGGATTCTACATCTGTTGGCATTGTCATGGATGGGTTTGTTGAAAATATTTCTCTAGCACTCTATTTCAAATGAATCTCAAAGGGTGTTTTCATTGATGATGCCCTATTTTTGGTGGGTGTGATCATATTCTTCCTATCTTTTGATCTTACCCTATTTTTTGTGTTGTTTGTTTTTCAGGAGTTGGTTGGAAGATATTGCCCCTTGGTCTTGTTGTGTTTGTTTTCCTTGGGTGGTGTTGCCTTCCATGTTGTGGAAGGAATTTTTTAGCTTTCCCCTTTTGTTGTAACTATGGCCACTATTTATTTGGGCCCAATTGATGTTTTTGGTTAGTGGTAGATATGGGAGAGTTTTCTTTGTCTCTTTCTCAAGTTAATCCTTTAGAGGTGGAGTGTTCTTCAAGAAATTTATCTACTAATTCTCAAATTTTCAATCTTTTGGATATCTTAGATATCCCTGCTTTTTACTTTTGGAGCTACTACAAGGAGGTTCATTCACTATTCATAAATCCCAACAATTTTTATCCTATGAAGGTGGAGAGAGTGTTGGTGAGATATTTTGATCTCCTATAGCTAGTTATTGGTTCTTCTTGTATTCTTCCTATAGAGGTGGAACTATATCCTATGGAGGTGGAGACATTTTTTTGCAAGAGAAGTTGTGATTTGCAGTAAGTGGGTGTTGCCATTTGTTCAAGTGATGCCTTTTGTTTTGTTTCTATTAATCCTATTGAGGTGGAGCTTGGGGAAGCTAGAGGTTTCATTCTTCTACATCAAAGGAAAGTGGATATTAAAAGGTTATTCTTCTTTGTACTTTTCTTGTTATATTCAGATCTCAAGATGGTTGCCTCCTTGAGCTAGTTGGTTTTATGGATATGGCCCTAAAATTGTAATAGCTCTTTATTGATATCTATTGGTTGTTGCTTGGATACTATTGTCTTTGATACATCTTGCAATGTTTTATAAGTGATTTCTATTTGTCTTTTATCTACCTTCTTGTAGTATCTTATTACATGGGTTTTGGATCCTAGTAAAATTTGTTTTCAGGGTTTTGGGTCCCTTCAAAACTTGTTTTATCACTAATCAAAAATAATTTATTTATTTTCAATTTTTTTTATTTCATTTTAAAATAGATTATCCTTGTAAGATATTTATGTCAAATTCCAACTCCCTACCAATTTTAAAATTTGATGGAAATGATTATTATTATTGATACATCAAGATGAATTTTTTTATCTTATTTATTAATATGAATTGATCTTTTCAACTTGGAAAAGATGTACAAGTGAAGAAATAGAAGTTTGGCTACATAAGTGGTTATCATTAACAATGTTCCAATTAAAATTTAGTGAGAGCGACTAATAAAAGAATGAAGTCAATTTTAAATTCAAATGACATTGACTAATAAAATTTATACCGTTTTTGGACCAGTGTGCATAATGGATGGTAGAACGCGATATGGTAGAGCCTGCGAGAGACAATCTAATACTCTACTATTTTCAGTTGGTATGTTATATGATTCAAGAACTCTTAATTGTAATATTTAATTTGATTCAAAGTCCTAATCACATTTCTTCCATTCATTTCTAAAAATACGATTTCAATTATAAGATTAGTTTAAGTTCTTTGATTACTTTCATTTGCTTAAAAATTTAAATTAATTCTAAGTTATTATTATATTTTTTTAAATAATATAAATTTAAAAAATATTTTTTCTATGTGATAAAATAGAATTTACAATTCTTATAGAACTTCGTCAATGTGTCTATCATGAGGGCACTACAAGTCATGTAGATAGAATACTAATGTTGTAATTAACAAATATAGATATATAATAATCTTAACATCCTTAACCTATCACTAAACATGAAAGAGATCAAGCATCAATATTATTCGTGATATTAGGTTCAAATATATCATTCTCATAGATGGTGTTTTGTGGCTTGAGATAGTATTGGTAACATTTTATGATTTATATTATCCTTAGGCCTCTAGTATATGCATTACATTTTTTACTATATAGGAATGATTATTTTTAATTAGTAAGAGATTATGTAATGGTGTAATTAGGATTTGGTTTTCTATTGTGTATTATTTTATTAAAGTTTAAAATTTGGAATTTGTTAACTAGTTTTTGTTCTATTTTTAAATGGTACATAATTTTTTTAACTAAAGATCAAATCTTATTTAGTATAAAGATTTCTAACATTCAGAAGAGTTAAGATTGGGATCATGTTCTACATGTCTTTGGTGGAAAATAAACTTTTTAATTTCCAACTCCAAGCTAAAACACATCAATTATTCATATACCTATGACTCAAAATCCCAAAATCAATATGTAATTCTACCATAAGATATCACCATTCAAATCTCTCTAAACCAAATTTATAAATTTTATAATATCATCTCTTATAAAGAATTAGAAATGTAATATTATCCACCTTATAACTTTCTCTAAATTCCACTTTGCACTCTCATTGTTGCCCCTCTTATGTGGTCCCTCTTATGTGGTGTTTTATTTCAATAATTCCTCAACCTCTAATGAAATTTGTTTGACGATCAATTTCTCTACTTTATAGTATTTTTGGAAAAAAATTTGAAATGAACATTTCTTAGAATTTTAACTTCCATGTGACACATTCTCTTAATTTTAGTCCTTTTACCAATTAGATACTTCCAATCATGTTATTAAAGTCCTTTCCAAACAGAAAAGACTTTACCTTGGTCATTACTAGCAATGGTCATACTTTCAAGTATAAGTCAATAGAGGTCGTGTATCCACCACCATTCAATAGACTCAAGTTTCCTTTTGTTGTATTATTAATCCTTACATTATATTGGATCTTTTAACCTAGGAGGACTAAATTTGGATTGTATTATATCAAATTAAGAAATTTTTTAATTAAATTATATTAGAAGTTTGTTTTATTTGTATTAATTTTATTATGAAAAAAATTAATATTTATAATAAAATTTTAATATTTATAACATTAAATTGGATTTATTAAAATAATTTATTTTAAATTTATCATATTTTTTAAAAGTAATATTTAATAAAAATTATATAAATAATATATTTATAAATATACAACAAATTTGCTATTTAAAAAATTAAATTGATCAACAAATCTTATTTAAATATATAACATGTTAAACTAATGAATTTGAGGGTCTCTTATTTGAAAATAAAAAGATGTTATGATATAAATAGCATTGTTGCTTAAGTTTTTATATTTTGTAATAAATATTTTTCTTATAATAATATTTATTAGAAAAATATCAAAAGACTTAAAAAATTTAAATAGAAAATTTTAAGTTAATCATAAAAAAAATTCATAAAATATTAAAATTGATTTTTTGTACAAATTCAATTGTAATATTTATTAAGAATATACTAGTATTAAATGCTAATATTATTATTTTAGTAAACAAATTGCATTCTTTAGGACCACTCCCATGGTATTATATTATAATAAAGAATACATTAATTTGTTTTTTTGGAAAAAAGAAACTAAATAATTATATATAAACAAAGGACCATTGTTGGTCAACCTAGGTTTTCTTCTAACTACAAAATGAGAGGTGTTGGGTCTACTGTTTTTCCATCTGACACTACTTATAAATGTGTTGTTGCTTCTACTATTCTTGTCGATGTCCCTAATATTGAACTGTTTATGCTAATAATATTGTTGTCTTTGTTGTTGTTGACCCACCTTTTCCTATGGGTCAAAGTTGTTTAGATTGTAAAAATGGATCCACCTAGACAATTGTTCAACATAAGGAGAAGTATTCTTACGGTAGGATGTTGAATAAGTAGTTGCAAGGATCTATTTCAAATTAGGTTGTTACTTGTTTGAGTCCAACTCTATTGTTTAGCCGGTAGCCCTATTTTACTGACTTTGTCACTAGTTTGTTCCAGTTTTGGTTTCAGATAGTTTGCGCTAGAACTATAAGGGGTCGGGTCTCACACTTATTCTATATACATGTTATCAATATTATGTGTAAACAAGCAATAAGTATATCTAGTATAAATTCATGTATTTACCTCATTATTAGAGGTTTCTAAGATAAATAAATCAAGTTATACCCTCTATCATCACCGGTCTCATGACCTACTTCAAGAACTCCAAACTTTTTAATACCTTATTTCTTCTCCTAGCATTATTTTACAATGAACCTATAATAATGAATGGTCGCCAATACCCACTAACCACCCCCTTATTCGCTAGTAACATCACAACCCGTAGTGATATCTCTATTTCATATATCACTAACAATACATCATCTAGGGCTCCAAGGTATTGGTTCTTGATCAAAGAATTATCCATTTTATTGATTAATTCTTCATTTTCTTCAAGATTCTATCCAATAGTGAAATCTCTATTTCATATATAATTACCAATGGAACATCATCTAGGACTCCAAGGAACTAATTCTTGATAATAAAAAAATAATCCATTTTCTTGATTATTTCTTTAATTTCTTTATGATCTAGCAATACCACTATAATCATAAATGAGAATTTTGTTTTTACTCTATACTAATGTTCTACAACCAAGAATTCATCCCCTAACACCCATTGCATTGCATGAAGAAACAAGCGACTTCACATCTTAAACACACTCTTCAACATTTGCTCCAAATTATGCTAACCAAGAAGGCCATTTGTCAATGGCCACCAACTAGATGTATAGGGGTACCCATTACATCACTTATGATTAGTAAGGGTTTGTTTTCTGTAAGGGACTAGTTTCTCAATATATTGGAAAAGACATTACTCGACATCATTAAATTTCCTTGCCTTTGGAATTGATAAAACCTTTCCTCTAAAAATGAACTTCATAGATTTGTTCCAAATGATTGTTTTCTTTAATGTTTGGAAATATGAATTAAGCCTTAATCTATTATCCTTTTATCATAGTGTGGTATCCATCTCAATTTAAGTCTTGGCAAAGGATTGGTCTTTGAATCTATTATGCAATATTCTTTCAAGTCTATAGCACAATTAGGAACAATATCAGCATCTTCATTGATTCATTGCATAACTTTTTAGTATGTCCAATAAAAATCACAGACACTAAGCAACATATTAAGCTTAGAGAATGTCAGTCAATTATGAATGTTTAACACTTTTAAGTCTAGAAATCAAAACTTGGTATGTGAGAATATTAAGCTTAGAGAATGTCAGTCAATTATAAATGTTTAATACTTTTAAATCTAGAAATCAAAACTTGATATGTGAAATTGAAGCCCTCGACCAAAAGAAACCAGGCTTGTTGAGGAGTTGATTCTCAATTTGGTATTTCTTTCATCTTTATATTCAATGATCAAACTAATTCTCATCTTTTTCCTTTGCAGTTCTAGCGTGTGCAGCAACATCGGTGGCAATAAGTATTGTTTTCTCAGCAATAGTAATCTACCGTCGTCGTAGTAAAGTCCTAGAAGAGGAAAGGCCTCGTTGGCTCCAAGGGGCCCAAGTAGCAAGCCTGGTTCGCAAACAAGCAAGGGAATTCTCCACAGAGATTTTCAGTTACAGAACATTGAACCGTGCTACTAAACGTTTTGCTGAATCCCAACAGTGCGGCCGCGGTGCTTCAGGCACTGTTTACAAAGGCTTCCTTCCAGATGGTCGTCACGTGGCTATCAAACGCATACACTATTACAGTGGAAGTTCACAGCAATGGGCTCACCAACTTCTAAATGAAATCATCCTACTTTCAACAATAAAACATCCCAATCTTGTCCAACTCTTGGGTTGTTGCTTAGAGATGGAAGATCCAATTTTAGTCTATGAGTTTGTTCCAAATGGAACACTCCTAGAGCACCTCAACCGCAAAACAGGACAAGGCCTTGACTGGAAAACTCGGTGCGCCATTGCCACTGATGCAGCTCAAGCCATTGCCTACCTGCACAATAACCTAAACCCATCAGTTTATCACCGAGATGTTAAGTCATCTAACATTCTTCTGGACTTCGACTTTAACTGTAAGGTTGCTGACTTTGGGTTATCTAGAATAGCTCCCTTTGATGGTGGCACCCACATTTCCACTGCCCCACAAGGAACCCCTGGTTATCTTGACCCGGAATACCATCAAACATTCCATCTCAGTGAGAAATCTGATGTTTATAGCTTTGGTGTTGTTTTGGTTGAGATCATTTCTGCCATGAAAGCTGTGGATTTTTCAAGGGAGAAGAAAGAAATCACTCTTTCTGCTTTGCTGGTTTCTAGGGTTATCTCTGGTTGTGTTGATGATATTATTGACCCATTTTTGGATGCCACCCATCGACCTAGGCTTCTGGTTCTTGTGCGTAGGGTTATTGAGTTGGCATTTCGGTGCTTGGCGCCTGAAAAGGACTCGAGGCCCACCATGACTGAGGTTGCACAAGAGCTTGTGGAGATTAGAAGGGATACAGAATGTTTGGAAGATTGGGAGCAGGCTGGGGATTTCGTATCGATTGATGACTGTGAATCTCAAGATATAATATGTTCATGTTCCAGTGATAACCCAACTCACTCAGATGATCCAGACAGAATGGTCCAGTGATAACCCAACTCACTCAGATGATCTGACATAGCGTACTGCCTGTTGATTTTGATGGGCTCTTGAGCTCTTATTATTAGTCTTTAGACTCCTAATATGTTGTTGAGATGTATTTTTTCTTTGGTTGAAGGATCAATAGTTGTAATTTTAGCTGAGTTCGTTAAGTTATAGGGTGTGTTAACTACAAGATTCATTTTTACGATGGTTTGTCATAATTTATTATTAGTATAAGAGTATATGTATTGTTGAGATTACAGAGGATCTAATTCAGGATTATTAATAGATCAAAGATTATTTGATAAATATAATAGTTTATATTCGAATGTAATAGAATTTTATTATCACTAAAAATATAATCATATAAATAAATAATTTTGTGTTTATTTTTTAATAATAAACATAAGTTCTTTAATTTTTTATAAATAATTTACTAATGTGATATTTTTAAAAAAATTTATATATTTAATGAGTTTAATATAATTTTTCAAAAAGGTAAAGCTTTATTATTATAATTATATAACCTTATAAATCATTTGAACTTTTCTTAAATGTAAAGTTAATTTTGTTGTTTTATCTATTAATTTTAATCAATTTAATCTATAATGATATGCAATAAATTAAAGTTAATTTTAGGAATTATTTAGATATAATGAAAAATAAGCAATGAAGAATAAAAATACAACTTCAATAAATTTGTTTACTTTAAATAAGTATTAATTTTAGTGCATCAATAAAAAAAAATCTCAAATAATAAAATTCCATATACATACACATGTTCATGTACACATAATTTTGTTTATTTTCTTCATTAGATTTTAGTGGTTGGATATTACTATAGTGGCTCTTTGATCTAGTTTTTTAAAAGTTATCTACTTTCATGAATAAATTTGTCATTATTTATAGATTATTTAACAATTAAAAACATAGTATTTTCTTTTTTTTTCAGTCGAAAACATAGTATTTTCATAGTTCATAATATTTGCTTATAAATTTACTCATTTGATTATGTAAACAAATTTATCCATCAACATTTTGGACCACACTCCATGATCCATCATTGGGATGTTAGAAAGTGAATAGAAATGAAAGGAGGATAGTAGACTTGGTTAGCTAAATAAAGGAATTAATTAAGATGATGCAAGAACCACGAAAACTAATAGAAGAAAAAATAAGTCAATTGGTTTTAAAACTCACAACTGGGCATTATGCACCAAGATGGGGAACCAAAAAGTGGCCACTCCAATTTTTGTCCCACCATGAGACCATATCACGAGTGCATTATATAAATTGTTCATACTATGGTGAGGAGTGACTAAGCCTTAGGCTTGGTCACTCTTGAGCATTATTTGAGTTCATTCTAATGTTCTTACATTGTGCTAAACTAAACATAAAAAGAAAAAATCACTCTTTTTGCTCATTTTTATTGTTCTAAATCGTGGCTATATGACTCCAAATCAGTACTTCACACTCACATCCATAGAAAAGCCAATTTCTCATCCTATCTTCAAGGAATCATCATCAACATGAAACCAAGATATCAAGGAGGTCAAAGAATTAAGTATTTATGGTTTTTGTGTCAAATTTGGATTAAATAGGGTATGTCCACAAAGATGGTGGTCAGAAAAGTGGACACCACCAAAAAAAAAATGGAAAAAAAAGCAATGCATACGCGGTTCTAAATTTGAATTCACCGCGTACGTGCTTAGGTTTGTTGTTCCTGAGCCTAGAGAAGGTAGCGCATATGCACTGCTTTTAGGAAAATGAGCGCGTACGTGCTACGCCTAGGAAAATGAGCGTGTACATGCTACTTATAGGAAAATGAGCACGTACGCGCTACTTATAAGAAAATGAGTGCATATGCGCTAATAATCCCAAGATAATCGTGTACGCGGTGCTTGTCAAAAAAAGATTTTTAAAAAAAACTAGGTCTTATTTTCCCATGAATAGTGCATTTTTACTTCATTTTTTCTTCATTTTCTATCCTAAACCACAAACGGGGTGCTAGATTTCTCCTGCCGACTATGGATCAAGGTTAGTTTTTGTTTATTTTTGTCTTTCTTTCCCATATGTTCAATGTGTTTTACATTTTGAATTTAATTTCATTAATTTTGATTAGATTTTTTCATTTTTCATTTCAAAAACCAAATTCTTCTAATCCACAACAAGAACAACCAAATTCACCCCCTGAAAACCCACAAGATACACCCCCAATTCCTCCTTTTGACCGCACACCCGAAACACAGGAGCAATTAATTAATCAGTTACGACAAAATACGTCTAAAATCAATAGAATGATTTTTAAATTGAAAACATCCAAACTTGAGCATCATCAATACCTCGCCACTAGCCTAGAAACATTAGCTAGTGGTGCCATAGTTGTTTCCACACAAATTACCCAATGGGGAAGCTTTAGGGATAGGTGTCATCAATTCTATGTCGATGGGCTATCATACGAGGGAGTAACAAACAAAAATATTAGTAAACAACAAATATGTACCCTTTTCATTGATCCCAAAACTGGTCAGTCATTACCTCTTAATACAAAGAGGTTTTCCATACATTGGTGTACCAATGTGCAGATGAAGAATATTTTTTGGCAAAGGTGGTGGATGGTCTTTGATGATCCACCTTGCAATAATTATGAAGTGCCATTATATTTTTTGAGAAAAGTATATTGTGAGTTTATGCTCAATGTGTGCCCAAACTATTTTGACATGAGAGAGTTCCATGGTAGAGGTGGTGGCTCTACCCAAGATAGACCTGGAGCCCATAGGCGATTACCCACAGAGAATCACCGCCGCCTAGCACCCAAACCCAAGGTGCATCAGGTTGTTCCAGTAGAGCTAAAAGAGTCAATGGAGCTACAAACTCTTCAGGTCGCCACAGCGTTGACTGGTGCCATCATGCATCATGGGATGTCATTAGCACACCCTATTGTATTGGATGATGAGCCATTAGTTTCTCTAGGTGGCGACAAAGAGCCCATCCAGCATATCTGTGTCAATTGCTCGGGGATATGCTCGGGGATAGATGATGCAGCCGGTGCAGATGGATCCTTATCTCATCTATGCATGATTTGAGGGAGTAGATGTTAGGCCCGCACGGTTGAGGATTTCGCGCTGACAGATGAGTTGATGGACATGGTGTTTGCCCATGAGCGACAGACACAGGTGTGTTGATTTGAATTCATAGCATTTTATTTATCAGTCACTTTAAATTTGTAATTACATAAATGAATTTTCATTTATATATCGATTTAAATTGAGACAAATAATATGAATTTCAGGATGCAACAACGGTATCCCATACTCCTCCCCCAATTACTATAGTTGCAACTTCGATGCCTGGTATAAATTTTGTAACATGTTAAAATAGAATAGAACACTTTGAACTCAAAAAAATAAAAGATATACTAAATATCTTTAATGCTTGGTCCAATTTCTGGTATGTAGGTGTTGACAGGGGACCAAATTTCCCAGATTGATGACATCACGCTCTCAGCGATCGATTTTGGCCTACAAGGCTATACAGTATCATATTTTGTACAACCCTTTTTATGTATTGTTTTGATGGAATATGCAAGTCATTTCATTTTAGATTTTTAAAATTATGTTTAATTTATTATCTGTACTAATATCTCATGTTAATTTTGTTTTTTTAGGGTACCCCCTCCGCATCTAGGGCTCGTCCTAATAAAAAGAATTCCTCGAAGACGCCAAAATGTGGGAAGAAGGTAATTGAACACATTTTTAGTTGTACAATTGTTTGAAAATGTTGAAATCAAGTATTAGTTGGGGTTTGTAGATTTATTAGTGTTTTTTTTCTATTTTACATGTACAACAGCCATTGAGCTATGTGGATTTGTTGAATGCACCTGATTCGCCCATGGATCAAGAGAGGGCAGAGGTATGTATCTCTACTTTATTTTCTTGATTTCATGATTATATGCACGCGTACATGTGAACTTGTGATATATTATAATCTTATAATTTTTTCATACAGGAAATATCCATACCTATTTCATCAATGGTGAACCCTCCTTCATGCACTAGAGAAGCATCTTAGGATCTGGTACACTTTTGTTTGATATGTAAAATTAATTTTTTTAAACCTAAAATACTTATCATTATATTAATTGTATTTAATCTTTGAACATTTTTTGTATAGGTAATAGTGACAGTTTCTCCATTGATGTTGAGCCATCCTCAGTCCATTGGAGAAGCATCTCAGGAATAGGCATGTCATTGTTCTCTATATTATAGATTTTAAGTGTTTTTGTGTAAAGCAGAAAATCGCGATTGAACCCTAGTTGTTCTCCCCTCTTCCAACTCCGAGGAGAGAGAAGGGAGGTTCGCTAGGATTCGATGGTTTTTCACTTAGGGGAGAGACTTTACATTCAAAAGAGGGGTTGAAACTCATAAGATCCAATCCCACGCAATGCAAGATTGGATGCTAAATGTGTTTCAAGGGTTAAGACAGCAAGGCTACCCTCTTTCGTAAAGAATGTTGATGGGAGAATTAAGCTAGGAATGCATAGAAAGTCATAAAGATTCGCTTATAAACTGAGTTCGGGTTATAGGATGAAGCTGCGGACCTGGAATTAGCAGTAAAATGTCGACACAGTGCTGTCCTACAAATTTGAGCAAAAGTTGTCAGGACGATGGCGCCCGGCGCCACGGTCCTCCAAAAAATCCGCGAAACGAAGGGGGATCTGTTCATCTCTGCACAAGGATTCCAGATCTTCAATTTCAGCCGTGTACCTGCAACCTACACAGAGAAAAGCGAAGACGATTGGGGGGTTAAGGATTAGGGGTTTGCCTTTAGGTCAAACCCCGGTTTTGGAATTAACCAAGAAATGAGCAAGTGCTGTAAATGTAAATGTATGTAAAACAAGTACTAATACCTTGTTCTAAGGATGTTTGTATCCTTATGTGTGAAGGTTTAGATGTTGTATGTTGTAGTAGTATGTTGTATGTAGCATGTAGTATGTGATCTCCTCTTCAATGGTTGAATCCTTGTCTTGAATGCAACACTTAGCCTTGAATGGAGACTTAGAAGGAATGCTTGAATGCTTGAATGCTTGAGTATAGTTTCCACGCCTTTTTCATCATGTATTTGTTCTGTCTTATCTGGGAGAGAAAAATGTAGTTTATATACTTGTCATTTAGGGCTGATAGACTGATTTTCCCGACCTTAGGCCGACCAGGAAAGTTTATTTTCCAAATTGCAAACAAAAAGACCCGCAATCTCCTTAGGAGACCGGGCCCAAAATAGGACCCAGGGACCAGGGCGCTGGGCGCCATGGTCCTGGGGACCAGGGTGCTGGGCCCCCTGGTCCTGAGGGACCAGGGTGCTGGGCGCTCTTGTCCCACCTCCCAGGACAGCAGGGTGCAAGGAGGTTCAGGCCAAGGTGCTTGAAAAATGCAGTTTTCAGTGTCGTGAGAAAGTTTCAGGGTCTCCATTCAGGTTGCGTGTTGCGTCGCCATCGTGAAGACCGAAATGCAGTCGAAATTGCAAGTGTCGCAATTTTAGGACGCTACATTTAGCCCCCACTTTAGCGGGAGTATGTATGCTCATACTTCCGGTAAAGTACAAGGAAACAACATTGAAAAACTTTCACCATGTCAAGGAGGCAAGATACACCAAGCCCCCAGTGGACTAAGGATCTTACGACTTCGATTGACAAAGTAAAAGGGAAGATCGCGAGGAAGAACCATGACTATCAGTAGTAAGGCTCCCTCACTATGAGTCATGCAAGAAAGATATCAAAAATTTTCAAGGCAAGGCTAAATTTGCCAAGAAATTTTCAAGTATCTTGAAAAGATATGAACGGGATGTATGCCCCCCTACGTTAAAGCGATCACACACGCCTCACCGGGGGTGATTGTTTTAACGTAGTGATACACATAAGAAATGAGAAAGGAAAGGAGCACGTTATCGCAAGGATTTAGCCCCCAAGTGTGAGATAAACCCAAGGATAATAGACACAAAACACAAAGCACGAGGTGACTTCGCTTTCCTTGGGGTCAGTATGCTGTATGATAAGTCATGTATATATATCATATGTATGTATGCATAATTGTTCTTCATTCCCCAATCAAGGAAGGTCACCTAGAAGAAGAGAACACATGTGTCTTTTGAGTCAACATGAGAGAGATCGAGAGATCTCAATGCTTTGCATCGTCCTCAAGTAGACAACACCAAGGACAACAAATAGAAGAATGAGAATAACATATAGAAGAAGTAACAAAAGAGAGGAGGAGAGAATCTGCTATGCTAATGTAACTAGTCTAGCATGTCATCTACCCCCCGATCTTGCTGATCAATGTTTCGGGAAGGCAGGGAACACGCCAGAGGAGGAACATCCAACACAGCAGATGGAGCTATCACAAGATCCAAACAGGGGCTATGTTCATGTTCCGAGCCACATTGTTTTTGTCTAGGAGCTAGGATAAGTGCTTTAGAAAATTCATTAGATAAATGGTTATCGACATCAACAAGTTCATATTCACTATCAGAAGCAAGAGGAGTAACATTTTCATCATGAATAACATTTTCATCTATATCATCATCAAGATTTATAAAAATAGGATCTTTAACTCGCACCGGATCAAGACCATCATGCATCTTATGTTTAGGAGATTTCGGCTCAATTTCCGGCTGAGGAGAAAATGGAATAATGCTTGTTGAAGGTGTTTTTGGAGATTGTAAAGTTTGAGAAGTAGCTGTTTGAGCTCTAAGACGACGCTTTCGTCGGTGTTCACGTGCAGAACGATTTCGTCTAGTCTTAGTAGGAAGTGGAGAAGACTGAGGAGGAGGAATGTTCTCATCCTTAGCACTTGGGTGTTTAGGTTGTGGTCTCTTAGGCTGGATAATAGGAGAAGAAGAAGGTCTCTTCTCTCTATAAAAAGAAGGAGGAACTGCTCCATACAAAGGAGGAATTTTTGGTTTAGGGAGAAGACCAAGTCCATCATGACGAGGAGGTATAGGTCTACTCTTAGGAAGTTTATTAGGTATAGACATAGTCACATCCATATGGATGGGTTGAGAATCTTCTTGAGGAAAGACATTAGTTTTATCTTTCAAAGGAAGAACTTCCTTCTCAAGAATGATAGGAATATCAAGTTTAGGTGTTCTAGGTTCACTTAGAGATAGGATCATATCTGTTTTCCACTTTTGATAAGATTTGAAAAGATGATCACTTCGCGGAGGAAGAGATTGGAATTGTTTAGGCCAAAAGTAATCAATAGGAACACTAGAGGTTCTTTCAGCTGGTTTAAAGAGACTATGATTGACAGTAACAACTTCACCATTATGGGGAAATTTCAAACACTTATGAATAGGAGAAGCAATAGCTTTCATGGAAGATAGCCAAGGATAGCCAAGCTTCACACGAAATTGTTCGGAAGATGGAATAATAGCAAAGTTCACATCAAGAGATTTGTTATGGACCTCAATAGGCAATGTAATAGAACCAATTGCAGGAGAAGAAAATGCATCAAATAATTTCACAATCACATCTGTTTTGTCATATATCACGTGATTCAATTGCAAAGTAAAAAGAAATTCTTCAGTAATAACATTAACCATGCACAAAGGATAAATAAGCACTCCACGGCAAGGTGTATTCTTAACTTTTGCAACTATGTATAAAGGACCATCAGGTACCCTAATGGTTTCATTGGAATCAAATGTGATGGAAGGTTCTTTAGGGTTTTCTTGCTGCTCTACAAAGTTAATCACATTTGGAGTCATAGACACAAGACCATCAGATGAAAGAGAGGCATCGTTAGTCTCAACTGCATTAGAGGTATGAGAAGGTAATGGATCAGTGAAAATCTAAAGATTTTGATTAGGAGGAGCTACAGATGTATTGCCTTTATCATTCACTCCAGAAACAGAGATAGTATTGTTATCAATCAAATCTTGAATTTTACCCTTTAAAGAAAAACATTTTTCAGTATCATGCCCAGGCTGACGATGAAATTGACAAAAAGCTTTGTTATCAAAATAAGGTGAAGTAATCTTTGCAGGATCAATTTGTCTTATAGGAGGAAGAGGAAGCACATTTTGTTCCAATAACTTATTCATAATACTATGCAATGATTCATTCAAAGGAGTATACTTTCTTTCTTTCTTGAAAAATTTAGAAATAGGAGGCACACCTGATGCTGCATTCACATTGTTGTTGATGATGTTTTCATTGAATTTGATGGAATCTCTGTTCGGTTTAAACTTCCCAAATGGTTGTTGACTGCTATCACCCTTATCACTCGGAGCCATAGGATGTGATTGTTCCATTTGACTCACAGTCAGTTGATAATTGTGAAGAGTGGCACACAACTGTTGGAAAGAAGTAAACTCAGAAAACAGAAGTTTGTCTCGAATATCTTTTTGTAAATTAGAAATAAAGATTCTTTGAATATCATTGTCAGGTACTGGAAAAGAAATTTGAGCATACAAATGCTTATATCTACCAATGAAATCAGTCACTTTTTCTTTAACACCTTGTTTACAATGCATTAAATCAATCAAAGTAACTTTAGGACTTATATTGTTTTGAAATTGTTGAATGAAAGCATTTGCAAGTTGTTCGAAAGAAGTAATAGAATAAGAGGGCAATGAGCAATACCATTGTAGGGCTTTGTCTCTTAATGTTCTCGTGAATAGTTCTGCAAGCAACCTTTGGTCATAAGCAAAATCAGTACAAATTGTTTGAAAAGTCTTAACATGTGTTAGAGGATCTCCTTTACCATTATAAAGTTCCAAATGCGGGATTTCAACATGTTTAAGAGGGATAGCTCGAACAATGTCAAGAGAAAGTGGGCTCGCAACATCAAATGTGGGCACACTAAACTTAGATTGATTCATAGAGGCAATTTGTTGCTGTAAAGAAGAGACAGTTTGTGCAAGATTGTTAATGGTCGCTTCAGTCGAAGAGTTCATATTGGATGTGTTAGATTGAGATGGAGGTGTTATGTTATTGAAAGAAGGTAGAGAGTAAGGTGGTGGGACTCTATGATAATTAGTCATAGGAGATGATTGGACAGGAGGAACACTACAAGGAGGAATAGAATGGTTAAATGAATTGCCCCCTTGTGTCATGTTCATTTGTGGAGATGTAATAGGAACACTCATTGAAGGGACGAATGAAGAAATCGGATTAAATGAAGGAATAGGGTTAATTGAAGAAGAAGGGTTGCCCCCATGACTAGTAATCACGGGAGGAATGTCTTGTATAGAAGTAGCCATTATGTTTGATGTAAAGGTAGGTATACTAGCAATAGGAGTTGTCAAAGGAATAGAATGATTGACTTGAGTAGGAGGTTGTGTATAACCTAAGGTTTCGGCACAACTTTTCATAGGCATCACATTCGAATTCACAATGTGTGAAATACCACGCAAAATATCAATTCCATTCTTATCACTTTGAAGCATACATTTTAGACCCTCAATTAAAGGAAGAGCTTGACTATCAGGGTATTCCTGAGACATCCATTGTCGAAAATCGTCAAATTGGTTATCCAATTTCGAAAGTTGTTCTTCAGAAACCTCATGGAGAGCTTCTTCATCATTAGGAGGATTAGAGGAATTACCCATGTCCTCGTTAAAAAGGCTATTCAAATTAGGTTCCATCTCCTCAGTAGTTAAACCTTGGAAAGACTTAATTCTACGGCTTCGTCAAACGGGAATAGTGTAAGTAGGGCTTATTGTTGTAAAACTCATGCACTAGAAAGAGAGAGAAGATTTTGAATTTAGAGGTAGCAATTTTTAGTAAAATCAGCCAATCTTCTGGATTTAAGTTGTTAAATGCAATCACAACAGTCTCCCGAAATTTCGGAAAAAATGCCCGGGACCGTGGCGCCCGGAGTGCAACACGGTCCTTGCAACTTTTTTTGAAATTTGCAGGGATGAAAGGTATGATGATTTTAGAGCTAATCTAAAAAAATTGAGTAATTTTACGATCTGTAGATAGGCCAAATTAAAGTTGTAATCTCAAAATTGAACCCTACCAAGATTGTCAAAAAATGCAAAATTTGAATTTTGAAAAAAAAGAGGGAAACTGAAATTTTGAATTTTATGATTTTAGAGGGAACGCCAAAAGCAATGCAAATTTTGAAATTCAAAAGTTGACTCAATTTCACGCAAAATTCAATTTTGAAAGCGGAAATCAAAGTTGTTGTAATTAAGCACTTAATTTCAAAAGTCACAAAATGCAAGAATTTGAATAAAGCACTGAAATTTTTAATGAATGATAACACACTTTTCAGATTTAGGACAGTAAGAACACAATTTTGACATAAAATTTCAATTTCAATGATTTTTAAATGTTTAGAAGCCTTAATCCAAGCAATCACAAGACCAACTTTGACTATTATTTTGAAGGTGTTAAAATTGACAAAATCAGCCAAAATTCTGGATTTTAGCAAGAAAATACAGTAAGATCTCGCTCCCGAAATTTCGGAAAAAATGTCGGGGACGATGGCACTCGGCGCCACGGTCCTCGAAACTTTTTTCCAAATTTTTAGGGATGAAAGATATTGTGATTTTATTGCGGAATCCAAAGTTACAGCTGATTTGGAGATGTTTTGATCAGTGAAATTGTCGGACAAAGGTTGAATCAAGAGGGTTTCAAAAATTAGGGTTTTGACACTTAACCACTTAATTTTCAGAATTAAAGCACAAATATGAATTGAAAATTTGTAATAGAAGGGCAGATCTGAAACAGGCATTAACATTTAGACATTTCGCAGGTTCAATTACCAAAAAGAAAATTTAGGGTTTTTATGCAATCACCTCTAAAATTTTGCAAAAGATCAAACATGGAAATGTAATCAATTTTTTTTTTTCAGATCTAAGCATGAAAAATCAGAAAGGATGTTCACGTCGGGTTCACCAAAATGTAAAGCGGAAAATCACGATCGAACCCTAGTTGTTCTCCCCTCTTCCAACTCCGAGGAGAGAGAAGGGAGGTTCGCTAGGATTCGATGGTTTTTCACTTAGGGGAGAGACTTTACATTCAAAAGAGGGGTTGAAACTCATAAGATCCAATCCCACACAATGCAAGATTGGATGCTAAATGTGTTTCAAGGGTTAAGACAGCAAGGCTACCCTCTTTCGTAAAGAATGTTGATGGGAGAATTAAGCTAGGAATGCATAGAAAGTCATAAAGATTCGCTTATAAACTGAGTTCGGGTTATAGGATGAAGCTGCGGACCTGGAATTAGCAGTAAAATGTCGACACGGCGCTGTCCTGCAAATTTGAGCAAAAGTTGTCGGGACGATGGCGCCCGGCGCCACGGTCCTCCGAAAAATCCACAAAACAAAGGGGGATCTGTTCGTCTCTGCACAAGGATTCCAGATCTTCAATTTCAGCCGCATACCTGCAACCTACACACAGAAAAGTGAAGACGATTGGGGGGTTAGGGATTAGGGGTTTGCCTTTAGGTCAAACCCTGGTTTTGGAATTAACCAAGAAATGAGCAAGTGTTGTAAATGTAAATGTATGTAAAACAAGTACTAATACCTTGTTCTAAGGATGTTTGTATCCTTATGTGCGAAGGTTTAGATGTTGTATGTTGTAGTAGTATGTTGTATGTAGCATGTAGTATGTGATCTCCTCTTCAATGGTTGAATCCTTGTCTTGAATGCAACACTTAGCCTTGAATGGAGACTTAGAAGGAATGCTTGAATGCTTGAATGCTTGAGTATAGTTTCCACGCCTTTTTCATCATGTATTTGTTCTGTCTTATCTGGGAGAGAAAAATGTAGTTTATATACTTGTCATTTAGGGCTGATAGACTAATTTTCCCGACCTTAGGCCGACCAGGAAAGTTTATTTTCCAAATTGCAAACAAAAAGACCAGCAATCTCCTTAGGAGACTGGGCCCAAAATAGGACCCAGGGACCAGGGCGCTGGGCGCTCTGGTCCCACCTCCCGGGACAGCAGGGTGCAAGGAGGTTCAGGCCAAGGTGCTTGAAAAATGCAGTTTTCAGTGTCGTGAGCAAGTTTCAAGGTCTCCATTCAGGTTGCGTGTTGCGTCGCCATCGTGAAGGCCGAAATGCAGTCGAAATTGCAAGTGTCGCAATTTTAGGACGCTACATTTTGATATATTTATGTTAGTACGTTGTATTAATTGTACATTTAATCTACAATAGACCCCTTCGCGG
The DNA here is from genome assembly GCF_030272615.1 of Cryptomeria japonica. NCBI lineage: Eukaryota > Viridiplantae > Streptophyta > Pinopsida > Cupressales > Cupressaceae > Cryptomeria > Cryptomeria japonica. The sequence continues at coordinate 695,091,325 of NC_081405.1, read as the reverse complement.
TACGTCCATAACGTGGATCCATTTAAGTATGTCTTCAAGAAAACTCCTAAGAGTGACAAGGAGAGGAGAGAAAATACATTAGCTCCTAGATCAGTCGATGAGGTAATCTACATTTCAATTGCAAAGGAATTATAGTTAAATGCATAGTTATGTTGTTAATTATGAACTATTTTCTACAGAAGAATTCTAACTTGGCTTTTGAATTGTGGTTTTGCAGCCATCTATAGAGCCGCATACTACATCGAAGAGGCTTGATTTTGATGATCCACCACAAGTTTAGGATCATACAATCTTAGTTTTGGTCACAGAATGACCAATACATGTAGATATATTCTACATTTTTATTGTATATCGATTTGGACATGGCATTTGCCACATTTTTGTAATACTTGTATTGACTTGGTAGACATGCCTTTATATATATATATATATATAAATATCGATATTCGATCCAATAAATGTGTACTGAGTTCATTATTTTGTATTCGTTGTATTTTGTGGTTGTCCTTTTATAAATTTAATTGATCATTTGCCTATGTAATCAACAATATGAATATAAACAACAAAAATATATGATATAAAACATTGCAATCATGGAATATGATTTGATAAAATTTCTAAAATGTTGAATTAACCCTACAAAACTCCTTGTATTCAATTCATTATTGTGTATTCGCTATATTTGGTGGCTACCCTTTTATAAATTTAAATGAATATTTGCATATGTAATCAACAATATGAATATAAACAATAAAAATCGACAATATGAATATAAACAAGAATATGTGTTTGGTGCGAGAGCACCCTCACGATCGTAATGGTCAAATTTTGTTCGTCGTGTGCACAAACCAACATCGCGAGAATGTCCGAGTGGGCAGGTTTATGCTAGGCATGCCCCTGTCGTGCATCCCAAAGAGCTGGAACGTCGAGAGCCATACCATACCGGTGTGATCTCTCAAGTGCCCTGAGTCCAAAAAATTATCAAAATTTAACAAACTATTTCTTCAAATCCAGGACACATAGTCAATCCATTTGAACCCGTGGGGTCGTGTGAGGCTCCTCTACAATGGCCTATCTCAGTTTTTGACGACTTGGAGCCATTTTCAATTGGTAGCATTTTTTCACCTGCTGCAAAAACCGTCAGTTGCATGCAATGCAAAGTTGCAAGATTGGCTAGAATTGATTTGGTTCGTCATGTGCACAAACTGACATCACGAGCCCATTTGGGTGGGAAATTTTGTGCTAGGTATGCCCCTGTCATGCATCCCAAAGCGTCAAAATGTCAAGTCATACCGTATCGGGGTGATCTCTCAAGTGCCATGAGTCCAAAAAATTGTCAAAATTTGACGGATTGTTTCTTCAAATCCAGCACACATATGGTCGATCTATTTGAACCCATGGGGTTGCATGAGGTTCCTATATAATGACCTATCTCAGTTTTTGACGACTCGAAGCCATTTTCAATTGGTAGCATTTTTTTGCCTGCTGCAAAAACCGTCAGTTGCATGCAATGCAAAGTTGCAAGATTGGCTAGAATTAATTTGGTTCATCATGTGCACAAACTGACATCAAGAGTGCATCTAGGTGGGTAGGTTTATGCTAGGAATGCCCCTGTCATGCATCCCAAAGCATCGGAACGTTGAGTCATACCGTACAAAGGCGATCTCTCAAGTGCCATGAGTTCAAAAAATTGTCAAAATTTGACGGACTGTTTCTTCAAATCCAGGACACATATGGTCAATCCATTTGAACCTATGGGATCGCATGAGGATCCTCTACAATGGCCTATCTCATTTTTTGATGACTCTGAGCCATTTTCAATTGGTAGCATTTTTTCGCCTACAAAAACTGTCAGTTGAATGCAATGCAAAGTTGCAAGTTTAGATAGAATTGATTCGGTTCATCGTGTGCACAAACCAACATCACGAGAGTGTTAAAGTGGGTAGGTTTATGCTAGGCATGCCCCTTTCATGCATCCCAAAGTGTCAGAACGTCGAGAGTCATACCATACCGGGGCAATCTCTCAAGTGCCATAAGTCCAAAAAATTATCAAAATTTGACGGACTGTTTCTTCAAATCCAAGACACATATGGTTGATCTTTTTGAACACGTGGGGTCATGTGAGACTCCTCTACAATAGTCTATCTCAATTTTTGATGAATCGAAGCCATTTTCAATTGGTAGCATTTTTTTACCTGCTGTAAAAACTGTCAGTTGCATGCAATGCAAAGTTGCAAGATTGGCTAGAATTGATTCGATTTGTCGTGTGCACAAATCGACATCATGAGCACATCTGGGTGGGAATTTTTACACCAGGCATTCCCCTCTTATGCATCCCAAAGCACCGAAACGTCAAGAGTCATACCCTACTGATGCAACGTAGAAGTTGCTTGACAACTTTTTTGACAATATTTTTTACAACAATGACAATTTTTGCTCAAATTGTATCAAGTCTCAATGTATGACCCCTATGTGCCGATAATGACTCAAATAATTCTCCATTATTATACAATAATTAAGAATGCTTATGATTGACCAGGGACACATCACATATACTCAAAACATAGTCACAAAACATTGACACACAAAATAGTCACAAAACATTGTCACATATTATTCAAAAATTAACCTCTAAATATTGTCAAATCATCTCTTGGCTATTTTATTATACAAAAAAATGTCTTACAAATCATCTCATGGGCTTTTATACAAAATTTGGCATTACAATATGTGCAATTCAGCTCATCGCCATTTTAATATACAAATCATCTCATGGGCTTTTATACAAAATTTGGCATTACAATATGTGCAATTCAGCTCATCACCATTTTAATATACAAAATTTGGTATGTACATATGTACAAATCAGCTCATTACCATTTAAATATACAAAATTATGCCCCTAAACATGTAAAAATCAGCTCAAGGGCATTTATATATACAAAAAACAAATATAGATCAATTCATCAATGATTTATACAAAATTCTCAAAATCATTTTACCCTGAACCGTGGAATGAATCAAGTGAGCCTTCAGGATCGGCTCTAACCCATATTGTGTCAAGTATTACCTCGTGGTCAGATTCACAAACTTTCCATAAAATCTTGTTATGAGATCTACCACGATACTTCATTAAATGAATATTTGTTGCAACAACAAGGTTAGAGAAATGAAGAATATGTATGTGTGTTTCAAATTCCTCGAACAACCAAACATCAGAATTCTTGATAGGGTATCTCTGAAGCCATGTTCCTGTCATGACAACTAACCCTATTGGGTACTCAATACGCTCTCCGTCAATGATTGTGGTTGTCAATTTTCGTTTTGGCTCAACACAACGACAAAAATAGTAATTTGTTCCTTCTTCATTGCTCTCTTTTGCAACAACTGCATACACATGACCTGCATTTTATAAAGTGTTAATTAATACCAAAAATAAAGTATGAAGTACATCAAAATGAACCAAAAAGAATACTTGCAAAAAAATAAACTCAAAAAATCACCTGAATCCACTAGGTCGGATACATGGTCAAAATCCACTTATGTCTCCATCTGGCTCAATTGTAGTGCTATGAGAATTTTATATGAATCAATGGCAACCAACAGTCTACAAGACCATTTCTCAACCCACTCTTGTGATTCACATTCTTCCCACAAACAATACATGCATGAAGAGCAAAAATATACCATTTTTCTCGTATAAATTACCAATCTACTTGAATTTGAACTCATAAATGAGTGCATGTCACTCAATCCTGCAACTGTACAATAATCTAGATAGTTTTCAATGTTAGATTCAGTGATCAACCAAAAATATCTACGAACCATTGACGTACCTGGATTACCTAGACCCATCGTAGACTTACACCATCGCACAATTATTTCTGCAACTATCAACTCAGCACCACCTTCATACTTCAATTCTTCTCTAGCTAGGGCTCTTTTCACACATCCTCCTGCACCATCGTGTTCTCCCTTATCATGTCCAACCTCAGTGAAATTCCAAAAAAAATTTACACCACTTATCATATGCATCCTTGTCAACCAATAAAACATCCTTGCATTCTTGAATTGTGCAGTACAATTATCTGACCATATTAAGTGTCGGTTGTATCGTATATTCCTTTCCTTTAAACTATCATAGAAAACTTTAAAGCATCCAAATGTGACTGTCTTGTATTTTCTGAAAGAAACTAGTTTCGTACCAATTTCATGTGTGCTCTCCAAATGTACGTATCTTGGTAAACATTGTAAACCACCACATATAGCACAAGAACCTTCCAAACAAGGCATCTTATAATAAATGCAACCATCATATCTATTACATAACACACTTGAAATAAATTCTCTTACCAACTTAGGAGGTGCTTGTATATTGCATTCTTGCAAAACATCATTAGTGTGCAAAGTAGAACGAATATGACGAAAAATATCATAGTGCATGGAAAATTCAATATGCATCCTACAAAAACACGTGGTGCATACATGATTAATCTTAATATAAAAAGGTTTTGTCATTTCAAAAAATCTTTGAGAAATTCTTATTTGAGGAAACTTTTGAAGGCATAGTTTGAGTCATATCCAAATTGTTGGTGTAAATAAATATTCATCATGGATATTATTACACCTTACTTAAGTTTACTTAGGAAATGCATTTCATATTAGTTTGGGTATGAGACACTTGGGTGTTTGTGCCACATTGGAATAGTGTGTGTAGGATAATTTTCACCTTTTGTGGTCTTATCTTGTTGTTACATTCCACATTCAGTGGGTGATCCACCTCATGTGGAATATTATATTGTTTCTCCTACCTACCCACGCCTATTTCCTACCTACCCTTGTTTCTTATTGAGTCACATGTCATGTTTGTGTGCTCACATATCCATATAGCCTTGCCTATATAAGAAGGCTTATATTCATTGTATGTAATGATTGATGATCCAGTTGATCAGTATTTTCATCTTGATAGAATACAGTTTATTCCTATCATCTATTTTGTTATCTCTTATTTGTGCTCATCTATTTTGTTATCTCTTATTTGTGCTTTCCATTGCCTCTAGATCTTGGCAAAATCTCACATGGTATCAGAGCCATTAGAGTGTCATTGGTTTGTCAATTGAGAGAAATTGATGCTATTTGGGGTTGTATATTTTGGATCTTTCTATTGCAAGTTATTATTGAAGCTTGATAGGTCAAATATGAGGTCACCATTGGATTGAGGAGGTCCAAGAAAGTCATTTTTGTCTTTTGTTTCATCCAAATTGGACTTCAGAGGCTAAATGTAGAGGCATTTGAAGTTTGAAGCTATGACGGAAATTTTCCAGAAATTATAATTTTGCAGGCAAATTTCAAATAGTGATATCTTACTCATCCGGACTCCTTTTTTCGAGCAATTTTTTTTGTTTTGGGGTATAATTTTGTGATCTGTACAGTGGTGTAGGAGTTTTCTGTGATCATGAAATCCCAATTTTTACAAATTTGGAGGCTTCATTTGGGCTCATATGGACTCCTTTTCAGGTGCCCTTTTTTTTTTAGAGTGCATAATTTTTTGTCTACTTTTATAATCTCCCATTAGTTTGCATTGATTGTGAGTAAAAATTGTACTTTCAGTATTTGGTCCTTTTTTGGCCTATTTGCTACTTGTATTTTGCTTGGATCTCAGTTTAGATCACTAGCAGTATTTGTTGAAGTCTCTTATATCTCATTTTGAGAAGTTGTAATCATTGAAATTAGAGGTCCACTTTTCCATTATTTGCAAGTGCCAACATGATATTTTTATGGGGGGTCAGTTGTTCATTTATATCTCTTGGTGAAATTCTATTCGGAGGCATCTTCATTTGCAGTATTCTACAAGGCTTCTTTGTTGGTGGCGTCATTTTCATGTTTCCACAATTGAATATTTTATCACGATGTATGCTCTTGCTTGAGAAATGTTGTACTTGCACTATCATAAAGTGTCACACCTCTTTATATCTTGTCATTATTGACTATTTGATGTAATCCTCTTGTACACATAGATTAGGAATATCTTGTGAGATTTGGTGCATGGCTCCAGTTGAGACTTAGATTGTACACATTTGTGCATGGCTCCTATGAGACTTAGATTGTACCAGTATTTCTATCATTTACAAGTATCCAGATGATGCTCAAAGCAAGTTGTCTCCATGTCTAATCTTCATTTTGTTGCAACAAGTGATTCATCATCATCGACATGGTACCTAGTTTTGTCACACTTTGACATTATTGGTACAGCATTGGCTCTCTTTCTTCCTTATGGGGAGGGATTTTTGGTCATCATCATTGAACCATCTTTGCAGGAGATTCAACATTGAGGGAGGGCTTCATGGTCTCTTCTTCTCTCTTATGGGGGGGACATATTTTTTGTTCTTCTCATTGATCATTGAGAGCATTGTGTGCTTTCATCAACTCTCTTTTGGGGGAGGGTTTTTTCCCATTGATTTTTTCTCTCTTTCTTCATTTATGGGAGATTTCATTTGCATTTGTACATGGGTACATAACATGGTCTAGTAGCCGGGACCCATCTTGCATTGCTTAGTTGCATTGTAGACTTTAGTGCATTCCCCTAAGTTGCACTTAAGGGGGGGTGTTGGTGTAAATAAATATTCATCATGGATGTTATTGCACCTTACTTAAGTTTACTTAGGAAATGCATTTCATAGTGGTTTGGGTATGAGACACTTGGGTGTTTGTGCCACATTGGGATAGTGTGTGTAGGAGAATTCCCACCTTTTGTGGTCTTATCTTGTTGTTACATTCCACATTCAGTGGGTGATCCACCTCATGTGGAATATTATATTGTTTCTCTTACCTACCCACACCTATTTCCTACCTACCCTTGTTTCTTATTAAGCCACATGTCATGTTTGTGTGCTCACATATCCATATAGACTTGCCTATATAAGAAGCCTCATATTCATTGTATGTAACGATTGATGATCTAGTTGATCAATATTTTCATCTTGATAGAATACAGTTTATTCCTATCATCTATTTTGTTCTCTCTTATTTGTGCTTTCCATTGCCTCTAGATCTTGGAAAAATCTCACACAAATAGTGTTTGGCATGTGGCTCACAATTTTTAGATCCAATTCGCCTTCTAACAACATCTCTTTGGTTGGGCGAAACTCTTGTTTTGTCATGCCAAAAATTTTCAATTAATGTTCTTAATGCATCAACAAAAACCTTGTCTTTGCATGGTAGTCTACCCGAGAATGCCCAAAGAGAATTATTGTTAGGTTCCTCTATTTTTTTCTGCCTCTTTAATGCTTTACTTAATGTTGTTCTACTAATGTTTAATGACTTACTTGTTTTTCTTATCAAATGATCTTTTTTTATTTTCTTGCTCATTATGGTTGATGTAATGACACGTCAAGTAGCATTAGAATCTTTAGTACATGATTTTAAACCAATAGCTCGATATGCATCAAATAGATTTCTCACAATAGTTCTTTCACTGTTACTTTCAGATGATCTTAGGCCTAGAATTTTCATTGTCTCTCTAAAATTTAAATTTTTAATCATTTGAACAATTAATTGACATCTTGCGGTTTGATTTAAGTTTTCAAAATAGTTTTGTCATATTCTTATAACCATTCTCCTACAAGTTCGTTCATTCATTTTATTGGGCATTGGCTTCAATATATTCTCATCAATGTCAATTAGATACTTTGGTTTCCTATGAATGATTCTAGGAGGTGTTAACATCGATTCATTATGTACATTCAATTCATCAAATAGAGAAGGTGTATGTTCATCATTTAATTGAATATTCAATGTGGTATCTTCTTCAATTGCATTAGGTTAATACGGTAAATCAAATGTCTCTTCTTCAATTGCATTAGGTGCATTGTTTTCATTTGGTAAATAGAATTGAGATGTTGAGGATGACATACCTTCTTCTCCCATTGTTCTTCTGTGATGTAATTTCTTCATACGCTACCTTTGTCTTTCCTTTTCAACCTCTCGTTGTTCCATTGTTCCTCGCTTGTTCTTTCCCATGGATGATATCTTTTGTCCTAAATAGAATCATATTACATATATATGTAAACAAAAGTTCATAAACAAACAAAAAACCATAAATATGCATCGTATCACTATTTTTGGAATCAAACTATTAAACAATCACAACACTATTTACAAAACTAATAAGAACAACAATTCAATTATTTGAAATCATGCAAAAACAAAAATGTCACTTACTTCTATGTATAAAACAGTGATAGAAGTGCAGACATAGTTCCAGTGGGGCCTTCAATGACCTCAAAAACTTCTTTTGAGGCCGTTGAGGCTCTTGGGAAACTAAAACTATCTATGTACTGCATACGCGCTACATTAATAACCATGTCTGCATTGTTAGTCCATAAAATGTTGGCAAGCCCAACAATATTTTTTCCCATTCTATACTAATAAGTAGCGCGTACGCACTCCTAATCCTAAAAAATGTTATCGTAGGGTAGCGAATAATGGGCACAATACCCCGTACATGCTCCTACACCTTAAAAAAGTTATGGTAGGGCAGTGAACTAATAGTTTTAGTACCCCATATGCGCTATTGGTAGTAGAAAAAATGTGAATGAAAAGGGAGGGAGGGAGAGAGAGAGAGAGAGGGAGAGAGGGGAGAGTGGGGGGGAGGGAGAGAGGAGGGGGGTTGGAAGGGAAGGAGGGAGGGAGAGAGGGAGAGAAGAGGGAGGAGGGTGGGAGAGAAGAAGGGGTATGGAGGAAGGGAGAGGGAGAGTATGGAGGAGGGAGGGAGAGGAGAGGGGGGGAGGGGGAGGAAGAGAGAGAGAGAGAGAGAGAGAGAGAGAGAGAGAGAGAGAGAGAGAGAGAGAGAGGAGTGGAGGAGGGAGAGGAAGAGAGAGAGAGAGAGAGGGGGGGAGGGAAGGTAGAGGGAGGGAGAGAGGGAGAGAAGAGGGGGGAGGGTGGGAGAGAAGGGGTATGGAGGAAGGGAGAGGGAGAATAGGGTGGAGGGAGAGAGAAGGAGGGAAGGAGAGGGGGAGAGAGAGAGAGAGAGAGAGAGAGAGAGAGGGAGAGAGAGGGAAGGAGGGAGAGGGAAGGAGGGAGAGGGAGACAGAAAGGAGGGGAGGAGGGAGAGGAAGAGAGAGAGAGGGAAGGAGGGAGAGGGAGCGAGAGGGGGAGAGAGAGAGAGGGAGGGAAGGTAGAGAGGGGGAGAGAGGGAGAGGGAGGGAGAGAGGGAGAGAAGAGGGGGGAGGAAGGGACCTATAACGACACCAAATATCACACCATAGGACCTATAATGACACCAAATAGTGTCCTAAGGAGTCATATGGAATCCCATGACCCCTTAGGACATGTGTTGTTATGTGTCGTATGGTGTCTTAAGGGGTCATATGGTGTCCTAAGGGGTCACGGGACACCATATAACCTCTTAGGAAATAATACAACCTCTAATGACACCTAAGGGGTCATATGGTGGGCTAATAAAATGATATATTAAATTTAAAGTTATGAATAGAACATCATACAATAGAACTTCAGTAGTTTAGTTTTGATATAGCAAAGTTAGAGCATTGTCAGCATAAGAGAGACTTCAAGCAAACAAACAACGAGGCTTCAATAAAAAGCAAGTGTAAGAGCTTGACATAACCCTACAAGTACTGCCTAAGTTCTAAAAAATATGATGCTATTAAATTTACAAGGTTATAGGACTGATCTTGATTGTGACTATAGGAATTACAGAAGAATAGAAAGAGGTAGGGAGAGAAGAAGAGAAAGAGGGATGGGGTATGGAGGAAGGGAGAAGGGAGAGAGTGAGAGAGAGGGATGGGGTATGGAGGAAGGGAGAGGAAGGGAGAGAGAGAGAGAGAGAGAGATCAAATCCAGGACACTATATGACCCTTAGAACACAATATGACCCCTAACAACATCTAAGGGGTCATATGACACTATATTATCCCTTAGCACACCATAGGACCTATAACGACACCAAATAGTGTCCTAAGGGGTCATAGAACACCATATGACCCTTTAGAACACCATATGGTGTTGTTATGGGTCATTGGTGTCTCAAGGGGTCATATGGCATCCTATGACCCCTGAGGACACCATATGGTGTTGTTATGGGCCGTATGGTGTCTTAAGGGGTCATATGGTGTCCTAAGGGGTCACAGGACATCATATGACCACTTAGGAAATAATGCGACCTCTAATGACACCTAAGGGGTCATATGGCGGGATAATAAAATGATATATTAAATTTAAAGTTATGAATAGAACATCATACAATGAGACTCCAAGCGAACAAACAATGAGGATTCACTAAAAAGAAAGTGTAAGAGATTGACCTAACCATAAGAGTACTGCCTAAGTTCTAAAACATATGATGATATTAAATTTGCAAAGTTATAGGACTGATCTCGATTGTGACTATAGGAATTACACACTTGATTTCTTTGATGGGTATGTACCATTCCAAGCAGTTTGACAAGTGATGATCATCATATACTACCATTGTCATGCATACAACAAGCTTTAATTTCTTTAGGTGATAGACGTTGTGTAACCACATGGGAACTCTCGCATACCCACCACTATCATTCTCCAGGACATCATTTGTGTTACTCTCCCTCTTTCTCTTCCTATCGGTTGTTTCCTTCCAAAAACATATTGCAGGTACTCTGACTCATCATGTTGCTTTGTTGACACTATTTTCCACATCTGCTCTGCTCATTAAAAACACATTCGAGAAGAATATTGCTGCAAGTTTCCTTGTTTGTCATGGTAATACACCTGTGGTTCAATTTCAAACCCTATTCCTCCTATTCAATATACACACACAAATCCATCAGTCAATTTTTTTAGGAGAGCATACATGATAAAAATCAAAGAGGAAGTTGCAGACAAGAAATAAATTCACTTACTTCTATAGAAGTGTAGACACAGTTGCATAGGGGTATGGAGCGAGGTAGGGAGAGAAGAAGATAAAGAGGGATGGGGTATGGAGGAAGGGAGAAGGGGAGAGAGTGAGAGAGAGAGGGATCGGGTATGGAGGAAGGGATGGGGTATGGAGGAAGGGAGAAGGGGAGAGAGAGAGGGATGAGGTATGAAGGAAGGGAGAAGGGAAGAGAGGGAGAGGGAGAGAGATGGGGAGAGAGAGAGAGAGAGAGAGGCACCTTGTATGTGTTTGAGAGGGGGAGACAATACACTTACATGTGTATATAAATACTTAATATATATTATATATTATTATTTACATATATATATAAATATTATATATTATATGTATATACACATATTATATAAACAATATCATATTATACACATATTATATATTACATATATTATATATACACACACATATTATATATACAATATCATATTATACAATAGCACGTGCGTGCTATTTATAGTAAGAAGAGTGCGTATGCGCTTCTTACACCATAAGTACCTTGTATGCGCTTTTTAAACCATAAGTACCCCATACGTTCTTTTTACTGTTTAGGCATGGAAATAGGCCTGGATGATAAAGCTATAGTTTGGAAGTTTGATTTCCCTCCATTTCTCTCATTTTTGACGTGTTTTATTTTATCAACTTGGTTTATCGACTTTGTCATCATCAGGTTTACACTTCATCAAGTGGGTATTTCTAAAATTTCCACCATATTTTCACCCATCTTCTGAGCTTTCTAACCATATAATTTTTTTTCAATTTGAACAACAATAACATTATTATTGAATTTCTTTTACCAGTGTCTCCATAGTTCTCACAAACATAGGTGCACCATTTTTTGAATAACTTTTGATATACTCATCCAAATTTTAAAAACTTTATATATTATTGTAGTGCACTTTATTCTTTACAATTTAAAAGAAAAATTGTATTTTTAATTTGTTTAGTGCAACTTATGCTTCGCGCATGAACAGGTACCTAATTTTCAGGATGTTCTCGATTAGAAAAAAAAAAAATTTAAAAATACTCAACAAAAAATTACAAAAAAATACAAATCTTCTATTGTTCACTCTTAACTATCTTTCTACCAAAGGATTTGTCAAAATACTAAATCTAACTATGACTTTTTTGATGCGCACGTCAGACACTATGTTATGTTTTTCAAAAAAAATCAGGGTCAGTTTTTCGTGCGCGAAGGATTTGACCCCCTTAATCTTATCCAATTTTGAAAAAGTTTAGTAGTTTGGAAACTAGATTCAAAGTACTACAATATTTGTTCTTTTATTATCTTCATATCTTGACTGGATGACTTTCAAATTTTGCCTCCAAGTTCAGGTTCACCTGATTTCAGAATTAAAAAAAGTGTCCACTTATACCCCCCTTTTTTAACCACCATCTTTGTGCACTTACCCAATAGGTAGATTCAATTAGGTCTTTTAGTTAAAAAAATTTTAATTTCTAAGAATTGATAGTGCACCCCCAAATGTTTAAATTTCTCAATATTCTCATAAAACCCTCCTAAACAACAACCACAATAAGCACATGTTGAACACACATGAAGACTAGGAGGGGGGATTGAATTAGTCTTGAACAAAAATCCTTGAACATTTATAGCACAACTCAATTTCAAATTTTAAACCTTAATTTGATTAGCATCAAAGAAAGATAAAAAATGAACACACATGCACAAGAGAACACAAAATTCATTTGAAAAACCCAAGGGAAAAATAATGGTGAGAGATAAATCACACTATATTAACAAATATTACAATACCTTTTTTAGGGCTCACTGAATAAGGAAGTTGACTACTCCCAGAAGGACTTATAAGCTAAGGCTCACTACATGAGGGAAAGATACAAAGTACATGCTAGGGAGAAACACTATCTTTGAGAAAGATACATGAATCTATGAATTACAATGAATAGGCCTTTAGCATTATAGCATCCAACATTGTCACTAAAATGTAGTTGCTCTTGACTCATTATCTCAAGCAACTATTTGACAATCAAGCTCCCATAATTTCACTGCATACTTCCTCTATGTTGGTGTAAATAATATTCATCATGGATATTATTACACTTTACTTAAGTTAACTTAGGATAATGCATCTCTTCGTAGTTTGGATATGAGAGACTTAGGGAAGTGTGCACATAGGGATATAGTTTGTAGGAGAAATTCCACCTTTTGTGGTCTTATCTTGCTATTACACTCCACATTCGGTGGGTCATCCACCTCTTGTGGAATATTATACTATTTCTCCTACCTACCCCAAGTATTTCTTACCTACCCTTGTTTCTCATTGAGTCACATGTCATGATTGTGTGCTCGTATATCCATATGGCCTTGCCTATATAAGCAAGCTCATATCCATTGTATTGGTTAATCCAGTTGATCATTTGTATATTGATGAGAATACAGTTTGTTCTTTTCATCCTTTTGTCTCTCTTTATACTTTTCATTATGCCCTTGATCTTGGCAAAATCTCACATGGTATCAGAGTCATTGGGGCTTTATTGATTGTTTTTGGGAAACATCTTGGAAGGCTTCTATTTTTTTTAGATCTGAGGAACTGTGCATTTTGGAGGCATCCTAGAGATTTTTCAACCTCACCATTGTGTCTGGGAGGTCATTTCCATAAAAATCAAGTATAAACTTGACCTATTTTGGTGAAAGTCAAATTTTGGGTGTGGAGGAATTTTTTGCCCAATTTGGGTGGTACGGTATGAAATTTTCAGAGTTTAAAAAAAATTATGCAATTTTTTTTTTCATTTTCGAAAAAAAAGAGGGCATTTGTTTTTAAAAAGAGAAGGGGGTTTTTTTCATTTTGAAAATAAAAAGAGAAGAAAAAAAAAATTAAAAAAACTTGTTTGGGGGTCCGTAGAACCCACCCCCACCGTACTTCCAGGTTTTGTAGGTCGCGTACAGGTTCACCTCCTCCCATCGATCCCATCACTCTTCAGAAGCAGCCACCGACACCTCCGTCGTCGGCCCTATAGTAGCCACCATCTGCCGCCCTGGCCCCGCCCCACCATCCGGCCCTCCAACAACCACCATCCGCCGACCCAACCTAGCCCCACCATCCGACTACCACCGATAGAACTCTAGTCGCTGCCCAAGCCATCGGCTACCACCCAAGCTGTCGGACCCATCACAAGCCACGTCACCGCTGCATCAGGCCCAGTCAGCGGCCACATCAGCACTTTCTGCCCAGTCAGCGCCCAGTCAGCTTGGTCCAGGGTGCGATGGCCATTTTGATTGTCAAACGACCATTAAATTTAGCATAGCGTTTTGTTGACATCAGCATTTTTTGAAAATTTTAGACCCCTCTCTATTGAGCAGTTTGGATTTTTGGGTCAACTTTGGAGGCTCATAACTTGCTCAATTTTGCTCCTTTTTGGGTGCAACTTTTTTTTTGGGGGGGGTAATTTTTTGTTCTCTTCACAGTGGTGTGGCTATTTTCTGATTTTTGTGCACAGTTTTTCATAATTGTTGGATTCTCTCAGTTGTACTTATTCAATCCTCAAATTTGCAACTTCAAAGGATTCGTTTGAGCTCATACGACCTCCTTTTCAGGTGCTATTTTATTTTAAAGTGCATATTTTTTTGTCTACTTTCATCATATATGATCCATTTTCAAATAATTTGAGTGGATATTGTACTTTCAGATATTGGTCTTTTTTTGGCCTACTTGGGAGGGTGTCTTGTGTGATTGTGCCTCTCTTTCCTTGTGCTCTTTCATTTTTGTTGCAATGAGTCCTCATAAATTTCCACCTTTAACTCCACATAATTATGCATCTTGAAAAATTAAAGTATGGAGCAAATTAATGGAAAAAGGTCTCACGCATTACATAGATGGAACAATAGCAGCACCACCTGATCCTAATGCTCAGTTAAAATGGCTCACTAATAATTGCATGGCTCTTGGAACTTTCCATAAGTATGTATCAAATGACCTCATTTTTTCACATTGAGAAGTGTACTATAATCAAAGAGGCTTGGGATATATGTTCAGAAATTGTATGATCAAGTTGATGAAATCAGAGGTTACAAGATTGATAATGAGCTCAACAACTTGGATCCCAAGATTTTTGATACAATCCAAGATTATGTCACCAAAGCAAATGAGCTAAGAGCAAAGCTTAAGGATTGTAGAATTGAAAAAAAGGATGCTCAGTTGATATTCAACTTGTTGGACAAGCTTGCACTAGAATATGCAGCATTTATTTCAAGCTTCCAAACTCATCGTTTGACAGTGGGGAGTTCCTACATTATGCCTTCATTTGATGCTTTCACAGAAATGTTGATATTGGAACAATCTAAGTTGTTGAACATGGGGCTTCTCAAGTTTTCAAAGTCCAAGGCTTTGGTGGCTAATCAAGGGAGTCAAGGGAGTCAAGGGAGTCAAGGCAAAGATTCCAACAAGAAGAAGAAGCAATCTAAGTCAAAGCCACAGCAGGAAAAAGGGAAATCATCCTCTCCATCACAAGGTGATTTTTCATCCTCTTCCAGGAAGGGGACTCCACCTAAGAAGGATAAACCAACTTGTGCATATTGCAAGAAGTATGGTCATGATGAGCATCAATACCACACCAAGCAAGTTGATGAGTTGACAAATCTTCTTAAGAAAAACAACATCAACTTTCCATCTGCCTACACAAAGAAGGATTCATCTCCTTCCTCTTTCTCACAGTCTAAGGGAAAAGGGCAAGCATTTGTGGCAACAACAGGTTCTTCACAGCAGTGGATACTTGACTTAGGTGCCTCTTATCACATGGATTCTATAAAAGAGCAGTTTTCTTCATTGGAGCCATCTAAGGTACCTCACATTTACATAGGTGATGATACACAAGTTGAGGTTGAAGGGAAAGGTTCAGTTGACATGGATGGTGGAACATTTGAGAATGTTCTCTATGTTCCTAACTTGTCTACCAACCTTCTCTCTATCTACCAAATCAATCAATATGGGAATGGGAAAAAGTTGATTTTACACCTAATTTAGTTGTGGTAAAGGAACTTGATGATGATGCCTTGGTACCAGTGGGACAAGTCAATGACAACTCAAGGCTTTATTCATTCTCCCACTTTGTGAAAAGTTATCCTTCTAGGGCCTTTCTTACTCATTCAAATTCAGAAAGTAAGCTATGGCATGAGTGGTTTGGTCACCTCAACTACCGCTGTCTTTAGCAACTCAGCACTAAAGACATGATCATAGGTCCATCTCGAATCAGTTTTTCAGAGGGTGTATGTTCAGGGTGTTCCATGGGAAAGCATCCCAAGGAGAAGTTTGATAAGGGGAAATCTTGGAGAGATTTGGAAGTTCTTCAACTTGCTCACAATGATTTAGCAGGTCCATTTCCAAGACCTTCATTTAGTAAGGCCTGCTATGTTCTCACCTTCATTGATGACTACTCCCTCTTTACTTGGATCTACTTTCTTATTCATAAGAGTGAAGTATTTGACAGATTTCAGGACTTAAAAACTCGTGTGGAGAAACAATCCAGGAAAGTGGTCAAGATTCTTTGTATAGATAATGGAAGGGAATATGTGAACAAAAGACTTGAGGATTTTTGTATATTTGAGGGGATTGATCTTCAGCATTCTATTGCATACACTCCACAGCAGAACGAAGTTGCAGAGCGCAAGAATAGAACTCTCAAGGAAATGGCTAGTTGTATGATACATGCACATTCTCTTGATCCTGCCTTTTGGGTAGAGGCTATCAGTTGTGCCACCCACATCTAGAATCAGGATCCTCACAAAGCTTTGCAAGGTATTACTCCTTTTGAGGCTTGGGCTGGTAGGAAACTGATTGTGAGACATTCCAAAGTCTTTGGGTGTCCAACATGGGCTCACATACCTCCACAAAAATGCAAGGCATTGGAAACTCAGAGTAGGCCTTGCATATTTTTTGGATATCTTGAGGGTGTTAAGGCATATAGATTGATGGATCTTGAGACACATGAGGTGTTTATTGAGAGGAGTGGTCACTTTGAGGAAAGCTCTCCTAGCTTAGCCTCTATACCTCCTCCACCTTCCTCCATTGTGGATAGTGATGCTAGTGATTCAAATGATGAGACTCCTTCAACTCTGACTCACAGAGTTACACCTTTGCAAGGTCCACTTGCAGCTGAGGAGCCTCATTCTCCACCTCCACCTAGACCTTGTTGGGCTCGACAGACACTTGAGTCGGTGGGTTCTCTTGTTGGGGATCCTTTAGATACACAGAGAAATTGATCACAGCATCAGGACCTTCCACATGCATTCATTGCTATCACTTCTGATCCACTTACATTTTGGGAAGCATCAGGAGTTCCTGAGTGGGACCAAGCTATGGAGGAAGACTATAGTTCCTTGATGAGGAACAACACTTGGGAGTTAGTTTGTCTCCCTAAGGGGAGAAAGATGGTTCGATGTAAGTGGAACTATCGAACCAAGTTTGCAGTGGATGGTAGTGTGGATAAGTATAAGGCTCAGCTTGTTGCGAAAGGTTTCTCTCAGGTTCCAAGTGTTGACTATACTGAGACCTTTGCACCCATAGCCAAGATGAATTCCATTCACTTGACACTTGCTAGTGCTATAGATCATGGTTGGGTTGTACATCAAATGGATGTGAAAAGTGTCTTTCTTCATGGGGATCTTGATGAGGAGATTTATATGGAGCAGCCACAGGTTTCATCTAGGATTCTTCCTTAGTTTACAGATTAAGGAAATCTCTCTATGGCCTTAAGTAGGCCCCTAGGGCTTGGTACACCAAGATGGATTCCTTTCTTCTCTCAGTAGGGTTCACCAGATGTCATTTTGATCCAAATGTCTACATTTTGTGACAAGATGACTCACACTTGATACATGTTCTCTATGTTGATGATTTGATGATTATAGGGAGCACCACATCCATCATTAGCAGGGTCAAATCTGCTTTTCATGATAGATTTTCTATGACTGACTTGGGTCTTTTACACTACTTTTGTGGGATAGAGATTTCCCAGTCACCTTCTGGGATTACACTATCACAGGCCAAGTATGCTCTTGATATACTTGCACGCTTTCATATGGCTGATTGTAAGCCTGCACCGACTCCCTTTCTTCTAGGAGTCAAGCTTGAGGCTCAGTGCTCTTCTCCACCAATTGATGCCACATTGTATCGTCAGCTTGTGGGTAGTCTCATCTACTTGACTCACAGATGCCCTGATATTTCATTTGTGGTTGGCATGGTTTCCCACTTCATGCAGGAACCACATGAGCTTCATTGGAAAGCCGCCAAATGCATCCTTCATTACATCTAGGGTATAGGGTATACATCACTATGGGATTCACTATGTAGCAGGAACAGGACTTCATTTGGTTGGCTACACAGACTCTGATTGGACTGGGGATCTTGATGATTGTAAGTCTACTTTCAGTTACAATTTTCACCTTGGTTTGAGCCCCATTTGTTGGCAGATCAAGAAGAAGCATGATATTTCTCTCTCTTCGACTGAGGTTGAGTATCGAGGAGTTGTTAATGCAGCAACTAAGACCATTTGGCTTCAACAGATTCTCACGGAGTTTGGGTTCACCACTCCACGGCCGACAGTTCTACATTGCGACAATCAGAGTGCTATTGCCATCTCAAAGAACCCGATCCAATATCAGCAGACCAAACACATCAAGATCTATATGCACTACATCCGAGAGCTGATTCACGAGCAGGTCATTGATTTGTAGTATTGTCCTACAGTGGAACAAGTTGCTAACATATTTACCAAACCTTTCACCAAGAGTAAGTTCCAGCAATTGCGAGCTCTCTTGGGGGTACGGGATGTCTCATTAGGGGGGGTCAGCTGACTTCTCCTTCCTCTCTTATGGGGGGGACTTTTTCCTCTTTGAGGCTTTGTCCTTCTTCTTTGAGAATCTTTTGTGCATTCATCTCTCTTTTGGGGGAGGATTTTTTTCCCACTATGTTTTCTCCCTTTCTCCATTTGTGAGAGATTGCATTGCATAGTTTTGCTTGCATTTGCATTTTGTACTTGGGTACCTATCATGGCCTAGTAGCCGGGACCCATCTTGCATTGTTGACTTGAGTCTTCATTCCTCTAAGTTACACTTAAAGTGGGGGTGTTGGTGTAAATAAATATTCATCATGGATATTATTACACTTTACTTAGGTTAACTTAGGATAATGCATTTGTTTGTAGTTTGTATATTAGACACTTACATAAGTGTGCACATAGGGATATAGCTTGTAGGATAAATTCCACCTTTTGTGGTCTTATCTTCCTGTTACACTCCACATTCGGGGGGTCATCCACCTCTTGTGGAATATTAAATTATTTCTCCTACCTACCCTTGTTTCTCATTGAGCCGCGTTTCATGATTGTTTGCTCGTATATCCATATGGCCTTGCCTATATAAGCAGGCTCATATTCATTCTATTGGTTAATCCAGTTGATTATTTGTATATTGATGAGAATATAGTTTGTTCTTATCATTCTTTTGTCTCTCTTTATACTTTTTGTTGTGCCCTTGATCTTGGAAAAATCTCACACTCTACCTCAAATTCACATTGCCTTAATCCACACAAGTTCCATACATCTTATAAATAAATTGATCTTCTATTTATACCATCTATAAGACCTCAAAACATCAATTAGGTCAACCAAAATATGGGACAAGGAATGACCCCACAGAATCAGCCACAAATCATAATTATGGTGGAAGTGGTCTTATCCAAGAGATAGAGAGGACCAAAAACATCTTATTAAATATTTTAATGTAGTTCCTAATATCACAAATGTTGGTGCACATCATTCCAATTTAGCAACAGGATAATGTGTAGATAAGACATGTAGCATATAGCCAGTTGGCCCAAAATACATCCTCCAAATAAAGTAACTTAATGAAAATCCCCACAAACCATTGCAAGACCTAAATACAACCCAAAAAACTCTTCAATGCTAGTGAAAACCCTTGGGAGAAAAGTGTAAGCAAGAGAACAAGCCCTATTGACTAAATAAATGCGAACTACCCTTAAACCAACTCCAGACATAGTGCAACACTAAAGAGATCAACCAACATCATGCAAACCACATGGAGACAACCCTTATCATTCCAACAACACTTATAAACACTTCTTCCATTTTAATAAACCAAAATAAGCTAGCACAATCAAAACAATTACAACATTCTTCATACCCAAAAGGCCAAAAAACACAGTCATGAAATAGAACATCACAAACATACTTTCAGAACACTTCATCACCTAAAATATGAATTAGGACACTACAAATATGTTATAACCATTTCCTCCAAGACACATCACCAGAAAAAACAATGTAGAGCATTATCTACACCATTCCTAACCAATCACCAAACTGCTAATATATTGGCATTACTAGACACATCGGTTGCATTATTAAGGATCTAAATAGATAGGAGTGCAATGTCCATAGAGCATACACATTACCTAAAGTGAAATATCATAGCACCAAATGCAGAGCATACTTCCCAAGTTGTCTTTAAAATAATTTCCTACATCTACACACTTCATCAATTTTTAGAGCCCAAAACACTTGTAGTGCCTTGAAGGTATAATCATGAGCCATCCTAGATCTTCCTCAAGGATTCAAGCTTCTGAAGAGGAACCTCACTCTGATACCAATTGTTGAACACACCACAGGACTGAGAGGGAGATTGAATCAATCCAGACCATAAAAAAACTTAATTTATAATCTTCAAACTTTAAATCTCAATGCACAGGAAACATATGAACACCAAGTTTATGTAGAAAACCCAAGTAGGAAAAAACCATGGTGATAATCACACTCACAATATGAATATAACTTATTGCAATGTTTCCTCCAAAACCCACCACTTCTAAGAGGACTTGTAGAACTAAGGTGCACAACTTTATGGCAAGATACAAATGACTTGCAGAACTGAAACACACTTTCTCAAGGCAATATACAAAAAGTTGTCAAGATAATCATTGTCTTCTAGAAATGAAAGGAATAGATAAATTTAAAGTAACAATATTTCTTGATCATAAAATTTTCCTTGAACCATTGTGTCAAGTGATTGAGATTATGGCAAACACATCTGACTTCAAACACTATCTCAAAACATTGTTATACAGAAGATATCATTAGTAAAACTCTTCACAACTGATTTTCACATAGCTCCAACTTCTAATCTGCTTGGAAATCATTAGAATAGGCTTCTTGTAAATTCACACTCCTCTCATACTGTCACTCACATATCCACATTTCTTTACATACAAGATTAATCATTAAAACCCTTAACTAGGTTGGCCACAGACAAAATAAATAATACTACATCAATTTCAATCCACTCTAGCAAATAGAGAAGACCCAAAAACATCTCAGCACATTCTTTCCAAATGATTCTAGTTAACTTTGCATGCTAACACATCCTCCAAATTCAACATCAAGTGAAATTTGTAGATAAACATTAAAGCACATTGACCAATCTACCCAAAAATAAACATCCAATGCAAATTACACAACATGGATCTACATAAGTTGTGGTTAGACCCAAAACACTAACCAAACTCATACTCCAAAGCAAAGCCAAACCAAAATAATATGATCCAAGTAGGATACATCACCATAGTCAATCGAAAACCAAACTAGCTAACAACATAGAACTTAGAATATCATAACTCCACTTGTTAGACAAAACATCAACTAAAAGTTGAACTAGAACATAGCACAAACCACATTAATATGTCCTCCAAATTATAACACATGAATCCACATATCCGGAAGCCAATAATAATTCTTTAGATCTATTATGATAGACAACCTTGCTATTAGAAATAGAAACAACCAATTCTACTATCTAAACAATGAAGGACTTGCAAATATGATAGTGCAATATAAACAAAATATAAACATTATATCCAAAACCGTAACACATAATATTCACATACCAAAGGAATGCAAGGCATTTTTCCACAAGGACATTAAAATCTCTTTCCTACATAAATACTATTTCCTACACACTAAAATTTCCACTACACCATCCTTCCAGAAACACCCAAACATCTTCACTAGACCACTCAACAATACCAAAACACTCACTTTCTAAACATTTGAAAAGCATAATGACATTAATTTCAGCACAAGATAGGTTGGCATTAATGTCGAGACAACACAACTCAAGTTTCTAACACAAAAAAACCCAATAATGAACATAACATCATTATCGACTCTTGTAGACCACATCAACATCTAAAACTTTAACTTAGACACAACACAAAAGTTATAAATATTTCCTCTAAGCCAAAACACCATAAACATCAATACAAATAAATGTAGATCATTTTTCAAACCAATCCTTACAAACAACCAAATTGTCAATAAATTGTAATTACCAACAACATCAACTGCAATTCTAGGGACCTAAAAGGATAGGAGTGAAAATATCCACAAAGCATAAAAATTATCTCCAAATCCAAAATAAAAAATAAGAAAATGTGAAATGTATATAATTATTCCAAACTGTGTTCAATATAAATTCACGCAATTACTTATATCATCAATATTCTAGAGACCAGATTGTCTTGACAATATCATTTTCTCACTCAAGAGAAATAAACCAATATCCTATAGCATACACAAGAACATCAAAACAATATCCACTTTATTTCCATTCTTCTAATTGTCATCTTAATATTCCTTATCTCAATGCATCTAATCGTCATCTTAATATTTCCCATCGCAATGCATCTAATCCGCATCTTAATATGACAGGATCATTATACCATCAATGTCATCATAGTGAGTGTAGACATCAAACACCAAGAAGGTGGAAATCCATAGTACAAATCATCTACAACCAAAATCTATCTATACTCAACACCTACCAACAATCTTTCCATTACTCTAATAATCATTATTTTGGACATATCATCAATGATATCATACTAGTTGCAAGTTGATATCAATGACAACAACTACCAAAACTATCCCCCTTTTTTATTGATAGCAATACACACAAAAAAAACCACAATATCTTTCCAACTGTACTCTCCTTTTGACATTACAATTAATCATGCATTCTCTCTTTCTATATTTGTACTGTCTTCCCCTTTCACCAATATCTCTCTAGCATTGTATCTCTCTCCCTTTAACATGAAGGACAAATTTCACATATTTTCGCCATATTCTACATTGTTATTCATCTACATTGTTTCTCCCTTTCTAATTTGAATCCTTTTCTTTCCATATTTCTACATTCTTAATTAAAAAACTATCTACTCTCATGTGAGCAACACTCGCATCAATGCAGGAGGCAAAGTATATACCTTGAATTTCTCCTCTTGGATAGATACACCAACTCATGCATCTAGTTAGAAGGAGGGTCAATAACCCCTAGCTTCTATTTGAGATACTCAAAAGTATCCTTTGAAAGCACCTTAGTGAAGATATCTACAATCTAATCATTAGTGGAAAAATACTCCAATTTTACTTTCTTATCTGAAAAATTTCTCTCTTAGGAAATGATACTGGATAAAAATGTGTTTAGCTCTTGAATGCATCACTAGGATCTTTTAAATATTTATAGAGCTTATATTGTCACATTGTAGACATCTAGAATTGTCCTAACCTAATTAAATACTATTTCTATTTATTTAATTATTTTATCTTAATTCGTCTATTAATTAAATAGATCTAAATTATTTATTTAATTAATTCACTAATCTTTTTCTAGTCTTTCCCTATTTAAATAAATATTTTTATTTATTTAAATTATCCTTTCCCTAATTTTAATAAATATTTCATTTATTTAATTGGCCTCACTTCTTCTATTAATTAAATAAATCTTTATTTAATTAATTAATTAATTAACTTTTTCCCTCCATGACACTTATCATTCATCTCTTAGTTTATCTTTAACCACCTCCTTGATATTTTCCTATTTTTTATACCTACCCTCTAATCTTAGCTGATCATTTATCCCTTCATCTTATAATCCTATCCCTTCATTACTAGGGTGCTCTGTATAAAAGAGGATCCTTAATGTGAATCATAATCCTTATGCTCATGTGAATCCTCATAGAAATCAAACAGCTATACAACCACAATTCATTCTTTATTCAGTTGTTGTGCACACATAAAATTTGAGAGCAACCAACATATCAAAGCAAGATAAATGGAGATAGGAAACAATGGAGATTAAACCTTTATGAACATATGATGGTATAATCTTTCATTATTGTTGTTTTGCATGTTATTAGGTCCTTCATTGGTGTATGGTGGATTTCATTGTAGAACTAAGATTTTATTTGGTTGGATATTTATTTAGTTTTACAATAATTTTGAGTTCCCAATTTCACCTTATACACACACATAATAGGAATGGTCTCATTATACATCACCATATTATCTTTTAATGTTTGCTTTGTCTACATTACCTAAGTACACTAGGATGTTATAGAAATATACCCAGCCTCTATTGTTGATAAAGATACTAAATTTTGTTTCTTACTTAAACAAGAAACCAATATGTCTCCTTAAAAAAATGCACTACTATTGGTACTTCTTTTATCACCTATGCAACTAGTCCAATCACCATCAATATAAGCCTTCAAAGACAAATAACTATCCTTCTTGTACCACAAATCATAATCTAGAGTTCCTTTCAAATATCTAAATATTGTTTTGATAGCCTTTTTATGAGGTTGATTAGGATTAGCTTGATGTCTCACAACCAAACATATTGCATGCATGGTATTATGTCTAGAATCAATCAAGTGTAGCATTCCACAAATCATAGACCTATAGAGAGTTTGGTCCAATACTGGAGACTCATCATCCTTACTCAAATGACAACCAATACCCATGGGATACTCACTAGTTTATAATTCTCCATACCAAACTTCTTCAACATCTCTTTAATATACTTAACCTGATAAATAAAGATACCACCATCTTGTTCAGAAACTTGAAGTTCAAAAAAGAAAGACAACTCACCAATCATTGATATCTCAATTTCTTTCTACATTTCTATTAAAAATCTCTTACATGCACCATCATCTCCACTAATTATAATATCATCAACATACACAACCACTATCAAAAACTTGTCTTCCTTCACCTTAAAATAAATATTTCTATTTTCTCTACCTTTCTTAAAGCCTTTCTGAAGCAAATAATTATCCAACATTTCATACCAAACCTTGGGGACTTTCTTGACACAATACAATGGCTTTTTAATTCTACACACCGTGTTTGGATCCTTTGTCAACTCAAAAGCATTAATATGCACTATGTACACTTCTTCCTCTATATCTTCATTTAGGAATGCTAACTTAACATCCATCATATACACCTTAAATTTCTTGTGAGTTACAAATGCACAAAATGATCTAATTGCCTCTATCCTGGCCATTGAAGAAAAAGCCTCCTTAAAATCAATGCCTTACACTAGAGAATATCATTGAGAAAGGAAAAATGAGGCATATGATATTTCACACAATGAAAAAGAATTGTCCTATCCACTACATCACCATAGATCCATATGCAACCGCATGGACCAAAACAATATAGGTTAGGTGCAAAAGATAAATCACCTAAGGTACATAAATACAACTAATACCAATTATGTTGAAAACCACCAAAGATGCAAGAAGATGCCCAAGATGGCATCACCAAACATCCACAATAGTGAATAATCAAACCACATCACCCCAAAGGATTAGTCTCACCCCAGCTCGCCTCTTCCTTATGCCAACTTGGCAATAAAATAAGACCAAGGTAAGGTAGGTTGGTCATTGGGTTGGGTTGCAGGGATACCCCTGTGGTTACCAAAAAAAAAAAAAACCACATCACCAAAATACTAGCAAACATAGAAATACAATGCATTCATGTACACTAACACTGGAATAGTTACACATAACTAAATATAAACTAGAACACCGAAATAGTTACACATAACTGAATATCAACTATGGATCCCAAAAAAGCAACACCAAAGCTCTGGAAACATCATGATACATCTTTATAATCCTTCTGAAGAATCCAAAAATAGATTCCACATAACCACATGATCACAGAGAAAAGTCATTGTTAGTGCACTATACTATACCACATCAAAAGAAAAGAATGTGACCAAGTTACAAATTTGGATCAACAAGTTTGACATCAATGACAACAAGAAATCATATTTACAACAATCCCTCTCTTTTTTCATTGATGGAAACACTTGTGCCAACTCCAAAATCACTCCCCGTTTGACATCAAAGATAAAGGGTGTCTTCTTATAGAAAAATTCAACAACCTATATACAAATCCCCTATCTACAACACTTCCTCAAAATTGGAACCCAAAATTGTATCCAAAAATATTGCATTTGCATAGTGACATGTCTATTGAAACAAGGTTCCAAGCACCAATGATGCAACAAAGTTTGACATATCAACCGACAATGCAATCAAATTTTAATCCAAGGCAATCACAATTATATCCAACCCAACAACAAGGCAATATCGGTCAAACTTATCATGATGATTTAAATGTCCAAATACAAAAACTAGAGGAGAAACTAGCTCAAGAAAAGGAGATATTGGAGCAAAAAGTGATAAACAGTGAGAAGATAAGATCTCAAATGTCCAAAATGTTTCAAAAATTTCCAAGTCAAAATCCAAATTTTGAGCCAATTAATGTAAGATCTCTTCTTGAACGATCAGACATACCAGCTCTCCTCTCCCAAATAGAGATGATGAAGCAATTACAAGAAAGGAGACAACATCAATTTCAACATTATGTGCCTCCACAACAAGAACAAGAAGGTGTTTACTATCAATCATATTTTCAACCATCACAACCAATGACACAACCAATTTTTCAACATATGCAACCAACACAACCAATGGTTCAATTTCAACAATATGTCCAACCAACTATACAATGTCAACAAATGGTTCAACCAATGGTGGAATATCAATGTCAACAACCACAATCACCAATTCAAAAACAAAACTTGCAACATGCACCAAGCCGAATTTTGAACATGTCAAACCAAAATGATCAACATCTAGTTCAATATCAGAAAATGACATCAAATCAAAAACAAGTTCAAGTTCAATCAACATATCAATGTCAACAACTGCCACAAAACATTCAAAAACAAAGGTTGCAACACACACCAACCCAAGTTTCAAACATGTCAAACCAATCTGATCAACATCAAGTCCAATATCAAAACATGACATCAAATCAAAAACAAGTTCAAATTCCAAGTCCAATCATGTCAAAACCTAAAAAGAAGGGTGGCCTTATTGCAATGCTCTTAAGGAAACGACTAAGTGAGTCTTTTGAGGAAGATAAAGATAATACACTTATGTCTAGCAATGCCTCATCCCCCCGCAAGAAAATTGACTCTCCAGTGGCATCTATCCCTACACCTTTAAAAGTTTCACAAGAACCTTCCATATTGTCCTCATTAAACAATACACCCAAGGCTGCAATTATCCAAGAGCTATCCATAATTGATTGCCAAGATAATCCAATTCATGATGCACATCCTTGTCATGTTTCAGAAATACAAGACCCAATGCCACCATGCACTTTATTGCCATTACCTGTTTTAGAGGACCCCATTCGAAGTCCCTCTTCCTCATAATCACTCCCTGTTTGACATCAAAGATAAAGGGTGTCTTCTTATAGAAAAATTCAACAACCTATATACAAATCCCCTATCTACAACACTTCCTCAAAATTGGAACCCAAAATTGTATCACCAACATGTCCACGTATGTTGTAAATCAAAATTTTCTTATTAAAAAATATTTAACCACTTCATTGAGCCAAGTGTATGATATTATGATGGACTAACTTTAGTTGAGCCCAACTAGTACTCCAATCAACTCTTGCATAGACCAAAAGGTTATGTTGACTCCCCATCTTCAATAGAAGATTCTCTGCCTCTTCACAACTTTGTAGAATCTTCACTATGTTGCTTAACTTCTTAGATTCTTTAAGAATATTCACCATAGTGGTGAGGTAAATATCTATAATATTTCTCAACTGGTCAAAATCCTTCTTTATTTTCTCCTTCTGATTTATAAATAATTTAAGCTTTATGTATAGGTTCTCTAACTAAACTCTTCCTTTACCATCTCATGTTGCACTTAAGAGTATTTGTGTTGTCATTGATGTCATACATGTGTTGTGTGGATTGGATGTCGGTGATGATGTTGATCCAAATATGGATAATGATATCAGTGTTGGTATGTGGTTCAATATGCTCTTGATTCAGATATATATTGTGTTGATCAAATGATATGGGATATTGATTCAAATTATTTCCAGAATTTTCAATGATCATTACATGGTCCAAAAATTATGTTGTTATCATCATTTTCTTCTTTAATGAACTATTTTATTATCTAGAATGTATGCTTGTACTAGATATGCTTTAGATGATCATATTGCCTATTACATAATTGCTATGATAGCTTGTCTTCAAATTTCCAAATTATTTGATAGTTGTTCATGATCAACATTATTTCTATCAAGAGTTTGTGGAGGAATACATGTTTTTCTTGTCTTGAGTTTGATGTAGATCAAATGTTACTATTCTTAAGGTGTTATACTTTTTTTTGGTGGACTGCTTATTCTATTTTTGGGTCCAAGTTAAGAAGTTTTTGGATTTAGCAAATCAGTTTGTAATAGCTTATGCATATTGGTCTGAGTAGTTTCCAGCAAAGCTTTTTGATGATGATTGGAAGGTATGTTGACTTGGTTTGAAATCTCACACATCTTCTTTACCTTTTTGATGGTATATTTTGGGTTGATAATATGTACATGTTACATTTTTTTGGCCGACCTAGTAGAGATTATAATGGATCTGATTGATATATAATGGACAAAATAGTTGTGTTTTTTATAGATATGAATGATAAGAAAGGAGGGAGTGAGATTATCGGTATGGCATAGTATGGTATGATGATTGAAGTATGATATGTGGTAGTGGTTTGGAAATTATGCAGAGTAGACAGATAAGTATAAAACTGTGAACTATTATCCACATTTTGGAAAATGCTACTTTGTATACAAGTCATCCCTTTATTATTATATTTGAATAGTTGCTTTGAATCTTTCT
Source organism: Cryptomeria japonica (assembly GCF_030272615.1). NCBI lineage: Eukaryota > Viridiplantae > Streptophyta > Pinopsida > Cupressales > Cupressaceae > Cryptomeria > Cryptomeria japonica. The sequence continues at coordinate 695,062,292 of NC_081405.1, read as the reverse complement.
CTAAAGAAGTGGTGTTCGGCTATGTGAGTCCTTTTTGTATCTTTCCTAAGGTTGTGTGCCTTAGACTACAAGTTTGGAGTTGTAATATTTTTGGCAAGAAGCCTTATTCCTTGTAAATAATTGATATATACATTATGAGTTAGATTATCACTATGTTTTTTCCCAATTTGGTTTTTCCACGTAAAAATCTTGGTGTTTTTGTGTGGATTCTTTTGATGTTTCGGTGGTTTACTTTTATGCATAAATGTTTGATGAATTATATTGTTCAATTAATTTAATAAGGTCAAGATTTTGTATACGTTGATTCACCACCCCCCCCCCCCTCGTAGCTTTCAATAGTGTTCAACAATTGGGTATCAGAGCATTGGTGCTTGAAGAGACAACTTAACCATGGAGGTAAATATTAGATTTTGAACACTACTTGAAGAAGAATTGAATGACATGGATGATATGAATTGGAATGATTGGAATGATGTGGATGGAATTGTTTTTTACTATAATGGTCACCAAAATGTAATGGTGGGTGAAAAATGTGTGAATGAGAGATCAAGAAGAAAGCTACCCTTTCCCTCCAAGGAGAGATGAGAGTTTCACTATGGATTTCCCTTCAAACACTTTTCACGAATTACATTGGAAGAGGGGGAGGATTCACTAGATTCAACCTCCAAAGAAGAAGATAGAATTCTAAATGAAATGAAAATGATAATTCAATCCCCTCTTCTACCCAGAATGGAAAGGAATTGATGGAATTATGTATTAAGACTAAGTGAAAAGAGATGAAGAACTGATAATAACTCAAGATTGATGTATGGGATGAAGTTGTGCACCTAAATTTGGCAGTAATATGTTGATATGAAGCCGCCCTACGAATTTGAGGAAAATTTGCCTGGACCGTGGCGAAAGTGTACACGGTCCTCTGAAAAATCCACGAAACAAAAAGGGTTCTTCCACCTCTACAAATGGAGTCCAAATCTGAAAGTACATCTGCGCACCTGCAATCTACACATAGAAAAGAGAGGAAAAGGGGTTGGGATTGGGGGTTTGCCTTCAGATCAAACCCAGTTTTAGAATTAACCAAGTAATGAAAGAAATTACTTGCAAGTAAATGTAAATGGAAGACTGAAATGTAAATCACCTCAAGGGAGGTTGTGATAGAAATGTTCATAGAAATGCTTGTATGAAGTTGAATGTTGAAATGGACCTCCTCTTCAATGGTTGAATACTTGACTTGAATGCAACACCTAGCCTTGAAGGGAGACTTGAGATGCTCAATGCTTGAAACGGATACTTGAATTCTCTTGAACGCTTGATCATAAATTTTCACCTTATTGAACTTATTGAATTTTTGCAAATGAGAGGGAAAATGCAACTTTAATACTTGTCAATTAGAGTTAATGAAACTGATTTTCATCATAGGCCGACATCAGAGAAGTTTTCCCACTCACTGCATAACCTTCAATGCAGACTTAGGAAGGGTTCTGTCCCAAAATAGGGTAGGGGATAGGGGTGCCATGTGGTTCCATGCCCTTGTCCTACCCTTTTTGTAGGACAGGATGCAGGTTAGGCAGTACAGAGGGCAAGGGAGATGCAATTTTGGGGGGTTGAGCAGTTTTTGGTCTCCAATCAGGCTACAGGATTCAGTTTCACATGCGTGAGGACCCTAATGTGGTCAAAAATTGCTAGGGTCACAATTTTATGACACTACATTTAGCCCCCAATTTAGCGGGAGTATGAGTGTATGCCAAATCTGTCGGTAAATTACAAGGAAACAAGATTGAAAGACTTTTACCACATCAAGGAGGCAAGATGCACCAAGCCCCTAGTGGACTTAGGATCTTACAGCTTCAATTGACAAAGTAAAAGGGAAGATCAAGAAGGGGATAACCATGACTACAAGTTACAAAGTTCCCCTCACTATGAGTCATGAAAGCAAGGATACCAAAGATTACAAAGAAAAACAAAGTTCACTAAGTAATTCTTAAGTATCAAGAAGGAGAATATGAGAGGAGTGTATGCCCCCTCATTAAAGCAATCATGCATGCCTTATCGGGAGCGATTTCTTTAAGGTAGGATACACCTAAGAGAGAGAGAAGAGAGGGAGCGCGTTATCGCAAGGATTTATCCACCAATCAAGGAATAAACCCAAGGATAATGAACAAAAAACATGAGGTAGTTTCACTTTTTTCAGAGTCAGTATGTTGTATGACAACTCATGTATATCATATATGTATGTGCATATAATAATCATCATTCCCCAAAGAAAGGACACTACCTTAGAAGAAAGGGAAGAGAGGATGTCTTTCGAGTCAACATGAAAGAGACCAAAAAGAGATCTCAATGCTTTGCATCATCCTCAAGTAGACATTAAGGTAAATAATAGAAGAATAGGGATATGCATAGAAGAATAGTCACAAAAGAGAGAGAGAGAGAGAGAGAGAGAGAGAGAGAGAGAGAAAATATACAGTACCAATGTTGCTAATCTGGCACGACATCCACCTCCCAATCTTCCTGATCACTATTTTGAGAAGGTGAGAAACACACTAGAGGAGTGACATCAAGCACATTAGATGGAGCTATCACAAGATCCAAACAAGGACTATGCTCATGTGGTAAGTCACTTTGTTCGGCTCTAGGAGCTAGGATTAGGGCTTTTGAAAATTCAGCTAATAAATGCTTGTCAACATCAACATATTCATATTCACTATCAAAAGCATTAGGAGTTCTATTTCCATCATGAATATCATGTTCACTCATTTCCTCATCAAGATTTATAGAAAGAGGATCTTGCACATGAATAGAAGTAAAACCATCACGTGTTTTTTGCAACTTATGATTTGGAGATTTAGGTTCAACAGCTTGCTTAGGAGAAAAGGGAATCATGTCAACTATTGGAGTTCTAGGAGATTGAATAGTTTGAGGGATAGCTTCAGGAGCTCGAACACGACGTATTCATTGGTGTTCTCTCACACAATGATTTCATTGAGTCTTAGTGGAAGACTGAGAAGGAGGAGGAATATTTGGTGGAGGAATATTCTCATCTTTGATAGTTGAAGGTTTAGGTTTAGGTCTTTTAGGTTGAATAAGGGGAGAAGAAGGCCTCTTCTCTTTATAAGAGGAAGGAGGTGAAACAGTGCCATACAAAGGAGGAATATTAGGTGTAGGAAGGAGACTAGGTCCATCATGAGGAGGAGGTATAGTTCTAATATTAGGAGGAATATTATTGTGTTTCTTAGGAGAAGGCATAGACACATCCATAGGAATAGGTTGAGGATCTTTCTTAGGAAGAATATTAGTTCTATCTATTAGGGGGAGAACTTCATCTTGAAGAATGATAGGAATGTGAGTGTTGGGGATCTATGTTGACTTAAGGATAGTATCATATCTTTCTTCCATTTTTGATAAGATTTAAGAAGAGAATCGCTCCTTGATGGAAGAGATTGAAATTTCTTAGGCTAAAAGAAATCAATAGGAATATCGGGGCTTCTTTTGGATGGTTTCAATAAGCTATGGTTCACAGTTATGATTTTTCCATTGTGAGAAAATTTCAAACACTTATGGATTGGAGAAGCAATATCCCTCATGGAAGATAGCCAAGGATAGCCCAGCTTCACATGGAATTGCTCAGAAGAAGGAATGATAACAAAGTTAACATCCATAGATTTAGTATTAACTTCAATAGGAAGGGTGATAGAGCCAATGGTAGGACAAGAGAATCCATCAAATAACTTCACAATCACATTAGAAGTATCATATATTGGTTTATGCAATCGTAAAGTGAAAAGATACTCCTCAGTGATGACATTAACCATGCAAGAGGGATCAATAAGGGCACCATGGCAAGGTATATCCTTAACCATCACAAATATGTATAAAGGGTTATCGGGTGCTCTAATGGTCTCACTAGGGTCAAATGTAATACAAGGATCCTTAGGTGTATCTTGTTTTTCTACCATATTTGCCAAGTTCAGAGCCATAGAGGTGAATTCATCAGAAGAGAATGTAGTAGGCACAATCTCAATCACGTTGGAGATATGAGAAGGTAAGGGATCAATAAAAATCTTAAGATTTTGATTAGGAGGAGCTACTGAATTATTCCCTTTATCATTCACACCTGCTACAGATATAGTATTATTATCAATCAAATCTTGAATCTTATTTTTCAATGTGAAACATTTCTCAATATCATGACCAGGCTAACGATGAAATTGACAAAATAAATTGTTATCAAAATAAGGGGATGCAAGTTTAGAAGGATCAACTATTTTTATAGGAGGAAATTTGATAACATTTCTTTGCAACAACTAAGACATAATACTATGTAAAGATTCATTCAAAGGAGTAAACTTTCTCTTTGGAAAAATTTAGAAATAGAAGGCACACCTGTTGTAGCATTCACATTGTTGTTGTTGATTGTATCATTAAACTTGATGAAGCTTTTTGTTGGTTTGAATAGTTTTGCAAATGGTTGTTGAACACTCTCCCCCTTATCACTCAAAGCCATAGGAGTGGATTGCTCTATTTGACTTATAGCTAGTTGATAATTGTGGAGTATTGTGCACAACTGTGGAAAGGAAGTAAACTCAGACAAAAGAAGTTTTTCCCTAATATCTTTTTGTAAATTAGAAATGAAAATTCTTTGAATATAATTATCTGGTATAGGAAAATAAATTTGAGCACACAAATGCTTATATCTACTAATGAAATTAGTCACTTTTTCTTTAGCACCTTGTTTACAATGCATTAAATCAATCAAAGTAATTTTAGGACCAATGTTGTTTTAAATTTTTTGGATGAAAGCATTTGCCAGTTGTTGAAAAGAAGTAATAGAATAAGAAGGCAAAGAGCAATACCATTGTAAAGCCTTATCTCTTAGTGTTCTTGTAAGCATTTTTGCAAGCAAACTTTGATCATAAGCAAAGTCAGTACACAAGGTTTGGAATATTTTGACATGCGTAAGAGGATCATCTTTTCCATTATAGAGTTCTCATTGAGAGACCTCAACAAGTTTAGGTGGCATGGCTTTAACAATATCAAGAGAAAGTGGGCTTGCAACATCAAAGGTGGGCACACTAAACTTGGATTGACTCATAGAAGTGATTTGTTGTTGTAAGGAAGACATGGTTTGAGCAAGATTGTTAATTGTCACTTCGGTAGAAGAATTGAAGCTAGACATAGTTGATTGAGAAGGTGGTGTGATGTTATTGAAAGAAGGCATGGAGTGAGAATAAGGTGGTGGGACATTATGATAAGTAGGCATAGGTGATGACTGGGTAGGAAAAGGGACACTTAAAGGAGGAACAAAGTTGTTTAAGGAATTGCCCCCTTGTGTCACATTGATTGGTTAAGGGATAATAGGAACACTTATTGAAGACATAGGTAAAGATGGAGGATTTAATGAAGAAGAGGGATTTCCCCCATGACTAATTGTTGTAGGGATGACATTTTGAGTTGAAGTAGCCATGATATTGTAGGTAAAAGTAGGAATACTAGTCATAAGAGTAGTCAAAGGAATAGAAGGATTGACTTGTGTTGAAGGTTGTGAATAACCTAGGGTTTCGGCACAACTCTTGATAGGCATGATATTAGAATCAAAAATATGTGCAATGCCACGCAATATATCAATTCCATTCTTATCACTTTGAACCATGCGCTTAAGGCCTTCAATTAATGGAAGAGCTTCACTATTAGGGTATTCTTGGGACATCCATTGTTGAAAGTTATCAAATTGATTGTCCAATTTGGAAATTTGATCTATAGAGACCCTAGTTAAAGTTTCTTCTTCATCATAGGAATCATCAATGGGGTAAATAGGCACATGATTAGGATTGGAAGAATTAGCATGATCCTCATTAAAGAAGTCACCCAAATTAGGCTCCATCTCCTCAGTAATTAAACCTTGGGAGGCCTTAATTCTAATGCTTCATCTAATAGGGGTAGTATAGGTAGGAATAATAGTGGTAAAAATCATGCACTAGAGGGAAATTTTAAATTTTGAATTTTGAATTATAGGAACAAAGCTTACAAAATTGTGTAATGCAAAATTTAATAAAATAATGATTACACAATTTGAGCTTAATTGGAGAAAGAAAAAGACACATTTGGAATTTTAAAATTAGGGCCAAGGGGATACCATGTCATTTTAAAATTAACAGAATTTTCAAAACTAGGGCAGTTTATAATTGTAGCGTCCTAAAATTGTGACACTTGCAATTTTGACTGCATTTGGGTCTTCACGATGGCGACGCAACACTGAACCTGAATGGAGACCCCGAAACTTGTTTACGACATCAAAAACTGCATATTTCTGCACTATGGCCTGATCCTTCCTTGCACCCTGTTGTCCCGGGAGGTGGGACCATGGCGCCCAGCACCCTGGTCCTTCAAGACCATGGTGCCCAGTGCCCTGGTCCCTGGCCCTATTTTGGGGCCGGTCTCTTATGGGGTAGTGGGTCTTTAAGTTTGCAATTCGGAAAACAATGTTTCTAGGTCGGCCTAAGGTCAAAAAAATCAGTCTTCTAACCCTAATTGACAAGTATATAAACTACATTTCCTCTCCCATTTTGAGGAGGAAGGACATGTGTGTACAAGAGGCGAAAGCGCTAGGCAAACATTCAAACATTCAAGCATTCAAGTATTCCTTCAAGCAATTGAGCATTCTAAGTCTCCATTCAAGGCTAAGTGTTGCATTCAAGACAAGGATTCAACCATTGAAGAGGAGATCACCTACAACATACAACATACAACATACAACATCATTTACACCTTAGCATGTAAGAATACAAATATTCTTACAACAAGGTATCAGTACTTGTTTACATTACAAACATTTAGATTTACAACATTCTCATTTCTTGGTTAATTCCAAAACCAAGGTTTAACCTAAAGGCAAACCCCTAATCCCTAACCCCCCAATCATCCTCTCTTTTCTGTGTGTAGGTTGCAAGTACGCGGCTGTAATTGAAGATCTGGAATCCTTGTGTAGAGACGAACAGATCCCCCTTCGTTTCGCGGATTTTTCGGAGGACTGTGTGCACGCCGGGCACCATCATCCCGTCAACTTTCGCTCAAATTTGCAGGACAGCGTTGTCTCGACATTTTACTACTAATTCTAGGTTCGTAGCTTCATCCTGTGTCTCTATCTCTGTCTATAAGCGAATCTTTCTTACTTTACATGCACTCCTAGTTCAATCCTTCTATCTACATTCTTTACAAAAGAGGGTAGCCTTGCTGTCTTAACCCTTGAAACTCATTCAGAATCCAATCTTGCATTGTGTGGGATTGGATCTTGTGGGTTTCAACCCCTCTTTTGAATGTAAAGTCTCTCCTAAGTGAAAACCGTCAATCCTAATGACCTCCTTTCTCCTTGAAGTGGGGGGAACACCTAGGGTTCGATTTTCTGCTTTACATTTTGGTGAACCCGACGTGAACATCCTAATTCTGATTATTCATGGTTAGATCTGAAAATTTTTCTTCCTTAATTACATTTCCATGTTTGATCTTTTGCAAATTTTAGAGGTTAATTGCATAAAAACCCTAAATTTTCTTTTTAGTAATTGAGCTTGTGAAATGTCTAATTGTTAATGCTTGTTTCAGATCTACCCTTCTATTGCAAATTATCAATTCATATTTGTGCTTTAATTCTGAAAATTAAGTGGTTAAGTGTCAAAACCCTAATTTTTAAAACCCTCTTGATTCAACCTTTGACCGATAATTTCACTGATCAAAACACCTCCAAATCAGCTGTAACTTTGGATTTTGCAACAAAATCATAATATCTTTCATCCCTAAAAATTTTGAAAAAAATTGCGAGGACCATGTGCACCCCGAGCGCCACTGTCCCCGACATTTTTCCTGAAATTTTGGGAGCTAGATCTTACTATATTTTTCTACTAAAATCCAGAATCTTGGCTGATTTCATCAATTCTAACACATTCAAAATTAAAGTCAAAGTTGGTCTAGTGATTGCTTGGATTAAGGCTTCTAATCATTCAAAAATTGTTGAAATTGAAATTTTGTGTCAAAATTGTGTTTCTTACTATCCTAAATCTGAAAAATGTGTTGGCATTCATTCAAAGTTTCAATGCTTTATTCAAATTTTTGCAGTTTGTGACTTTTGAAATTAAATGTTTAATTGCAACAACTTTGATTTCCGCTTTCAAAATTGAATTTTGCATGAAATTGATTCAACTTTTAAATTTCAAAGCTTGCATTGCTTTTAGTATTCCCTCTAAAATCATAAAATTCAAAATTTCAGTTTCCCTCTCTTTTTCAAAATTCAATTTCTGCATTTTTCAACAATCTTGGTAGGGTTCAATTTTGAGATTGCAACTTTAATTTGGCCTATCTACAGATTGTAAAATCACTCAATTTTTTCAGATTAGCTGTAAAATCATCATAACTTTCATCCCTGAAAATTTTGAAAAAAGTTGCGAGGACCATGTGCACTTCGTTCGCCACGGTCCCTGACATTTTCTCTGAAATTTCGGGAGATTGTCGTGATTGCATTTAACAACCTAAATCTAGGAGATTGGCTGATTTTATTGAAATTTGCTATCTCTAAAATTCAAAATCTTCTCTCCCTCTCTAGTGCATGAGTTTCACAACAATAAGCCCTACTTAGACTATTCCCGTTAGACGAAGCCTTAGAATTAAGTCTTTCCAAGGTTTAATTACCGAAGAGATGGAACCTAATTTGAATGGCCTTTTTAATGAGGACACGGGTAATTCCTCTAATCCTCTTAATGATGAAGAAGCTCTCCATGAGGTTTCTGTAGAACAACTTTTGAAATTGGATAACCAATTTGATGATTTTCAGCAATGGATGTCTCATGAGTATCCTGATAGTCAAGCTCTTTCATTAATTGAGGGTCTAAAACGTATGGTTCAAAGTGATAAGAATGGAATTGATATTTTGTGTGGTATTGCACACATTGTGGATTCGAATGTGATGCCTATGAAGAGTTGTGCCGAAACTTTAGGTTATACACAACCTCCTACTCAAGTCAATCATTCTATTCCTTTGACAACCTCTATTGCTAGTATACCTACTTTTACATCAAACATAATGACTACTTCAATACAAAACATTCCACCTATGATCACCAGTCATGGGGGCAATCCTTCCTCTTCAATTAACCCTCTTCCTTCATTCAATTCGACTTCTTCATTCATTCCTTCAATGAGTGTCCCTGTTACATCTCCACAAATGAACATGATGCAAGGGGGCAATTCATTCAACCATTCCATTCCTCCTGGTAGTGTTCCTTGTTTCCAATCATCTCCTATGATTAACCATCATAGTGTCCCACCACCTTACTCTCAATCAATACCTTCTTTCAATAACATAATACCTCCATCACAATCTAACATGTCTAATATGAACTCTTCAACTGAAGCGACCATTAACAATCTTGCGCAAACTATCTCTTCTTTACAGCAACAAATTGCCTCTATGAATCAATCTAAGTTTAGTGTGCCCACATTTGATGTTGCGAGCCCACTTTCTCTTGACATTGTTTGAGCTACCCCCCCTAAGCATGTTGAAATCCCGCAGTTGGAGCTTTATAATGGTAAAGGTGATCCTCTAACACATGTTAAGACCTTTCAAACAGTATGTACCGATTTTGCTCATGACCAAAGGTTGCTTGCAAAACTGTTTACTAGAACATTAAGAGATAAGGCCCTACAATGGTATTGCTCGTTGCCTTCCTATTCTATTACTTCATTCCAACAACTTGCAAATGCTTTTATTCAACAATTTCAAAACAATATAAGTCCTAAAGTTACTTTGATTGATTTAATGCATTGCAAACAAGGTGTTAAAGAAAAAGTGACTGATTTCATTGGTAGATATAAGCATTTGTGTGCTCAAATTTCTTTTCCAGTACCTGACAATGATATTCAAAGAATATTTATTTCTAATTTACAAAAAGATATTAGAGAAAAACTTTTGTTTTCTGAGTTTACTTCTTTCCAAAAGTTGTGTGCAACTCTTCACAATTATCAACTGACTGTGAGTCAAATGGAATAAGCAAATCCAATGGCTCCAAGTGATAAGGGTGATAGTAGTCAACAACCATTTGGGAAGTTTAAACCAGACAGAGAGTTCGTTAAGTTCAATGAAAACATCATCAACAACAATGTGAATGCAGCATCAGGTGTGCCTCCTATTTCTAAGTTTTTCAAGAAAGAAAGAAAGTTTACTCCTTTGAATGAATCATTGCATAGTATTATGAATAAGTTATTGGAACAAAATGTGCTTACTCTCACTCCTATAAAGCAAATAGATCCTACAAAGATTAATTCACCCTATTTAGATAACAAATCTTTTTGTCAATTTCATCGTCAACCTGGGCATGATACTGAAAAATGTTTTGCTTTAAAGGGTAAAATTCAAGATTTGATTGATAATAATACTATCTCTATTTCAGGAGTGAATGATAAAGGCAACACATCTGTAGCTCCTCCTAACCAAAATCTTAAGATTTTTACTGATCCATTACCTTCTCATACCTCTAATGTGATTGAGACTAATGATTCCTCTTTCTCACCTGATGGTCTTGTGTCTATGACTCAGAATGTGATTAACTTTGTAGAGCAGCAGAAAATCCCTAAAGAACCTTCCATCACATTTGATTCCAGTGAAACTATCAGGGCACCTGATGGTCCTTTATATATAGTTGCAAAAGTCAAGAATACACCTTGTCGTGGAGTGCTTATTGATCCTTCTTGCATGGTTAATGTTATTACTGAAGAATTTCTTTTTACTTTGCAATTGAATCAAGTGATCTATGACAAAACAGCTGTGATTGTGAAATTATTTGATGCATTTTCTTCTCCTGCAATCGGTTCTATTACATTGCCTATTGAGGTCCATAATAAATCCCTTGATGTGAGCTTTGCTATTATTCCATCATACGAACAATTTCATGTGAAGCTAGGCTATCCTTGGCTATCTTCCATGAAAGCTATTGCTTCTCCTATTCACAAGTGTTTTAAATTTCCCCATAATGGTGAAGTTGTTACTGTCAATCATAGTCTCTTTAAACCAGCTGAAAGAACTTCTAGTGTTCCTATTGATTATTTTTGGCCTAAACAATTCCAATCTCTTCCACCGCGAAGTGATCATCTTTTCAAATCTTATCAAAAGTGGAAAAAAGATATGATCCTATCTCTAAGTGAACCTCGAACACCCAAACTTGATATTCCTATCATTCTTGAGAAGGAAGTTCTTCCTTTGAAAGATAAAACTAATGTCTTTCCTCAAGAAGATTCCCAACCCATTCCTATGGATGTGTCTATGTCTAATAAAAGTAGACCTATACCTCCTCGTCATGATGGACTTGGTCTCCTTCCTAAACCAAATATTCCTCCTTTATATGGAGTAGTTCCTCCTCCTTCATTTTATAGAGAGAAGAGACCTTTCTCTTCTCCTATTATTCAACCTAAGAGACCACAACCTAAACACCCAAGTGATAAGGATGAGAACATTCCTCCTCCTCAATCTCCTCAACTTCCTACTAAGACTAGGCGAAATCGTTCTGCACATGAACGTCGATGAAAGCGTCATCTTAGAGCTTGTGCAGCTGCTTCTCAAACTTTGCAATCCCCAAAAACACCTTCAACTAGTATTATTCCATTTTCTCCTCAGCCGAAAATTGAGCCAAAATCTCCTAAACATAAGATGCATGATGGTTTTGATCTTGTGCGAGTTAAAGATCCTATTTTTATAAATCTTGATGATGATATAGATGAAAATGTTATTCATGATGAAAATGTTACTTCTCTTGCTTCTAATAGTGAATATGAATTTGTTGATATTGATAACCATTTATCTAATGAATTTTCTAAAGCACTTATCCTAGCTCCTAGACAAGAACAACGTGGTTTGGAACATGAACATAGCCCTTGTTTGGATCTTGTGATAGCTCCATCTACTGTGTTGGATGTTCCTCCTCTAGCATGTTTCCTGCCTTCCCGAAATATTGATTAGCAAGATCAAGGGGTGGATGACGTGCTAGACTAGTTCATTAGCATAGCAGACTCTCTCCTCCTCTTGATCTCTTTTGTTACTTCTTCTATGTGTTATTCTCATTCTTCTATTTGTTGTCCTTAGTGTTGTCTACTTGAGGACGATGCAAAGCATTGAGATCTCTTTTGGTCTCTCTCATGTTGACTCAAAAGACACATGTGGTGACCTTCCTTGATTGGGGAATGAAGAACAATTATGCATACATACATATGATATACATGAATTATCATACAGCATACTGACCCCAAGGAAAGCGAAGTCACCTCGTGCTTTGTGTTTTGTGTCTATTATCCTTGGGTTTATCTCACACTTGGGGGCTAAATCTTTGTGATAACATGCTCCTTTCCCTTCTCATTTCTTATATGTATCACTACCTTAAGCAATCACCCCCGATGAAGCATGTGTGATCGCTTTAACGTAGGGGGGCATACACCCCGTCCATATCTCTTCAAGATACTTGAAAACTTCTTGGCGAACTTAGCTTTGCCTTGAAAATTTTTGGTATTTTTCTTGCATGACTCATAGTGAGAGAACCTTACTATTGACAGTCATGGTTCTCCCTCGTGATCTTCCCTTTTACTTTGTCAATCGAAAACATAAGATCCTTAGTCCACTGGGGGCTTGGTGTATCTTGCCTCCTTGACGTGGTGAAAGTCTTTCAATGTTGTTTCCTTGTACTTTACCGGAAGTATGGGCTTATACTCTCACTAAAGTGGGGGCTAAATGTATCATCCTAAAATTGTGACACTTGCAATTTAGACTGCATTTGGGTCTTCACGATGGTGACGCAACACTGAACCTGAATGGAGACCCCGAAACTTGTTTACGACATCAAAAACTACATATTTCTGCACTATGGCCTGATCCTTCCTTCTACCCTGCTATCCCGGGAGGTGGGACCATGGCGCCCAGCACCCTGGTACCCCAGGACCATAGTGCCCAGCGCCCTGGCGCCCAGCGCCCTGGTCCCTGGCCCTATTTTGGGCCCGGTCTCTTATGGGGCAGCGGGTCTTTAAGTTTGCAATTCGGAAAACAATGTTTCTAGGTCGGCCTAAGGTCAGAAAAATTAGTCTTCTAACCCTAATTGACAAGTATATAAACTACATTTCCTCTCCCATTTTGAGGAGGAAGGACATGTGTGTACAAGAGGTGGAAGCGCTAAGATAACATTCAAACATTCAAGCATTCAAGTATTCCTTCAAGCAATTGAGCATTCTAAGTCTCCATTCAAGGCTAAGTGTTGCATTCAAGACAAGGATTCAACCATTGAAGAGGAGATCACCTACAACATACAACATACAACATCATTTACACCTTAGCATGTAAGAATACAAACATTCTTACAACAAGGTATCAGTACTTGTTTACATTACAAACATTTACATTTACAGCATTCTCATTTCTTGGTTAATTCCAAAACTGGGGTTTGACCTAAAGGCAAACCCCTAATCCCTAACCCCCCAATCGTCCTCTCTTTTCTGTGTGTAGGTTGCAAGTACGCAGCTGTAATTGAAGATCTGGAATCCTTGTACAGAGACAAACAGATCCCCCTTCGTTTCGCGGATTTTTCGGAGGACCGTGTGCACGCCGAGCGCCATCGTCCCGTCAACTTTCGCTCAAATTTGCAAGACAGCGTCATCTCAACATTTTACTACTAATTCCAGGTCCGTAGCTTCATCCTGTGTCTCTATCTCCATCTATAAGCGAATCTTTCTTACTTTACATGCACTCCTAGTTCAATCCTTCTATCTACATTCTTTACAAAAGAGGGTAGCCTTGTTGTCTTAACCCTTGAAACTCATTCAGAATCCAATCTTGCATTGTGTGGGATTGGATCTTGTGGGTTTCAACCCCTCTTTTGAATGTAAAGTCTCTCCTAAGTGAAAACCGTCAATCCTAGTGACCTCCTTTCTCCTTGGAGTGGGGGGAACACCTAGGGTTCGATTTTCCGCTTTACAATAATTAACCTCTTAATTTTAAAAAATTTCATGAAATTTGAAATGTTGAATTTTGGAGGTATCTTCGATTCTAGAGGGATCATAAATCGACAAAATCAGCCAATCTTTTGGATTTATGCTATTAAATATAGTCATAACAGTCTCCCAAAATTTTGGGAAAAAACCCCAGGACCGTGGTGGGAATGCACATGGTCCGACCAACATTTTTCAAAATTTTCAAGGATGAATATTATGCTGATTTTAAAGCTAACCCCAAAAAATTGGCGAATTTTACGATTTCTAGATGGGCAAAATTAAGGTTCAAATTTTAAAAATAGAACTCTATTAGGGTTTTGAAGAAAAACATGAATTGAATTGCAAATTTGAAAAAGGTCAAACCTAATGGATAGGGACACCTTGGAAAATGTTTAAAAATCTGAATTTGAATGAAATTGATTGAAATTTGCACAAAATCCAATTAAATTTAAAAATTAGGGTTTTATGACCTAACCACTTAATTTTGAAATTTGAATTTTGGGAAAAGGGAGGGAAATTGAAAATTTGAATTGTAGGAATGAAAACAAGTCTGAAAACAATCACAAATCTGAAAATTAAATGGAAATCCAATTTTTACACAAGTTCAAGATGATTTTTGAAAATTGGGGTTTTAACAAGTAACCACTTAATTTTATAAATTTGATTTCCAAATTGAATAGGACAATGAGGAAATTGAATTTAACAAACAAAACTATTACTACTTATCAAATTGCCATTAGTTTTTATATTCAAAGTCATACTATATACTCTAGTCAGTTAACACTACCGAATCATGCAGTCGGTATACACAGAGAAGTCAGTATGCACAGTCTAGTTGGTTACAGAGGAAAGCAGTCACAGAACGCAGTATACACCGAGCTATCTACCGAGTATCTTTTTATGTCTACCGAGCAACAAAGATGACACACCGAGGTGATATACACCGAGTGAAACGTGTTACCAGATTCATTAAACCTGGACATGCATATGAAAACATGTTACAAGATCGAGGCACATCTAACCATTATCACATTGGAAATTGCACCAGAAGATTGTGTATGATTTTGAGATCAATCTAACCAATGAAATATTTTGTATAGTTATTCATTCGATAAATCATGTTTGTAAGATCGAAGCAATGAATTGGATTACCGTCTTAAGAGATCTATTTATACAGCATGAGTTAAGGGTGTGTACATGAGTGTAAAAAGACTGTTACAGAGACACAGAGGTCACCGAGAAGGTTTTCAAAGAACAGTCAAAGAACAGAGTAAACAGAAGGGTTTACCGAGTTACTATATGGGTTACCGAGGTATGCTATAAGCAAGGTAATCTATTCTAAGCACATAGAATCTGCTATAACATTTCAGATGTAAAGTTGCAGATATTTGTAATGATTTTATTGTAATATTGTGAAGTTGAAAGAAAAACCTTTAACAGGGTAAAAGACTCTAATCAAGTCTATAAATTGTAAAGCCTCTAACTAGGTACAGCATTTAGATTAAGTGTTGTAAAATCCTTTAGAAAGGTAGATCTAACAGATCTAGTTACTCCTAATAGGGTAAGATATCATAAATAGCTAATATGTAGCTCTAACCAAGCACTCTTTATTATTGCAGTAGTGAAGTTGTGGGTGCCATCCCCACCGCAATTTTTCTCTCTAACCAAGAGTTTCTGCATAACCAAAATATATGTGTTATGGAGTGAATCGTGTATGATTGTTATCTATTTGTTTTAACTTTATTTTATGTTACTGCACTATTTTGTTTATGCATAACAATAAAGTTATTATTCAAGAAAAGTTTTGGAGTACTGATTCACCCCTCCCCTCTCAGTACATTAGCTTTCCATATTGAGCCTTGTAGACACCTAAAAATGGTCAACGCTTGCGAAGTCATACTTTAACAATGGCGCATTGCCTCATTTTAGGTTTTTGCGTCGCATTAACATTTCTCCTATGTCATGCACTTGGTCTTTATCATTTGCGAACATCGAGTCATTCTTCTATATTCTTCAATCATCTCGTCTTCGAATTTGGTCTTGTCGACAACATTATCCAGTCATGATTTTGATCGATTTTATCTTATTGCATCAATGAGCATGCTTATTTGTCATCATTTTGGACATCGTCAATCCTAATTAGGGTTTTGTCCTCCTGTCAATCTTGCGATCAATTTGTCATCAATCATTGTTCTCTTATCAATTTTATCATCAATCTTATCATTTCGGACATCGTCAATCCTAATTAGGGTTTTGTCCTCTTGTCGATTTATCATCAATCCTTCAATCTTGTCATTTTGCGATCATTTCGCTATCGATCATTGTCTATCTCAATTATGTCAATTTGGATCAATTTGTCATGTTCCTCGTCAATTGGCGCATTTATCAATCAAATTATTTTGTCGCATTGGTCATCTATCAATTCAGAATCATGACATTAATTATCTTTAATCAAGACCTAATTGTCATTTTCGCATTGCTAATTCATCTCTTTAGGGTTTCGTGATTTCATCATTTAACCTTGCTTATCATTTTCTTCCTTTAGGATTAATAAATTACTTATTTATCCTAAGTCTTCTCATTACAATTAAATCTTTATTTAATTGGCTAATTATTCTTCCTCTTGTAAATTAATTAATAAATGACAAATTGTTAATTAATTTACCTAATTTCTTCTAGTTCCTAATTTCCTATTTTTCCATCAATTTCTAATTCCTAATTTTCATCAATTTCAATTTTCTAATTTTCTTAATTTCTAATTCATTTTCCTCCTATTTCATCTCCTAATTCTATGGGAGTGGCATTTCAATTTGTCATGAAATTGTCATAATTGATTAATCAATCAATTTTGACATGAAATGTGTCATAATCAATCAATCAAATTGTGCATGGAAAGTGCATAATTTGTCATAATTGACATATTGATTTGCAATTTCCATTTGAATTGCTTTCTTCAATCAATCCCTTAATTCTTAATCCTTCGAATCTTCAACCCCTTCAATCACTTCATGAACTCCGAATTGCTATCAAACTACTGAATTTTCGTTCTAGTACTCTTGAGCTTTTTGCTTTCAATTGTGAGAGCACTTGTAGGTGAGATCCACAAAACTATTGAAGAGGAAAGAACAACAATGGAGCCGCATGGAAGGAGTATTCAATCTTGAATCTGGTTTGCATAATGTTTTCTTTTGAATGCTTCATTTTCATACCTTCATTGAATGTGCTTTAGAATTAGGTTCATTGCAATGAGTATTTCTTTGATTGAGCTATCATGTTTAACGTTTTGATTGATCTACTTATATGTTTTGATGATTCCTAATTTCTATGCCACAAGCCTAACAATTGGTATCAGAGCTTGAAACTTGGAAAAGGGTTTAACTACCTAAAGAGAAAGATCTTATCAATGGAAGGATACAAACAATCTCGGAGGATTGTGTATCTGCAAGAAGAGCTGGATCATGCTAATCAAGTGATTGCAGACATGCAAAGGCAAATGTAAAAATCTCTGAAAGTAAGAAGAATATTATCTGATGATTTGCAGGACTCTCAAGAGTTAGTGGAACAAATTAAGACATCATCTAAGAACAGTATATTTGAAAAGACTGAAGAAATGATTGGAGTATTGAAAGAAAAGAACAAAGCACTAGCTGATCAATTAAAAGCAATGAAAAGAGAACATGAACATTTTAGCACACAAATGATTGAAAATCTAGATGCATTAAGGACAGCTAAGGATAAAGCAAGAGATCTAGAAAGAGAGAAACAACAACATGAAGTCTTAGTATCTGATAAAAATGATGAAATCATAAGGTTGACTGAGATTCAAAAAAATATGACAGATCAACTAGGTTATGCACATCATGAAGCAATTTTGAAGAATGATGAAAATCAAGCATTGAAATTTGAAGTATCAAGGTTGATCGATGAACTTGAAATAGAAAAGAAATCCAAAGAAACACTGAAGAAGAGTTATGAAGCATCAAAGATGTTGGATGAGCAACTGAATACAAGAAGACCCAACAAAGATGCAGGACTCGGTTACAAAGGAAAAGACTCAACTGAGAAAGGAATTCATACCACCGAGAGAGGAGAATCATCAAAGCAAGCTGGAAAAAGGAATAACATCAAAAGAAAGAAACCTATTTGCTACTACTGTGGAAATCAAGGTCACACTACCAACATGTGCCAAATCAAAAAAGGTAAGCAACTGAATATCACTAAGTCCGATGGTTATTGTTACAATTGCAATAAATATGGTCACACATTTAACCAATGTAGGACAAAGTCTATTAACAACTATCAAAAGGCAAAATACAAAGGGTTTTGTAGAAACTGCAATAGGTATGGACATAAAACTGAGAAGTGCTGGCTTAAGCAAAAGAACTACATGTGGTCTGCACACCGAGCAAACACTAGAGGTTACCGAACTCACACAGATCCTTGCCGACAATATGCAATAGTACCATGGGATTACAATACAAGGATATGGTGTGAATGTTGTGGAAGATATGGACATATTAGTGCTAATTGTTTTATAAGGTTTGGAATGAACAACCGAAGATCATGGAGAAATCCTCGTATGGCATGTTTTCATTGTCACAAAGTTGGACATTTGGCTCGAGATTGCAGAGATCAATCTAGAAAAGACACTGAAGAAATAAAAGAAAAATTAAAGATGATTTGGAAAAAGAAGGAAGTTGTGTCAAATGAAGAATGCACCTTAACTACCGAGTTAGGTGCACCTATTCCAAATTAATCAGTAAAGGTATGAAGGGACTGCATT
This sequence comes from Cryptomeria japonica, assembly GCF_030272615.1. Taxonomy (NCBI): domain Eukaryota; kingdom Viridiplantae; phylum Streptophyta; class Pinopsida; order Cupressales; family Cupressaceae; genus Cryptomeria; species Cryptomeria japonica. Next base: position 695,043,505 of record NC_081405.1, on the reverse strand, counting down.
CTCTGAAGGATAAAATCATAACAGTTCCTATTCCATTATGTACTAAATTTAAAATCTACATAGTTAAGATGCATTAGTAAGTTTCAAATTCTATCAAATTCTTTGAAGCACTTTACAGGAAACTTGTCAAGTCGGTGAATACAGGAAGCCTGTCAAGTCGGTAAATGAAGGAAATTTGGTTACTCGGTTAAAACAAAAAAAAAGAGAGTAAATCAGTTAAAGTTGAACCGAGTGCATTTAATGTTTTTGACCTAACCCGCATGGAGCTCAATAAGGTATTTTGTGTACTTAAAAGCATTTTCGCAGTCATTTACACTTACCAAGTTTTCGAAAGAGTAGAGCAGAGCGATTCCAAGGTGATCAAAACCTCATTCAAAGCTAATTCAAGGTATTTACATCAAATCTCATCGCACTGTTAAGCTAGCTTACCGATCTTATCAAATTGTTATTATCTGTTGAGTGTGAAGCATCTGTCATTTGAAATTCTGAAACCCTAAGGACTCTTTACTAGTTTTTACATGAAATCTTACATGGCGCCCAAGATACAAGATCCCATAGTTGTCAAGACTGTAGAGAAGCCCTCACTGAAATACTCTTTGACTCCTAAAGTCGCCTCCAAATCGGATAACAAAATCGCCTTTTCACTCATCCTGGATCGAGTCTTGTTAGTCGAAGATGTGAGATTCTTCACTAAATGTCGTGTTGAAGAACTCGGTCATGTTGAAATAAAAGACACCTATGATGAACTATGTACGGATGGTGTATTAAATAGCAAGTATGAACACATCAGAATCAAAGGATTGATTGAAGCCTTAACCTATCCTCGTGTGTTCAAGCCCCAATGGGTCAAGTTTGTTTTGAGCAGAGTTCACGATGATTTCATGTGGCTAGAAGAGCAACCATTTAAAATCACCAAGGAAATCATTCATGTGATCACCGGTTATCCTATCTATGATCATGCATGAGCTCAAAAGATGATATCACAGAAGGAATTGATCAGTTTAACCGGAGTGGAATCTGATTACAAAGGACTAAAATTGAACAATGTCACTGATGCAGAACTTAAGTTTGCCATTAGAGTAATTAGTTACTATTTCTTCCAATCAGCAAGGGAAAATAGTGTACCCTGTGTAGCAGTTGACTTAGCTTATAAAATTGTGATAAGGGGAATGAAAGTTGACTTATGTGAAGTGTTACTGAAGAACCTATTTGAGAATCTGAACATAATAAGGAAGCCAAAGAAGAACAACTCGACAAACACACTAAAGTTTGGTTCACTTCTTGTATGCATGTTTTTCTACTTTGAAAAATTATTTCCATCAGTTGGTAAAGTAGTTTGGGAGCTACACCGACCAATCACCCATCAAATTAATGACTTTATCAAGAAACTAGGTGATAATTTCAATGACATAATGGATGATTATTTCAATAAATTTCAAGAGAAGATGCACAACAGGTACTGAATTTCACCCCAGCTAGTGGAGAAATATAAAGATGATATATGCTTTGAGGTAGACACTGACTACTGTTATGTGAATGTTGTGGAACCAAGGACTCAATCTTTGCCACCTATGGGTTACAAGATTGACTTTGACATCACACAACAGCAAATTGATGCATTTCTTACATTACAAAGGCATGCTACCAAGCTGAGGTATGGAACCTATGAAGAAGTGAAGTAAAAAGTAAAAATGAGCATTGTAGTACCCAAAGCTACAAGAAAAGCAACAAAGATGATAAAGGTTCTAACGGAGAAATTCGGAGAAGATTCTTCCTCCACACCTGTCAAAGGCACTCTTGCCATCACCGAAGAGGAATCAGAAGCTCAAGAGGTAGCTATAACACTGAGCACTGAATTGCCTAAGGGTAAAGTGTTAAAAAGAAAGAAACAGGACACTTCAAAGGCCCTACCGACTCCTCCAACAAAGAGACCTAATACAAGAGCATCAGCTACATCACCGAGTAGGAACAAAAGAGTGTTCTTGCTCCCAAGGTAACCAAGACCTACAAGAAATCTACTTGGAGACTCATTTTGGCAAAAGAGTCTAGTGATACAGAATCTGAAGATGCAAACAAATTCCAGATTGTCAAGAGCAAGAAGGTAAATATACATAGTGTTGAAAACTTTTGTGCCAATCTAAAAGAATATGGTGGATTTGGTTCCTTTAGATATGTCAGGTATGAAACTAGAAATAATGATGAGAAGAGACAAATTGAAGAAGCTGTCATCTACACACTTCTAAAGTTTTGGTTAGCTCCATTGGAACTAGTAAAGTCACTTCCAAATGAACTTTACTTACATATTGATAATAGGTGGAAGTATGCAACGGACTCAGAGAAAGAAGTCTAGTCCATCTATTTCTTGATATGTCTGTAGTAGAAATAAAGGAACATTTGACAACCTACAATTCAAAATTTCTTGTCAAACAGAGAGCCTTAAAACTGATGAATGGGCTATATATTGACATAGAAAATGAGACAAAAGCAAAATGGTAGGAAATCTTCAAAATAAAGGATGTCAGTGAACAATCTACAGTTGAAATCATTGATGTCACTGAGAACGATCTTGATGTCACCGAGCACGGTCCTGATGTTACCAAACAAGACCCGGCTGACACTATTCAAATAGATGAAGATGTCATGGATACAAAGGAACTAGAGCAGGAAATGATAGAGGGCACTACATATGCAAAACTTGTATCTAGTAAATCTACTTTAGAACAAGTTCAGCCTTATCCACCGATCACTCAACTTGTCTCTAACGAAGCTCCTCAGGATACAGCACAAGGCACCGAAGGTCACATGTCTACAACAGGAGAAGATACTACTCTAGAACATACCTCTCAAGCACCTTCGAGCACCAAAAATGTAGTAGCTGAGACACCTAGTACCGAGGCACCAAAAGACACCACCGCAACTACAAGAACTGACCAAAGTGTTGCCTCTACCGAGCAACCTACCGAGGGTCAACAAGCCTCTCAAGCTATTGTCTTGGTCCAACCGACCAAAGGTAAAGAAAAGAAAGTGAAAAAGCATAGTTTCAAAGTTGATTTATCTAAACCAATAGTGTTGCCCAATGTGGATATATCAAAATTGAAGGGGCAAGCACTCATTGATTTTGATGAACTATGCAAAGCAAAGGCCAAATAAGAAAAGCAGATGGCCATACAAAAGAAGAATAAAGTACTTCAGAAGGTGAAGACACTGCTATCAGATATGCTACCTACAGCTACAGTGTCAACCGATGCAGCCATCCACATTCAACTAGATGAACTCCTTAATCAAATAGAAACATCCAGAGTTGATGCATCTGAGTATTTGTGCAAGCTAAAAGACAAGGAGCTTACTACAAAAATGATAGAAGAGGTACAGAAAGCTCTAGCTATTGGCAAAGTCAAACTTGTCAAATTCATTGCTGAGTTGTCCCCTCAACTCAAGCACATTCTTTATTTATTTTAGAAACTCTGTACATTTTCTATATTCATTAAAGACATTAAGAATAAAACTGATGCAATTGAGAAAGAGATCACCGATCTCTCAAATAAGTTGACCGCAGAGCCCAATTCAGTTCAGAATTTTTATACCAAACTTCAACAGCTCATGGCTCAACAATTGGAACTAAGAAATGAAGAACATAAGATCAGGATGCATATAATGACACTCCAGACATTATTCCTTCCTCATCTTTCATCAGTTCAAGAACAGATTAACCAAGCCACATGCCTATCTACTACACAAGAGGGAAGCACTCTTGATGGCTTAATATCACTATTGGCTGATATTCAAGCACAAAATTCTTTAATGGAAAGTGTAAAAGATGCACTCTCTGTCGCTCTCACCGATGCCCAGAAAAAAGTACAAATCCATTTTTGACCAGTTACCACCCCCAGATGGAAATTAAGTTTTTGATGTTTGTCAAAAAGGGGGAGTAATACAATATATTTGGGGAGTAATACTATATATTTGGGGAGTAATACAGTTTTGGTGATAACAATTTGATATAGTATTCAGAGTATTGTATACAGGGGGAGTATACTGAGTAGAGTATGCGGAGTATCCAAGGATAGTAAGCAAGAGCACACAAGCACAGAACCGAGCATGCAAAATCAAAGTTATGTATAGTATAATGATAAGGGGAGTATATCTAAATATACTATTTCATTGACTATTGTATATATTGTCAAGTATAGTCATTTTGCAAAGTATATAGATTTTCGAGTTATGACTTTGAAAGTAGTTTTTGTCAAACATCTCAACTAATGTCAAAAGGAGAGATTGTTACTGCTTATCAAATTGTCATTAGTTTTTATATTCAAAGTCATACTATATACTCTAGTCGGTTAACACTACCAAATCATGCAGTCGGTATACACAGAGAAGTTGGTATGCACAGTCTAGTCGGTTATAGAGGAAAGCAGACACAGAACGCAATATACACTAAGTTGTCTACCGAGTATCTTTTTATGTCTACCAAGCAACAAAGATGACACACCAAGTTGATATACAACAAGTGAAATGTGCTACCAGATTCATTGAACCTGGACATGCATATGAAAATGTGTTACAAGATCAAGGCACATCTAACCATTATCACATTGGAAATTGCACTAGAAGATTGTGTATGATTTTGAGATCAATCTAACCAATGAAATATTTTGTATAGTTATTCATTTGATAAATCATATTTGTAAGATCGAAGCAATGAATTGGATCACCGTCTTAAGAGATCTATTTATACAGTATGAGTTAAGGGTGTGTACATGAGTGTAAAAAGATGTTATAGAGACACAGAGGTCACCGAGAAGGTTTTCAGACAACAGTCGAAGAACAAAGTAAACAAAAGGGTTTACCGAGTTACTATATGGGCTACCAAGGTATGCTATAAGCAAGGTAATCTATTCTGAGCACATAGAATCTGCTATAACATTTCAGATGTAAAGTTGTAGATATTTGTAATGATTTTATTGTAATATTGTGAAGTTGAAAGAGAAACCTTTAACATGGTAAAAGACTCTAATCAAGTCTATAAATTGTAAAGCCTCTAACCAGGTACAACATTTAGATTAAGTGTTGTAAAATCCTTTAGCAAGGTAGATCTAATAGATCTAGTTACTCCTAACAGGGTAAGCTATCAGAAATAGCTAATATGTAGCTCTAACTGAGAACTCTTTATTATTGCAGTAGTGAAGTTGTGGGTGACATCCCCACCATAGTTTTTCTCTCTAACCAAGAGTTTCTGCGTAACCAAAATATATGTGTTATGGAGTGAATCATGTATGATTGTTATCTATTTGTTTTAACTTTATTTTATGTTACTGCACTATTATGTTTATGCATAACAGTAAAGTTATTATTCAAGAAAAGTTTTGGAGTACTGATTCACCCCTCCCCTCTCAGTACATTAGCTTTCCATATTGGGCCTAACAAAAACAATTTTCAGATCTAAGATAACCACAAGCAATTTTTGCAAATCACAAGTTCAATTCCAATTTTTAAAAAAACTAGGGTTTTGAATGAATGAACCACTTAGTTTGCAGAAAAATTAAACTTGTAAATGAAAAATATGCAATTTTGTTCAAAGGAAAGCATGCTTCACATCGGGTTCATCAAAATGTTATGGTGGGTGAAAAATGTGTGAATGAGAGATCAAGAGGAAAGCTACCCTTTCCCTCCAAGGAGAGATGAGAGTTTTACTATGGATTTCCCTTCAAATACTTTTCACACATTAAATTGGAAGAGGGGGAGGAAAATTCACTAGATTCAACCTCCAAAGAAGAAGATAGAATTCTAAATGAAATGAGAATGATAATTCAATCCCTTCTTCTACTCAGAATGGAAAGGAATTGATTGAATTATGTATTAAGACTAAGTGAAAAGAGATGAAGAACTGATAATAACTCAAGATTGGAGTATGGGATGAAGTTGTGCACCTGGATTTGGCAGTAATATGTCAAGATGAAGCTGCCCTACAAATTTGAGGAAAATCTACCCAGACTGTGGCAAAAGTGTACATGGTTCTCCGAAAAATCCGTGAAACGAAAAATGGTTCTTTCACCTCTGCAAATGGAGTCCAAATCCAAAAGTAAAGTTGCACACCTACAACCTACACACAAAAAAGAGAGGAAAAGGGGTTGGGATTGGGGGTTTGCCTTCAAGTCAAACCCCAGTTTTGGAATTAACCAAGTAATGAAAGAAAGTACTTGCAAGTAAATGTAAATGGAAGACTGAAATGTAAATCACCTCAAGGGAGGTTGTGATAGAAATGTTGATAAAAGTGCTTGTATGAAGTTGAATGTTGAAATGGATCTCCTCTTCAATGGTTGAATTCTTGACTTGAATGCAACACCTAGCCTTGAAGGGAGACTTGAGATGCTCAATGCTTGAAAGGGATGCTTGAATGCTTGAATGCTCTTGAACGCTTGATCCTAATGTCAATTTGGAGGGGAGAATAGACTAATGTATACAAATTCTTAACATTTACAGAATATGGAACAAGCATGAGCATACACAAATAAACAACATAGAGATATAACACACATAGTTAACGTTGGAAAACCCTTTCGAGAGAAAAACCCACCACCAACAGATAATCGACTTTATTAACAGTATGTCAAAAACAATACAATAAAGTTCAATTTGCAGGCTTCCTTTTTCACTCTGTCAAATAGTCGTTCCAAACGTAACACTTGGATAATAGTTACAACATACTCAATGGCTATCGTAACTTCTAACTCTTAATTCAATTCACATTTTGCTTCAAATAACCAACCGGTCGACGGTTCATCTGAGCAACTGAACTAATGGCTTGAAGTCTAACTGTCTGCCTGCATCGGTCTGCATTCATGGAAAATCAATTATCCCACATGCAGCAAGGAGTTGGGTCAGTTCATATTCAAATACACCATCATTTGTATCCTTAGTGTCCGAGAGAACCCTTTTGGATCTCAGTTTGATCTTGCTCCCGCAGCCAGTCTCTGCTCCATCGGCCATTAGTATAGCTTTCAAACAGAAAACCCAATCACCTGATGATACCCGATCACTGAAGGCGACTCCATCGGGTCATCGGTAAAGCATCTAAAATGTTACTCCGATCTCCGATAACCAAGAGTGGACTTCATCGGGACATCAGCACCAACCTTGAGATGTTATCCTAATCTCTGATAGAAAAAAGAAGACCTCATCAGGACTTCGGCGTAGTCTTCATCACATCGACCTGATACCTAATCACCGAATGCGACTTCATCGAGTATCGGCCTAACTCCAGACCGGTACCTCTGATAGCCAATGACAACCCAGACCACTTAAGATAGCTCCATCAGGTCATTGGCACAATGCTGATGCAATCTTCCTAAAAACCCAAAGTTATCCTAATGACCGAAGTCGACTTCGTCGGATCATCAGGATAATGTAATACCTGCTACTCTGAGCTCTGATGGAAGAAGATACATCAGCAAGATTCATGCCAATAGAGCTCACAAATTTCCTTCATATTGTTTCATCAGCAAGAGTTAACCCAATTAGTATGGACAATGATCAAGTGAATTAGAGGCACATTTCCAACAAACTCCCACTTGACAAGGAATTCACTGGGCCGAATACTATTTCAAACGTTACAAAGAGACATGGGTATGAAGACCCATAGAATTTGAACACCACCTGAACTTGTGCGTGCTCACTAGTTTTGTCAAGGCATCTGCAACATTTTCCAGAGTGTCTACCTTGTTAAGATAAACTTTTCCATCTTCCACCACGTCACGAATGAAGTGATACTGAACATCAACATGTTTCGATCTGGCATGGAAAGTAGGATTCTTTGCCAAACATATGGCACTCTGACTATTACTCCATATTTCAACCTACCCTACATCAAAACCAATATCTAAACTCAAACGCCTAAGCCAGACTGCTTCTTTACAAGCATGTGTGGCCACCATGTATTCTGCCTTTGTAGTGGACAAACCAACTGCAACTTTCTGCTTGCTCATCCAACTAATTGCTCCACCTTTCATGACAAAAACATATCCACTAGTGGATCTCCTACTGTCAATATCCCCTGCCCAATCAGAATCCATATAACCACAAATGCTAAGAGTTCTCTTTGAATCCTTCACATTACCAAGATAACACAATGCAAGGTCTTAAGTACCCTTCAGGTATCTGAACACTCTCTTTACAGCATCCCAATGTGGTTTCCCTGGATTCGACATAAACCTACTAAGTACTCCCACTGGTTGGGCAATATCTGGTCTTGTACAGACCAGAGCATACATCAAACTGCCTATATCACTTGCATAAGGTACACTTTTCATGTCTTCAATCTGTTTTGGAGATTTCGGACTGTCCAGCACAGACAACTTAGTTCCCTGCAAGATGGGAACAACCTGTGATTTATAGTCAGACATATAAAATCTATCAAGAACATTGGTTATATATTTTCTCTGGCTGAGCCAAAGTTTCCTCTTAGATCTATCTCTTTTGATCTCCATTCTCATAATGTAATTTGTTGGTCCTAAAGCCTTCATTTCAAATTTCATAGAAATTTGAGATTTTAAATCTGAGATCATACCTTTTATGTTTCCTATGAACAACATATCATCTACATACAAAGTTATGATAAGAATCTTATCACCATCACTTTTGTAGTAAACACAATGATCAGCTTTTGATCTCACAAATCCCAAGGACAAAACAAAAGTATCATACTTTTGATACCACATTCTGGGAGACTGTTTCAAACCATACAAAGACTTCTTGAGTTTGCATACTAGATGTTCTTTACCTTTTTCCACAAAGTGCTCAAGTTGGGACATATAAATTTCTTCTTCAAGGTCACCATGAAGAAATGTTGTCTTCACATCCATCTGCTCAATCTCCCAATCATATGTTGTTGCGAGTGACAAGAGAAATCTAATAGATGTAAGCTTAGCTACAGGAGAGAAAATTTCCCCAAAGTCAATACCTTCCTTTTGCAAATACACCTTTGCAACCAGTCTTGCTTTGTATTTGTCAATGTTGCCATCTAGACCATACTTCTTTTTGAACACCCACTTACAGCCTATAGGCTTTCTGCCTTTAGGCAATGGCACCAAATCCCAAGTTCCATTTTTATCCAATGATGACATTTCATCATTCATGGCTTCCAACCAGGAATCTGATTCAGACATTTCAATTGCTTCTTTGACAGTCCTGGGCTCATTAGTATCTACAAGTAAAGCATAAGCACAATTAACATTCAACATAGAATGACTGTACTTATTAGGTGTATACCTATTAGTTTGCTACCTCTCTTGAGTAGATCTTCTCAACTATGGTGTTGGGGCTTCTTGAGGTTCCATAGGAGGCTCATCATCATGTTCTTCTTCATAACTACTTGAACTTCTTGAACTCTCCTCATCTTTAGGTATCTCCAGAGACTCTTCTTTGGCTGGAGGAGTTTCAACCTCAGCTTCTGCTTTCTTTCCTATATTATGATCTAGTGACATAGGCTTCAGCTCATGAAAAATCACACTTTTGTTGTATACAACCTTACCAGACACTAGATTCCAAAGTTTGTATCCTTTCACACCAACTCCATAGCCAATGAAGATACATTTCACTACTTTGTTGTCCAATTTAGATCTATTAACATCAGGAACATGAGCATATGCCTCTGCACCAAAACTATGAAGGTGCCTTAAAGAGGGTTTCTTACCAGACCATGCTTCCATAGGTGTTTTGTCGACCAATACTGAAGTAGGAGAATGATTCAGTAGGTAACATGTTGTAGCAACTACTTCAGCCAAGATTTTTTGTTCTAGCCCAGCTCCACTCAACATGCTCCTTGCTTTCTCCATCAGAGACCGATTCAACCTTTGTGCAACTCCATTCTATTGTGGAGTGTAAGGTACAATCTTATGTCTCTTAATTCCATGATCAACACAGTACTTGTCAAAATATGCACTACAAAATTCACCACCGTTGTTTGTTCTTAAACATTTAATCTTTCTCCCAATCTGATTTTCAACAAGGTTCTTAAAATCCTTAAACAAACTGAAGACTTCTGATTTACTTTGAAGAAAGTACACAAATGCCCTTCTTGAATAATCATCTACAAAAGATACATAGTATTTAGACATAGATAGAGAAGGTACATCCACTGGACCAAATACATCAGAGTGAACATAATCCAGAATATCAGAAGACTTATAAGAACTGGAATAAAACTGAACTCGGTTATGCTTTCTATATATGTAGTCTTCACAAAAATCGAACTCAAAATTACAATCATCCAGACCTTCAACCAGATTCTTATTCTTCAAGTCTTTTAAACCTTTTTCACCTATGTGGCCTAACCTATTATGCTAGAGCATTATTTTCTCAGCAGGAAGTTTAGCTTCCAAAGAATTAGCATTATGCATCATTACAGTTGTCTTAAACTGACTTTTCAGAGGCCATATTACAACATATAGGTTCAGCATTTAACTTATATAAAGTACCAAAATAATCACCGTTTGCCAATACAATGGAACCCCTGGTCATCTTGCAACCACCAGATGCAAATGTAACATGTACTCCAGCATCATTAAGTTTACTTACAAAGAGAAGATTTCTTGCCAGACCTGGTATATGAAGAACTTCGTTTATCCCCTTTCACTCTACCATCTGGGAACTAAATTTTGATTCTGCCTCTCCCTACAATCTCCAACGTTGAATCACTAGCCAGGTATACCTTTCCACCAACATATGGTTCATACTTTGAGAACCACTCCTTGTGGGAGGTCATGTGGAAAGACGCACCAGAATCTACTAACAAGGTGTCATTTGAAGTAGGCACTTCTAGGGCTACTAGAAATGCATCTGCATCACTTTGAGAAGATTCAGTGTCAGAATATTTCTTCTTCTTCTTCTCCTCCTTGCAATCCTTTCGGATATGCCCTTTCTTCCCACAGTTCCAGTACTTCACCTTTGACTTCTTGCCTAGAGATTTAAATCTCTCTTAAGACTTGGACTTCTTCCCTTTCTTCTTGTCTTTGTCCTTTGGTCTGCCTCGAACAAAGAGTGCATCTTTTGTCATCTCAGAAGACTTCTTTCTCATTTCTTCTGACAAAAGAGTATTAACCATAGTATCCATCTTGAACTGGGTTGTACTACTACCGATAGCCATCACTAAGTGTTCCCAAGACTCAGGCAATGAACACAACAACAACATGCAACGTTCTTCTTCCTGGATGGACACACCAACAGAAGTTAACTGTGCAAGAACCATGTTGAATGCATTTAAGTGATCTGTCAATGGTGTTCCTGCATCCATCTTCATAGAGTACAACTTCTTCCTCAAGAAAAGTTTATTCACCAAGGATTTGCCTTGATAAATATCTCCCAACTTATTCCAAAGAAGATGTACAATCTTATCCTCATGGACATTTAACAGAACAGAATTAGCAAGACATATCCTGATTAGACCCCTTGCCTTCCGATCGGCTAGATCCCAATCTTCTTGCTTCATGTCTGAAGGCTTAGAAGTTGTAGTCACAACACCCCAGAGATCTCTATCGACTAGCAAGTCTTCCATCTTGAGTTTCCAAAGTTCAAAACTAGAACCATTAAACTTCTCCATGTCTATGCGCCTTGAGGCACTCACCATCTCAAACTGTAAAACAAGTAGACACTTTACAAGACTCCCACTGAAATAGAACTGACACAAAAAACCAACCCTACCCAACAAGGATAACAAAAATGGGCCAAGCTTTGATACCACTTGAAAGGAAAGCAAGTGTGAAAATTCACTTTCCTAATGTCAATTTGCAAGAGAGAATAGACTAGTGTATAAAAATTCTTAACATTTATAGAATATGGCACAAGCATGAGCATACACAAATAAACAACATAGAGATATAACACACAGAGTTAACGTGGGAAAACCCTTTTGAGAGAAAAACCCACCACCAACAGATAATCGACTTTATTAACGATATGTCAAAAACAATACAATAAAGTCCAGTCTACAGACTTCCTTTTTCACTCTGTCAAACAATCGTTCTAGACGTAACACTCAGATAATAGTTACAACATACTCAATGGCTATCATAACTCATAACTCTTCATTCAGTTCACATTTTACTTCTAATACCCAATTGGTCAATGGTTCATCTGAGCAACTGAACCAACGGCTTGAAGTCTAACCGTCTCCCTGTGTCGGTCTGCATTCATGTACAATCAATTATCCCACATGTAGCAAGGAGTCAGGTTGGTTCGTATTCAAATACACCATCAGTCGCATCCTTAGTGTCCAAGACTTAACCTTTTTTGATCTCGGTTCGATCTCGCTCCCTCAATCAGTCTCCGCTCCATCGACCATTGGTATAGCTTTCAAACAAAAAACCTAATCACTCGATGATACCCGATCTCTGAAGGTGATTCCATCGGGTCATCAGTAAAGCATCTAAAATGTTACTCTGATCTCCGATAACCAAGAGCGGACTTCATCAGGACATCGGCACCAACCTTGAGATGTTATCTCGATCTCTGATAGACAAAAGAAGACCTCATCAGGACTTCGGCGTAGTCTTCATCACGTCGACCTGCTACCCAATCACCGAAGGCGACTTCATCGAGTATCGGCCTAACTCCAGATCGGTACCTCCGATAGCTAATGACAACCTGGACCACTTAAGATAGCTCCATCAGGTCATCGGCACTACGCTAATGCAATCTTCCCAAAAACCTGAAGCTATCCTGATGACCAAAGTTGACTTCGTCGGATCATTGGGATAACATCATACCAGCTACTCTGAGCTCCGATGGAAGAAGATACATCGGCAAGATTCATGCCAATAGAGCTCACAAATTTCCTTCATACTATTTCATCGACAAGAGTTAACCTGATCAGTATGGACAATGGTCAAGTGAATTAGAGGCACATTTCCAACAATTTTCCCACTCACTACACAACCTTCAATGCAGACTTAGGAAGGGTCCTACCCCAAAATAGGGTAGAGGAAAGGGGTGTCATGCCCCTATCCTCCCTTTTTTTGTAGTACAGGATGCACATTAGGTAGTGCAGAGGGCATTGGAGATGCAGTTTTCGAGGGTTGAGCAGTCTTCGATCAAGCTAGGGGATTCAATTTCGCATTCGTGAGGACCCTAATGTGGTCAAAAATTACTAGGGTCGCAATTTTATGACACTACAGTTACAAGTGTGGTTACCATTGCACCAAAATATTGACCTTGTAATGCTCGATACAACCACTAGACTTATAGAATCCACAGGAGGCAGTTAAGACATGTCACAAACCCAAGCGTTGCATTGCACAACACAAGGAGACCAAGGGTGCACACCTTGTAACAATCCCCTAGCATAATCAAGGGGTTTGAACCTATGACCAAGCTCTTATACCACTTGTTACAAGTTTGGTTGTCGTTGCACCAAAAGATCGACCTTGTAATGCCCAATACAACCACTAGACTTCTAGAATCCACAAGAGATGGTTAAGCCATATCACAAACCTGAGTGTTGTGTTGCACAACAATAGGAGACCAAGGGCGCACACCTTGCAACAATCCCCCTAGTGCATGTTGGGACTCTTTAAATTTGAGTGAATTTGAGAGGCCCATTTCCAAATGATCAAAAATGAGTCAGTTTGAATGGCCTAGTTAGAGAGAGCGTAAAATGGAGACAGTTGATTTTTAGGGGGTAAGGCTTAGGAAGCATGTCCTATACCTTTCATTTGACCTATGTAGTGATGTGAAACTTTCAGATTTCAATTTGGATCAATTTATTAGGTACCCATTTCAGGGGTGAGCTGAAAGTGCATTTTAGGCACAAATGAAGATTTTATTGAGTAGCCTACTTTGAGTGTTTATATATTTTTCCCTATTGATCGTCATGAAGAATTTCAAAATGGATTGAATTCTATGCATAAAATTGTGTCTCCATGCAAAATTTCAAGTTTCTAGTAATCCATTTGCTCAATTTTCCAAGCTCAATCTGTTGGTAGTTTGTGTTGTTTGACAAGTCCTTGTTTCAACACCTAGTCGAGGCCATGTTTTGCATAAGTGTAAAAGTTGCCCTAGTGAATGTCATGCCAAAAATTTTATTCCAGGATATTTTTGATACAAATGACAAGCTATGTTTCAAATTTCAAACTCCTGCCAATCCGTTTGATCAGTTTTCAAAAGGGTTTCTTAGGCCATCTGTTTCAGTGATCTCTACTTTCAGTCATATCATTTAAAGTTGCTATTTTCATGAGCGCGCCATTTGCACCCAGTCATCCTTTTGGTCAAACTAAGTATTCTAAGTTTTAATATGTACTTCAAGGTACCCATACCTCAAATTTGAGGGTCTATAGAGGTCATTTGATATTTTTAAGAAAGGCATCATGTGTTGCCTAAACATTGACTTCATTAGGTCCGCAGTGCCAACAAAGCCAATTGGTCATTTTCGACAATTAATATCTCTTCGCTCAGGATTCATTTTGAAAAACCGTTTAGTAGAGTTCATGCTTGTATATCAGAGTACACATCTGTCAAACGGCGAGGTCCAGAAAGGTGTTTTGACTGGTTTGAAAATTACGTCTTCGCGATTAAATGCGAAAATGTGGCGCAAGTGCCTGAAAGTTGCAAAACTCAATCTGATGATCTGAAAATGGTGCCGATCGATTCCAAAGGTAAGTTTAAGGTCCTGAGGTATTTCAGAGGTCAAATGTATGAAAATGAATTTTTCTTTAGTATGACCCACTTTGGAGCCCAACCTGGCTCATGCCCACGCATTAATTTTGTGGCGAAATAGTCTTAAAGAAAAGCATGTATCTTCTAGGACCAAGTTGGGTATCGATGCAGTGCATGTTTGTCACTTCCATTTTGAGAGAATGTGACAGGTTTTATCATATCATTAAAAAATCATGCATGGTTATTACAAAACATACTTCAGATCCTATGTCTTTTTCTCACTATCAATAAATAAACAGTTTGAATATCTCAAGGAATAGAAAATGGTGAGTGCCAATGGCATTAGAGTATAAATATAGCAGGAATTGATGTTGAAATTCATGTGGTGTGATAAGAATAAGTGTGACATGCCAGAGTTATTGCTGATGAGTGGAGGCTCAACTATTATAAAGTATATATATTTACATCAGAGAAAACAAGTATATATTGCGGATCTTCAACATGATTGTGTTGGTGTGCAGAATCATGAGTGGAAGAGTAAGAAATGCATATAAATGTTCATTATGCTTGTAATGTACTGTAGGAAGTTTGGAGTAGATATAGAAAACTTCCAACAAAACGGAATAGGCAGATTTTGAAGCCCAAGCAATCTTCCCCTCTATGTGGCATGGTAAAGGAATTTCACTTTTAAAACCAATGTATTCAGCAGCAGTATGGATGGAGAAGGCGTTGAAACTTTTAGGAACCTCCAGTCAGCTTCAAGACCAGAAAACCCCTCCGATCTCGCATGCCTCCCAAATCCTCCTTGCCTTGTGGTTTTGGTGTGGTTTTGAAAAGGTTTTTTAAGACAATTTAACCAAATTTCCTTTGCGTGGAGTTTGAAGAACTAACTAAACTCTGGCAAAATGTTTGGCAGCCATTGAAACTTTCAATAAAATGCAAATGGTAGGTGTTTCCTCCCTCCAACACTTCCCTCTGCTATGGTGTGATTTCTGATTTCTCCATACTGTGGTTTCTGGAAAATAAAGCTTTCAAACAAAAGAAATTGGCTGGGCCTACGCAGTGTTTGGTGAAGGCCATTATTTTTTTTTAAATCAAATTAGTTTGCAGCAGGCAATGTAGTGTTGAAGAGGCATAGAAACCCCAAGCTAATGCAATGTTGTGAGGTGCAATTGTGTGGATTTTAGACTTCAGTGTTGAAAACCAATGGGCAATGTGCAGCAGTTGAAAATACTACTTAGCAAATTGCCATCAGCAGAAACTTTCATCCAATGCACTTGGCAAATGAAACAAGTCAAATTCCCCTGCATAGGTGTAAAGCTTTTTTTCTGTGGGTGGCATTGGTCAAGGGAAATTAGGAGGAAGATGCAAGGTGTATTGTGTGGTGTAAAGTTGAAACCCATGAGACTTAGCAAATTCCCCTCTTTGTGGATAACCAAAGAGCAACATTTAGAAAACTCCAGCACTCCCCCTTCTTTGCATGGAATATGGAGTTGATGGTAATGGACAGGTTTGAAGCATCCAAAGTCTCTCCTCTACATTTTGTTGGAAGCAAGGTGCATTATAAACTCCAACAAATCCATTGGTAGCCATTAACACTCAGGGTAAAACCTTCAAAGTGCAGTTCCAGGCTAAAATGCTTTATCCCACATTCACTGGGAAATGGGAGTTTTTAATATTTAAATGCATAAACACACTCACTCATAGTGTCAAAGCCTTAGAGGCTTTTGATGAATGGTGTTGATGGGCACCCAAGGCAGACCCCATGCATGTAGGCATGGATCCCAAGGTGATCGAGGAGGCTAACGAGTGGCGACCAGGTGGGGCCCCATGTGGGCACGGATCCTAAGGTAGGCAAAATTTGCAGAGAAAAGGCAAGTTAAAGATCGAGCATGTCCCAAGGAGATCGACGATTGGCGTTGATTCACAAGCCAAAGTTGCTCACTAGTTAAGCTCTACGAAATAGCGAAAAGCTCAAGAGAATCGAAGGTTAAAGAGTGAGCAAGTTCGAAAGATCTAACGGCCTCCACAATTTCGGAGCCCGAAGGTGCACATCTGTTAGCCATTGTGAAATGGTGATAGACAGGTGGTAGGTCCAGGTGGAAAGATAGCTCACAGGTCCCGCTAAGGTGGCAATGACGTGGTGTATAGATGGCAGTCCAATAGTGCATAGGTGGCAGTGATGAGGCAGTCTAGGTGGCTAATCAGTGAGGTGTCATCCCAGTAGATCCCATCAGCAAAACGGAGGCTGCCACGTGGCAGGATGTCAGGGCAAAAATGGATTGAAAAATCAAAATTAAATATATAGTGCAGACTATATAAAAAAATCAAAAATTTAAATGTTGGTGCACCTAAAGTGGATTAATTCGCTGAGAGGCTTATTTTTGCCCGGAATGGCAAGTATTATATATCGCCGGAAAGATCTCAGGATGAGGAATGCAGTTATGAAGTTAGTTTCAACAAAAATCAAATATTTTGAGAGAAGCTTCCATGGGAAGGAAATGAATTTCAGTCAGGGAAAGAAGACACTTGGCAAATTTTGATGAAATCTGATCTTTTTCCCTCTCCTTCTTATTCCCAATTCTTCTCAGTTGTAAGGGTTCCAAAATTCTGAGAGAAAGGCTCCAGATTTTCTTGGTTTCCAGTTCTGGCATTTCTCAGTTATGCAAATAACAGTGTGTTTTCTTCTGGAATTTTAGTGTTGTCGTTACTGTAAGTTTTGTTTCAGTTTGTAGGTTTACACATATGCAAGGCGTGTGTGAGTTCCCACAAAATTGTCTCCAAAATACCATTCAAATTTATACAATTTTATTTTATCAAGGGTAATTTGGATTTGTTTCTTTCGGTCTTCTCTGAGAGTGTAATGTTTGTCTTTTGGGTATTCTTCAAGGAAGGATTTAAATCCTGAAATCCAGCATTAGTGATTTTGAGTGTGTATATTAGATATATATGAGTATGGTTTTGTGACAAAGCAGAGGATTGTGTTAATGTAAGGCATTAATACATGAGAATTTAATATGAAAAATAACTTGTAAATTGAGATCTCTCTTTCAGTTTTATGCATGACTCTGTGGCCTAGATAAGGCACTGGTCTCTTGTAACATCAAAGGATTGTCAGAACACCATTAAAAAAAGATCAAATCAGAATATCTTTTTATGTTTTATGTTGTGTGGAAGTGTCCCTCCATCTCATGATTCAAACATTGTTGAGTTGTCAATTTAGATTTAGCCTATCTACAGTACCCTCCTTGTTTTTGAACCATTTATGAGATCTATCTGCTTTATTGATGTTGTCATATGTGGGTAATGAGTCTTAATTTTAAGCATCAAAGGTATACATGCCTAGGTTTTGCAGAGCTTGAAGAGTAGAAGGATTCATATCCTTGTCATGTTGTCCAAGCCTTGAGGTTCTTCATAGATTGAATTGTCCACTTCATAGATCAATTGCAGGTGTACCTGGGTCAATCAGTTTTGATGACCAACAGTGCAAGAAAGGGGTTTGAACCTGTGACCAAGCTCTGATACCACTTGTTACAAGTGCGGTTGTCATTCCACCAAAAGATCAACCTTGTAATGCCCAATACAACCACTAGACTTATAGAATCCACAGGAGGCGGTTAAGCCATGTCACAAAACTGAGTGTTGTATTGCACAACACAAGGAGACCAAGGGCGCACACCTTGCAACATTGTTGGTATGGAATGCGAATTGAGATCTCCATTGGAAAACCTGTATGATAGCAGAGAGAAACATAAAAAGGTTGTTGAGAATATTTCTTTTTTAAGAAGTTTTCTTGATGAAGGAGAGAAATTCATTGATGAATTTGAAACAAATCATGATGAGAATACTAGAGAATGTTCAAGGCTTGAAGAACAAATTACCAACTCAAACTGAGGAAATGAAGATTGGAAAAGAAAAAATTAACAATGGCTTGAAACTTAAAGGTGGCAGTGAAATATTAGATGTTGCTCTTAATTCTCAAAGCCAAAGTAAAGACAAAAATGGATCTAGATTTGAGGAAGGTGAATTTTCACAAAAGAATAAAGGAAAAGACGAGGTTGATATTAACTTGAAGAACTCTAACAAAGATAAAAAAAAAATCATTCCAGACTGAAGGTTCAAAAATCCAAAGAATGTTTGGAGACCTCCTCTTATTCCTACGAGGTATTCATCTTTTAATGGTAACTGTTTTTCATGTAATATATTTGGACATAAAGTTGGTGAATGCAGAAATCAGATCCAAAATCATTATTTTAATGGAAATAATCATTACTATAACAAGTTTGTTCCAAAAATAAAGTGAGTGCAAAAGTAGGATGAATTGGGATAGAAATGAAAACTCTAGCAGACCTATTCAATCTTTTGGTGGATACTATTGTATATGTGAAACTTGTGGGAACATGGCTATTAATTGCAAAACAAATTGGAGGTTCAAGAATGATAAAATGAATGGAAATGAACCTAAAATATGTATGATATGCTACAATTGTAAAAAATGGAACACATTGCTAGACATTGCAAAAATGAAAATAAGAAACCTCATGATCCAGAAAAGAAAATCAATATCAATGAAAAAATTGAGAAGATGAAGATGAAATGGGTAAAAAAATCACATGATAAGGCTAAAGAAAATATTGAGGATGGATCCTCACCTTCTATGGGTGCATACCCTGCTTTTGGTAACTAGCTCAAATGGTTGTGTATAAGGGGGAGAGCCTATTGCATATCTTTTGTCCCCTCATGGTATGGTGTTTACTTTTTCTCAACATGGCAAATGATTGGAAGATATTTCTGGTGGATTCCAAACAAAATTAATGATCCTAAGATATTTTAGTGACTTTGGGTAAACAATATATCAACTTTTTGAGGAAACCCTAGATGACAACTAAATATTGTTTTTTTAGAATTCATTTGTGCAAATGAGATCGAAGAGATCAAGAGTGCAAAGAAGAGTGGAGGAGATCAATAAAGAAACCCTGTTGGTGCATTTTCTATTGTTGCTAACAAGGTGGTTTGTAAAGAAGATATTTTCAGCTACATTCATGTTTCTTTGAAAGAGTATAGTCATAGTAAGCTTAATAATTTTAAGATTATTCATCTAGTAGATGGTGCACGAAGATATAAGTCAAATTGTGCTAGTTTAGGGCATAAGGGCTTATATGCATGGAGTTTTTTGTTTTTTTTTTGATAATGAAGAGATTTAATTAAGATTGCGTTAAGCAAGATTTATGAATATTTCTTATGGTTGGATCGTCTATATTTGATTACAAAGGAATCCCTAAGAGATACATGACCATTTTAAGCTTGATTGAAATTGTACCTACTTTGAATTTTTTGAATAATGATGAAGTGCATAGGTTGACTTGCATTGTGTCGGATAAGAGAGCCCTTTGAATTTATATTATTGTTGACTTGGTAGTAAGATACGCAACTATGGTAATTTCATACAAGGTGTATTATAGGAATCAGGAAGGTTCGCCTTCTTCCACAACCAGTATGTGTAGCCTATAAAATGGAGAAAGAAAATATTGACTATGATATGTGTGACTTGTTGACGTGGAAATTGTTGGACAACCTCAGTTTGACAAAGACTCATATGTACCCCTTCTGGTATGGATCTCATATTGTGTGCTTGATATATTTTATTTTCTCAAAGCATTTCTTAGGATAAATAATGTTGTATTGAGAAGAGATGTTTATATCAATGCTCAAATCAAGGAATATTTGAAAATGTTGCTTGTCACATGTTCTTTATGAATATTCAAAAAGAGTTTGTTGTGAGGAATCAAATTCCTCTAAAATTCGTTGAATGTTACAAGGATGACATTACTTTCTTAGTTGACAAGGAAAATTGTTTTATTTGGGATATTATTCTAACGACTTCATGGGTGGCTAAGCTTCCTTATGAAGTGTCAAAAGATGAATGTATGAGTATTATTGAGATAATTCTTAAAATGCCAAATGATTTGAATGAAGAGAGATTTGGAACATATGATGAGATTCTAGAAAGATGTGTTGGAAAGAAATCTAGAAAAAAGTGAGGATGTACCAAAAGATAAGAAAGAAAGGAAATCATCTATGGAAGCTTTTTTTTTGCATCTAAGGTACTGATATCTAAGCAAGTAAGAAAAGAGTGTACAAAAGAAGTAATTGTGCAAAGTGATGAAGAACTAGATAAGGTTAGCGTGCAGGAAAGTGTTGCAAAAAAGGTGGTTGCTTCTCCTATTTCTTCAGAGGAAAGTTCTTTTGATGAAGAGTGCTTGAATTGCTTAGGAGACCAGATGGCCTAAAAAGTGTGTGTTAGTTTTACCTTACAATTCTATCTTATGATCAAGATACCATTACACATATTTTCTCTAAAATAATTTTATTCCTACTAGTGTTGTTAATGTTCTTCCATAAGTGCTAATAGAATTGATAATTGAGTGTATGACTATAGATGGCAATAATGATAGTGACTCTAGTGAGTCTTGCACAAAAGGAAACCTAATAGAGAAAATGAAAGCAAAGTGCCTAAGGGAACATTAGGGTCTTAAGGTTAATTTAATTGGTTTCAGAAAGATGATGGATAATGGTAATCGATTGTATAAGTATTGCTTAAGGTGGCTTGTGGCTACAAATAAATTCAAAGATGAGATGGACTCTATTAGGTCTGAACTTACTGAGTTAGCCCTAGTCTTTCAACATTTACAACGATGCTAATGGTGCAATAAGATCTAAAGTTTGGGATCTCCATTCTCAGTGATCTTTTCAATATAAGTAGAGAGATTAATATGTGAAATCATTTTGTGGACTCAACGATGCCAAGGAATTGTGTTTGTCCACTTTTCTTAGATGATTAGCTAAAGAAAAAATTGAATAGAGTGTGGCTAAAGTTGATGTCTTTGATGTTGCAGTGAACTTGTGCTTTGATTGTGAGTATTAGAGTAGAATTTCTATAGCTACTAGTCATTCATGATATTATTCTCTTATGAGTTTGACGAAACAATTCAAGGATATTTGGCATTGAAATGTTTGGTAATATTTGTTTTTTTCTTTTTGGAGATTTTTATTAGGGGAAGTTGTGGTTTTTTTCAATATATTTTTGGTTTACAGAGTTTCCCTTTGTCATTTCTATCAAAGGAGGAGAAATATTGCTAGGAAGATATATTGTTGTATAGCCATCAATGACAAAAGGGGATAATGTTGCACTTATGAGTGTCTTCGTTGTCATTGATGTCAAACCTGTGTTGTGTGGATTAGATGTTGGTGATGATATTGATCTAGATATAGATTATGATATTAGTGTGTGTGGTTTAGTATGCTCTTGATCCAAATATATGTTGTGTTGATCAGTTGATATGAAATATTGATTCGACTTATTTTCAGAAGTTTTAATGTTCATTACATGGTCCAAAAGTTATGTTGTTATCATTATTGTTTTCTCTAATGAGCTGTGTTATGATCCAAAACATATGCTTGTACTAGATATGCTTCATATGTCACATTTCCTATTATAGGATTATTATGACAGATCATCTTCAGATTTCTAGATTGTTTGACAGTCATTCATGATTGACATTTTTTCTATTAAGAGTTTGTGAAAGAGTGCATTTCTTTCCTCATCTTGAGTTTTTTCTAGATCAAATGTTACTATTCTTAAGGTACATTGTACTTCTTTTGTGTTTGATTGCTTACTCTATTTTTGGGTCTAAGTTAATTTTTTTTGGATTTAGATTAGTTTGTATCAGCTTGTGCATATCGGTATGAGCAATTGCATGCAAAGATTTTTTATGGTGCGTAGAAGGTGTGCCGACTTGGTGTGTATCCTCACATGTCTTCTTTACCTTCTCAATGACATATTTTGGATCGATGTTATGTACATGTTACATTTTTATTTTGGTTGACTTAGTAGAGATTGTTGTGGATCCAACTGATATATAATGGATAGAACAGTTGTGTTTATGATAGATATGAATGATAAGAAAGGGGGGGGTGAGAGTACCAGTATGCTACAATATGGGATGATGATTGTAATATGGAATGTGGCAATGGTTCAAAAGTTGTGCAGAGAAGACAGGTGAGTATAAAACTGTGAACTATTATATGTATTTTGGAAGATGTTATTTTGTATATAGTTCATCACTTTATTATTGTATTTAAATACTTGCTTTGTATCTTGCCCTAAAGAAATTATCATCATTTCGATGAGTCCTTTTCGTATCTTTCCTAATGTTGTGCACCTTAGACTATAAGTCTGAAGCTGTTAGATCTTTGTTAGGAAGCCTTATTTATTGTAAACAGTTGATATATGATATTGTTAAAATGGATATTTATTAGTAATCCATATGAATTCATAATAAATGATAAGGCCAACCATAAGCACAATGAATTCAAGCCATTTAATTTTTGGCATGAGACGTTGCATTGTGTAAAGTGGAAAATCGCGATCGAACCCTAGTTGCTCTCCCCTATTCTAACTCCGAGGAGAGAGAAGGGAGGTTGCTAGGGTTGATGGTTTTCACTTGGGAGACTTTACATTCAAAAGAGGGGTTGAAACCCACAAGATCCAATCCCACACAATGAAAGATTGGATGCTAAATGTGTTTCAAGGGTTAAGAAAGCAAGGCTACCCTCTTTTGTAAAGAATGTTGATAGAAGAATTAAGCTAGAAATGCATAGAAAGTGACAAAGATTCGCTTATAGACTGAGATAGGAATATAGGATGAAGCTACGGACCTGGAATTAGCAGTAAAATGTCGATACGGTGCTGTCCTGAAAATTTGAGCAAAAGTTGCTGGGACGATGGCGCCCGAGCGCCACGGTCCTTCGAAAAATCCGCGAAACGAAGGGGGATCTGTTCGTCTCTGCACAAGGATTCCAGATCTTCAATTTCAGCCGCGTACCTGCAACCAACACACAAAAAAGCGAAGATGATTGGGGGGCTAGAGATTAGGGGTTTGCCTTTAGGTCAAACCCCGGTTTTGGAATTAACCAAGAAATGAGAAATGTTGTAAATGTAAATGTATGTAATGTAAAACAAGTACTAATACCTTGTTGTAAGGATGTTTGTATCCTTATGTGCGAAGGTATAGATGTTGTTGTTTGTTGTGTGTTGTTGTATGTTGTAGTATGTGATCTCCTCTTCAATGGTTGAATCCTTGTCTTGAATGCAACACTTAGCCTTGAATGGAGACTTAGAAGGAATGCTTGAATGCTTGAATGCTTGAATGTTTGCGTATCGTTTCCACCTTTTCCCATTCATCCAAATGAGAGAGGAAAATGTAGTTTATATACTTGTCAATTAGGGCTAAAAAGACTGATTTTCCCGACCTTGGGCCGACAAGGAAAGTTAATTTCCAAATTGCAAACAAAAAGACACGAGACCCCATAGGAGACTGGGCCCAAAATAGGCCCAGGGACCAGGGCGCTGGGCGCTATGGCGCCCTGGTCCCACCTCCCGGGACAGCAGGGTGCAAAGGAGGTTCAGGCTAGGGTGCTAGAAAATGCAGTTTTCAGTGTCGTGAGCAAGTTTCGGGGTCTCCATTCAGGTTGCGTGTTGCGTCGCCATCGTGAAGACCGAAATGTAGTTGAAATTGCAAGTGTCACAATTTTAGGACGCTACATTTAGCCCCCACTTTAGCGGGAGTATGTATGCTCATACTTCCGGTAAAGTACAAGGAAACAACATTGAAAGACTTTCACCACGTCAAGGAGGCAAGACACACCAAGCCCCCAGTGGACTAAGGATCTTACGACTTTGATTGACAAAGTAAAAGGGAAGATCACGAGGGAGAACCATGACTATCAGTAGTAAGGTTCCCTCACTATGAGTCATGCAAAAGAAATACCAAAAAAAATTTCAAGGCAAAGCTAAGTTCGCCAAGAAATTTTCAAGTATCTTAAAGGGATAGACAGGGTGTATGCCCCCCTACGTTAAAGCGATCGCACACGCCTCAACGGGGTTGATTGTTTTAACGTAGTGATACACATAAGAAATGAGAAAGGAAAGGAGCATGTTATCACAAAGATTTAGCCCCCAAGTGTGAGATAAACCCAAGGATAATAGACACAAAACACAAAGAACGAGGTGACTTCACTTTCCTCGGGGTCAGTATGCTGTATGATAAGTCATGTATATATATCATATGTATGTATGCATAATTGTTCTTCATTCCCCAATCAAGGAAGGTCACCTAGAAGAAGGGAACACATGTGTCTTTTGAGTCAACATGAGAGAGACCAAAAGAGATCTCAATGTTTTGCATCATCCTCAAGTAGACAACACTAAGGACAACAAATAGAAGAATGAGAATAACATATAGAAGAAGTAACAAAAGAGAGGAGGAGAGAATCTGCTATGCTAATGTAACTAGTCTAGCACGTCATCTACCCCCCAATCTTGCTGATCAATGTTTCGGGAAGGCAGGGAACACGCTAGAGGAGGAACATCCAACACAGTAGATGGAGCTATCACAAGATCCAAACAAGGGCTATGTTCATGTTCCAAGCCACGTTGTTCTTGTCTAGGAGCTAGGATAAGTGCTTTAGAAAATTCATTAGATAAATGGTTATCAATTGTAAAGCGGAAAATCGCGATCGAACCCTAGTTGCTCTCCCCTCTTTCAACTCCAAGGAGAGAGAAGGGAGGTTGCTAGGGTTGATGGTTTTCACTTAGGGGAGACTTTACATTCAAAAGAGGGGTTGAAACCCACAAGATCCAATCCCACACAATGAAAGATTGGATGCTAAATGTGTTTCAAGGGTTAAGAAAGCAAGGCTACCCGCTTTTGTAAAGAATGTTGATAGAAGAATTAAGCTAGAAATGCATAGAAAGTGACAAAGATTTTCTTATAGACTGAGATAGGAATATAGGATGAAGCTGCGGACCTGGAATTAGTAGTAAAATGTCGATACGGTGCTGTCCTGCAAATTTGAGCAAAAGTTGACGGGACGATGGCGCCCGGCGTGCACACGGTCCTCCGAAAAATCCGCGAAACGAAGGGGGATCTGTTCGTCTCTGCACAAGGATTCCAGATGTTCAATTTCAGCCACATACCTACAACCTACACACAGAAAAGCGAAGATGATTGGGGGGTTAGGGATTAGGGGTTTGCCTTTAGGTCAAACCCCGGTTTTGGAATTAACCAAGAAATGAGAAATGTTGTAAATGTAAATGTATGTAATGTAAAACAAGTACTAATACCTTGTTGTAAGGATGTTTGTATCCTTATGTGCGAAGGTATAGATGTTGTTGTTTGTTGTGTGTTGTTGTATGTTGTAGTATGTGATCTCCTCTTCAATGGTTGAATCCTTGTCTTGAATGCAACACTTAGCCTTGAATGGAGACTTAGAAGGAATGCTTGAATGTTTGAATGCTTGAATGTTTGCGTATCGTTTCCACCTTTTCCCATTCATCCAAATGAGAGAGGAAAATGTAGTTTATATACTTGTCAATTAGGGCTAAAATGACTGATTTTCCCGACCTTAGGCCAACCAGGAAAGTTAATTTCCAAATTGCAAACAAAAAGACCCGAGACCCCATAGGAGACCGGGCCCAAAATAGGCCCAGGGACCAGGGCGCTGGGCGCTATGGTCCTGGGGGACTAGGGCGCTGGGCGCCCTGCTCCCACCTCCCGGGACAGTAGGGCGCAAAGGAGGTTCAGGCCAGGGTGCTAGAAAATGCAGTTTTCAGTGTCGTGAGCAAGTTTTGGGGTCTCCATTCAGGTTGCGTGTTGCGTCGCCATCGTGAAGACCGAAATGTAGTTGAAATTGCAAGTGTCACAATTTTAGGACGCTACATTTAGCCCCCACTTTAGCGGGAGTATGTATGCTCATACTTCCGGTAAAGTACAAGGAAACAACATTGAAAGACTTTCACCACGTCAAGGAGGCAAGACACACCAAGCCCCCAGTGGACTAAGGATCTTACGACTTCGATTGACAAAGTAAAAGGGAAGATCACGAGGGAGAACCATGACTATCAGTAGTAAGGTTCCCTCACTATGAGTCATGCAAAAGAAATACCAAAAAAAATTTCAAGGCAAAGCTAAGTTCGCCAAGAAATTTTCAAGTATCTTAAAGGGATAGACAGGGTGTATGCCCCCCTACGTTAAAGCGATCGCACACGCCTCAACGGGGTTGATTGTTTTAACGTAGTGATACACATAAGAAATGAGAAAGGAAAGGAGCATGTTATCACAAAGATTTAGCCCCCAAGTGTGAGATAAACCCAAGGATAATAGATACAAAACACAAAGCACGAGGTGACTTCGCTTTCCTCGGGGTCAGTATGCTGTATGATAAGTCATGTATATATATCATATGTATGTATGCATAATTGTTCTTCATTCCCCAATCAAGGAAGGTCACCTAGAAGAAGGGAACACATGTGTCTTTTGAGTCAACATGAGAGAGACCAAAAGAGATCTCAATGTTTTGCATCATCCTCAAGTAGACAACACTAAGGACAACAAATAGAAGAATGAGAATAACATATAGAAGAAGTAACAAAAGAGAGGAGGAGAGAATCTACTATGCTAATGTAACTAGTCTAGCACGTCATCTACCCCCCGATCTTGCTGGTCAATGTTTCGGGAAGACAGGGAACACGCTAGAGGAGGAACATCCAACACAGCAGATGGAGCTATCACAAGATCCAAACAAGGGCTATGTTCATGTTCCAAGCCACATTGTTCTTGTCTAGGAGCTAGGATAAGTGCTTTAGAAAATTCATTAGATAAATGGTTATCAATTGTAAAGTGGAAAATCACGATCGAACCCTAGTTGCTCTCCCCTCTTTCAACTCCAAGGAGACAGAAGGGAGGTTGCTAGGGTTGATGGTTTTCACTTAGGGGAGACTTTACATTCAAAAGAGGGGTTGAAACCCACAAGATCCAATCCCACACAATGAAAGATTGGATGCTAAATGTGTTTCAAGGGTTAAGAAAGCAAGGCTACCCTCTTTTGTAAAGAATGTTGATAGAAGAATTAAGCTAGAAATGCATAGAAAGTGACAAAGATTCGCTTATAGACTGAGATAGGAATATAGGATGAAGCTGCAGACCTGGAATTAGCAGTAAAATGTCGATACGGCGCTGTCCTCCAAATTTGAGCAAAAGTTGACGGGACGATGGCGCCCGACGTGCACACGGTCCTCCGAAAAATCCGCGAAACGAAGGGGGATCTGTTCGTCTCTGCACAAGGATTCCAGATCTTCAATTTCAGTCGTGTACCTACAACCTACACATAGAAAAGTGAAGACGATTGGGGGGTTAGGGATTAGGGGTTTGCCTTTAGGTCAAACCCTGGTTTTGGAATTAACCAAGAAATGAGAAATTGCTGTAAATGTAAATGATTGTAATGTAAAACAAGTACTAATACCTTGTTGTAAGGATGTTTGTATCCTTATGTGCGAAGGTATAGATGTTGTTGTTTGTTGTATTATTGTATGTTGTAGTATGTAGTAAGTGATCTCCTCTTCAATGGTTGAATCCTTGTCTTGAATGCAACACTTAGCCTTGAATGGAGACTTAGAAGGAATGCTTGAATGCTTGAATGCTTGAATGTTTGAGTATAGTTTCCATGCCTTTTCCGTCTTCTTTCATCTTACCAAATGAGAGAGGAAAATGTAGTTTATATACTTGTCAATTAGGGCTGATAGACTGATTTTCCCGACCTTAGGCCGACCAGGAAATGTTAATTTCCAATTTGCAAACAAAAGGACCCGAAGCCTCATAGGAAACCGGGCCCAAAATAGGGCCAGGGACCAGGGCGTTGGGTGCTCTGGTCCCACCTCCCGGGACAGCAGGGTGCAAAGGAGGTTCAGGCCAGGGTGCAAGAAAATGCAGTTTTTAGTGTCATAATTAGGTTTCGGGGTCTCCATTCAGGTTGCGTGTTGCGTCGCCATCGTGAAGACTGAAATGCAGTCGAAATTGCAAGTGTCACAATTTTAGGACGCTACATTTAGCCCCCACTTTAGCGGGAGTATGTATGCTCATACTTCCGATAAAGTACAAGGAAACAACATTGAAAGACTTTCACCACGTCAAGGAGGCAAGATACACCAAGGCCCCAGTGGACTAAGGATCTTACGACTTCGATTGACAAAGTAAAAGGGAAGATCACGAGGGAGAACCATGACTGTCAGTAGTAAGGTTCCCTCACTATGAGTCATGCAAGAAAAATACCAAAAATTTTCAAGGCAAAGCTAAATTCGCCGAGAAATTTTCAAGTATCCTTAAGAGATAGACAGGGTGTATGCCCCCCTACGTTAAAGCGATCGCACACGCCTCAACGGGGGTGATTGTTTTAACGTAGTGATACACATAAGAAATGAAAAGGGAAAGGAGCACGTTATCACAAAGATTTAGCCCCCAAGTGTGAGATAAACCCAAGGATAATAGACACAAAACACAAAGCACAAGGTGACTTCGCTTTCCTCGGGGTCAATATGTTGTATGATAATTCATGTATATATCATATGTATGTATGCATAATTGTTCTTCATTCCCCAATCAAGGAAGGTCACCTAGAAGAAGGGAACACATGTGTCTTTTGAGTCAACATGAGAGAGACCAAAAGAGATCTCAATGCTTTGCATCGTCCTCAAGTAGACAACACTAAGGACAACAAATAGAAGAATGAAAATAACATATAGAAGAAGTAACAAAAGAGAGGGGGAGAGAATCTGTTATGCTAATGTAACTAGTCTAGCATGTCATCTACCCCCCGATCTTGCTGATCAATGTTTCGGGAAGGCAGGGAACACGCTAGAGGAGGAACATCCAACACAGCAGATGGAGCTATCACAAGATCCAAACAAGGGATATGTTCATGTTCCAAGCCACGTTGTTCTTGTCTAGGAGCTAGGATAAGTGCTTTAGAAAATTCATTAGATAAATGGTTATCAATATCAACAAGTTCATATTCATTATCAGAAGCAAGAGGAGTAACATGTTCATCATGAATAACATTTTCATCTATAGCATCATCAAGATTTATAAAAATAGGATCTTTAACTCGCACAGGATCAAGACCATCATGCATCTTATGTTTAGGAGATTTTGGAGAAAATGGAATAATGCTTGTTGAAGGTGTTTTTGGAGATTGCAAAGTTTGAGAAGCGGCTGCTTGAGCCCTAAGACGACGCTTTCATCGGCGTTCACGTGCAGAACGATTACGTCTAGTCTTAGTAGGAAGTGGAGAAGATTGAGGAGGAGGAATGTTCTCATCCTTATCACTTGGGTGTTTAGGTTGTGGTCTCTTAGGCTGGATAATAGGAGAAGAAGAAGGTCTCTTCTCTCTATAAAAGGAAGGAGGAGGAACTGCTCCATATAAAGGAGGAATTTTTGGTTTACGAAGAAGACCAAGTCCATCATGACGAGGAGGTATAGGTCTACTTTTAGAAGGTTTATTAGGCATAGACATAGTCACATCCATAGGGATGGGTTGGGAATCTTCTTGAGGAAAGACATTAGTTTTATCTTTCAAAGGAAGAACTTCCTTCTCAAGAACGATAGGAATGTCAAGTTTAGGTGTTCTAGGTTCACTGAGAGATAGGATCATATCTATTTTCCACTTTTGATAAGATTTGAAAAGATGATCACTTCGCGGAGGAAGAGATTGGAATTGTTTAGGCCAAAAATAATCAATAGGAACACTAGAAGTTCTTTCAGCTAGTTTAAAGAGACTATGATTGACAGTAACAACTTCACCATTATGGGGAAATTTCAAACACTTGTGAATAGGAGAAGCAATAGCTTTCATGGAAGATAGCCAAGGATATCCAAGCTTCACACGAAATTGTTCGGATGAAGGAATAATAGCAAAGTTCACATCAAGGGATTTGTTATGGACTTCAATAGGTAATGTAATAGAACCAATTGCAGGAGAAGAAAATGCATCAAATAATTTCACAATCACATCTGTTTTGTCATAGATCACTTGATTCAATTGCAAAGTAAAAAGAAATTCTTCAGTAATAACATTAACCATGCATGAAGGATCAATAAGCACTCCACAGCAAGGTGTATTCTTGACTTTTGCAACTATGTATAAAGGACCATCAGGTGCCCTAATGGTTTCACTAGAATCAAATGTGATGGAAGGTTCTTTAGGGTTTTCTTGCTACTCTACAAAGTTAATCACATTCAGAGTCATAGACACAAGACCATCAGATGAGAGAGAGGAATCATTAGCCTCAATCGCATTAGAGGTATGGGAAGGTAATGGATCAGTAAAAATCTGAAGATTTTGGTTAGGAGGAGCTACAGACGTGTTGCCTTTATCATTCACTCCAGAAACAGAAATAATATTATTATCAATCAAATCTTGAATTTTGCCCTTTAAAGAAAAACATTTTTCAGTATCATGCCCAGGCTGACGATGAAAATGACAAAAAGATTTGTTATCAAAATAAGGTGAAGTAATCTTTGCAGGATCAATTTGCCTTATAGGAGGAAGAGTAAGCACATTTTGTTCCAATAACTTATTCATAATACTATGCAATGATTCATTCAAAGGAGTATACTTTCTTTCTTTCTTGAAAAATTTAGAAATAGGAGGCACACCTGATGCTGCATTCACATTGTTGTTGATGATGTTTTCATTAAATTTGATGGAATCTCTGTTCAGTTTAAACTTTCCAAATGGTTGTTGACTGCTATCACTCTTATCACTCGGAGCCATAGGATGTGATTGTTCCATTTGACTCACAGTCAGTTGATAATTGTGAAGAGTTGCACACAACTGTTGGAAAGAAGTAAACTCAGAAAACAGAAGTTTGTCTCGAAGATCTTTTTGTAAATTAGAAATAAAGATTCTTTGAATATCATTGTCAGGTACTGGAAAAGAAATTTGAGCATACAAATGCTTATATCTACGAATGAAATCAGTCACTTTTTCTTTAACACCTTGTTTACAATGCATTAAATCAATCAAAGTAACTTTAGGACTTATATTGTTTTGAAATTGTTGAATGAAAGCATTTGCAAGTTGTTCGAAAGAAGTAATAGAATAAGAAGGTAACGAGAAATACCATTGTAAGGCTTTGTCTCTTAATGTTCTAGTAAACAGTTTCGCAAGCAACCTTTGGTCATAAGCAAAATCAGTACATATTGTTTGAAAAGTCTTAACATGTGTTAGAGGATCTCCTTTACCATTATAAAGCTCCAAATGCGGGATTTCAACATGTTTAGGAGGAATAGCTCGAACAATGTCAAGAGAAAGTGGGCTCGCAACATCAAATGTGGGCACACTAAACTTAGATTGATTCATAGAGGCAATTTGTTGCTGTAAAGAAGAGACAGTTTGTGCAAGATTGTTAATGGTCGCTTCAGTCGAAGAATTCATATTAGATGTGTTAGATTGAGATGGAGGTGTTATGTTATTGAAAGAAGGTAGTGAGTAAGGTGGTGGGACTCTATGATAATTAGTCATAGGAGAGGATTGGACAGGAGGAACACTACAAGGAGGAATGGAATGGTTAAACGAATTGCCCCCTTGCGTTATGTTCATTTGTGGAGATGTAATAGGAACACTCATTGAAGGAATGAATGAAGAAGTTGGATTAAATGAAGGAAGAGGATTAATTGAAGAAGGGGGATTGCCCCCATGACTAGTGATCACTGGAGGAATGTCTTGTATAGAAGTGGTCATTATGTTTGATGTAAAGGTAGGTATGCTAGCAATAGAAGTTGTCAAAGGAATTGAATGATTGACTTGAGTAGGAGGTTGTGTATAACCTAAAGTTTTGGCACAACTCTTCATAGGCATCACATTCGAATCCACAATGTGTGCAATACCACGCAAAATATCAAATCCATTCTTATCATTTTGAAGCATATGTTTTAGACCCTCAATTAAAGGAAGAGCTTGACTATCGGGATACTCATGAGACATCCATTGGTGAAAATCATCAAATTGATTATCCAATTTCAAAAGTTGTTCTACAGAAACCTCATGGAGAGCTTCTTCATCATTAGGAGGATTAGAGGAATTACCCATGTCCTCATTAAAAAGACTACTCAAATTAGGTTCCATCTCCTCAGTAGTTAAACCTCAGAAAGACTTAATTCTACGGCTTCGTCTAACGGGAATAGTGTAAGTAGGGCTTATTGTTGTAAAACTCATGCACTAGAGAGGGAGAGAAACTTTTGAATTTAGAGGTAGCAATTTTCAGTAAAATCGGCCAATCTTCTAGATTTAAGCTGTTAAATGCAATCACGACAATCTCCCGAAATTTCAAAAAAAATGTCAGGGACCGTGGCGCTCGGAGTGCACACGGTCCTGGCAACTTTTTTCGAAATTTGCAGGGATGAAAGGTATGATGATTTTAAAGCTAATCTGAAAAAATTGAGTGATTTTACGATCTGTAGATAGGCCAAATTAAAGTTGCAATCTCAAAATTGAACCCTATCAAGATTGTCGAAAAATGCAAAATTTGAATTTTGAAAAAGAGAGGGAAACTGAAATTTTGAATTTTATGATTTTAGAGGGAATGTTAAGAGCAATGCAAGTTTTGAAATTCAAAAG
Source organism: Cryptomeria japonica (assembly GCF_030272615.1). Classification (NCBI taxonomy): domain Eukaryota; kingdom Viridiplantae; phylum Streptophyta; class Pinopsida; order Cupressales; family Cupressaceae; genus Cryptomeria; species Cryptomeria japonica. Next base: position 695,010,346 of record NC_081405.1, on the reverse strand, counting down.
TTGACTCAATTTCACACAAAATTCAATTTTGAAAGCGGAAATCAAAGTTGTTGTAATTAAGCACTTAATTTCAAAAGTCACAAATTGCAAGAATTTGAATAAAGCACTGAAATTTTGAATGAATGTAAACACACTTTTCAGATTTAGGACAGTAAGAACATAATTTTGACACAAAATTTCAATTTCGATGATTTTTGAATGATTAGAAGCCCTAAACCAAGTAATCACAAGACCAACTTTGACTGTAATTTTGAAGGTGTTATAATTGATAAAATCAGCCAAAATTCTGGATTTTAGCAGAAAAATACAGTAAGATCTAGCTACCGAAATTTCAGAAAAAATGTTGGGGACGATGGCGCTCGGAGTGCACACGGTCCTCGCAACTTTTTTCCAAATTTTTAGGGATGAAAGATATTGTGATTTTATGCCAGAATCCAAAGTTACAGCCGATTTGGAGATGTTTTGATCAGTGAAATTGTCGGACAAAGGTTGAATCAAGAAGGTTTCAAAAATTAGGGTTTTGACACTTAACCACTTAATTTTCAAAATTAAAGCACAAATATGAATTGATAATTTGTAATAGAAGGGCAGATCTAAAACAAGCATTAATAATAAAACATTTCACAAGTTCAATTTTCAAAAAAAGAAAATTTTAGGGTTTTTATGCAATCAACCTCTAAAATTTGCAAAAGATCAAACATTAAATGCAATCAAGGAATCCAATTTTCAGATCTAACCATGAATAATCAGAAAGGATGTTCACGTCGGGTTCACCAAAATATAAAGTGGAAAATCGCGATCGAACCCTAGTTGCTCTCCCCTATTCTAACTCTGAGGAGAGAGAAGGGAGGTGTTATGTTATTGAAAGAAGGTAGTGAGTAAGGTGGTGGGACCCTATGATAGTTAGTCATAGGAGATGATTGGACAAGAGGAACACTACAAGGAGGAATGGAATGGTTGAATAAATTGCCCCCTTGCGTGGTGTTCATTTGTGAAGATGTAATAGGAACACTCATTGAAGGAATGAATGAAGAAGTTGGATTGAATGAAGGAAGAGGGTTAATTGAAGAAGAGGGATTGCCCCCATGACTGGTGGTCATAGGCGGAATGTCTTGTATAGAAGTAGTCATTATGTTTGATGTAAAGGTAGGTATGCTAGCAATAGAAGTTGTCAAAGGAATTGAATGATTGACTTGAGTGGGAGGTTGTGTATAACCTAAAGTTTCGGCACAACTCTTTATAGGCATCACATTCGAATCCACAATGTGTGCAATACCACGCAAAATATCAATTCCATTCTTATCACTTTGAAGCATATGTTTCAGACCCTCAATTAAAGGAAGAGCTTGACTATCGGGATACTCATGAGACATCCATTGGTGAAAATCATTAAATTGATTATCCAATTTCAAAAGTTGTTCTACAGAAACCTCATGGAGAGCTTCTTCATCATTAGGAGGATTAGAGGAATTACCCATGTCCTCGTTAAAAAGGCTATTCAAATTAGGTTCCATCTCCTCGGTAGTTAAACCTCGGAAAGACTTAATTCTACGGCTTCGTCTAATGGGAATAGTGTAAGTAGGGCTTATTGTTGTAAAACTCATGCACTAGAAAGAGAGAGAAGATTTTGAATTTAGAGGTAGCAATTTTCAGTAAAATCAGCCAATCTTCTAGATTTAAGCTGTTAAATGCAATCACGACAGTCTCCCGAAATTTTAGAAAAAATGTCCGGGACCGTGGCGCTCGGAGTGCACACGGTCCTTGCAACTTTTTTTTAAATTTGCAGGGATGAAAGGTATGATGATTTTAAAGCTAATCTGAAAAAATTGAGTGATTTTACGATCTGTAGATAGGCCAAATTAAAGTTGCAATCTCAAAATTGAACCCTATCAAGATTGTCGAAAAATGCAAAATTTGAATTTTGAAAAAGAGAGGGAAACTGAAATTTTGAATTTTATGATTTTAGAGGGAATGTTAAGAGCAATGCAAGTTTTGAAAATTAAAAATTGACTCAATTTCACACAAAATTCAATTTAGAAAGCGGAAATCAAAGTTGTTGTAATTAAGCACTTAATTTCAAAAGTCACAAATTGCAAAAATTTGAATAAAGCACTGAAATTTTTAATGAATGCAAACACACTTTTCAGATTTAGGACAGTAAGAACACAATTTTGACACAAAATTTCAATTTTGATGATTTTTGAATGATTAGAAGCCTTAAACCAAGCAATCACAAGACCAACTTTAACTGTAATTTTGAAAGTGTTATAATTGATAAAATCAGCCAAAATTCTAGATTTTAGCAGAAAAATACAGTAAGATCTAGCTCCCGAAATTTCAGAAAAAAATGTCGGGGACGATGGCGCTCGGAGTGCACACGGTCCCGGCAACTTTTTTCCAAATTTTCAGGGATGAAAGATATTGTGATTTTATGCCGGAATCCAAAGTTACAGCCGATTTGGAGATGTTTTGATCAGTGAAATTGTCGGACAAAGGTTGAATCAAGAGGGTTTCAAAAATTAGGGTTTTGACACTTAACCACTTAATTTTTAAAATTAAAGCACAAATATGAATTGATGATTTGTAACAGAAGGGCAGATCTGAAGTAAGCATTAACAATTAAATATTTCAAAAGTTCAATTACTAAAAAGAAATTTTAGGGTTTTTATGCAATCACCTCTCAAATTTGGAAAAGATCAAACATGGAAATGTAATCAAGGAATCAATTTTCAGATCTAATCATGAATAATTAGAAAGGATGTTCACGTCGGGTTCACCAAAATGTAAAGCGGAAAATCGCGATCGAACCCTAGTTGCTCTCCCCTCTTCTAACTCTGAGGAGAGAGAAGGGAGGTTGCTAGGGTTGATGGTTTTCACTTGGGAGACTTTACATTCAAAAGAGGGGTTGAAACCCACAAGATCCAATCCCACACAATGAAAGATTGGATGCTAAATGTGTTTCAAGGGTTAAGAAAGCAAGGCTACCCTCTTTTGTAAAGAATGTTGATAGAAGAATTAAGCTAGAAATGCATAGAAAGTGACAAATATTCTCTTATAGACTGAGATAGGAATATAGGATGAAGCTACGGACCTGGAATTAGCAGTAAAATGTCGATACGGCGCTGTCCTGCAAATTTGAGCAAAAGTTGTCAGGACGATGGCGCCCGAGCGCCACGGTCCTCCGAAAAATCCGCGAAACGAAGGGGGATCTGTTCGTCTCTGTACAAGGATTCCAGATCTTCAATTTCAGCCGCATACCTACAACCTACACACAAAAAAGCGAAGATGATTGGGGGGTTAGGGATTAGGGGTTTGCCTTTAGGTCAAACCCTGGTTTTGGAATTAACCAAGAAATGAGAAATGCTGTAAATGTAAATGTATGTAATGTAAAACAAGTACTAATACCTTGTTGTAAGGATGTTTGTATCCTTATGTGCGAAGGTATAGATGTTGTTGTTTGTTGTGTGTTGTTGTATGTTGTAGTATGTGATCTCCTCTTCAATGGTTGAATCCTTGTCTTGAATGCAACACTTAGCCTTGAATGGAGACTTAGAAGGAATGCTTGAATGCTTGAATGCTTGAATGTTTGCGTATCGTTTCCACCTTTTCCCATTCATCCAAATGAGAGAGGAAAATGTAGTTTATATACTTGTCAATTAGGGCTAAAAAGACTGATTTTCCCGACCTTAGGCTGACCAGGAAAGTTAATTTCCAAATTGCAAACAAAAAGACCCGAGACCCCATAGGAGATCGGGCCCAAAATAGGCCCAGGGACCAGGGCGCTGGGCGCTATGGTCCTGGGGGACCAGGGCACTGGGCGCCCTGGTTCTGAAGGACCAGAGCGCTGGGCGCTCTTGTCCCACCTCCCGGGACAGCAGGGTGCAAAGGAGGTTCAGGCCAGGGTGCTAGAAAATGCAGTTTTCAGTGTCGTGAGCAAGTTTCGGGGTCTCCATTCAGGTTGTGTGTTGCGTCGCCATCGTGAAGACCGAAATGTAGTTGAAATTGCAAGTGTCGCAATTTTAGGACGCTACACATTGATGATCAATTGTTGTCATTTATGGCAACTAGCATCTAGTGAGTTAGATTTCCAATCCACAGTTTGTGATTCCTTAATTCTAGAAGATTGATTAAAGTCTAGTGAGGTTTGGTAAGAAGAACAGTGTAACCAGTAGAGTGTGCAGTTTGGTGGTCAGCAGATTACTTTGGTTGAGTATTTTGCTTTGTAGACTGGGAGATGTTTTATGGATATGCAATTCACCTTATTCCTAGTTTGTGGCCTTCGATGTTAAGTTTGGTGCTGGTTAGAAGATCGGGTAGATGGTTTTTCCAGTATAACAGTGTTTTGGTGTAGTAGCGTGTGAAGATTTGTTGTGCAAATCACGCGAAGTAATTTTTATGGTTGAATGTGTGTTTGAAGTCAAAGAGCTAACATATGGGAAGTGTGTGGACATCTTGTTTTGGTCTAATTAGTTGTTTTTGGATCGGTTTAAGCCTACTTAGGTTACACATTTCATATTGCATGCTATGCGGTTTTTAGGCCGACAATGGAATTGATCAAATTTGATGGTGAAGATATATTAATCTGATTGATATGATCATTTGGTTGTTGATGATGTATAAAGCGTGTATGAGAGATTGTTTGTAGTTTCACATGCACAATTGAGAAATCTATGCTTCGATGTGTGACAAAGAAAAGAGATAGAACAATGGTAGAAGACCTTTTGCACTTAATTGGAACTACTTTTTGGCATTTGTAGATGATACTATTCAGTTTAGACTTTCTTTTTCTTATTTGTAATCACTTGTAAGGAAGTGAGCCTTCCTCTGAGTTGTAGCCCTCTCTTGTAATTGAGCAATGAGCTCTAGGTAGTGTACCTGAATGCATGTACATTGCCCTCTTGTAACCTTATTATACTCCTGATCATAGTATTATAATAATGTGGGTCTCAATCCCATTGTGGTTTTTCCCTTAACTGGGTTTCCACATAAAAATCTTGGTGTTATGGCATTGATGATCTTGGCTTTGAGATTTTGGATTTACTTCATTTGCATAAAGTGGTTGTATGATCAGGTCATTAAAGTTAAATTTGTTGAACACTGATTCACCCCCTTCTCAGTGTTCTCTTAATTCCAACAATTGGTATCAGAGCCTAGTTCCTCAGAATGAGCCTAAAAGCTTGAGGGAAATCCAGGAAGGTATCTTAATGGATTCAAGTGGTCTACAACAATAGCTGCTTGTTGCACTTCATGATCTTGATTAGTCCAAAGCCAAATTCCAAGAATTGAAGACAAATCTCAAGGATGTTGAAAATTTCATTCAGACATTGAAGGAGCAAATGAATAAGTCCAAGGAAAAGAGAAAAGAGCTTATTGGAGAAAGAAATTCAAAGCATTGATGAAGAAACCCTAAAAGAAAAGATAGAAGAATGTGACAAACTTGCTAGAGTTAATGAACTTTAGAAGAATGAAATGGAAGCCATTGTGATGAAATTGACAAAGGAGATTGAAAACTGGAAGAAGAATGAGTAAAGTTTGACTCGGCCACTAAAGGATAGATTTGATGAATGTTGCATACTAAATCATGAAAATGACCTACTAAAGCTTGAATTGATGTAATCCAAAAATAATGAGCAAGATCTTGAAAGAAAGATCATAATTCTAAGAGATGAACTTACCACTTCTAATGAGTACAAAGAAAAATTCAATGCTAGTTCAGCCAAGATGGATGAAATGCTACAAAGTCAAAAGAACAAAGGTGATATGGGAAGACTTGGATTTGAAAAGGGAAAAAGATTTGAATCTAGTCAAAGCAATCAGTTGAAGAACAAGAGGCATCTGGTAAGACAACCTAATGCTTATAAATTCAATAGTAAATGCTTTGTTTGCAATAAATTTGGTCATATGGCACGTCAATGCAGAAATAGAACAAATCAGAATAATTCATCATTCATCGGTCAATGTTCCAATTGCAATAAATATGGTGATAAGTCAAATGAATTCAGAAGTATGGTAAATAGGAGGAATGTAAGATGCTATTCTTATGGAAGGTTTGGACATATTGCTAACCAATGTAGATCAAAGGGAAATCAAAACAATTTCAGACCTAACCAGAGAAACAAGATTGTTTGCTATGCTTGCAACAAATCCGATCACATTGCAAAATACTATAGAAGCAAGAATGTGAAGAATGATCTAGCAAAAAAGAACAAATCCGATGATAAGGAAAAAGAAAAGGTTGAAGAAACTAGAGACCAGTACCAGAAGAAATGGGTCAAGAAGAGTGATTATGAGGCAAGAGATGGGTTTACACCTGGTTCTGGCGTTGGAACCTCATCCGGTAACTAAGCTAAGGCATCCAGCCTTGGGGGAATCTTTTATGGTAATCTTTCAAGCCCCCTATCTGAGATTTGTGGTTGATGCTGGTAGGTTACATAGGTATATATGATGATTGCAGGTCTATGGTGAATTTCTGGAAGAATATGTAAGTCCGAAAAAGATCTTGGTGAAATGAAGGGTAACCGAAAGTATTAGGGTTAAGTGAATTTATTTTCATAAGAAGTTAGAGTAGCTTCATCATTCATTTCTCACCTTTCATTCAAAGTGGAAGAGCAGCAAAGCGTAGTAAAGGAGAACTTGCAAAGATTTCAAAGCAATATCTAGATTTGGTGTGCGATCTTGAGTCCGATTGAGTGACATTTAACTGTGAAACCCTCTTTTTGGTTGAAACTTAAAAATGGTTGTGTCTGGTGTTGGAATTAGGGAACACTAGGAGGGGGGGTGAATTAGTGCTCTATAAATTTTAAACTTGTTATTATGATTCTTTAACCACTAGATGCATAAGAAATAAAGTAAAGTGTAGCAACACAAAACAAACAACCATGCAACAATAACACCAATATTTTTACATGGAAACACAAATGGGAAAAACCATGGTGGGATTTGAACCCACGATATTATTTCGTTATGGCTTGTAGAAAAAAAATATTAAATAAGGGGAATGCACTTGCATTTAGGCTCACTACCTAGAGCTCACTGCTCAAAGGGCTACAACTCAAAGGAAGGCTCACTACCTTACAATCTATTACAAGTTGATTACAAAAAGTAGTGAACTAGAAAATAGCATCTAACTATGCCAAAAATCAATTCTGGTTAAGTGTAAAATGATCCGCTGCAACTGATCTGCTTATCTGCTCTGTTCTTCTCTACAACTGCTTACTAGATCAACCAAGATCAAAATGCACACATGAAACTACACTCAATCACTCTAAAATGGTCTACCACGTCAAACATCACACCAAATGCATCATCCAAATTGGTCTTATATATCCACAATCATAAAATGAAACATTCATCAAGTCGGTCATCCATATCATACAATGTAATGTGTAACCAAGTGTCGGCTTAGAACGGATCTCTAAAACATATGTGGATCAACCAAATGATGTCAAAATTATTTCTACGTGTCAGCCCTATCACCCCATATATGAATCTTTCCACCAAAATCATCGCAAAGATTCCAGACCAAAAGTGCTCCACTATCCTGAAATACCAATGACAGATTACCGGACCACTCACTCTACTGGTTACCAAAATCCATAACTACCGGATAGGATTTCCATGGAGAGTTGCCATCAATGACAACCCTAATCCATTATCCATGCAATGGTATCCACCAGATGAGTTTCAATTACCAACAATTTCCCCCTTTGACATTGATGGCAACACTTGTGAAAAATGACTAAGTGTTGAGTCAACCTGTATACCGGATCAAAATTTCTAAGGCTCCCCTTAGACCAAAAACTCAAAAACTTGTATCATTCTTTGTACATTTTTCACTCTACTCTCCCCCTTTGATAGCAATGCCAAAGTTGGGGTGTTTATCAAAAACTTATATACAAGGGTATATACTGGATATTCTATACATACTTGAAGACATCTGCAAAAAGGGTTTTCAAAAATCCAAAGTGGGTATCCCACCCATTCTTCAAGTTGTCCAAAATTGTAATGAAAGCACTGAAAACAAAAGCATATATCTCCACATCTTTCAAGTTTGTCGGAACTGGTTGTGCCATTGTCTTCATGCAATCTACTTTGTTGCTCAATATGGTGTCCATCTGGGGGGCAATAAGGTTTTGGAGTTCACCAACCTGCCTCAGTATTCTATTGTTTTATGTATTTAGGCTTGAGATTTGATCAAATAGAGCCATCACTTGTCCTTCTGTACTGTTGGTAAGGGCTACATTGGAATCAAATGACTAAGATATACCATCAAGCTTGCTCTAGCAAACATTGATCTTGTCTATATCTGATGTGAATTTGGACAATATGAGGCATGACTTATATATCTTTTCTCCTTCACTCAATGCCTCAAAGATTGTCGATAGTCCTTTGTTCAATCTGACCCTTTCATATTCAATCATCTTCTAGAATGTTTGCATACGCACCTCCTTGAATCTGTCCAATACTTGCTTGGTGGTTGCCTTTTCCAATGACTCAAAATTGGTACTAATATTGTTGATCAACTATAATAGCTTGCTGGAGGGGTGATAATTTGGATTTGATTGTAGTTCCAGTGCCATCTTTTTCAAAACACTTACAGTCATCTCAATCACTTTTTTGTCCTTGCTATCTGACCTAACCAAATCCTAACTAGCTTGAGCCTAAACTACTGCAGCAACCATCATCTTTTCAGTCAGATACATTTGCCTAATGTCAAGAGGTCCATCAAAATTGGATATTTGTGGGAAAATCCTTTTCCCTTTGTCCTTCAGTGTGTCAATTTCCATGATCTCTGGGACATCATTAGTTTTCTGCTTTCTCTTATTCACCTCTTCGGTCTTATCTGGTGTCTTGTCTTTCTCCGATTCTCCTTTTCCTGCATCTTTTTCTTGATCTAGTTCCTTCTCACTATGAGCTTCTTCAACCTTTGCACTGATGTCACCACTTGGTGCAGTATCATCTTTTGGTGTCTTTTTAGCCTCTTCAACTTTCCCTTCCATCATCTTTGGGTTGTCCATGTCAACCAAAGGATTTTGACTATCCTCTGCATCAAGGGTTATATTGGCCTGATCTTTCGGATTGGCCTCTGTCTAAATTTCATCCTTATGATTACCTGGAGCACCTACTTGTACTTTTAGAGGGGAATTATCTTCCTTCTATGAGTCATCATCATGCTTGGGGTTGATTGGAAACCGATTGTTCTTTAAGAACTTTTTCCATATCTCTTCAATTTATTTTCTGACTTCCTCAACCCAGATAATCATAAGCTTGTTTACTCTATTTTGGCGGGGGGGAATTCCTTCTTTTTGGATTGCTCCATGAGTCTATCAAATCAACTTCTTGTGAGATACAAGCACAAATATTAATCAATTCACGTTCTCTCATTACCTTATCTTCTCGACTTGCAGTTAGCCTTCTAGCATCAAGAATGTTATATAGATATTTTGGAATGCTACGTTCTAACTCAATAAATGATTTGTTGAAGTTATGCAAATGCAACACAATAGCTTCCTCAATTTCCCTCTGATCATTCTCATCAATATTTTCATAGTATGCACTAATATTCTTGAGATTACCATTATTAACTATTTCATCAATCAATTATTTTGCAGTCAATGGGGGAATGATAGTATATTTACCTTCCACCTTATTAGATTCAAGACCTTCATCAAGATTTGTCCATAGCTTTCTTCCTCTTTTTGGCCTATTGGCTAGAGCAGGTTCAAATTTTGTCTTCTTGCTTTGTTGGGAACCATCAGACTATGGTTTCCTAACCACTCTAACAAATTATCCTTTCTTCTTTTCTTTCTCGACTTCCTCATCTAACTCTGTCTCAGATGCAATAGGAGATATAGTGACATAAGTTCATTTTAGTTTCTTCTTTTGCTTTAGTACTCCTTTATCAAATGAGCTTTGAGTTGTTGATTAAGGAGATGGCTTCACCAGAGTAGGAGAAGACTTAGTCTCCTTAGGCTTTTTCTTGGAGGGAACTGGTTCAGTCTCAGGCTTCTTCAATTTCTCCTATACTTCCATCTAAGACTTCTTCTCCTTGGATTTCTTAATATCTTCTCTGGTAAATCCCATCTGTTCAACTACTCCCTCAGTCATTCTTGTTACCTTTCTTTTCCTTTCTGGCTGAGTGAACTTCTTATGCAATTCCATATCTTTTTCTTTGAATGTGCCAATTTTTTATTCTTGAGGGTCAATTGGTTTGCTCAAAAGATTTTGAGCATAGCCTTCAAGAGTTTGAGCATCAACCTCATAGCTCATTGGCACTATCCATATTATCCTTGGCTCTACTGCCTCCATATGGCACTAGTCTTTGTCAACCATGAAACAAATAGTATCTACATATTTGACCACTACTTCCTTAGGGATCCTTTCCCTATTCTTCATTCTTCCTTGGAAAGTTTTGAAGAAGCTCCATAGGGCAGTTGTCTAATTCTCTTTATTTCCCAATCTTTGCAGACCTTGTTTGATCTGAGTAGCTACCAGTAAGTCAAATGCCCATTAGACCCTACATGTCCTGAGGATTTCATTCATGAAATATAGTGCTAGACAGACAATCAATGAACTCAATTTGAAAACATGATTCTTGTCTAATTTGATTTTCTTCAAATTGCTTAGGTGCTCTTCAAGAAGAATTGTGCACAATTCATACTGCATATCCTCTTTCACCATCTGATAAGCTGCATATATTGCAGTACCGAAGACCAAATCTAGCCTGCTAGACTGATAAACTTGGTACCCAATAATCATTGATGCAAATTTGACATCATTCTCTAAGATATCATGAATCATCATTGACCTGTTGTCATATTGAGCACCAGTTAGTTTTGTGACAGTTGGGTTTGTTACCTTCCTCAAGTTAGGTTTTCACCCGTTTGCTGCAGACATGTGACTGCATGAACAGCCTGCTTGGTTATCTTATAAGGTTTGTCCAACCATATGAATTCATCATGGAAACAGCTCAAAATATATCTTACCCATTCATCTTCATCGAACGTCAGAAAATGAACAAACTGCGTGAAATCCTTCTTCTGTAACTGTGCATATTCCGGTTTGGGATTTCCAACTTCATCCATTATGTGTTCAGTATACAGGGTTAAGATCTCCTTACTTCCATTTTCCTCAATTGTGCAGTGAATGTATGCCCTAATATCATCAATGTGTATAACTCTGTATGGCATGGATGAAAAAGCTCCATTGGGATCATCCTCAACAGATTTAAATGGATGTCTTTTGAATTGTGGCCTTTCTCATTCACAAATATCTACTACCAAAGGTGTATCAACAGAATAATATGCCATTTTAAGAAATTTAGGGTTCAAAGGATGAACACACTTCGGTAAATACTTTTTTCTTCTGTCGGATACACAAGAACTTCTTGTCGGATCACCTCAAGCCTTTTGGTTGCCTTGAAATCTGGTTTGCATTGCTCTGCGGCTTCAACTCTTTGCTTGCAATGTGATAAATGATTCACACTTTGCCCTTTTTAACTTTGTGAACCCTAACTTTAAGTTGAAATAAATACAATTGTAAAGTTCAACCAGATGTCCTGTTCAGCATAGTCCAATCCTCTGAATTCCAAGATCGGTATGATGAATTCCAGATAATCATCTCCAAGCATCTACAATCAACCTTGATCGATCACAGATCTCTTTAAGGGGTTCTGCAAGATTTTGCATGGAGATGCCACCCCCTAAGGCCAAATGCCTTAGTTACTGGATGAAGATCTTGCACTGGACTCAGGTGTAGATCCACTGGTTGCCTTAGATTCATCTTTCCTAACCCACATCTTCTCATGCTTGTTTCGGATCTCTTCTACCCTTGCCTTTCCTTTCTCAATTGATATTATTTTGTTTACCGAATCATTATTCTTGCTTCTACAAAATTTTGCAATGTGAATAGGCTTGTTGCATGCACAGCAAACAACATTTCTCTCCATAGGTCTGAAATTCATCTGATTTAGTCTCATCCTGCATTGGTTAGATATATTTCCAAACATCCCACTAGCATAACATCTCTTGATCTAAAAATTGTTCATTACTGCTTTGCACATATTTGACTTGTGACCAAAATTATTGCATATGAAACACTAACTGACAAAGGTAGGACCATTGTTCATATTATTCATTCCATTATTCATCCTACATTTGCATTGATTTTCTATATGACTAAATTTATTGCAATTAAAACATCTACCATTGAATTTATAAGCATTAGGTTATCTTATTGGAGGATTCTTTCTCTTAGGTTTTGTATTGCTTTGTCTAGAACCAAAGGATTCTCCTTTCTCATATCCAAGTCCTCTCATGTCTTTTTCATGTCTCTGTCTTTCCAGCGTCTCATCAGGCCTTACTGAGCTAGCATTAAATTTGTCTTTGTATTCATTTACAATAGAAAATTCATCTCTTAGGGCAACAATTTTTCTTTCAAGTTCTTGACCATCATTCCTTGATTGTGTCAACTCAAGCTTCAATTGATCATTCTCATAGGTAAGCCTGAAGAATTCATCTGATATGTCTTTCAATAATTGAGTCAAACTTTCTTCATTCTTCTTTTGGTCTTCAATTTCTTTAGTTAGCTTTATCACAATGGATTGCATTTCATTCTTTAGAACGACATTCTCTCTACCAAGCTTTACACATTCATCAGTCTTGTCTTAATTTTTCATGCTTTGTTCTTCTTTCTCTTTCAGTTTGTCCATCAGTTCTTTCCTCTTGTCTCTTGAAGTGTTGACTTGTTCTTTCAAATCCTTGATGAAGTCTTCAATTGCATTCAAGTTTCTCTTCAAGGAACTTATTTCATTTCTTTCTACATCAAGATTCTCAAGTGCCACACAAAGCTATCTTTGCAAACCGGAATCCATTGATTCAATCTCTCAGACCTTCCTCAAGAGGTTAGGCTTCCTCAAAAGAAATAGGATCTGATACAAATTGTTGTAATCAGGGAACACTAAGAGGGGGGGTGAATTAGTGTTCTACATATTTTAAACTTGTTATTCTGATTCTTTAACCACTGGATGCACAAAAAAGAAAGTAAAGTGCAGTAACACAAAACAAACAACCATGCAACTATAAAACCAATATTTCTACATGGAAACCCGAATGGGAAAAACCATGGTGGGATTTGAAACCACAATATTATTCCACTATGGCCAGTAGAAAAACAATATTACATAAGGGAAATGCACTTGCATTCAGGCTCACTTCCTAGAGCTCGCTGCTCAAGTACAAAGGGCTTCAACCCAGAGGAAGGCAACAAGAAATCATTTATACTGCATATGAGATGATGAGAGAAAAAGAAATTTGATCTCTATGAACTTATTTGGAGTGAGCTTATCAAGAATATTAAGAAGATCTAAGAAAATAAGAAACACCCTTTCAAATTTGGAATAGTGCTTCTATGTCTATTTTTCTACTTTATGAAAGAGGTTCCAGGTGTTGGTCTGGTAGAATGGGTATTTGATAGACCTATAGGAGTTTAGATCTGAGAACATTTGTACAATTCTAGTGACTCTAAGGTACGAAGCAAGAATCTATGGGGTTATTTCAAGAACTTTTCGGAAGGAAATGCATGATAGGGAAAGGATACCTAAGTCTATTATAGAAAAATATTAAGATACTATTTATTTCATGGTAGATGCAGATAAATGTTTGATGGAAGTTGTAAAGCCTCAGACCGTATGGATCATGCCTATGAGCTATGAGGTCAAAGAGCAGATTTTGGAACTATATGCATAGCATATGTTGAGCAAACTGATGGATCCTAATGAGGAAAGATTCAGAACATACAAAGAGAAACGCTTAAAACTTCATCAGTAGTTTAAGAAACTGGTAATTCAAAAGAAGGTTTGGAAGGAAGTAGAGGCTTTTGCAAAGAGTATGGGAATAACTAAGGAACTTGTCCAGAAAGATAGAGAAGAAAATATTCTCTCTGAGTAGTCTATGAAGAAGGAAGAAAAACCAGAAATATCTAAGCCTAAGCCAAGGCAAGTGAGAATCACAACTCCCTCCTATGGTCATGCTAAGTCAAAGAGACAACATAAATCTCCAATCAAGCCATCTGGTGGTGAGAAGAAGAGGAAGATAGTCATATTTGTGATTGTGGATGAAGAAGAGACTGAATCTGATGAAATTGTGAAGGAATTGAAGGCTCAAACTCCTAAAATTACCAAGATCTCAAAGAAGAAGCCTACTAGTAAAACAAGATCTGGTAAGAAACCTAAGGCATCTGAGTTTGATGAAGCTTTGAAACAAGGAAAATTTACTATTGTTCCTCCTATGACATTAGAGAAAATTGTAAATGGAGTTGTTAAGAACGATAATTTGATACCACTATCCGAGTGGTATGACAATTTTGATGACTCTGGCAAGAGAACACTAGAAGAGGTTGTTGTAGACTATCTTAATGTGTATAGTAAAGAATTAATTGAACTAATTTTAGTCATACCCAAAGCTTGTATGACATTTTGGATGCCAGAAGACAAATAGCTAGTAAGGAAGATGAGAGACTGAAGGAATATGTGTTGGTTAACTTGTGTTCAATCATTACTACAGAGGAGATAGATAGATTGTTGAAATTAACAAAGAACGAATTCAAGAGAAAATATAGGGTAAACAAAATCATGTTAGGGAAGATTGATGAAGTTGTCAAGGAGACTAAAAATATTTTAACAAAAATTTTGTTAGACAATCAATATGAGGTAAATAAGGCTAAAGGGTAGGAAGAAATTCATCTGAACGAATAGAACAGAACATCTCAAGTCAATCTGGAAGCCAAGCAGATAGTAGATGACACTTCTGAGCATGTAGAGGCTAGTATGCAAGAAGAAGCTGGAGAAGAGGACATAGGGAAATCTAAGGAAGGAAAGGACAAGGTTGAGAATCCTCTAGTTGTTGTAGTTGACCCTCTAATTCTTGAAATGAATGCAGAAAAAGAGAAAGTGGAGGTCAAGGTTGAAGTCAAGACTGAAGAAATAGACTCTGCAGAGGAAGTAAAGGGAAAGATAGTCACTGATGATCTAGAATTCATTCAAGGTCCTATCAACCTGGATTCCTTGTCCCCAATTCAAAAGCTACAACTTGCATCATTTCCATAAGACAAAGCCAGTGAAGATCTTTTTAAGTTTTATGCTGAGGATAATATGTTGCTAAATTTGGCAACTGGTGTTCTTGAGAAGTTGATGCCCTCATTTCAAAAGGATACTTCAAATACTCCATCCAGACGATTGAAGAGTTTGATTAATTCTATTGACAAACACTTTGAATATTTTGAAAGGTCGACTGGAGAAAATTTCCTAAATGAATTTAATGCAAAAAGGCTTCGAAATATGAAAAGAATGGTTGTTAAAGATAAAACCGCATTAGGAGAATGTGTGAAAAGCATGCAAGATGCATTGTCCACAGGTGGAACCTTGTACAAATCATGTCTATATGTGAATAAGTTCACTGTAAATATTGAGCAGAAGTCTAAGGTGCATGAGAATGAGCTTAAATGAATATCTTAATCATTTGATTTCCTAACAGCATCATTGAGTAGTCATGAGAATCAGGTAACATCCCTACTTGAGAAAATCTGAAGCTTGAACCATGATCGAAAGAAAATAATTGGGAGAGTTAGTGAAGTTAGAAGTCTTATTACTCCTAAGTTGGATATTATGCAAAGTGCTTTCAAAGATGCCCAAGATGCTCTGAGTAGTGATCTGAATGATGTAAAGATAGCATAGGCACACACTTACTTTCTTAGTGGGCTCATAACCATATTGGAGAATCTGCAAAAAGGTTGGGACAGTCACTTGGACTCATTGAAGAGTTCTTATGTTGATATCTTCAATTTTTTGTGAATGTATAAGGACTATGTGTGCATATGTAAATAGCATTTTTGTTTTCTGGAACTCTACCTTTGTCATAATGTCAAAGGGGGAGAATAGATGAGTGAAAAATGTTTATCTTATGGGGAGATTCTTGATTCTTTGATTCTTTTGAGTCTAGAATTTTGATTTTGGTTTTGATACCAACACTCATTTTTCACTAAGTATTGCCATCAATGCCAAATGGGAAGATTGTTGGCATGAGACATTGCATTGATGATCAATTATTGTCATTGATGGAAATTGGCATCTAGTGAGTCAAATATCCAATCCGCGGTTCATGATTCCTTCATTCTGGAAGATTGATTAAAGTCTAGTGAGGTCTGGTAAGAAGAACAGTGTAACCAGCAGATTGTGCAGTTTGGTGGTCAGCGGATTACTTTGGTTGAGTATTTTTCTTTGTATATCTGTGAGATGTGTTGTGGATATGCAATTCACCTTATTCCTAGTTTGTGGCCTCTGATTTTAAGTTTGGTGTTGGTTAGAAGATCCGATCGACGGTTTTTCTGATATAATAGTGTTTTGGTGTAGTAGCATGTGAAGATTTGTTGTGCAGATCGTGCGGAGTAATTTTGATGGTTGATTGTGTGTTCTAAGTTGAAGAGCTGACATATGGGAAGCAATTGGACAATTTGTTTTGGTCATCTTAGTTGTTTTTGGATCGGTTTAAGCCGACTTGGGTTACACGTTTCGTGTTGCATGTTATGCAATTTTTAGGCTGACATGGAATTGATCTAATTTGATGGTGCAGATATATTAATTTGATTAATATGATCATTTGGGAGGTTGTTTATGATGTATAAAATGTATATGAGATATTTTGTGCAATTTCATGTGCATGATTGAGATATTTGTACTCGGGTATGTGACAGAGTAGACCAAATAAGAGCAGAGAGACAAAACAATGGCAAAAGACCTTTTATGCTTAACTGGAATTTCTTTTGGCATTTGTAGATGCTATTATTCAGTTCAGACATTCTTGTTCTTATTTGTAATCACTTTTAAGGTAGTGAGCCTTCCTCTAGGTTGTAGCCCTCTTTTGTAATTGAGAAGTGTGCCTGAATGCATGTGCATTCCCCTCTTGTAATATTATTATACTCTTGATCACAATATTATAATATTGTGGGTCTCAAACCTGTTACAAGTGTGGTTGTCGTTGCACAAAAATATTGACCTGTTAATTCCCAATACAACCACTAGACTTATAGAATCCACAAGAGGTGGTTAATCCATGCCACAAACTCAAGTTGTTGTGTTGCACAACACAAGGATACCAAGGGTGCACACCTTACAATGATCCACCTAGCACAAGCAAGAGTTTTAAACATGTGACCAAGCTCTAATACCACTTTTTACAAGTGTGGTTGTCGTTGCACCAAAAGATCAACCTATTAATGTCTGATATAACCACTAGACTTATAGAATCCACATGAGAGAGTTAAGCCATGTCACAAACTTGAGCACTGCACTGCACGACACAAGGATACCAAGGGCACACACCTTGCAACAAATCTCACCGTGGTTTTTCCCTTAACTGGGTTTCCACATAAAAATTTTGGTGTTATAGTGTTGATGATCTTGGCTTTGAGTTTCTGCATTTACTTTAATTCATTTGCATAAATTAGTTGTATGATTAGGTCATTAAAGATAAATTTGTTGAACACTGATTCACCCCCTCCCTCTCAGTGTTCTCTTAATTCTAACATTAACAACATATCAAAGAATATTAGCAATAAAGAAAATACAGAAAAATGAGAAAACAAATGAACACTACTTCCCTTATGATGCTCCCAATGCCATTTGATATTCCTTGTCATCCTCTTCACGATCTTGTTGCTACAAGATTTAAAAATGAAGATTGGGAGATGGTTGAAGATAATAAATGTGGATTTATCACACATTTGCACAACAAAGGATGGATGGATGAATATTTTGACATGGTAAGGGGGATGTAGATAGGTGAATAGATGGCTTATGCAATCAAATTGACAGCATAAGAATGCAATGGAAGTGGATGATTTGTGAAGGGGAGGGACTTCAATTTATAAAAATTTCAATTTGGAATGCACGTTGAATATCGAAAGATGATGAAGGGACAATATTAAATGTGAGAGGAGAGAACAAGTGGGAGATTCAAGAGATGTAGCCATAAAGGCATTCCTTGACTCCACACTCCTCAAGGACATGGGGAAGAGGAAAAAAGGACATTGGGAAGATGAATAAGGAGTGAAAAATTCCTTGGGAAGGAGAATAGGAATTAAAAAAAAATTGGGAAGAGGGAGCATGGGGAAAATAAAGGAATTCAAAATTCCTTGGATAGATAAAAGTGGGTAGTATTTAAGGTTGGGGAGTGAGATGGAAGAGCCATTTTATGGCATGTTGTTGACTCATTCCTAATCTTGGAGATTAAGAATTTGCAAATTATTAGTGAGGGTGATTAGGTTAGATAATGAGGGATTTATAGTGCAAGTAAACAAATTAGGAGGATGTGATAGGTGGAGAGAGAGTGAGTGGAGAATTTTAAATCAAGAGAAATGATAATTATGATTAGGCCTATATTAATTATGCTAAATGACAGAGATTAGGTGGAGGATTTGTAGGAACTGGATATTATTTTAATTAATTATGAATTAATTTAACTAATTGGGATTAGAAGGAAGATTGAAATATTTGCCTAAGGCTGAGT
Source organism: Cryptomeria japonica (assembly GCF_030272615.1). Lineage (NCBI taxonomy): Eukaryota > Viridiplantae > Streptophyta > Pinopsida > Cupressales > Cupressaceae > Cryptomeria > Cryptomeria japonica. Next base: position 694,991,786 of record NC_081405.1, on the reverse strand, counting down.
TTGATTTATAGAAATAAATCAAACTTTAGAAAAAATGAGATATATAATTAATTAATAAATTAATTATATGGATGGAAGGGGGTAATTAATTAAATGTGATTTATTTAATCTAGGAACAATAATGGGATAACATGATTAACGAAATTAATTATGCGATAGGGTAATTAATTAAATATTGATTTAATTAATTTTATGCGTCTGCATTTTATCCCTCTTTTACGCGGTGGCAAGTTGGTGATGGGTAAAAGAAAAAGATGTCCCAAGAAGGAAAAAGAAGGTGTCACAAGTAGGATGTGGCTAAGGGATGCCCCCTCAAGGATTTGGGTGGAAAATTTGGAATTTTGCGGGAAAATCCTCAAAATGAATGGAATGAGGGAAAAGTGACAAGAAAAGGAAAATAAAGGATAAAGATGAAGGAAGGGTTGGAAGAGTGGTGGAAAGGCATATATAGGCCACGAGGGGTCCATAGGAGGGGGAGGGGGTGAATAAACTAGAGCCTCAGGGAAGAAGGGGAGATGGAATGAAAGAGGATATGATGGGTTGAATGGAAGGCTTATGAACGAAGAGGACGGGATTGTTGCTATGCATTATGTGGAGAGCAATCCTATTTTTTATATTGCAAAGCATTATTGATAATGCTAATTATAGGAATCAAGATGTTATGAATATCCCATGTGTGGACTAGACTCTCAGACAATAGGTTATTCAATGTATGCAAGTGTACATTGCACTATGATCATATATATGAGATATATGAGTTGGATGGCATCCTCGTGCACTCAATTCCTTTATGAGGATTTGATTGGAATACACAAAGGATGCGACATGCAAGTATATGAGAATTTTCAAAGTGAATACAATACTTGTTGGATTAGACACGAGAAACCATAAAAGATGTCAAACCATAAAAATCCATGCCCCAATGTACACATACCAAGATATAGGATGATCTAGGCAATCATGAATAGGTATAGTCCTAGGACAACAAATAAAATCAAAGTGAAAAGATCATTCAAGCAAACGAATCACGTGGCCAACAAAACATATCTTGCCAAGAGGAGGACATGGATTTTGATAGGTTGCCAGGCATGGGAAGGATGCATCCTGATAGGTATGATGATGGTATAGATTAATGGGAGGCAACAGATAAGCTAGCTAGGCAAGACACTATTCAAGTGGATTTCTGCTTGGATTTGGTTAACATAGCATGGATAGGTGTTTGGGTTACGTGCAAATCAATATAAGCTTAGATGGTTGGGAAAAGCTTAGATTTTTAGGTAAATATTAGTGTACTAGGGAAAAGATCAGTTTGATGTAATTATCCTTATTCACAGTAGTGGATTATCTCACCATCTCATGTGGAAGGAGGTGATGATGGTAAGTGGTGTGTGTTGAAATTGCATGAATAGGGCAAAGAATGCCTACACAAATGGATAGGACTAAAGTTGTAATGGAAGATGGGATGACTAGATAAAATGCAATGTGAGTGAATGGAATGAAGGGGTGGGAAATAATGTGATAAGTGTCTAAATAGAGGCTGATTCAATTTATTTACCTTGACACCTGCAAACAAGTTTTAACCAAGGTTTATGCCCATAGCGCCATAGAGTGGTTTTCATTGATGGACAAAATGATTTTTTTTTATTTACTTTTTTGCATTTTTCAATTTGTTTGTATTTAATAGGATTTTTGGTTTTTTTTTTTTAAGTTGGGATTCCTTGAAGATTAGATGTAGAATCTCTTCAAATGAATTATATTCATTGGTTCATCCATTGGTTCTCCTTCAGGTGTAGGCAACTGATAGGCTCCAGAGGCATATTTAGCAGTGATAACATAGGGTCCAAGCCAATTAGACTCAAACTTGCCTTTATTTTCTCGATCCTAGAGACTTCTCTGATTTTCTTTAAGGACAAGGTTTAACCAACATAAAACTCTTGCACCCTAACTTTCTTGTTGTAACTAAGATGGAGGTGATTTTGATAGACCTTGAGGTGATTCAAAGCATTGAAGCAGCATTCATCTAGTAATTCTAGTTCTTGAAGTCTTGCTACTCTATATTCTTCATCATGAAGAATGTTTTGCAATGATATCCTCAGTGAGGGGATCTCAATCTCAAGAGGTGGGACAACTTCAGAACCAAAGATGAGGTAATATGGAGTGTCTCTGATGGGTGTGTGGATTCTTGTACGATAGGCCCAAAGGATAGGGTGAATTTGTAGGTGTCAATCACAACCATCTTCATTGACTGTCTTTTTAAGGATTTTGATAAGGATTTTATTTGAAGCCTCATCTTAACCATTACCTTGTGGGTGATACGGGTTTGAAAATTGATGTTGGATACCAAATTTGTGACACAATTATTTTACATCTTGATTTTTAAAAGGTCTTTCGTTGTCTATGATAATGGCCTTTGGAATGCCATACCAATAGATGACATGGTTCAAGATAAAAAAATTCTATTTGGGTGCTAGTGGTATAAGTAACTGGAATTGCTTCCACCTGCTTAGTGAAATATTTGGTGGCAGTGATAATGAACTTGTGACCATGGGTGGAAGTGGGTTATATTTTGCCAATGAGATCAAGACCACATTGTGAAAAGGGCCAAGATGTGACAAACAATTTTGCAATGCTTGTTATGGAGCATAGATCTTGTCTCCATGCTTTTGGAAAGGTATGCATTTCATTACATAGTAACAGGCCTCTTGTTCCATAGTAGGCCAATAGTAACCCATTTTGAGGATCTTTTTATGTTAGGAAATGATGCTTTAAACCCACATTTATTAAATCCATTTCCTACATAACCCATGAGAGAAAAACATGTATGCAAGCTTACAAAATCACCATAATGTGAAGATAAAATAGACAAACCACAAGATAACACAAGATATATCCTGGGAAAACCCTCATGAGGGAAAAAACCAGCTTCCAAAAGCATCCATACTCCATCATATTATTCAGCCATAAAGCAATATAGAGTTAAAATAAATACCTTCAAACCATCAAGCCCTCCAATGCATTCTCATGTGTCCAAGCATGAATCCACACATCCCATGCCATGCTCCACAAATGCAAACCTCCAAAGAACTCAGTACAATGACAACCCAAAACCACCAGCCAACCTTAACCACTAAACATGTGCTTGCTTTTATAGACCCAAGCTCACACAAAAAATAACTAGTGGTAAAGTAAAACCATGTGCCACAAAAACATGTGCTCACAACTACCCTTGACCCCACATTTAATATTGGGTACTAAGTTTTCTCTTTTCAAATATTTTTCCCCAATATTAAATAATTGCATTATAATAATCCCAATGTTACAATACAACTCATCAAGTGGCCCCAAGAATATTCTAAAGGAATCTCTACATATTACATTACATGTTTATGTAGAGAAAGGGCTTAAAATATCTCAAATAACTCAAAAAAATATTCAACTTTGACCTTGGGCATGGATCAATCATAATTCCCTCACAATTAGGCCTGTTTGCTAGTAGCCCTCTAAATAGATCTGATAGGGCATAACTTTTGGAGCAGTCTTCATTTGCTAAAACTAAGGGAGGTTTTAGATACCCATTTGGCCAATGTACAACATATCTCAAAATGAGTAGGGTTTTCTTTGGAGTGAAGGGTTCAAATTTTGACTATCCTACTCTCCCATTAGGCCTAATTAACAAGTTGCATAGGCTTGATGATAGGACTTCACACCAAATCCTTCCAAATTTTCTAAATAATCTTCCAACACATGGAACACATCCACTAGTATCAAAAAACACTGATTCCAAATTCCAACCCTTCCTCCAATCAATTTCAAAGACATTGTTCACAGGTTCCTGTGACTGATACATATGGATATTAGTCAATCATGGCCTCCAAAACACATAGCAACCTCCATCAAATCCTCTGCACCTTTGGGGAACCATAAAATATATAAAAATTGACCATTCCACCAATTTTTGAGGGTATTTCATTGATGGAATGGTGAGAAATACATTTTTGAGTGCCCACACTTACCCTAACCTAGGGTTTTAGGCAATCTAGAAAGAAAATTCAATATCTCCTGATCTACCCAATGAAATGGAATGAAACCAACTTTGTATGAAAATAAATCCACTTCTCTTTCATTTCCAATTAGTCTCAACCAAGGTATATATTTGTACAATGTTGTACAATGCAAAAAAATAAAGAGGAAAGTGTGAGAATTGCATAATTTTGATGTTTTTATTGCTCAAATCTTCTCCAAAATCAACCAACCAACCTTTTGGTCGATAGAACAAGGTTTTAATTATTGGAAATTTGGAGGAATTGATTATGTGTTGCATTGATATTTTGTCATTGATGTCAACACTAGCTATTATGATTGTTTACCCCCTTCTGGTAGAAGGATTAGATTGGGAAGATTATCAGTTGATTGTCATGGATATGATCAGAATGATGGAATAAGATTGTATAAATGGTTCATATGCTTCTGAAGTATGTTTCAGTCACTTGGTATTTATTTGATGATCAGATTCTATCTTATGTTCTAGTAAGCCTACTTTGTAGGTCCGGTAAGGGTTTCACTAGTAGAGCTTTATTGAAGATATTTGGTATAATGCTAAGTGGTGTTGGTGCAACTTCTAGAAGGGATTCAGGATGCTGATGGTGATGGTGATGGTGATTGTGTTTGTGCCTTGACTAATTGGTATCATTGCTTTGGCATCTATGGATCTAATTTAGGTCCAGTGCTATCTAGGTTATGGACCAGTTTCATGAAACGTGTTGGTGGATCCTTTTGATGCGCTTCTGGGATGTTTTATTGATTGGATGATATTTGTTTGGCCTTAGGCCAACATGTTTTATGATTTTATTTTAGGATTATGTAATGGATCTATTGAATTATCATTTGGGTGGCTGGCCTAATTTTTTAGGTTGAGGGATTGTATAAATATTTGTAAGATCTCATTGTAGATCATATAGGCAAGGAGCGAATAATGTAGTAATCATTTGTGCAAAGGATTTGGTCGATCATAGGTGATCAAGTTGGGTTTATGTAAGAAGTTTTAGACCTCTGATATTGAGCTTAACCGGAACTATAATCTAGGATGTTTGATGTTATCATAGGTAGTTCTTCTTTTCGGATTGTTGTCCAAATATTTTGAGGTGGTTGACCTCTTTTGTAGTCAATGAGACACCATTATGATGAGAAGTGTTCTCTAGGCAGTGTGCCTTCTTGCATGTGTAGGCCCCTATTGTAACCATATACTTTCTACAGAAGTATCATCTGACTGTGGGTAGGGTTTCCCACTGTGGTTTTTCCCTTTACTAGGTTTTCCATATATAAATCATGGTGTTATGTACTATGGTTGCATGTTATTGATTCTCTAGTTTTCAATTATCTTTTAATGCTTTATCAGTTATTCGGGTATATATGTTTCTTATATTTTGGTAAAAGGTTTTAAGTGTTTTAATTCACATAATCTGTTGACAACTGATTCACCCCCCCCCCCCTCTCAGTTGTCCATCGGTTATTCTAACAATTGGTATCATAATAAAACTCAAGTGCAACTGAAGAGCAGCACAAAGAACCTGAAAATTAGAAAACACCAAGGTATGTAAGGCTAAATCATTCTGAAAATATGATCATTGGAGACAAAAATAAGGGAGTTATGATAAGAAGAAGATTGTCAAATCAAGAGGTATGTTTCATTTCACATAATGGACCAGCATCAATAATTGAAGCTTGTAAGGATGAATGTTGGATGAAAGCTATGGAAGATGAATTAGATCAGATAGAAAAGAACAAAACTTGGACTTTGCTTCCCCAGCTTGAAAATAAGAATGTCATTGGAACTAAATGGGTTTTTCATAAACAAACTAAATGAGGATGGACAAATTGTAAGCAATAAGGCTAGATTGGTCTACAAAGGATATTCTCAGAAGGAAGGAATTGATTATGGTGAAACTTTTGCACGGGTAGCTAAAATTGAAGTTGTTAGATTATTTCTTGCTTGGGCAGCCTATAAGAACTACAAGGTCTATCAAATGGATGTTAAGAGTGCATATCTAAATGGAGAACTTGAAGAGGAAGTCTTTATTGAGAAACCTAATGGATTTTTACTGACAGATGACAAAAATATGGTTTGCAAATTAAGGAAAGCCCTATATGGATTAAAACAAGCTCCTAGAGTTTGGTATGCAAGGTTGGATGAGTATCCTTTGAAGCTTAATTTTATAAAAGGTAATGCTGACAGTAACCTATATTATAAGATCACTAATGATGATATTTTGATTATTGAATTATTTGTTGATGATATCACTTTTGGAGGTGAAGACAAATTGTGCATGGAATTCTCTAATAATATGAAGAGTGAAGTTGAGATGTCTATGACCAGAGAAATAAGATTTTTTCTAGGTTTGCAAATTATGCAGACTGACAAATGCATCTTTACCTATCAAACTAAGTATCTAACGAAATTATTGAAGATATTTCGTATGGAAAATTCCAAACCAGTTAGTACTCCTATGGTTACAAGTGAAAAATTGTCAATTAAAGATGTATCCCCTCCAGTAAATCCTACAAGATATAAATCCATGATTCGTGGTTTTCTATATTTAACTCAGACTAGACCGGATATAATGAATGCAGTCAGTATTGTATCAAGATTTCAAAGTAATCCAAGAGAAAATCATGAAAGTGCAATAAAAAGGATATTCTGGTATTTGCAAGGAACAACTGAATATGGTTTACGGTACCCTAAAGTTGATGACTTCACTTTATGAGCATATACAAATGCAGATTAGATAGGTGATATTTATGACTAAAAGAGAACATCTTGTGGGGCATTATTTCTTGGGAATAAGTTGGTTTCATGGATCAACAAGAAGAAGTCGTGCATTTCTTTATCTACTGCTGAAGTTGAATATGTTGCACCCACAACTAATTGCACTCAAGTTCTATGGATGAAGCAGATGTTGAAGGATATACAAGTGAGTTGTAATGATCCGATTGTTATTCATTGTGATAACTCTGTAGCTATTGACATATCAAAGAATCTGGTATTTCACTCCAAGACTAAGCACATATCAATCAAGTATAACTTCTTGAAGGAAAAGGTGGAAGCAAAAGAAGTCATATTGGTTTATGTGAACACTAAAGAATAGATAGTAAACATCTTCACTAAACCTTTGTCGTATGAATCATTTGAGCATTTGAGAGACAGATTGGGACTTTCTACCCCTTTAGTAGAGACTTAAATGATGTAGATGTGCATCAGTCTGGTATGCATTATCAAAGCTATCTTTTACTCTGAATTGATGAAATAATGCTACTACTTAGGGGGAGTAGTCAGCCTTGAGATTTAGAGTTTTCATATTCTGTTTGATATCTATGTCATATCTTTGGCATTGCTATAAGGGGGAGGAATATATGTGAAAAACCATTGATATTTATTTTTTAGATTGATTACACTCCTCAGGGGAAGTTTGGCGGTATTTGGTCTTTTGATTCAGATTTGGTTCAGAGATTCATTGCTATATCATTTTATGGGAGGTTGTTGGTTGTCTTCCATAAGGGGAGACTTGTTTGGCATTTCTTGGCACTTGGATATTTTTCACATCTAGTGTTGCCATCAATTCCAAAGGGGGATATTGTTGGCAATTTGGAGGAATTCATTATGTGTTGCATTCATGTTTTGTCATTGATGGCAACACTAGCTATTATGATTGTTTACTGGCTTCTAGTAGAAGGATTGGATTGGGAAGATTATCAATTGATTGTCACCGGTATGATCAGAATGATGGAATAAGTTTGTATGAATGGTTCATATACTTCTAAAGTGTGTTTCAGTCAATTGGTATTGACTTGATGATCGGATGCTATCTTATGTTCTAGTCAGCCTGCTTTGTAGGTCTCGTAAGGGTTTCATCGGCAGATCTTTATTGAAGATATTTGATGTAATTCTAAGTGGTGTTGGTGCATCTTCTAGAAGGGACTCAGGATGCTGATGGTGATTGTGTTCAAGCCTCGATTGATTGGTGTCATTTCTTTGGCATATGTGGATTTAATTTAGGCCAGTTGTTATCTAGGTTATGGACTTGTTTCATGAAACATGTTGGTGGATCCTTCTGATGCGCTTTTGGGATGTTTTTTTGATTGGATGATATTTTTTTAGCCTTAGGTTGACATGTTTTATGATTTTATTTCAGGATTATGTAATGGATCTATTGAATTATTGTTTGGTGGCCGACCTAATTGTTTAGGTCTAGGGCTTGTATAAATATTTGTAAGATCTCATTGTAGATCATAATTACAAGGAGCGAATAATGTAATAATCATTTGTGTAGAGGATTTGGTTGATCATAGGTGATCGAGTTGGGTTTATGTAAGAGGTTTTAGACCTCTGGTATAGAGCTTAACCGGAACTATAATCTAGCATATTTGATGCTATCATATGCATTTCTTCTTTCCGGATTGTTGTCCAAATATTTTCAGGTGGTTGACCTCTTTTGTTGTCAGTGAGACTCCATTGTGATGAGCAGGGCACTCTAGGAAGTGTGCCTTCCTACATGTGCAGGCCCATATTGTAATCATATACTTTCTATAGAAGTATCATCTGATTGTGGGTAGGGTTTCCCACCATGGTTTTTCCCTTTATCATTTTTTCCATGTACAAATCATGGTGTTATGTGTTATGGTTGCATGGTATTGATTCTCTAGATTTGAATTATGCTTTAATGCTTTATCAGTTATTTCGGTATCTATTTTTCTTATATTTTGGTATAAGGTTTGAAGTGCTTTAATTCACATAATCTGTTGACAACTAATTCACCCCCCCCCCCCCCCCCCCCCCGCCCCCTATTCAGTTGTCCACTAGTTATCCTACTAATTGGTATCATCAGAAAACTCAACTGCAACTGAAGAGAAACACAGAGAACCTAAAAGTCAGAAAACACCAAGGTATGTAAGGCTAAATCATTCTGAAAATCAGATCATTGGAGACAAAAATAAGGGAGTTATGACAAGAAGATTGGAAAATCAAGAGGTATGTTTCATTTCTCAAATTGGACTAGCATCAGTAATTGAAGCTTGTAAAGATGAATGTTCGATGAAAGCTATGGAAGATGAATTAGATCAGATAGAAAAGAACAACACTTGGACTTTGGTTCCTCGACCTAAAAATAAGAATGTCATTGGAACTAAATGGGTTTTTAGAAACAAACTAAATGAGGATGGACAAGTTGTAAGAATCAAAGCTAGATTGGTCTACAAAGGATATTCTCAGAAGGAAGGAATTGATTATGGTGAAACTTTTGCACTGGTAGCCAGAATTGAAGCTGTTAGACTATTTCTTGCTTATGCAGCCTATAAGAAATACAAGGTCTATTAAATGGATGTTAAGTGTGCATTTCTGAATGGAGAACTTGAAGAGGAAGTCTTTATTGAGCAACCTAATGGATTTTTACAGACAAATGACAAAAATATGGTTTGTAGATTAAGGAAAGCCCTATATGGATTAAAACAGGCTCCTAGAGCTTGGTATGCAAGGTTGGATAAGTATCTTTTGAAGCTTAATTTTATAAAAGGTAATGCTGACAGTAACCTATATTATAAGATCACTAATGATGATATTTTGATTATTGAAGTATTTGTTGATGATATCATTTTTGTAGGTGAAGACAAATTGTGCATGGAATTCTCTGATAATATGAAGAGTGAATTTGAAATGTCTATGATCGGAGAAATAAGATTTTTTCTAGGTTTGAAAATTACTCAGACTGACAAAGGCATCTTTATCTATCAAACTAAGTATCTAAGGGAATTATTGAAGACATTTGGTATGAAAAATTCAAAACCGGTTAGTACTCCTATGGTTACTAGTGAAAAATTATCAATTAAAGATGTATCCCCTCTAGTAAATCCTACAAGATATGAATACATGATTGGTTGTTTTCTATATTTAACTCAGACTAGACCAGATATAATGAATGCATTCAGTATTTGTAGTGTCGTAAATTGTGCACCATTGCTAGGGTGGTACAATTTCACTCTTAGGTTAGCACCCGCCTTAGTGTGCTTACATCTTGCATTGCAATTCCCCTTTAAAAATTTAATTAATTAATTTAATTTAATCTAAAGTCATATTTCATCACTCTCCACATTATAAAATTGGGCTATTTACCCTAAGTGTGCCCCTTTTTATTTTATTCCTTTAATAAATCATTTAATCATAAACCCTAATTATGTCCTATTTTGACCTTTAAGGACCGATTTCACATATCAAAACACCTTGAAATCGGCTGTAACTTTGGGATTCTCTCTAGTATCATCATATATAACGGCCTTGAAAATTAGATGAAAAATTGGTCAGACCATGTGCGTTCTCGCTACGGTCCTCAATTTTTTTCCTAAAATTTTGGGAGCACGATTCTATGATATTATAATACTTAACCCCGAAAGATTTGCGGGAAATTCAATTCCTAGGTCGGCCTAAGGGCATAATTAATTTTAAATTAAGATCTAAGGTTTCGTGCATAAGAGTTATCTTTCTTCATTTGAAGGCATCTCAAAAAATATAGGAAAAGGTTATTGGAACAATCATAAGGAGCCTTGAGAAAGCATAAGGAGCCTTCTATGTAGTAAAAGAGAAGCTTGTGTGGAGTCTTCAACAACATTCATCAAAAAAAATTCAAGCATTCATCATCAATTAGGGTCCTTGAAGATATTGAAGAATAATAGGAGATCTAGTGGCAATATCTCTCCCTTGGGGATTGGTATGATTTCAAGTTATTTTCATGTCTTTGTATGAGATTCTTTACATCAATTTTCATATTTACATTCATGCTTTAGATCACTTTGCATCATTGATTTAGAGCATTTACTTTGTCAATTACAAGCATTTAGAGTTTACTCTTTAGGGTTGCTCTAGATTGTTTGCTTTCATTTTAGGATCTTACATACACACAAGGTTCTAGCACACACATTTTCAGTACATTATCAGCTATTTGTGGAGGTGGAAATCACCAACACAAGGTTTTTACTAAGGCAAAACCCTATATAGCCACCCAAACCTTCCCTTTTCAGTTGCAGGTGCTGAAACAGGTACCCGGAGGCACTTTCAGCTAAGCAAAAGGCACAAGAAACACCCAGAATCATCAAATATGCTCTAATTTGCTTGGGACAGGGGTCTGGCACCCTGTTCCTACCTAGGATAGTTGCGTGGTGCCATGGTCCCTCTTCTTTTCAGTAATTTTTAGCAGGTTGCAGCTTCAGGTCATCAGATTTGTAGTCTTTCAGTTGCAGTCTCATGTCTGCAGAAACAGGACAATGGCATGGCACCCTAGTCTAGGTTAGTTTTGTTCAATTTGCAACATCAAGTACACATCTAGAATCCTCTCCCTTTCATTCTATTAGTATCTTAGTTTCAGATTTGTAGGTTTTTTCAATTTTGAGTTCATTTATGCTTCATTCTTTATCTCCTAGCCTAGTTGATCATTCAAACCCTAGTTTTTCTCATCATTTGCAACAAGAGGAATAGAAACCATAAGAGGTAATCCTTGGTTGTCTCTTTCTCAAAAGAAGTATCCAAAGTGAGCTATCTCCCTAGGCTCTTTCATATTCCCAATGTATTGGCTAAAGTGGGATTAGGTCCTAGTCACCCGATCTCATTTTCCCACCCCCACAGTATTGTATCAAGATTTCTAAGTAATCCAAGAGAAAATCATGAAAGTGCAATAAAAAGGATATTTTGGTATTTGCAAGGAACAACTGAATATGGTTTATGGTACCCTAAAGATGATGACTTACTTTATGTGCATATAGAGATGCAGATTGGGCAAGTAATGTTGATGACTGGAAGAGCACATCTGGCGGAGCATTCTTTCTTGGGAAGAAGTTGGTTTCATGGATCAACAAGAAGAAGTCAAGCATTTATTTATCTATTGCTAAAGCTGAATATGTTGCACCTGCAACTAATTGCACTCATGTTCTATGGATGAAACAGATGTTGAAAGATATACAAGTGAGTTGTAATGATCTGGTTGTTATTCATTGTGATAACTCTGCAGCTATTGACATATCAAAGAATCTGGCATTTCACTCCAAGACTAAGCACATATCAATCAAGTATAATTGTTTGAAGGAAAAGGTGGAAGCAAAAGAAGTAATTTTAGTTTATCTGAACACTAAAGAACATATAGCAGACATATTCACTAAACCTTTGTCCTGGGAATCATTTCAGCATTTAAGAGACAAATTGGGAGTTTCTACCCCTTTGGTAGAGACTTAAATGATGCAGATGTGTATCAATCTGGTATGCATTATCAGAGCTATCTTTTACTCTGGATTGATGAAATAATGCTACTACTGAGGGGGAGTAGTCAACCTTGAGATTTAGAGTTTTCATATCCTGTCTGATATCTATGTCATATCTTTGGCATTGCAATCAAAGAGGGAGGAATATATGTGAAAAACCATTGCTATTTATTTTTCAAGTTGATTGCACTCCTCAGGGGGAGTTTGGTGGTATTTGGTCTTTTGATTTAGATTGGATTTTGGTGGTATTTGGTCTTTTGATTCAGATTTGGTTCAGAGATTGATTAATATATTGTTTAATGAGAGATTGTTGGTTGTCTTCCATAGGGGGAGACTTGTTTGACATATCTTGGCACTTGGATGTTTTTCACATCTAGTGTTGCCATCAATGCCGAAGGGGGATATTGTTGGCAATTTGGAGGAATTGATTATGTGTTGCATTGATGTTTGATAATTGATGTCAACACTAGTTGTTATGATTGTTTACTTGCTTCCGGTAGAAGGATTGGATTGGGAAGATTATCAATTGATTGTAACTAGTATGATCAGAATGATGGAATAAGTTTGTATGAATGGTTCATATTCTTATGAAGTGTGTTTCAATCAGTTGGTATTGACTTGATGATCGGATGCTATTTTATGTTCTAGTAATCTTGCTTTGTATGTCTGGTAAGGGTTTCACCGACAGAGATTTATTGAAGATCTTTGATGTAATGCTAAGTGGTGTTGGTGCATCTTCTAGAAGGGATTCAGGATGTTGATGGTGATTATGTTCGTGCCTCGACTAATTGGTGGCATTGTTTTGGCATCTATGGATCTAATTTAGGTCTGGTTCTATCTAGGTTATGGACCAGTTTCATGAAACGTGTTGGTGGATCCTTCTAATGCGCTTTTGGGATGTTTTATTCATTGGATGATATTTGTCTAGCCTTAAGCTGACATGTTTTATGATTTATTTCAGGATTATGTAATGGATCTATTGAATTATCATTTGGGTGGCCGACCTAATTGTTTAGGTCGAGGGCTTATATAAATATTTGTAAGATCTCATTGTAGATCATATAGGCAAGGAGCGAATAATGTAATAATCATTTGTGTAGAGGATTTGGTCGATCATAGGTGATCTAGTTGGGTTTATGTAAGAGGTTTCAAACCTCTGGTATTGAGCTTAAACAAAACTATAATATGTCATGTTTGATGCTATCATAGGCAGTTCTTCTTTCCGGATTGTTGTCCAAATATTTTGATGTGGTTGACCTCTTTTGTAGTCAATGAGACTCCATTGTGATGACCAGTGTGATGAATAATGATGAACAGTAGATACCCCAACCGGTACTAAGAGGGGGAGGTGAATCAGTACAGATAAAACTTTCTTCGCAGCTTATTTAGCTAAAACAATACCAACTGGTTGTCATCATTGCTGAAACTTTAACCATGACAATACTGGTCAAATACAGTAAGACACCAGACACCATAAACTGATAAGTCTAAATACTTCAAATACAATCAATACACGACATCAACTTCTCCCATAAACATATACATGTGATATGCTAGTATTACCATAACATATTGACTCTACATGCATAATCTTTCAACTAAAGAATTCATAAGCATCACATGAAAAATGCTTAGCACATAACACACAAATTTTTCATGTGGAAACCCAAATGGGAAAAACCATGGTGGGGATGAATACCCATAAGCTTGTTTTGAACTCTTTTGAAGCTCACCCTGTTAGGAGCCTAGTCCGATTAAAAACTTTATAATTAGGTTCTATTAGGAACCGATCCTATTAGAGATCACCCAGTTAAGGGATGGCTATATACCCTATTAAAGGCTACCTCGTTAGAGGATTTAAAGAACTCAATGATCTTGAGTCACCTAGTTACAGGTTTTACAATAAGCTTGTTAAAGCTACCCAATAAAGGGATTTTCTATCTGTTGAAATGATTAGAAGACAATAGGTAAAATAAAAAACTCTGATCTGATAATAGCACTATATGCCAAGGCAGATCCTTTTCATATCCTATACTCTACAATCACATTCTGCAGTTTCCCTCTTGCTGCTCTGGCAAGTATCAAGTATCTCTTCACTCAGATACACCCACACAATATTTTCCAACAACTTTTAAATACAAACATCATTGTCCTTATAGGTAATAGATAGGTCGGTAGCATAAACCCTAAACCCTGAGCATCTTAGGTTTACAACACAGGCGGTCCCATCCTGACCGTCCAAACATATTGCATAGAGCATTACAATTTCAAACAAATCATAAGACAATATACATCGTTCATTCATCACCGCTCATGGGAATTAGTAACCCATCACATTTTCTTCTTATGCCACTAAGAAGAATGATCATTCCCGAGGTAGACTTCAAACGCGGTCGATCTTCTTATGCCTCAATCCTTCATGTGCACAAAGCTGATGTGGCACCTAGATCACAAAGTATCGTTGGTTCATCACACAAGTTGGATCGTCAAACCGATAACCATAAAGCTGAGACTACCAACTGGTAATCACACTTAGTGAAACCCCAACACCGATTCACTAAAACTTATTGACATCAATGACAACATACATTATCATCATATCAACATACTGGTTCATCATATGCCAATGATATGCAACACAGTGTGCTCTAGGTAGTGTGCCTTCCTCCATGTGCAGGCCCCTATTGTAATCATACACTTTCTCCAGAAGTATCACCTGACTGTGGGTAGGGTTCCCCACCATGGTTTTTCCCTTTACTAGGTTTTCCATGTACAAATCATGGTGTTATGTGTTATGCTTGTAGTGATTCTTTGATTTTCAATTATGCTTTAATGATTTATTAGTTATTTCGGTATCTATTTTTCTTATATTCAGGTAAAAGGTTTTAAGTGCTTTAATTCACATAATCTGTTGACAACTGATTCAGTCCCCTCCCCCACTCTCAGTTGTCCACCGGTTGTCCTAACAATTGGTATCATCAAAAAACTCAACTGCAACTGAAGAGTAGCACAGAGAAACTCAAAGTTGGAAAACACCAAGGTATGTAAGGCTAAATCATTATGAAAATCAGATCATTGGAGACAAAAATAAGGGAGTTATGAAAAGAAGAAGATTGTCAAATCAAGAGGTATGTTTCATTTCTCATATTGGACTAGCATCAGTAATTGAAGCTTGTAAAGATGAATGTTAGATGAAATCTATGGAAGATGAATTAGATCAAATAGAAAAGAACAACACTTGGACTTTGGTTCCCCAACCTGAAAATAAGAATGTCATTAGAACTAAATGGGTTTTTAGAAACAAACTGAATTAAGGATGGAAAATTTGTAAGAAACAAGGGTAGATTGGTCTGCAAAGGATATTCTTAGAAGGAAGGAATTGATTATGGTGAAACTTTTGCACCGGTAGCCAGAATTGAAGTTGTTAGACTATTTCTTGCTTATGCAACCTATAAGAACTATAAGTTCTATCAAATGGATGTTAAGTGTGCATTTATGAATGGAGCACTTGAAGAGGAAGTCTTTATTAAACAACCTAGTGGATTTTTACTGACAGATGACAAAAATATGGTTTGCAAAATAAGGAAAGCCCTATATGGATTAAAACAGGCTCCTAGAGCTTGGTATACAAGCTTGGATAAGTATCTTTTCAAGCTTAATTTTATAAAAGGTAATGTTGACAATAACCTATATTATAAGATCACTAATGATGATATTCTGATTATTGAAGTATTTTTTATGATATCATTTTTGGAGGTAAAGACAAATTGTGCATGGAATTCTCTAATAATATGAAGAGTGAATTTGAAATGTCTATGACTGGAGAAATAAGATTTTTTCTAGGTTTGCAGATTACTCAGACTAACAAAGACATCTTTATCTGTCAAACTAAGTATCTAAGGGAATTCTTGAAGACATTTGGTATGGAAAATTCCAAACTAGTTAGTACTCCTATGGTTACAAGTGAAAATTTTTCAATTAAAGATGTGTCCCCTTCAGTAAATCCTAGAAGATATAAATCCATTATTGGTAATTTGCTATATTTAACTCAGACTAGACCAGATATAATGAATGCAGTCAGTATTGTATCAAGATTTCAAAGTAATCCAAGAGAAAATCATGAAAGTGCAATAAAAAGGATATTTCGATATTTGCAAGGAAAAACTGAATATGGTTTATGCTACCCTAAAGATGATGACTTCACTTTATGTGCATATACAGATGCAGATTAGGTAGGTGATATTTATGACTGAAAGAGCACATCTGGTGGAGCATTATTTCTTGGGAAGAAGTTGGTTTCATGGATCAACAAGAAGAAATCATGCATTTCTTTATCTACTGCTGAAGTTGAATATGTTGCACCCACAACTAATTGCACTCAAGTTCTATGGATGAAGCAAATGTTGAAGGATATACAAGTGAGTTGTAATGATCTAGTTGTTATTCATTGTGATAACTCTGTAGCTATTGACATATCAAAGAATCCAGTATTTCACTCCAAGACTAAGCACATATCAATCAAGTATAACTTCTTGAAGGAAAAGGTGGAAGAAAAAGAAGTCAGGTTGGTTTATGTGAACACTAAAGAACAGATAGTAAACATCTTCACTAAACCTTTGTCATGTGAATCATTTGAGCATTTGAGAGACGGATTGGGAGTTTCTACCCCTTTAGTAGAGACTTAAATGATGTAGATGTGCATTAGTCTGGTATGCATTATCAAAGCTATCTTTTACTCCGAATTGATGAAATAATGCTACTACTTAGGGGGAGTAGTTAGCCTTGAGATTTAGAGTTTTCATATTTTGTTTGATATCTATGTCATATCTTTGGCATTGCTATAAGGGGGAGGAATATATGTGAAAAACCATTGATATTTATTTTTCAGATTGATTGCACTCCTCAGGGGGAGTTTGGTGGTATTTGGCCTTTTGATTCAGATTTGGTTCAAAGATTCATTACTATATCATTTTATGGGAGGTTGTTGGTTGTCTTCCATAAGGGGAGACTTGTTTGTCATTTCTTGGCACTTGGATTTTTTTCACATCTAGTGTTGCCATTAATTCCAAAGGGGGATATTGTTGGTAATTTGGATGAATTCATTATGTGTTGCATTCATGTTTTGTCATTGATGTCAACATTAGTTGTTATGTTTGTTTACCGGCTTCTAGTAGAAGGATTGGATTGGGAAGATTATCAATTGATTGTCAATAGTATGATCAGAATGATGGAATAAGTTTGTATGAATGGTTCATATACTTCTAAAGTGTGTTTCAGTCAGTTGGTATTGACTTGATGATCAGATGCTAGTTTATGTTCTAGTAAGCCTACTTTGTAGGTCTAGTAAGGGTTTCACCGACAGATCTTTATTGAAGATATTTGATGTAATGCTAAGTGGTGTTGGTGCATCTTCTAGAAGGGACAAGGGATGTTGATGGTGATTGTGTTCGTGCCTCGATTGATTGGTGTCATTTCTTTGGCATATGTGGATTTAATTTAGGTCAGTTATTATCTAGGTTATGGACTTGTTTCATTAAACGTGTTGGTGGATCCTTCTGATGCGCTTTTGGGATGTTTTATTGATTCGATGATTTTTTTTAGCCTTAGGTCGACATGTTTTATGATTTTATTTCAGGATTATGTAATGGATCTATTGAATTATTGTTTGGTGGCCGACCTAATTGTTTAGGTATAGGGCTTGTATAAATATTTGTAAGATCTCATTGTAGATCATAAAGGCAAGGAGCGTATAATGTAATAATCATTTGTGCAGAGGATTTGGTCGATCATAGGTGATCGAGTTGGGTTTATGTAAGAGGTTATAGACCTCCGATATAGAGCTTAACCGGAACTATAATCTAGAATGTTTGATGATATCATACACATTTCTTCTTTCCGGATTGTTGTCCAAATATTTTCAAGTGGTTGACCTCTTTTGTTGTCAGTGAGACTCCATTGTGATGAGCATGACACTCTAGGCAGTGTGCCTTCTGTCATGTGCAGGCCCCTATTGTAATCATATACTTTCTGCAAAAGTATCATCTGATTGTGGGTAGGGTTTCCCACCGTGGTTTTTCCCTTTACTAGGTTTTCCATGTACAAATCATGGTGTTATGTGTTATGGTTGCATGGTATTGATTCTCTAGTTTTCAATTATGCTTTAATACTTTATCAGTTATTTTGGTATATGTTTTTCTTATATTCCGATAAAAGGTTTTAAGTGCTTTAATTTACATAATTTGTTGACAACTGATTCACTCCCCCAACTTAGTTGTCCATCAGTTATCCTAACATTTATATGTTTACCAACCTATCCTAATGGTTGGTAACCATATTTTTAATTACAACTAACAAAACAACAATTCTTGCCTTTCATGACAATATTGACAAGAAAAAGTTGCTTCAACAATAATTGGAAAATTTTCCTTATGATATTCCCAAAGATCCAATGACCCAACCTATGCTCCTAAAAACCAAAAATTATCTAATAAGGCCTTATTACATGAAAGAAAAGAAAAATTCAACCAATTGACCACATGGGCCACTTGGAGGCATGGGTGCTCCTACACCATACTCCCAAGGAGAACAAAATCTCAAGCTCCACTTGAGATCAGATCTTGAACTGTGGCTCCATGCTTCTTGATGTCTTATTCTATCATCCAGGTGTCATCCTCCATAGGAAGGCCTTGTCACTTCATCAAGTACTCATAATACACCGTGTGCCTTGTCCTTTTGGCTTCTTTGGTTTCCAAAATGCACTCTAGTTGCAATGGTTGACTTGGTGGTAATTCTTTGATCCAATCTTCATCTACAACCTCTAATGTACCTACCTTTGTACCTACAACCACAACCCCTTTAAAAGGGTATAGGTAAAAAATGTTAAAAATTGGGGAGAGAGTGACTCCAGGAGGGAGTTCTATCTCATAGGCATTTGCTCCAAATTGGTGGACCACCCTACATGGCCCTATCTTCTTCATTTGTAGCTTTGAATACTTCCCTTTTGGTAGCCTTTCCTTCCTCAAATGAGCTAAGACCAAGTCCCCCACTTGGAAATGAACCTCTCTCCTTTTCAAATCTTCATGTTGTTTGTATTTATCAACACTCTTTTGGAGGTTCTCTCTAACCTACTGTTGTATGTCTTTCATGGAAACTAAAAACTCCTATCCTTTAGCACTCCTCTCCATACCACTCAAATCTCTAAGTTCAAACACTCCACTAGGCTACAATCCAAATACAATCTCAAATGGGATTTTCCCAACACTTCGGTTCACACAGTCATTATATGCAAACTCAGCTTGGGGAAGGATCAAATCCCATTGGGTTGAATGTTCTTTTGTCAAGCATCTAAGGAGATTTCCAAGGCTTCTATTGACTACTTCAGTTTGCCCATCTTTTTGGGGATGATAGGCAGAGCTAAAGGTCAAATTTGTGCCTAACTTCTTCCAAAGGGTTCTCCAAAAGTGACCCACAAATTTACTGTCCCTGTCTAAAATAATAGTTAAGGGAAATCCATGAATCTTGACCACCTCCCTGAAAAACGACCCTGCAATATATGAGGCATCATTTGTACTTTTACATGGTATAAAATGTGCTATTTTCCTAAACCGGTCTACTACAACAAACACACTATAAAAGCCTTTATGAGTTTCAGGTAACCCCATGAAAAAATCCATACTAATGGACTCCCAAGGCCTATTTATAATTGAAAATGATTGATAAAGACCTATATTTATACTACAACCCTTGGCCCTTTGACAAATAACACATTTCTCTACAAACTTCCTCACATCATTTTGCATCTTAGGCCAATAATAGTGCCTCCTTACTTGGTCCAAGGTCTTATCTAGACCAAAATGACCTGCAAGACTACCACTATTCCTTTCCTTATTAAATTATCCTTCATTGAGCACTTAGGCACACAAAGTTGAGCCCTCTTGAATAGTAAACCCTCTTGGATCAAAAAATCAGAATTCTCTTCATGAAAAACCCTATTAAGTTGACTACAAGAAGCATATATATCCTTGAAATCATCATCATCAACATACATACCTTTGAGGGATTCAATACCCACACTTTGTAACTAAATTTCTTGGACCATTAATGTCCTTCTACGCAATGCATCAGCCACCTTATTGGATTGCTCCTTCTTATGTTTGATGGTAAAAGTGAAGCTTCGTAAGTACTCTACCCACTTGATGTGTCTATGGCTGAGTTTGTCATGATTTTTAAGAAATTGAAGAGCATGATTGTCAATATAAACAATAAACTCTTTAGGAAGGAGATAATGTCTCCATTTTTTCAATGATTGCATGATGGCATACATCTCCAAGTCATAGTATGAGTACTTCTTCTTGGCTTCATTGAGTTTCTCACTAAAAAAGACAACCCGTCTGCCCTCTTGGCTTAGGACAACACCTATGGAAAAACCACTTGCATCACATTCTATGGTAAACATCTTGTTGAAGTTAGGTAAAGCAAGGATGCGCTGCTCTACAACCCTCTTCTTCAAATACTGAAAAATTCTTATCAACACCATTAGTCCAAATAAACTTTTTCCTTTTATCCCCATTTATAGTATCTATGATTGGAGCACATACATGACTGAAACCCCTTATAATTTCCTATACAAACTTGCCAAACAATGGAAGATTCTCACCTCAAAATTTGATTTTGGAGTAGGCCAATTCAATATGGCCTCAACCTTGCTAGGATCCATCTTGAGTGTTCCCTTGGTGACCATAAAACTAAGATACACCAACTTTGTCTTCAAGAACTCACATTTCTTTAAGTTTATCATTAGTTTTTCTTCATTCAATCTTATCAATACCAAATCCAAATGATGTAAATTCTCTTTTTCAATAGAACTGAAAATTAAAATATCATCAAGATATACTACTACAAACTTACTAATGAAGGGCTTCAGGACCTCATTCATGAGCCTCATGAATCTACTAGGTGCATTACCAACCATTCATAAAGTCCTTCATTTGTCATGAAGGTTGTCTTCCATTCATCCCCTTGCCTAATTTTGTTTGGTGGTAGCCACTCTTCAAATCTATCTTGAAAAAGTAGGTTGCTCCACTCAAGCAATCCATGAGGTCTTCAATTCTTGGTATAAGAAACCTATATCTAATTGTAATATTGTTGATGACCCTAGAATCAGTGCACATCCTTCATTCACCATTCTTTTTACGAGCTTTAAGATAGTGGGAACCGCACAAGGGCTAAGGCTCTCTTTGATCAAACTCTTATCAAGTGATGCTTGAATTTGCCTCTTAATTTCTTCATTATTATATGGCATCATCTTGTAGGCTTCTTTATTGGGTAAATTGGCTCCTGGTATGAAGTCAATACAATGACTAATATCCCTCATTAGTGGTAGAGATTTTGGGAGGCCTTCTACCATAATGTCCTCATACTTGCTCATCAACTTTTGGATCTTCATAGGAAGATTATCATCCTTTATTGTTGTTAAGATAGTCCTTAGTCTAATCATGACTATAAATCCTACTTTCTCCTTCTTCATGGTCTTCAAAAAATCCTTTTCTCCTACCAACATCACACTAGGCCCCATTTGTGGTGTTTTGTCTTCATCTTTCAAAGGTGTGAGGGTATATGAGACTCCATCTTTCTCTATAACATAGGTGTTCTTTCTCCCATCATGTTTGGCACTCCTATCATATTTCCATGGTCTACCAAGTAGTAGATGGAAAACATTCATGGGGATGATATCACATAGGACCTTGTACCCCCCTATGTGGAACTCCACCCAAGCTTGTTCATTCACCACCACTTGTTGCCCTTTATTCAACCAAGAGAACTTGTAGGGAGTGGTGTGAGGCAACCTCTTTAATTGTAGATTCTCTACCATTTCAACAGAAACCAAGTTATCAGTACTACCAGAATCAATAACAACTTTACAGCATTTACCTTGGCTTTTACAAGTGGTCCTAAAGAGTGATTTTATTTGTTGTGGTTCTTTCTCCATTGGCACTTTGATCAAGGTTCTCCTCACCATGAGAGATTGGCCTATTTCTGGTGCAGCATGTTGAGATGGGGATTTAACAATCTCATTATCTTCTTCTTGCACCAATTGAGTTCTCCTTTCTCTACCATGAGAAGTTGAGGGTTGCTTATTCAGGCATTTACATGCTTGATGGCCAAAGTGATTGCATTGATAGCATCATCCTAAGAGTGTATTTGATCTCGTACCTTTGTTGGCATATGATGAAGCGGTGATAATGTATGTTGTCATTGATGTCAAGAAGTGCTCAAGTAGGTGAACCGGTATGAATCAATATGAAGATCAGAAGCGGTTATGGTCAACCAGGATGGAGTGGACCGTTGTCAAGGTTCACTAAGTGTGACTACCGGTTTGGCTTGTGTTGTGCAACCGATGATGTTTTGTGACCAGCTAGTTAAGGAATAAGGATAAGGATCGAGATTCCACGTCAGCTATGTGCACATGAATGATTTCTTTCTGGTTCTTGCACGTGAAGATTGAATGCATTGAATGCCTACCTTGGGAATTAGCATTTTTCTTAGCGGTGTGTGAGGAGCGGGTGATGGGTTATTGATATTCAGATGTGGTGAAGATTGGACGATGCAGAATGTCTTAAGATCTGTTTTAGATCATTTCATTCTATGTAATGTGTTTCGACGGTCAGGATTGGATTGCTTGTAAGTGTAAACTTGAAATATTTAGGGTTTAGGGTTTATTCTACCGAACTAGTTGTTTTCTATAAGGTCAATGAGTTTTGTTATTGCAGTGGTTGACAAAAGTTGTATTTGTGTCCGCATGTTGGAGATTTGATACTTGTTGAACCAGAGTGAGGAATCTGCAGAGTGTGATTGCAGAAGAGAGGAACTGAAAAGGATCTACCTTAGCAAGAAGTGTTGTTATCAGATCGGTGTTTTACCTGTTGTCTTCTAATCATTTCAATAGAAGGTAAATCCCTTGACCGGGTAGCTTTAACAGGCTTTGTTGTAAATCCTCTAACCAAGTGGCTCAAGATTATTGAGCTATTGAAATCCTCTAGTGAGGTAAGTCCTAACAGGGTTTCAACCTTTAATAGGGTATATATCCATCCCTTAACTAGGTGATCCCTAACAAGATCGGTTCCTAACAAGACCTTTATGGTAAAGTCTTTAACCGGACTAGGATCCTAATAGAGTGGACTTCAAAAGAGTTCAAAAATAGCTTGTGGGTATTCATTTCCACCATGGTTTTTCCCATTTTGGTTTCCACATGAAAAATTTGTGTGTTATGGGTTGTGAGATTTTCATGTGATGATTGTGTGGTTTTAATTTAGTTAGATATGCATGCATTGTTAAATGGTTGTGGTATTATTGGTACAACTCATGCATGATTATATCAGTGAAGTAGTTGTCAAGGTTTGAGATCTATTGAATGTTGTCTAAAGTATTTTTGTTTAACCAGTATAGCTATGGTCAAGTTCAGTGGTGAAGACAACCAGTTAGGTGTGTTTTGATATGACAAAGTGTTGAAGTATTTTTTTGTGTGTACTAATTCACCCCCTCCCTCTCAGTACCGGTTAGGACCTTAGTAGTTCATCATTATTCATCGACCTTTACCTCCAAATCTGCCTCTACTATTTGATCTCCTTTCTCTAAATCCACCTCTTTGCTTTGTACCATGTTCTTGGGTGTTGTTTCTTTCTCCTTGAGGTTTTTGGGTCTACCCTTTATCATTAAAGGTCCCTCTTCCTCTGAAACCTCTACCTCTACCTCTACCCTTGATTTTCTCATCTTTCTTTCTCTTCAATTTGTCCTCAGCCTTGATGATCAATTGGTAGCACTCTTCTACTGTTATTGGAGTAGTCAAACTCAATTCATCTTGGAGGTCGAATCTCAACCCATTCATGTATCTAGCCACCTTCTCCACATCATCCTCCATGTGGCTTGCCTTGATGCTTAACTTGTAGAATTCATTAGTATATTCTTTGGCATCCATCTCCCTTTACTTGAGATTTTGAAGTTTTCTATACATTTGAATGGCATGTCACTAGGTATGGACTTGCCTTTGATCTTAGCAACCATCCTATCCCATGAAGAAATATTTGGCTTGCCCTTCTTTCTCCTCTCATCTTGGACATAGTCCCACCATGGCAAAGCATGCCCTTTAAATTTTGTCTTGGCCAATTTTGTTGGGAAAATGGTATCTCAACCTTGCATTTACATGAGGTTACTATTTATATTAAGTTTTTGTTTAAGAAAGAAATGGTGCTAAATTCTCCCCAAAGCTACTCGTTAGCTAGATGAGCATGCCAATAAATTTCCATCGCAAGATCAAAGCTAGTTTTGAAGATATTAAAGTTTATGTTTTTGGAGGGTGCAATGAGAGGTTTAAAATTAATTTTGATGACTATAGAAGCCCTGAAACACCATGAAAAGTGGGCATAAATGGTGTATCTTTTTACAAGGTGTTAGAGAACTTTGCGAGCTTTCTGTCGCTTCAAATGGTTCATCAATCAGACACACTGTTCACAAGTTATGGGCTCCAAAAGTTTGGACTCCTGAAATAAGAAATATAAATTGCAATGAACACATAAATGAGTTTTAAATGGGAGGAACACATGTTGATGTGTGTTTTAACATGTCATAGGGCATTTAGAATGGAAATAACATAGGGTCTACTTTATTGGGTGGTTTTAGCTCATGGTTTTGTAATACAGTTTGATGGTTTATTGTATTGTATCTCCTATGTATGAGGTGCGTGAGATAGAGGTTATGTGTAAGATTCTTATGGGTATAGAGTTACCTCTAAGTCTCTAATTAGTGGTACTCCTACATGAAGAGCTTTCTCTGCAAGTATATTGTAATATGTTATTGATTATTGAATAATATATTGAGCTACTTTTGGAGTGTGGGGATTTTCTCCCGAAAGGGTTTTCTCCACATAAATCAATGTGTTTATAAGTTGTGGTATGCATGATATTTTGTTTGTTTCTATTAAGTTTCTATAACTGCTGTAACGATCTGTAAAAAAATTTGCATCATCCTCCTCTCAAGGTTAGTGTAGGAAGTTGTTCTGCTACTTAACTTCCTTACAAGTGGTATCAGAGCTTAATCACCTTTGGTTTCAGTTGTGGGTTGTTGGGTTTTTTGAACTAATCCAGATTTGAGTGGGAGCTTGTGTAGAAGATACTTTTTTATCCTATTGTAGGAATTTTCAAATGGCATGTTCATCAGGGAGAATAGAGGTGGAGAAATTTAATGGTAGTAATTTTGAGATGTGGAAGCTGAAGATGGAAGATCTACTAATAGATCGAGATCTGTGGGATGTTGTTGATCCGAATGTCTCAAGACCCCTAGATCCTACTACGACTAGTCAATATGATGTTATGGACCATAAATCCAAGGGCCTAATTAGATTTTGCATGGTAGACTCTATTTTGATCAATTTCTATGAAGAGAACTCTGCACAAAAACCTATGGACTAAACTTGGTGAAATGTATCAAGCAAAATCTTTATCGAATCAAATTTTCTTGAGGAAGAAATTGTATTCCTTGGTAATGGAAGAGGGTGGATGGATTACAAACCACCTGGAAGCATTTAATATGTTGGTGCCTCAATTGGCATCAGTTGGTGTTAAGATGTATGAAGAGGAGAAATGCCAGATCTTTCTTTGCTCTTTGTCTAATTCATGGGATTCTCTTGTTATGGCTATCAATAGTACTTTTATTATTTTGAAGTATAAAGATGTGGTGGGTGCCCTACTTGGTGAAGAGATGCAGAGGAAGGTATCCATCAGTTCGAAGGAAGCCCTAATTGTTCGTGGAAGACCTAAGGAAAAAGGCAAGAAGAATGAGAAGCGCAATAAGTCCAAATCCAAAGGGAGATCAAAATCTCCTAGAAAGTCAAAAGTCATTTGCTAGAATTGTGGTAATTCAGGTCACATCCATAAGGACTACAAAGAAGAAAATAAGAAGTTTGATTTTGATTCTGAGTCTGAGAAGGAAGATGTGGTGAATTCATTACAACTTTGGATACTTATACAAGTGATCATGCATGGTTAATTGGCTCAGGTGCATCTTTTCACATGACTTCCAATAAAGATTGGTTTTATGAATATCAAACAATCGAATCCAGAAGCTGATCATATCAATCAGATGGACTGTGGAAATCTACTAGCATTAAGATTGATCTTAAAGGGAAGTTGAAGATACTATGGATGAAGAAATCAAATGAAGATACAGTTATGAATGGATCCACACCCTCAATTGGTGTTTATTCTTCTGGGACTAAACTCAACATTATGTTTGGGGGAGATCTGCTTAAAAATCTTGTGAACCACCCTCATAGATTTGGGTATTCAATTTTCTTTAGCATAAGTTGACTAATAAAGAATGCTTAATGTGATTTGTAGATGGTACAAAATTTAGTCTCATTATCTATTGTTGATGCAAAATAATTTGCGGCAGTTCCTTAAGGTACTCAGATCATGAGATGAAGTATTATGTGGGAGACTCAAAGCTTATCTTCTATTTCTTGGATTGGTGTGGTGGTTGCTCTCAAGGGGATTAGTGTAGTATATGTTTTCTCAATTTCAAAAAAGCGGTTGCAGATGAGAGTTGTCCCCGTCAGGAGAGTATTATACGTGTCAGAGAAAAAGAATGTGCCAAGATAAAAGAGTTCAAGAGATTATTGCAAAGGGGGAGAGACCTCCGAAGGAAGGTCACTATTTTCAAATGTATGCCCTTTGTCTTTGATGTCAAATGGGGAGAGATTTTTGTAGAAGATGGTACAAGTATTTCTATCAATGACAAAGGGGGAGATTGTTGGAAATCTAAGTTATGTTGTCATTGATGTCAAACTTGTTGGTGGCTTGGAACTCTTATTGATCTAGATGTGATATGGTATCATATCTTGTGGTCAAACTCGTTAGTGGTCTGGATGTCCTATTGGTTCGGATGTTGTATGGTCCTTTATCTTGTCTTTGATGTCAAACTTGTTGGTCTAGATACAATCCTATACTATTCATGAAACTACTTGTGAGTTGTCATTATGGTGACAAGTGAGTTGTTATTATATTATCATGCAAGTATATGAAGGTTTCATTGTTTTGTACTATAGAGACATAGAAGATGATTTATTAAGATGAAGTCATCAAGGTCTTTATCTAAGTTATCAAAATCATCACTACTAAATGGTTCATCAAATGCATGAAAATATTGTAGAAAGAGATCCAACATGATTGAATAAAATTGCTTTCTCTAAGATATGTATTGATAGAAGAAAGTGTAAGAAAAAGAAGTAGAAGAAAATTAAGACAAGACAAAAATGTTGATTAAGGGATCTAGAAGAATGCTGGTTTAAAGTTTTAGTTTTCTAATTCTAAGAAAAGAAAAACTTATTTTAACCAATATCTTAAATAATTTAATCTAATGAAATAATAAAATATTCGATCAATTAAGAAATTCAGGAAACATCATAGAAGATATAAACAATGCATGTAAATCAAATTTTATGCTTTTTATAATCAAAAGTTATATAAAAGACATCAGTTTCACAAAAAAAATTAATATGGGAAAGAGATTGAATAATATAGCTAGTAATTTAACTAGAGCCAACCTCTCTTCTATAAAACATTAGAACACAAACTAACCAAAGGTTTTTAATTTATCTAACTCTTCTCAAAAGAAGTAAACAAGTTGGATTTTGTTCCTTTGTTATATACAAGATTGATTGATTGATTTAGATGTTGTCTAGTTAGGTCTAAAATCATGCATAAATGACAACATAAATTGGTAAAATAGAATTGTAGATACATAGAAAACCATTAAGAGCTACAAAAGAATAGGGATATCGAGGTGCACTTGAGACTTAAAGTAGAGTGTTTCTATGTCAAACTAGTGTGTTAGGATTTACTATCCTAATGTTGTGAAAACTACAAAAATTGATCAAATTTGGGATCAACATATTTAGAATCTCTATCCTTCAAAAATGCAACCAAAATAGGTAGGATTAGGGCATTAGGTGACCCTATCTAGGATTTTTATCTTGAATTTGTAGTGAAGATTTCTATTTTCATGAACTCAGTCGTCGGAACCTTTGCACTATCATAGAATTCTAGATGTGTACTTATACAAGCATAAAGAGGGGGGAAATGGTTATAGCTATATAGGAGCTTTCCTTAGTCAAGCCCCTATTTTGGTATTTCTACCTCCACAAATAACTGAATTGGAACTAAACTAAAGTGTGTGCTCTGAACCTTAAGTGTGTCAAAGCTTACACAGTGAGAACTAACATGCATAAACATAAAAGAAAATATGACTCAAGTGTGTTAGAGTGGATCCCTAAATGAATCAATCAAAAGGTGGTGCACAAACCAACTCAAGAGTGCATAAACATGTAGATAACAAGTAAATCATAAATGTCAAATCTGAATCTTAAAACTCAATAACATAAGTGTTGCCTATTTTCGGCCTTGTTACCTATTTTTGCCTTTAGGCCAAAAATAGGTTTCTAAAGAATCCCTCTAGGTATCATACCAAGTCTTGGAGGAATTTAAATTTTGAAGGTAAAAAATTGTTCCAAATACCTCCATTCTATGTTGTTAAGCTGCTAAATTTTAAACAAGTTTTGAATGATGAGAATAGCACTTACTCCTAAGAGATGACCATGCATGAAGAGAAGATTCAAAATTTTAATAAGAAAATATAACTGCCATGTTTTACAGCCACAAGAACCAATCAAGAAGAGAATAAAATCAAGAAGTTCTAAGAATATTAGCAAAGGCAAAACAGTGTGTAAGGAAGACAACAGAGCTTCACAGTACCATTGACAGGGTATGATGCATGCAAGATCAGAAGACAATCCCAATAGCATTCTTAGAAACCAAGGCCCAAATCAAAGAGGTTTTGGCAAAGAGAAATTTTTGAGAGCAAAGACAAGCCTAACAATCCAGGCTCAGACAGATACAAGGTAAAGCTACAGCCATTGAAGATGTCTTGAAGGTGAGAAAATGATAAAAGGTGTTAAGAGCAGTCCACATACACAAGAAAATGCAGTCCTTCAAAAGGTCACTATAATAGTGAATGTGTACAATGAATGCAATTGGAGCAAAAATGAAGTTATGAACAGGGCAGATCTATTATGTTTAAGAAAGCATGATCATGAGATATTTTCTGTTAGATATAAAGATAGAGCAGCCACAGCCATAAGGGTTTTAATAGTAAGAGTACAGGGTTTTGCTATGGCATAAAGAGCAGTAAAGAGAGGGTAATTTTGAGATCAAGATAGCCAATAGGGAACTCTTCATCAGCATGATGGGGTACAAGCCATTATCAGAAAGCAAAATGCAGCCTTAATAACAGCAATGGGAGCAGAAATAACAAAAAAATGACATAATTGATATGTCCCAGAATCATATTTAAATGCATATACAGTCATGAAGCATTCATGCCCTCAAAGTGACAGCCATTAGCCTTCTAAGAGAAACATACATGCACCCATGAGCAATCACAACAAATCCCTAAGAACAACAAGGTACAAAGGTTCATGAAGAGTAGTTCAAGAACATTAGAGCGGCAACGTTCAAGAAAAAGGAGGCTTTCTTTTAGAACTTCAGAGATCACGATAGATAGTTAGAGCAGTATCATTCATATCAAAGACAGAACCAATCACCATGGAGCAGCCAATCTTGGACAATCTACCTACAATGATCAAGGACAGTTCCAAATGATGTGAGGGTACATTGACTGTGAAAGGACTGTGAACATGGTGAAAGGATGCAATAGCTACAGCAAGAAGTGCATACAGTGAGCCCCTAAGCATAGCATGAAGAAATATAATCATCAAAGATATATGACAACCTACATGAAGAGTGCATACATGCAATATATTATCCCTCAACCACTGTTGAAGAAAAGATGAATTAGCAGTTCTCAAGAGTAAAGCACAGAGGCATATGAACAAAGGCCAGTAAGTAGTGCAGTCACATGGTTTAAAAATTAGTGAAAAGAAAGCCATTGCATTCACTTTGTAATACAAGAATCAGTTAAAAGGCTTAAGAGGAGAGTTTGAAGGAAAACATAGCAGTCCCAGTAATCAAATCAGTTGATATCCTATGCATTCAATACAAGAGGGAGTTGAAGAAGATAGAAATAGACTTTTGAGTCACAGTCAGATTGAGTTTAAGTTAAGGCCTCGAAGTTAGGGGTTTTCGAGGTGATTACATCAGCTTGAGCCTTGAAAAGGGGGAATACTTGAGTTATACATCAGTTTGAGCTACCACATGGGTTATATATCACTTAAGACTACTTTTGAAGCAGTCAACCACCAGTTGCAGGTAGTTTTACCCTTCTTCATGCTCACTTTTACCTCAAATTCGACCCCAATCACAAAGTTCATGCAAGATGGAGATAAAATCAAGGAGGACTTCGAGTTGAAGTTGAGTTAACATTCTTCATTCAACTCTTTCCAAGACTTTTCTCTATAGGTCTTTTCTCTTCTTCTTTATTTTTTTTTTTGGGTGGCAAGTGGCAGGTGGCGGGAGTTCTTTTCTTTTCTCAATTGGGATTGTAGCTTCTTCAAACCTCTTCTAGACTGAAGAACAACATTGTAGCTCATTAGAAGCATTATTAGTTGTATGCAAATCCTTTTATCTCACTAAAGTACAACAGTTTTCCTCCTTAATACTTCATGGGTTGTAATGAGTGACTGATTTGATGATATTTCTATGATTCATCTTGAGAATCCTTTGATTTTTGTCTCTTTCAAGCAGTATTAATTCAGGAAGATGTATGGTTAATATAGGTTATAGATTGTGTTCAGCGGGTCTTAGTAGTTTGAAGTTGTGATAATGATTTTTTTTCCTTCAAGAAAATTCTGAGATCAGCTCCTTTCGATGAAATATTGATGTATCACATGCTTAGTTGAGCTATGATAAACAAGGTTCTTTTTGTTACTTAAGATGTGTTGTGAGTTAGTGCAGCTCAAATATTTGGTCCACCACATCTTAGGATAGGTTTCTATTCAAGCAATTATTCCTATCCCTTTTCCTGTCAAGAAATTCATTTGCAGGAGATGCAAATGATTCATTTGCAGGAGATTCATCAAGGAGAACCAACTCATTCTGGAGGTTGATTTCCACCATAGGCAACCCATAGGCATGCAAATGATTCATTTGCAGGAGATTCATCAAGGAGAACCAACTCATTCTTGATTTCCACCATAGGCAACCCATAGGCCTAGAAATCATCCCATATTTCATAAGATTGTTGAGCTTTCAGCTTAAGCATTCTGGGTGCAATCTTGGTGACAATAATAAGATCATACCAAACCCTTGAGAATATGTATGAGCCAATCATCAATGAATAATCTCTATTATCCTCTAACACTCTGTGAAGTTTCAATCATAATAATGGTGAGTCAACAATGTTGAAAAATTGATGTTGCAAATTATGTTTTAAATTTGCAGACCTATGTAATCAATTTGGTAGAGCTTCACTATCATAAATATTGTATCTCTAAACAGGAAAGCTACTAGATTTAATATGAGTCAACAAGTTTATTTTTTATTAAAAAAATGACATAAAATAATCATAAACAAAAAGCGAGACCAAATTTTGTAATGTCAAGGCATACACTCAAAATATATGAAAATTGAAAAAAAAAATGGAGACAAGTACGTTGAATGCTTAGGTCCCACCAAAATAAGCTCCATGAAAGGGAGATGTGAGAATCTAGGCCTGTGATGTTAGATCTAGTCCTAATTTTTATTTTTGACAACAATCAAATGTGGAATTAAAGAATGAAGATTTAAAATAGAATAGAACACATCTCCTTGAGTTGAAGGGTAAATTCAAGGCTATAAATGGTCCTAAAATAGTCTAGGAAAATGAAAAATAAAGCACGTGCAAAGGAGAGTATAAAATTGGGATCACAATTAAGAGTACAATTTATGATACTACAAGTAGAAATATGTGATAATGAGACTAATCTCCACGAGGGCAAAAGTGAATAGATATGTTGACCTTAAATTGAAAATGATGGATCCACATAGGTAGGTTGGGGGCTATTAGAATTTTCTCATCCTAAAATTTAATCTCTAAATATATGTAGGGGTTGATAGTGTCTAGGAACACCTATGGGGAATGTGCTAAATTGCAACTTGTGTCAAGTTCTCCTTTGTGAGACCCCTAGTTGAACTATTTTTACATATCTAAGAAAAAGATTGAAAACAATAAATCAAGTATGTAATGAAATTATAATGATATCACAAGTAGATATATGCATAATTGATTCTCATTTATGCTCTTTGATCTTGGTGTTTTCTCACACTACAACATATATCAAAATAAGTAAATGAATATCATTTAATACAATAATTAAGCACACAAACCAACAAAGCACATGTTTAGTTAGCTCATGATAGCTAGTGAAGTAGTTGATAATATATCAATTAAATTTTGAATTTTACAAATGTAAGGTTTGAATCTAATAACTAGGATCAATTCTACATTATCAAATCTAATACAAGATAGCAAATAATAAATCTTAGAACTTAAATTAAACATCCAAATTTTAATGATAAAAGAGCTTGAGATGTAATAAAACCATAAATTGTATTTAAATAAAAATATACCATAAATGAACTATTATTATGTTAAAGGCATATTCTACTCACATATGGATGCAAAAATGTTTGTTAATAAAAGATAGAAGCATTTAATTTGACGCCTTTTTTTAATTTTATATTATTTATCTTCACTTCCACCTCTCAACTCCCACTCACTCTAAGTTCAACTGATCGATCAATTTTGTCTATCTCCATCATGGAATCAATTAACTTCGTAATTATCTCAATCAATTCATCGAATCAGATCTTCTCATCAAATCTCCACCGTTGATCAATATCATATAATCTACAAAATAGTAGTAGAATAATAGATTAGAAATAATATTGTTAATTATGAGAGATTGAAAGTGTCCCTACATAAAATTCACTTTTTTCTTAAAAATAAGGAGAAGAACAACTATAAAATAAAAATTTTAAGATATGATAATATAATAATAATATAGTCTAAATAGGTTTTTTGATTTAGTCAATAGTTTAATAAAAATATAATAATATAATAATTTTTTAAATAAAATAATAAACAAATGTGATATCTTCGATGTACTTTACATATATTCCTCTAAAAATAAATATAATAATTCTTAAAATACTTCAATTAAAATAATTCAACAAATTTAACTTTTGAATGCTTTCATGCTTGAAATAATAAATGGTCAATGTTCTATTTAAACAATAATAAAAGCTTAGAAATTAAGGATCCAAAATATCGATTCTACAAACTAAAAATAATAGTAATGCAAAAAAGAATGATACTAAAAATATATTAATAATAATAAATTAATGCTCATATAAATGTGGAAAAAAAAAAATTGGAAAAAAAGCCACCACTTTATAGCTGTCACCATGGTGGAAAATGGCACTTGCTAAAGAAATTGTACACGTGGACTATGTTGGGTTGCTTTCTTTGGTAGACAAAAGTATTCTTTGCACTTCCACCATTTAAAAAGAAAAAAGTAAAAGCAATACTTTAGTTATAATATTTTTTTGCTTTATAATTTTTTTATGTTAGTAAATTAATTAAATAAAAGATGTGATGTGTTCATAAAGTACTTTAGTACTTGCATTTTTGTCCCTTGAAAAGTTAACTTGCATGACAATTCTTTCTTTGTTCACGGTCACATGGATTGACTAGGAAGTTAGGTATTATGGCTATTAACAAATATTATTTGTGAAAGTAATCCTTGATTTATGTATATTTTACTTTGGAATTTTAATTTTATTGGAATTCATCTATGTATATTTGATTATTTATATTTTTTAATATTTAGAGTTTATTAATCTTAAATTTTAGATTGGTTATTTACTAGCTTGAATCAAATATGTAGGCATGGAATTGATTTAGGTTATTTTTTACGACATATGAATTTCAAACTTTCAAAATTCAAAATTTAAATTTAAATTTAAATCTTGTTAATCTTTTCTCTAGTCATTATGAGCTAACTCATTGCACATTTCGATTTGATTAATGTGATATATTATTGTATTGAAAGAGATTGAGTAATTTATTTGAGATTATGCCACATACCCTAATCCACTAGCACGTCATTATAGCAAGATCATTGAGGAATCTAATTATATTTATCATGTAGCATACATCATCCTAGGTACTTTGCATGTTTTCTTGTTGTCTGCAATCACTATTCTAAAGACTTTGAATTGGTCAAGCTAGAGCTTGCGTGAGGAGAATATAGCCCTCGCTTAGCAAGTTCCCAAATAATTTCTATCAATACTAGCTCTTGATTTCAAAACACAAACACAAAGCCCAACACAGCTTGATAACGAAATTTCAACCATTTCAATTCCACATGTACAATTTTACTTTCTACATGCTAGTTCATTTTTGCAAGTATGGAGTTCATGTCCACAAGCATAGAACCATAATAAAGCATGGTTAGTTTGTAAAACTTGACTTGTTTGATAAATTAAGTTCATACATCTTGAAAATCATTTTTGTCTCCTCAAAATCCAACTAAAGATTATTTTGTTCATTTAATTTTCACATTTGATTTCAATATCAGTCCCAACTTTAGTATCTAAATTGATTGCTTATTTAAATATGTATTTATATAATTAATCTTAATATTTATTGAGTGTGATTTAGTCCCTTAAATATAGTTACATTCTACTAAGCTCTAGACTGCAATAAGATTGTTGCAAGTGTCACAAGTATTATTGCAATTAGAATCTTGTAGGTTTCCCTTATGGTTATAAGTGGTGTTTAGGCTTTTGATACCATTGCAAGTAGTGTTGCAAATATTTTACTATATATCTCCTATAATAATGTTGTTAGTGTGCTATAGACTACCTAAATTACTACTATAAGTTTCATGTAAGTAATGAAGGCACTAGTATAAGAGTGCTTTAATTCATCTAAAATACTTCCCTGGTAAAAAAAAATTGAAGGCACTCTTCAGTGTAGTTTGATGCTCCTTACCTAGATAAAACATATCCCTACTCAATACTTCCATTTCTTAGACAATTTTTGGTCTAATGTAGACCATGTCATATATAAGGTTGTCAACTACACTTGCATAGGGGATGTGGTTCATATCCTTTATCTCATCTAGTGTCAAATATCATTGCTCTACAAAAAGATTTATTCTCGTAAGGATGGGAACACTCGCTAGTTTGGAACACTATATATTAAACTACTACAAAATAAAGCTAACATTCTTCTTCTGACTAATCCAAAGTTGTTTAATCTTTATCCTTTCTAATAATCATTTCTAAGATAAAAATAGTTCCCCCCAATTCCTTCATATCAAATCATAAATAAAAATTTGATATTTAAGAAACCTAAGCATTTCCATACTCATACTAGTTTATCATCAGCATATAGATGTGTAATAATAAATCAATCACCGCCCTATTTGAAATAAACATAATGTTCTAACTTAAATTTAACAAATCCTCAAAAAAAAATGAATCAAAGATTGTTCCTTGAACCAAATAAAGATTTTTTTAACATGAAAACCAAGCATTCCTTATGATTCACCATAAAGTTCTATTCACTCATGGTATTCACATTTTAATCACTATAATGCACATCCACATTAAACAATTAAATTCCTTGCTTAGAGTGTGCTAAATAGTTGCTAGTAAACCTTACTTATAAAAACCAAAAAAAAATTAAACAATTTTTTTTGGACGATGCAAGATCAAATGTAGACTTGGATGCTCCTACATCATTTGGGTATTAGAATATTGATAGGTTGAATATAATATTTGAGCTAGGAACCATAACTATGAGATCATTAAAAAACTAGAAAAGGGATTAAAGTTTTGTTGTCTCCAATGTGATTTTGTAGTTTAAAGGTGGGAGACTACTTTTGACTATTTTTTAGATTTGTGAATATAAAATGAATTAGGTCAAATCTATACCACAAATCTGATACACGATATCAATTAATAAATCTGAAGATCGAAATCAAAGATCTAAATATTAATGATAAAAGATATAAAGATATAATAATACCATAAACTAAAGTTATACAAAAATATACCACTTATAAACTATTGTTGCATTTACAATACTCTAATGAAAATAAAACCTAAAGAAAAAATAAAGATTCACAACTTTTTTTACCATTAAACAAGTATGCACTAAAATATATAGAGATGGGTAATCTTTAGACGCTTTCATGTTTGAAAAAGAAAAGCTCATAAGACTCAATATTTTTAGAATAATAGAAGAGTCTAGAAACTAAAGATTCAAGAGATCAATTACAAGAGCTAAAGATAATAGTATTGCAAACGAGTTTATTATTAAAAATAAATTATTGCTAGTAGATTTCTACAATCCATGGGACTATAAATGTGTTGTGTTTGGAGTTGATCGTATGAGTGTTTTTACATCAACGTTTCAGATTACATTTTGTAAATTTGATTAATAAATTAATCATACAACTATGATCAAGTTAACTAGACAAATAACTTAATCATACAACTGTGATCAAGTTAACTAGACAACTTTATTTGAAGAAAAAAAAAACCAATTTTTTTATTTAAAAAAAAAAAGAAAGAAGTTGTCACCATGCCCCTTGAAGACAAGTAGGCACACGTGATAGTGCCCAATAGTTGTGTTGCTTTTCTTGGTAATAGACAAAGAGACACCTCTCTCTTGCACTTCCACCATTAAAAAAGCAAAAGCAAAAGAGGCTTATTCATACTTTGGTTATAATAATACTACTTTACTTTAGATTTTTTTAATCTTAGTAGATTAAAGAAATAAATGATGTTTTATGTTTAAATAAAGTGCTTTTAATGCTTGTTTTTTGTCCCTTAAAAGTTGATTACATGACACTCTTTCTTTGTCATTTGTCACATAGATTGACTAGGAAGTGAGATGTCATGGCTATTAAAAATTATTAAAGTAGTAATAAAGGTTTTGATGAGTATTTTAGTTGGAATTTTATAGTTTAATTTAGTATATTTTATTATTTGTGTGATTTAATGTTTTGGGTCTATTTTAGTTAGAGTTTATGTAGTAATAAGTTTATAAGCTTATTTTTTATTTATAGAATTTGATGTCAATTTTTTAGATTTTTAATATGTCATTTGGAATTGACCTAGGTTATTTTTGTAGTTAGAACTACAAGTCTCAAATTTTCAAATCAAAATTGAAATTTAAGTCTTATTGAACTTGTATCTAAGAGTTGATACAGTGCATATTTGTATTAATTTGCATGTTATGCTATTATAGTTAAAAATACTCCTTCATTTATTAATGATTTTTTTACCAATGATTAATAATCAATATTCATTGTCACCATTATTGTTAAATTACCCTATGGGTCCAAATCAAAGTTTAGGAAGTTTCATACTTTTCACATTTTTATAGTAGGCTTTTAATAGTTTTTTTTAATTGAGATGAATCAGGAGTTAGACTAGTGACCAGCTTAGCTCTTTAAAGGATGGACCCCCTTATAACCTCTTAAGCAATGTGCAACTGAGCATTGTCCACACTGAAGGTGAATCAAGAGTTGAACACACAACCTAGACTACCTAAAGTGGTAGTTAAGATCGAGTGAGTTAACCTAATGATCGGTTCTCAATAGTGTTAGTATTTAACAATGCGATGTATTTTCTAACATAAATATCATCTAAACACATCTTCTACAAATATTGAGAATCACTTTTAGAAAGGACAAAATTACATCACTGAGAATATAATTGTACTATATGGACCAAACTCTTGATGTGATCTTATATTAAGCACTCAAAATTTTTATCTCAAATTCAACATTGAATCTCAATTCACACTTCTTTATTACAATATCATAACAATTAAAAGTCAACATTATATCAAATTTTCAAGTATTTCTCTAACCTTTCAATATTATTTCGACTTATTACCTTTTTTTCAATCTAAACTTATTTAATTAATTTAAAATCTAATTGCAATAATTGATTTATCGTCCTTATAAAATGTCAAATTAATTTTTCATTGAGACATAGGTTAGTTTAGTCAAATTATTATAAATGGATGTTTTGTCATTTTCATTGATGCCTAGTCTCATCTTGATTTCTTATGTGTTAAGTATTCCATGAATGTGTTAAAGTCTACATTGTATAAAATCATTTGTGGGCTCTTTACTAGAAAAAAAAAAATAAAGGTTGAAGAATAAGATTGATTTAAGAGTCAACAAAGCAGACAAAAGTGCAGTTGGTGGATGTTAAATAAGAAGCCTAGCGTTATGTCGACTTCCAAACACATGCTTTGATTTGTCATTATCAACGCTAAAATTGAGTTCATTGACAAGTTTATTAACTTACAAATCTAAGAAAATTTGTCCTCATGTTTTGTCTGTTAATCTTTAGTGTGTTAATCTTTAGTGTGACAGTGTTAAATCAAATATTTTTAATTATACTTTACAATTTATTATAAACAAAATCTTTTTAATAATTATATTAGAAACATTGGGATGGGGCAGTCCACATGATACTAGAGGACATGTCGCGCCAACATCATCGATCACATTAAAAAGTTTACCTGACATATTGAAATTTATAGAGAGTATTATACCTGATTCTTGTTGTCATAAACATATATATGTATATATATACATGTATATACATGTATGTACATGTATGTACATACATGTATATACATGTATGTACATGTATGTACATACATGTATATACATGTATGTACATGTATGTATATACATGTATATATATATGTGTGTGTGTGTGTGTGTGTGTGTGTGTGTATACATGTATATACATGTATATATGCATATACATATATACATATATATATATATACACATATGTGTGTATATATATAATATAATATACACATATATACATATGTATATACATATATATATATATATGTATGTATATATGCATATACATGTGTATATACATATACATATATATACATATACATATGTATATATATATTATGTATATATGTATGTATGTATGTATAGATATGTAGATATGTATATAAATAGATAGATAGATAGATAGATATGATACATACATGTATACATATGTATATACATATGTATATATACATATATATATATATACATATATATATATATATGTATGTATATATGTATATATGTATATATATATATGTATACACACACACACACAGATATATATATATATATATATATATATATATATATATATATATATATATATATATATATATATGTATGTATGTATGTATGTATGTATGTATGTATGTATGTATGTATGTATGTATAGATAGATAGATAGATATTTGAAACATTTATTAAATAACATAGGTTGAAGAATTTATTATTTTTATGTTTACCGTGTTATCAAATTTGTATGTTATGAAGAGGGTGGATTCATTAATGGATATGGTATTTTTTATAATTTATAAAATGATTAAATAATATTTTTAGTAATATTTATATAATGTTTTGTGTTAATATTTTAGATTATATTTTATTATTTATCATTACAATGAAGAGAAATTATGATAGTATTGCAAACTTTTTTTACTAAATAGATGCATAGGTCAAGGATAGAAGAGAAGTGGGAATTGAAAAAAATAAAGTAAAAATTTATATTCATGTCTTATTTTCTTCTTCTTTGGATCTGGTTTGATTAGGGTCTCTTTTGAACAATGACAAATTTATAAGTGGTAAAGGTAAAAAGTTAAAACTGGTTGATTATGATTCAGAGGAGGATGTAGAGGAACAGTGGAAGGGACATGAGGAGAAGGGTGAGAAGGAAAATGTGGAAGGTGGCGAGTGTGACTTGGAAGATAACCTTGAGAAATTGGTTAACAATGGCTCCACCCATGCTTCTAATGGCATGTGGGTTGAGCATGTGAACCTAACTAGTGAAATCAAAATGGAAGAGGAGGATGTTAAGGTGATTGTTGCCAGAGGCAGTTGCATAGATTGTCAAATCGCAAACAATGAGCTGAAGGCGATGGGAGCTGAACTACGGATGTTGAAGGCCAAGATTCTTGACCTTGAAAAGAAGATGGACAACATCTCCAAGTTTAGTCTTCAGGTGATGCATAATCTGCAACCTCCCTTTGTCTTATGTAGGAAAAGATTCTAGGCGAAATGATTGAGGAGGAAGGCATCCACAAGGAACTCTTCAAGATCCTGACAAAATATTGGAACATTGTGCTGCAACAAGAAGGTCCTGGTGTTAAACAATATGGTCATGTGTAGAGGCATAAGGTTTACTTTTACTTTTTTCTTTTTCAGTTGTTTATGTCTTACGGCTTGGCTCCCTTGCTGAACACTTTGGTTAGCTATAGTATGCCTTTTGTTAGCTATTTTTTATTAAGCAAAAACAAGTTTTATGGGGACCCAATACCCCTTACAACATAGCATTAAAGATAAAGCGATAAAGTATCATAAAAGAACCTAGGTCTAAGAAACAAAAATGGTTACAATACATAAGCAATACAACCTAGCAGCCACAGAAAGACCAGCAAAAGGCCAGCGAGATGCTGGCAAAAATAGAAAACACAGACCACCTACTTATAAATGTCTAAGGCATGGGAGGCCTCCTTCTCAAGCCATAGCATGGCCTTGGCAGCTTCCTTAAGGTCTAGTAGGTCCTGTGGAAGAGACTCTTCCACCAGTTTAGTGCTATGTCTTGTTCTCCTAGTAGTGCGAGGAGTCATCTTTGAGCTAGAGGCCCCAACTTCATTTTCCAGATCAACAACATTCTTCTCATTATGAATTCTCTCTAGCTTGGAAACCAAAGCGTTAATATTGGCCACAAACTTTCATCATAACAACACTATTTTCCATTATTTTCTTCAATCCTTCCTCAATTTGCATCATCTTTTGGCTGATCACATTGTTCCTATGATCATATCTTCTTTTTAAGAGTTCAGTTGTCTCACCATTCATCTTTAAACTCTCTAACATCATAGCTTTTTCCCCCACAATCCAAGTAGCATAATCTTCTATATCCTGGGCCGCATTCTTATTATTCACCATCTAACTATCTTTATTCTGCTTAAACTCATCCTCTTCAATTTTGGCATTTGTGGCTCTTAATTTTAAGTGCAGAGACTTAATTTCATGGAAAGCCCACCTGTTGAAATAGTAAAGACCAACAGAGGAGCTCCTAGCAATTCCCAAGATATCAATCATGGATTTCGGCTTGTCATGTAACTCCTTTGAGTCTAAATTCATCTACTTAGAATCCTGGGCTTCATGCTCATGCGGAGATAACTTACCCTCCTCCTCGGGATCAAAAATTTGAACCATGGGATTAGCCCCCGACTTGGGAGGTGGACTGGCATCCTCATCCTCCTTGGAGTCAGAGTAGCCAGGGTCATCACTTGGTTCATACTCCTTATCATCATCAGAGTCATTTTGAATCTGCTTAGCGCTAGCCTTACAAAACTCATAAATCAAGAGGATAAGACCTTGATGGGCAAGAGGGCTAGCTTTTGGATTCTTAATGTAATCCGCAACATTATCATTCAGAGAACAGGCGAGATAATAAGGGACATAAATCTTAATGTCGTGACAAAAATGGTTTTAAAGGACAAAATGATAGCTTTATATTTTTGTAAACCTGCCATCTACAGTAACATACTCCATAACCACTCTGAGCATTTTCCTCCAGAAAAGTTTAATTTGATAAGGGGCAAAGTAAGTTTTGTTTAACTTTACTAGCTTATTCCTCTCCACATCAGATTTAGGGAAGGTCAAGTCATGACATTGTCAGACATCTTCTGATCCCTAAAGAACTTCACACCTTCCATGGGCATACCTGTCACCTTCATAATGAACTCCTCATCCAGTTTGATAGTTTGGCCGAACAGGGTGACTTTCTTCTTAGACCAACCCTTAACAAAGGCTTTCGAGGCATAATCCTTCTTACCATGCAGCTTCTCCATGAAGCTAGACAACCCTCCCTTCTGCAATCTCCTCCAAATTTTCTTTCCTTCTTCCAAGCCTGGCAACTCGAGGGTTCGTTACTATTGATATTGCCTCCCATGGTGATGACCAACCCAAAGATATCGATCACAATAAAAAACTAAAAGCCTTGACGATGAAAACAGGGGAAGTGAAAGTTAAAAGACTCTGCGGTGAAATCAACCTAGAAAATGTGTGAAGGAAGCCATATCATCTCGGCTAGAAACTTCCCCCAATCGATATAATAATTATCATTCCTCCTCCCGTTAAGTGTAATCATTATTAGATAAAGAGATGTTGATGCCATTAATTCAATCAAAAAATAAGCGCCCTTCACCTCAAAAGGTAATGATCCTTCATTTTGCCAAGAAAAAGAGGCATTAGAGCTAACTCCAAAGTTAGCAAAGAAGTTCGCACACCTGTTAGCTTCTCTAGAAGTATGAGTTATAATACAATCCTCAAAGTCATCAATAATCTTAAGGGAGTTAAGAATGATATTCTTAATATTCCAAGAGGGCTTAGACAATATTTTAAGACATCTAATGATATTTAAGGAGCCCCCTCAGTCCAAACCTTATTAATTTTTAATTTCCTAGCAACTTTAAGGATTTCCATGGCCTCCACTATGTGATTGGACTGAATCCCCAAAGAAGAAGCAATAGCGGCCACACAAATCCCATTGGAATCTCTTATAACACCCCCACATCCCTCCCTACCAGGGTTCCCCTTAGCAGCACCATCAAAGTTAATTTTCATCCATCCTCCTAGAGGGTAGTACCAGACAATACCATCCCTACTCTTTTTAGCTTTATAGTTACTTATGTCAACTTGAAGCCCCCATCTCCTAGCAACAATCTTATCCTCATCCTTGACATAGGAAGAAGAAACCAACCCAACATCACCAATAGATACATTCAAGTTCTCTCTAGCAACTTTGCAAATTTTCTCAAAAACAATCTCAGAAGAACAATTTGCATCTCTGAATATATGATTGTTTCTTTCTTTCCAAACCTGCCAAGACACAAAAGGAAATAACAAAGACCAAATATTTTTCAAAATGGGATTAGAAGAGAGGCACTTCCATTGGGTAAAAAAATCTTCCACCTTCTAAGGAAAGACCCAGACAATCCTCCAGAGATTAAGGATTCTACTCTAGATATCATAGATAAAAGGACAATGTAGAACAAGGTGTGAAACATATTCACTATCATTAAGGCACAAAAAACACCTATTCGGTAATTGAAAACCTCTCCTCATGAGGTTATCAAGAGTAAGGATTTTATTTTGAAGAAGCCTTTTTGTTAGTTGTTGTTTTGTTGTTGGACTATGGTTTATTCCTTTTGGTTGGTGGTTTATGACTACTTATGAACTTTTGCTTAACTAGTTGTTTTTTATATTATTTTATTGTGGTTGTGCTAATGTTTAGTTCTTGATGTCATTTTGTTGTGGATGTAATAAGGACATCACCCTCGTTATGCAGCTTTTTAATATCAAAAACAAATTTATAACTGGTATATTCTTTGTGAATGTTTGTAGCTTTAGTCAAATGATCATTTAGAATACATATAATATATGTTGATTAATAATAATATATTATTATGTTATATTATTATATTATTATTAATCATATAAAATTTAATATTCAATATTAATCTATTATATTATTCTAAATTAATAATTGATTGATGAAACATTATAATATTGATTAAATTATTATAGTTAAAGGAGAGACATGTCCATTGAAGGACATGCCTCTCCAAAGGAATATATATAGTATAATGTTATTCAATTTGAGAACACATAGAATGCCAAGAATGCAAGTATCGGATTGAATTAGATATATACATTAAAATACATCCAATAAAACCTAGGAAAATCAACATGGTATCAGAGGTTAGGCCTATGAAGTTTAATTTGGAGGTTGGAGAGGGTTGGAGAATTCAGTTTTTTTCTAGAATTTTCAATCTAAAATATGCCATTGTACGGCCCTTGGTTGGCCTCAAAATGAGGACTATAATATATGGAGGGAAATATCTGTGTTTCTAGTTTTCAAATATGTTTATCTCATCAAATTTGATTCAATTTTGTGCAAGATATGACGACTTTGG
Organism: Cryptomeria japonica; assembly: GCF_030272615.1. Classification (NCBI taxonomy): domain Eukaryota; kingdom Viridiplantae; phylum Streptophyta; class Pinopsida; order Cupressales; family Cupressaceae; genus Cryptomeria; species Cryptomeria japonica. Next base: position 694,947,392 of record NC_081405.1, on the reverse strand, counting down.
TGCAGGTCACTTGAAACCCTACCTAGGGTTAGTAGTTTTGGGAAAAATGTCATAACTTTTGTTTTAACCGTTGGATCTGGCTATAACTTGGAGCAAATGTTTGTAATTATATTTTCTAACATCTCACCGAAGAGATTGGATAAATTTGGTAAATTGCAAAATTTATTAACGACTGTGTGTGGTAGATCATAATGAAAGTGTTGATCAAAATTATGAAAATGTTCTACATCATTCAAAGGGAATTGTGATGAGAGATGATTCATGCATGATATTTCTTATATGGGCTCACCTTATGAAAGGAAATTTTTTTAACTTAAGGATGAAAGCACAATAAAATTAAATTAAAGGGAGAAATAAATTGATGCTTATAAACGAATTGATGATTGAGACCAGATGCAGAGGGAGTCTGACATTTCAAAAGAGGACAAGAGGTTGATACAAGAACTTGAGCTTCAAAGGGAGCAGATGGTTCAGTCAACTTGTGACAATTTCGATCATAGTGATTGAGAGGGATTTTCACTATTGAAGGTGAAATACTTATGAGGTAAAACATGATTCAATTGATTATTATACTAATGAAATCATTTAATGCCTTATGGGCCCTGTGTAAATCATAAGGAAGTGACGACTTCTAAATGATTTCCACTTGTACTTTTGAGGTTATTGGAAGGTCACGATCTTACAATAACTTGAGCTTGTGGATAGAATCGTCGATAGAGGCAATCCACATGAGAGCTCATGGATATAATCATCGACTGAGGCAATCCACGTAAGAGCTTGTGGATAGAATCACCGACTGAGGCAATCGATGTGAGAGCTCATGGATAGCATCATCGACTAAGGCAATCCACTTAAGAGCTTGTGGATAGAATCACCGACTGAGGCAATCCACATGAGAGCTCATGGATAGAATCGTCGACTGAGGCAATCCACATAAGAGCTTGTGGATAGAATCGCCGACAGAGGCAATCCACATGAGAGCTCATGGATAGAATCGCTGACTAAGGCAATCCATGTAAGAGCTTGTGGATAGAATCGCCGACTGAGGCAATCCACGTGAGAGCTCATGGATAGAATCGTTGACTGAGGCAATCCACTCAAGAGCTTGTGGATAGAATCGCCAACTGAGGCAATCCACGTGAGAGCTCATGGATAGAATCGCCGACTGAGGCAATCCACATAAGAGCTTGTGGATAGAATTGCCGACTGAGGCAATCCACGTGAGAGTTCATGGATAGAATCGCCGACTGAGGTAATCCACGTAAGAGCTTGTGGATAGAATCACCGACTAAGGAAATCCATGTGAGAGCTCACGGATAGAATTGTTGACTGAGGCAATCCACATGAGAGCTCATGGATAGAATCGCCGACTAAGGCAATCCACACAAGAGCTTATGGATAGAATCACCGACAGAGGCAATCCATGCAAGAGCTTGTGAATAGAATCGTCGACGGAGGCAAATTCATACCTTGAGACTATGGTTGATGCAAATACTCCCCTGTGATGAGCATCATATGGTTGATGCAAATACTCCCAATATCATGAGATGATATTTTTGAGTTATGGTGAATATCATGTGCCTTGATATTCTTGTTTATACCATACTTCCTGATATCATAGTGAGATGATATTTTCTCTATTCCATAATTAATCTAGACTTAATGCATTTGCATTGATTTTATCTTCCCTAGCTAAGAGGGAGTGTTAATTATGTTTTGTGTAGCTATGGTGAGGGCCATAAGTGTTGACATGGGAGATCACTACACATTATGTCTGATCATCCTCCCTAGCTAAGAGGGAGTGTTAATGTTTGTAGCTTTAGTCGAATGATCATTTAGAATACATATAATATATGTTGATTAATAATAATAATATATTATTATATTATTAATAATCATATAAAATTTAATATTCAATATTAATCTATTATATTATTCTAAAATAATAATTGATTGATGAAACATTAGAATATTGATTAAATTATTATAGTTAAAGGAGAGACATGTCCGTTCAAGGACACGCCTCTCCAAAGGAATATATATAGTATAATGTTATTCAATTTGAGAACACATAGAATGCCAAGAATGCAAGTATCAGATTGAATCATATATATACATTAAAATACATCCAATAAAACCTGGGAAAATCAACATTCTTGTTTAAATATTGGCTCATCACATTATCTTAACATAATCCCATCGCCACTTATCTCTAAAAATTAGTCTAGATTCCTAGATCTTTTATTTGCTACTTTAGATTAGATCTATAAGTGCAAAATTGACCCAAGTCCTTTACATGGTCATGGATTTTAACCTTTAAATTTTAATTTAAATCCTTGTTAATGTTTCGACTAGTCATTTTGAGTTGGTCTAACACATGTTTTTAGTCTATTGTTGATATTTCACAATAAAAAATAACTTACCATTTAAAAACCTAAATAATGCTTGAAACTAGTATAGATATCTTAAATACACATGTCTAAAGGAATTCAAAGATATCAATTCTAAGATATCTATATTGAATTTGTTATACATTATCATATATTACTTTATTATTTACAATCATTATGAATTAATATAATTTGAGATTTATATGTATGTGTTCCTTTAAGTATTTAAATTAATATAAGTATTTTTCTTTACAATTACGAATATCATTTTTTACTTTTTATCTAAACTATTACACACATTGAAACATCAATAAGTATAAATAAATAAATAAAAATGAGATCTAAACATGAATTATATTTATTTTTATTTTATTTTTAATTAAAAAATTATTTTATTTTTCAATAGTAATTCAATAGAACATAGAAAGCATATATAAATTTTGAATAAATTAAATAAAAATAATTATTTATTTGAAATATATTTGCACATGGAAGCAAGGAGCACCATCTTTGTGTTTCTCTCTCCCAATAGGAGATTCCATTGCCCCTACTATTTGCTAGGGTAGTTTTGAGAGGGCTAACAAAAGTCTGGGTCATATGATTGATGTGGGGATGAGTGGGTGGGTAATATTGTGGTCATTTAAATAATCTAAATGTATAAACATGTAGATGATTATGTAGATAGATAAGGAAAAAAGGTATTGTTTACTTTAACATGCATTTAATATTTGTATTATTTTAGATATTATTTTTATATAATGTAAATTAAAAAGATATTTTTTTAAATTTTTTTTTTTTTAAGTAATAAATTAAAAAATTACATAATTAAATAATTATATATATATATAATAGTTTTAATATATTTTGTTTCACTTATCAATTATTCTTGTTATTGTTTTTTAAGTTTTGGTTGTTTAATAAGACATCACAAATAAATTATGTTTTTATTAAATAACATTATTAATATTATATTTGTTATCTCTCACTAACAAGATAGAGTGTTATGAGGTGGAGAACACATAGAGTAATTATTAGATGTGATGGCCCTCAATTTTGATGTATAACCATTGAAGGTGATAGAAAGATATTTTTGTTACTCATCTTTTTGTGTTTCATATTTTTGAGATGTGGCAACTTCCCATGGCTTCAATAGTCGGTTCTTAGCATTTGGATGGTAAAATGGTTGGCGGTGGCCATAGAAAGGAAAAGTAGGGGAAAACATCAAAGAAAAGGAAATATTGAATGATTAATGAAGAAGTGGTGGTAGATTTCATAGCATTTGTTGATCACAAAATTAGTAATTAGTAATCCTATATTCTAACAGTGGACAGTCTATATCTGGGAGTTGGTCAAGTGAACAAATGGTTCTCTAAGGATGAGTATACATTCAACTATGCAAAAGTTATTTTTGGATTCAATTCACGCAAGAAGTAGGATGAAATACATTTGACACGACTCAATTACTTTCATGTGTGTCCATGATTTCAACATCAACTAGTTCCTACCTTCTCCATGATGACATCAAAGGCATGGTCCAATAGGTTGAAGTACATTTTGATTTTTTTCTAGAGCACCCTCATGCTATCAAGAGGAGGCAGATATGTCTTCAATTGGTCATAAAAATGAATGATAAGAAGCTTAAAGTCATTCTTCCCATGGAGGCTATTTCATTGTTCCCAACATGTTAGAGTTTAAAGGAGGATGAAGGCAAAGATGAGGAGAATTTTGTATGAGAACATAATGTTGTACGTGAAAAATGTAATTGTGTAATATAGGGGACATGAAGACCTATGTAATTTATCTCAGTCCTAATTAGGATCTTAAATACTATGCTAGATAGTGGGGTTAGGGGTGTGAGTTTCCAAGACTTTGATCATTTTGTTTGTGTAACAATGTGATTTTAAATTTGTATTTATTTTTTTATTTGGTCTAATATCTCGTAAGTCAACAAGACAATATGAAATTTTAGAAAACTAAAATTTCCCAAAATTTGATTATTGAAAAAATATTATATCTTCTATGAACTATTGATAATTTGATGTGCATTGTCTTTGGACATGTTGTGTTGTGGTTAAAACACTTCATTGGTTAAGAAACCACCAAGGTTCAAATCCCTGTTGGGCCACTAAGCTTGCATGGCTTGTGCTTTCGTTGGGTCATTGAACTTGCGGGTTTGATCAAATGAAGTGTGGAGATGAAGTCCCCTGTTTGTGGCCTCACCAGTTCATAGCTCCAATTCAAAAGTGTTTCACATGAAGCCAAAAAAATGTATCATGCCAACATCACTAATCACGTTGAAAAATTTGTCAAACATAATTTAAAAATAATAATAATAATTTAATATATACATATAAAATAAAATAAAATGTCAAACACTCATAATATATTTTAACATAATTAAAATACACAACATTTAAACCCTCTCCCCTATATCATATAAATTAAAGACTTCAAATATTAATAACAAACCAACCTCTTTCTTTTAACATCACTCCATTAACATAACATAATATATTTTCTTTGGAATCTTTTCGTCCCTTCTATATGCACATATAAACACGTTAACTTTTCACAAAAAAAAATATTTCCTTCATACACATAAAAAGGATAGTGTCGGGCTAAAAATAACAAATTATAAGAACTTCAACCAAAAAACATCAAATATTAACATCAAAATACTTTTATTCATTATTATTAAAAAATGAAAAAGAAAGACAAAAGGCTTCCAAGAATCGACATCAAAATAATTAAATTATCAAAAAGAATTTTTGTTATAAGAAAGATATAGAAACCCTTCCAAGTACACCTTGACATCAAAATAATCATATTTATTATTAAAAAACTTTTGACTCAAAAAGTTTCTCATATGTTCTTTAAAATTTATTATATTTAATAAAAATAAAATAAAATAAAATAATATTTTAGGTAAATTAATTAAAATATAATAATGAATAAGGGATAATAAGTTTGAATTAATATTAGATATAGATTTACAAATTAGGATATTTAGATTCTAGAGGGAATACAATAATATTTATAATGTAGGTTTTTAATTCATTACATCATTAAAAATTAAGGTCAATGGTCATATTAATGTCTTAGAATTTTTTAATTAATTATATTTTCTTACAATTCAATTTAAGCTTACAAAATTGATCATTACAAATATATAAATGATTTAATTCATGGAATTAAACTTAGAGTTGTGAAAATGAGCTCACAAGGAACAAACAACTATTACGGATTTGGCTCAAATTATTGTGCATGTCTTTGAAAGAGTGTTGTCTATCAATATTGTTTGGGAACTTGCTAGGCAAAGGTCTCATTCTCTTTAGTCAAGCCTCTAGGTGAACCATTTTACTAATAATGAACTAAGATCGATGACAATATGCATGCATTCATTTGCATATGATGACAATATAATTAGGATGCTCTAATATTTTTCTATAATGTGCATATGCATGAATGTTCTTTTAATGATTCTTAAGTTGTTCATTCATGATTTTAAAGTAAATGATTAATGTCCTTAAACACAACATGGCACACAAATGTATGCTAGGTTGGATCATAATGACTAGTAGGAGGACGTCAACAAGGTTTAATTTGAACTTGAATTTTAGAATTTTGAGGTTTGGAATTGCAATAGTGGAAAAGACTTGGATCACTTCTCAACCTATAGATACGATCCAAGGTAGTGCATGTGAAATATAAGGATTAAATCTATTTTAGGGGGTTGAGTGTTTATAAAGACAATACAAGCTAAGATCACCATTACATTTTACTCCTACTTTGATGTGTATTTGAACTACTATGAGGATGCAAGTGTAAAATATGTAGTAAAAAAAAACCTAAAAAGCTAAAAATAATATGTGATGAGTAGCATCCATCACACATCTAGAATAGGCCCACTAACTACAACTTTCTTGAAAACTATCCTAAAAAATAATCAAAGTAAAGAGGAGACCAATAAGATATTTTGACAATAAAATAGAAATGACCAAGTAAAAAATGTTATGGTTTTGACTAAATGAAATGTTCTGACAACGTAGAAAAGTTTGATGAAACACCCTTCAACATGGTAATAACTATGAGAATGTCACTATAAAACATAACTTGCAAAAGGAATGTTAATGATATATATTTTCCCCTCCAATTGGTACAAACAAAATATGAAAAAAATTAGAGGTAAGGAGAAAAGGTTATGATTAGAAAAATCATATAAAGCTGGTAAGAGATATCGTCATATAACTATGTAGAACATCCAAGTAAAGTAATCATGATAGTACGTATAAATAAGGAAAAGGTAAAGTGTCCCCTAATGTTACCCTTAATGAAGGAAAACAACATGACAATAATAGCAAAAATAAATTAGATAAGGATTATGAAAGCAAAAGTAATATGTAAGATGAAGGCTCACTAATGATAAAAAACATGTAATATAATATGTACAAGCATGATAAGCATCATAAACACATAACCATAAGATATGCAAGAAAAGGATCATAAACATGCAGGCATGTGAGCATAATAAAAACACAATGTAGTCTACCCCAACATTGCCCCCGCCACCATTACCTCTACTAGGTCACAAGGCTGCCAATCCATTGTTATTTCCAATAGTGTAGTCAAAGGACCACCAACCCACCACTACCCAACCCCTAGGGCTATTTTAAATTCATTTAAGAGGATAACTTTTTTGGGAAGCCATAAATTTTACCTAGGGAGCCATATTTTTGTATTCTTATAGCTAATAAAAAGCCTTTTTAATACTATGTTGTGGTATTATTATTTTGGACAAATAATGCTAGTTATAAATTATTTTGTACTTGAACACATCATATCTTGTGCCCATGGTGTCTAATTTTGGAATTTTAATAGGTGAGGGAATATTTTCTAAGTACTTCATAGTAGATAAGATTTAAAGGTGTTGATATGTGATTTATTCACTTATATTTTGTTTGAGTTGTTTATTGATTGTTTTCGTTGTAATACTTTGTGAACTTATGACAATTGAATCTATAGGTGATTTGGTGTTTAAGCTATGGAAAACTTAAATGTTTATCTTTGGTTGTCCTTGTTTGACATGATTGTTAATGCATGGTTGAGTTTATATATTGCATTGTGAGATTTATGAATTGTACAAACTTGCAGGTTGTCTATACTTGTAATTTGCATAGATAACTTAAACATGGGTCATCTATATTGATAGATATTTTAGTGTGGATGCATATTTTGTTTGGTTTTCCTAGTTTGGTCACTTAGTTTATTGGTTTGGTTGTCATTATGAGGTAGAGAGATCGCGGTACTTGATATAGTTATGTTGTGGGACTTAGACTTGTTGACTATATGATACATACATATTATACTCAATGAGAATTTGATGTAGGAACATTCTTGACTTGATGATCATGGTATCATGGAGGTTCCATGTACAATTGGAGATTCAACATAACACAGTTATTATCTAGATGCATTCTTATAGCTAACAACAATATTTTTTAATTTACTATATTGAATGTGTGCTCATCCCCTTAGATGCCACATTAGGGTATATGCAACTTTGGTGCTTTACATGCTTACAAAGGTGTGTTTTCCCATTCAAGGTAGCATAATAGTGTTTCTCCTCAACATCATCTACATTTCATGTGCTTAACACACTTACCAATCAATAGATTCATATGATTCATGTATGATATATTCCTTATACTTATTGAATTACATAATTGCATGCTTACTTTGCATTAAATTTTCATGTACTACTTTCCCTCTCTTACAATCCCTTGTATCTCACAAACAACCAACTGCAAGGTCATATTTTGTTGTTAACATTTTTATATTAAGTTTTATATACAATTCCATGTTTTTAGAGAGACTTATCCTTATCTCTATACAAAAGGAAAACCTACATGATGACATATTATAGGCTTCATTACTTTATATGAATCCCCAACAATATATTTTAATGTCTAAATATTTATTTATTCCCATGATTGCGAGTGCTACATACTTTGAGATATGTGATCATTCTAGGATTCTCACACAACTCAAAGTGGGAGAAAATATAATGGTGAAATTCATTACCCATACCATTTATCATTTACTTTTTTGCATGTCTTGAGAGAATGATTGATACATTTCAACAATTTGATTAATAATATTTTTTGTGCAAGTTGGGTCACTTGCACTATGCTACTCACCTACCCCTTACACACTTCTATATGTACCTACCCCTATCTCATCTCTATGTTTACACATGTGTATACATTTTCTCTATCCACTTATTCATCAATCCCATGCATGCACATATTTTTATACACATGTTACCTATTATGATTTGGCCCCTTCGAGTTACATGATAAATTTGTGATCATAAGGATGCTCTTGTGGTTGTAGACCCATCTTTCCTAAGTTCAAATTTTAACTTTTAATTTTGGCTGGCTCTTGCTTATACCCATACCATCTAGGGCTAATAAACACAAATTTATGTGATGCATTTTTATGTCCTTATATTTAGATGAATTCAATATGATCATTTCAGACATCCATGACCTCATAGCTATATCCATAAATCATTCAAATTTCACACTTTAAAATTGTTGTAATAAAATAATCTAGATCTAGATATTCAATCTAGGAGCATATGGATAACAAATGAGTATTATTTTTTATCATTAGTATGTCAAGGTGGAAGAATAAAGGCATGTCTCACTTGTGGAATGAGATACAAAATTGAGTCTTGAAAGGTAAAAGTTGTTGAACACCTTCAAATCAAGGTTCATTATTCAAAGATACAATGCCTACCACATATAAATAGGGCTTGAGAGAAGAGGTTTTCAATAGAAGGCCATTTCTCCCATTTCAATGTTGTACACCCAAAACACCTATGAGAAGGGACCTTTGAATGAAGGTACCTTTGAGTGAGGGCCTTCAATTAAAGTTCCTTCATTTAAAGACACTTAAGCAATCTTCCCATTTTTGTTCACTTAGATTTTGACAAAAAATGATGATATATGATAAGGTTTTAACAATCAAGTGAAGACATCCTAATATGAAATGTTGTAGGATCATAGCCCTTAGGCTTTCCAAAATTATATTTCTTTGTATATATATTCTATTTTTCAAATGAACACAAGTATTTTACCAAGCATAAAAGGTCTTTAGTTGATGCATATTGAAAAAAAAAGGTAGACAAAATTCTAAGAAATATATGACACTCCATAAATATATGACACTCCATATTGATGTCCTTGTTTCAATATATACGCATACGTATATCTATGGATGTGTATGCATGCGTGTATGTGTATGAATATGCATATGCATGAGTGTTTGTGTGTATAAACATGTTGATTGGTGTAACCTTTTTATAAATCAAATAAATTCTTATTTTTAAAATTAATATCAATAATATCGATAAGTATTTTACCAAACATAAAGGTCTTTAATTGATGCATATTCAAAATAAAAAGATAGACAAAATCTAAAAAAATGACACTTTGTATTGATTTGTGTGTGTACACATGCATGCACATGTACATGCACGTGTGTCTCAACTGGCATAATTTTTTTATAAATCAAATAAATTCATATTTTTAAATTTATGTCAATAATATTGATATCTAATGCTTATATTTTTTTTGTAATTTTTTGTTATAAATTTTATTTATTATTTTTAGTTTAGAATAATATTATGCCATTCGACATATATGTATGTGTTAAATGACATTATGTTATTCTAAATAAATAAATAAAATAACAAAAAATTATAAAAAATATAAACACTAGATATCAATATTACTGACATAAATTTAAAAATACGAATTTACTTGATTTATAAAAAAGTTATGCTAGATGACATAATATCACTCATTAAAAACACTATAAAGTATAATAAACAAGTTATTAACAAATGTTTAAAAAATGAGATTAAAAAATTTTAAAGTAATTTTTTTTAGAATTTACATATGAAATCTAAAAGCCATTCACATCATCTTCAAAAGTGAAAATTTAGTTAAAAATATTAATTTTAGTGTGACATTTAAGTCAAATGGTGGGGCACAATATTGTGCCATCATCTTACAATTTTCTATGGGTTTATCTAGGAGAACACATTTTCTAGTGACACAATAACAACCCTATTAGTACATTCTTAAATAGACTAGCTTGTAGATACCAAAAGATGTAGAAAGAAAGAAATCATTTTAACGTCCAAAAGGCTAGAAATAGCATATGGGACAACCGCCTAATCAATCCAATTTTTGCAATTCCATCATTTTCCTAAGTAAGGTGATGATGAGAGCCCCCAACTTCTCAATCCCCTCGTTGAATAAATTATGTTAGGAGCCAGCTACCAAGATATACACATATTTGTCCCTGTTGTCTTTGAAGGCATCACACTTTAAAATGAAATGCTTTTCTGTTTCTACATTCTCATAAGTGCAAAAGATTCACACCAAGACACATCAAACAAAGTGAAGAACAAATGCCTATAGATTTTGTACTATAAGTTAACATATACAAGATAATTTTGCAATCACAACCTTATCGCTCATCCCTAGATTCATATTACCATAGAGTAATCACAAAAATTCTAACTTCAAGTTGAATACCAAACTATTGCCTATTGTTCCTAACCTTGAGTTATATAACCTTGATGCAAAAGTTCTCACACAATTTAATCCAGAAATCTTGCATAATATCAACATGGACGGTAGAAATACAATGAATTTGATATAACATTCAATTAAATTATTCCCCACTTAGATTAAATGAATTATATAAGAAGATTGTATTAGTCGAACTCAACCAAA